>NW_027555847.1:202936096-204136096 GCF_003287225.1 Phascolarctos cinereus | reverse complement strand
ATAAACCAGTCCAACCATTCTTAAAACAATCTGGGATTATAGCCAATGGGCTATAAAACTGTGCATACCCTTTGATCCTTTTCTAGGTCTATAACCCAGAGAGATCAAAGAAAAAGGAAAAAGACCCATATGCAGAAAAATATTTATAGCAGCTCTTTTTGTGGTGGCAAAGAGTTGGAGACTAAAGGTATGCCCATCAAATAGGAAATGGCTGAACAAGTTGTGGTATGTAAAACTGATGGAATACTATAGTTCTGTAAGAAATGATAATAGGGATGATTTCAGGAAAACCTGGGAATACTTATATGAACTAACACAAAATGAAATACACAGAGCTGGGAGAACAATGTACAGAGTAATAGTAATAGTGTAAAGAAAATCAACTGTGAAAGACTTGGTAATTCTGATCAATACGGTGATCCACCAGAACTACAAAGGACTCATGATGTAAAATGCACCTAAAAAAAGTGAACTGATGGTCTTAAAGTACAGATTGAAGCATATTTTTATTTCCTTGTTTGTTTTCTGGATCATAGCTAAAACAGAAATGTTTTGTATGACTTCATGTGTATAAAAGGCACCTTATTTCTTGCCTTCTCAATGAGTGGGGTAGTAGAAGGAGCAGAGAACTTGGAAGTGAAAATAAAAATAAAAATACAGGAGAGATAATTTAAGAATTATTGGACTACCTGAAAGCCATGATAAAAAAAAAAAAGAGCCTGGACAGCATCTTTCAGGACATCATCAAGGAAAACTGCTCTGATATCCTAGAACCAAAGGGTAAAATAGTCATTGAAAGAATCCACTGATCACCTCCTGAAAGAGATCCCAAAATGAAAACTCCAAGGAATATTGTAGCCAAATTCCAGAATTATCAGGCAAATAAGAAAATACTACAAGCAACTAGGAAAAAAACTATTCAAATATCAAGGAACTTTGGTCAGGATTACACAGGACCTACTTAGCAGCTTCTATATTAAAGGATCAGAGGGCTTGGAATATGATATTCCAAAAGGCAAAGTAGCTCAGATTACAACTCAGCAAAAACTGAACATACTCTTTCAGGGGAAATGATGAACATTCAAAGAAATAGCGGCCTTTCAAACTTTCTTGATGAAAAACCAGAGCTGAACAGAAGATTCAGCCTTCAAACATATGACTCAAGAGAAGCATAAAAAGCTAAACAGGAAAGGAAAAAATATGTTATCCAATAAGATTAAACTGTTTACATTTCTACATGGAAAGATGATAATTCTAACTCTTGCAAACTGTATCTCCATTAGGGCAGTTAGAAAGAACATACATAGGCAAAGGGTGTGAGTATGAGTTGATATGATTATACAAAAAAATTTAATGGCTGGAAAAAAAAAGAATTGTTCTGGGAGAAGAAGAAAGGTAGAAGCAGAATGTAGTAAATTATATCATGTCAAAAGGCACAAAAGACCTATTACAATAGAGGGAAAGAAGGGAAGATGAGTACATTGTTTGAACCTTACTCAAATTGGATTTGACTCAAAGAGTAAATAATACATATATTCAGTTACGTATAGAAACTTACCTTACCCTATAGAGAAGGAAGAGAAAGGGGAAAGAAAAGGGGGAGACTGATAGAAGGGAAGGCAATCTGAGGGAGGCAGCGATTAGAAGCTAAACATTGGTGATAAGGGACAGGGTGAAAGGAGAGAGAAAAGTATAAGGGGGAAAAATAGGATGGAGGAAAATATATAGTTAGTAATCATAACTGTGAATGTGATGTGTGATGATCAAAGCAGTACAATGTTCCAAGAACATTCCACAGGACTCATGATGGAAAAATTTATGCACATCCAGAAAAAGAACTGTGGAATCTGAATGTAGATAGAAGTATACTATTTTCACAGTTTTTGTTTTTTCTTTCTCATGGGTTTTCCTTCTTGCTCGGATTCTTCTTGCACAATATGGCTAATGTAGAAAGTATGTTTAACATGATTGTACACATATAACCTATATCAGATTACTTGCTGTCTTGGAAAGGGAGGAGGGAAGGGAGGGAAGGAGAAAAATTTGGAACTCAAAATCTTATAAAAATGAATGTTGAAAACTATCTTTGCATATAATTGGAAAAAATAAAATACTATTAAGTGGAGAAAAAAGAAAAAAAAATTTAAAATAACCAAGTCTATACTAGAAACAGTCTTGCCATCTTGGATATGGTCCATCTCATTGCTTGGTTAAAAGGAGAAAGGGCCCCAGCTAATGATGAAGTAAGCTACCCAACTCTTGAGGGACAGTAATGGATACAAGGTGAAGAATAAGACATATTTTTGAATAGCATTGATGTGTTTTGCTCAACTATACATATTTGTTGCAAGGGTTTTTCTTTATCTTCTCTTTCAATGGGGAAAAGAAGAGGAAGTAGGATGGAAGAAAAAGAAATTTTTGTTAATTGAAAAAATAAAATTTAATTTTAAAAAAAGGAACTGGATCTAAGAATAACAGGGGAAAAATGTAGTTATGATCAACTCTCAACATCAACTCCCACTGTCACTTCTCAACACCATCATGCACTCATCGATAACCAACTGAAATTGAGGGACAAGGGAAGAATTGGTGGTACAGATTACTACAATAAAAGCATATGCATGGTGACAGCATCAGAGACATGGCAATAGCAGTAAGGACTAGATAATTAACAGCCGGGGTTAGACAATAGCAATAGCAACACAAGACATTTTGAAAGAGATGGAGAATTACATAAGACTGAGTCTTTACTTATGCCCACCATCAAAAACCATTGTCTGGCTACTTTACTTCATAGTTGTTTGGTCTAGACTACATTTTTTTTTCAGATGAGATCCTTACATGAAACTGAAAAAAACTCCCTATAGTTTTTTGTTTTTTAAGTTTCATCTTTGCCTTGATCTCCTAGGCTGTTTATTCTACTGTGGAGGAGATTTAACAAGTATGACTTTATACTTTACAAAGTCAGGTTGGTTATTATCCAGGACACTATTCTGTGTTTTGATTATTTAAGTCTCAACCTGTTGACATCAAGGACACAAGGGACTCTTTCCTGAAGCCCCGCTGAAGCATCATCCCATCAATCAGCAGCATGAACAGTGCTGGCAAGTTGTACTCAACTGAATCTGTGCTTAATCCTGGGTGAACATCTCCACTTCTCTTCTCTTGTTAAATGCTGGGTGGATTACGAGTGTTTCTTTCATTCGAAATTCAGACCTAAACTATCAGGAGACTGGCTTGAGTCAATCTCAACCAATTACATACATAAGAACTACTGTTATGCTCTATCTAGGGACTTAAATCATCAAAACAAACCATTTGCTGGGACTGTGGAATAGGCATTTTATATTTCTACGTGTTTTCTGACAAGCCAGGGTAGGTATTTGGCTCATTCTCCAGCAATGATGAATTTCTCTAAAAGATCTGGAGGAGCTGACAGAGACTCCTACTAAAATGGAGCCAACCCTGGCTAAGGACCTAGAGCCTCCAGATCTCTCAAATTTACAAGACTGCCTCCAAATCTGGACACATCCAACTTGAGATAGATGTTTAGTTAGGATCATGCAAAGAAACACAAGGCAAAAGAGGCAGCCAGAGGCCTACCCTGGAGCTCAATTACAGAAGCCCCAGGTTTAGCTATGACATGGAAACAGTTGACTGGCTGTTGGGATAGAAAAAGGCCTTCCCCTACACCTCATGAGAAATACCAGAATTACATGGTAACTCATGGAAGGTTGAAGTAAAAGACAGCCAGGGATGGAATCACTCCTTTTTTAAAGATCTACTGAGTCAATGGTACCTCCCAGTCAATAAAGGGATTGCTTCATCATCCACAAAGCTCTCAGGAGCTCAGTAACATATGGCTGGTCAGAATCAGCTAGGGGATAATGATCTCCTCAAAATGGGGACCATGTGGTCCACTGGAAGTAGCAAGGAAGTTCTGAGCATTCTCTGTGCAATTCCTACTTACTCTGGCACAATGGATTTTCTTCTAGCCCTTCTCCCCTGATTTTAATGAAATTTTTTTCATTCATTCAACAAACATATGTTAAGCAACATTAAGGAAGATTCTAAGAGGCCAAAAGAAGGAAAAGTTTCTCCAATATATTATTGCCTTAGTGTTGAAGAGGGAACATAGGAAAGAATAATCTCCATCAAATACTTTTAGCTGCAATTTGTTTTTTGTTCTGTGATAAAATGTCAACCTCCAATCACCACCTTGCTGTTCTAATTAAGTCTCAGCTTTACTTTTAAATAGGCAACTAGGTTATGCGATGGATAGAACACTGGATCTGGAGGCAAGAAGACCTGAGTTCAAATCCTGCCTCAGATACTTTACTAGCTGTGTAACCCTGGACAAATCACTTAGCTTCTTTTTTCAATTTTCTCATCTGTAAAAAATGAGGATAATAATAACACCCACCCTCCAGGGTGGTTGTGAGGATGCCATGAAATAAAATTCATAAAATCACTTGTATAACTTAAAACACTATATAAATGCCAGCTATTGTTATCACTGTACAATCACATTGTTAAATGACATTTTACTATTTTTGATAAAATACTTTTTTTCTCATACAATGAAAAAGGAAATGCAAGTATACAAGGTGGAAGGGGAGCAGGGAACAGGTGACAAAGGAAAAGGCCAGAAAATTTATAGATTTGGCTAGGAAATGGTGTGGATATGTTCATAATTAACATGGGAGAATGTGTAACCAGAGGAGAAAGGTGTCCATCAGTTAGGGACAGAGCAATCTATTTTTTTTTTTGGTGAGGAAATTGGGGTTAAATGGCTTGCGCAGGGTCACACAGCTGGTAAGTGTCAAGTGTTTGGTCTGAGGCCAGATTTGAACTCAGGTCCTCCTGACTTCAGGGCAGTGCTCTATCCACTGTGCCACCTAGCTGCCTCAGAGCAATCTATTCTTCATACTATCTAGAGAGAGGGTCTGAAAGGTGGGGTCATTATAAACCTATGTGGCTCTATCTGGATTACCCATCCACCTGAGTAAGTACATGAGAGATGAGTCAGACAAGTTAGGACACAGCATACATCTCTCCCCTTGTGAAACATTTGTTTCTGTCTTTCAAAATTCCTTGAATTCTTCCTGTCTTGCGAGGTCAGTAATATATCCAGACAATTTGTTTTAATCCAGTTCCCGTCAGACAGCTTGTTGCTTTAGGTAATGAACTGGAAAGGGAAATTCAGTTCATTCAGTTCACTTTTTTCTCCAAATTCGGGCCTCAAATTTTTATTTTATTTTATTTTCTTACCCAACAATTCTGGTAACATGAAAAAATTTAAGACTTTAGGAAAATATGTTTATATTTATGAACAGAGAGACAGATATACACACATATGTATATGCACATTTTCCAATATAAATAAAGCCCCAACAGTCCCCTATTTCCTGGCAAAAGCTAATACTTGGAATTTTTGGTTTTAAACTTTAAAGTATTCCAGATTAAGAAAATACCATGACCAATTCTCTAGTGTGAGAATTTACTAAACCTCAGCAATTCAACAGCTTCTCCTAGTGGTGGAAAATATAAATATTGAAACTAATTGGGAGACGTTTAGCCAACAAAGGCCATGGGTATCATAAAATATATCTCTGGGTCACAGGAAAATAAAAGTTTTAGACCTTGGATCTTGGACATCACCAAGTCCAAAGTCCTAATTTTACAAATGAGGAAGTCAAGGATCAGAGAAGTGGTGAAGTGACTTTTCCAATATTACAGTAAGAGTCAAATTAGAACAAAATCAAATTGATAAGTAAAGATGTATAAATAACTCAGAAAACATTGGCGTATGCACATTCAAAGTAATTCTCTGAAAGCCCAGCCCCATTTTGTCAAACCAAAGCCCAAGGGAGAGGTGGTCTTAGAATGCTCTTTTTTAGCAAGAACTATTATTTTTCTCATCTCTAGGTTGAGATACCCAAATTTTATTATGCTTTTCAACCACCTAATAACCCAAGAGGAAGTGGATTTCTTTTTCCTAATTACCAATTCTTTCCCACTAATAATACTGCTGCACTTTTTAAACACCAAACACCACTGCCCCTTTCTGGTTGTTCCAATATTAGTCTCTCTGTAACTAACCAGTCTTTTCATCATCATCATCATCATCATCATCAACATCCAACCAATAGGTCAATTATACCAAATGGGAGTTATTAAAAAATGTGGTATCTCCTATAATCATCATGAATGCATTCTCCTACAGTTTTTGTTAGAAAGTATAAAAACATGATAAGAACCAAAGGAACGAAGTAGAGCTATCAAAGAATAACTCTAAGGGCAGAAGTCAAACACCAGGTTGGCAGAAATGGCTTGAAAAAATTAGTAAAGATTATGGGAAGATCACACCAATATCTTACTGGTCCCCTCAGGAGAAAACTTAAACATCATATTATTAGGCAATTAAAGGTTATAACAAATAAATATGCAGAACGAAATCCAGAAACCAAGAGAATATGAGAGATTCTAGATTTTCTTAATTAGCAACTGAAAGCAAAAGTCAGCATCTTAATTAAGCAAATAGGAGCAGACAAATTGGCAAAGAACAAAACAAATAAGTCGACACTAATCAAAACCTGAACTACAGAGGCTTAAGAAGCAAAGAATTCAGAGATGAGGGAGAACTCCTGAAGAAGTATATGGAGGCTCTAGCCTTATAGCTTCCTGTCTCCCATGGAATGGCTTCTGTCACTTTAGACTGTGTGTATACACATACACACATGTATGACGTAAGTTTGTATATGTAGGCATATGTGCATACAAACATGTGCACATACATATATACACACACCACACACAGATGTACATACATATATGTATACATGTACACACATCCACATGCATTCATGCATACATAAATATACAAAATTTCTCTTAACCTTTTGAAATCCCATTCCAGATTCTAGGGAATATGCCATTCTATACCCAATTTTCCTTTCCTCCCTTACCAATTGTAAGATAGAGTTGTACCAGTAGGAAGAGATAGAAAGAGAAATTCCATTTTAAACAACTGCATACAGCATAAAATACTTGGAAGTCTACCTGTCAAGACACACTCAAGAACTATATGAACACAATTACAAAAAACTTTTTCACATAAAAAGACATAGCTAAACAATTAAAGAAATATTAATTGCTTATGGGTAGGCTAAGCCAATATGACAAAAATGACAATTCTACCTAAATTATTTATTCAATACCATACCAAACTACTATAGAATTATTTTATAGAGCTAGAAAAAATAATAAAATTCATCTGGAAGAATAAAAGGTCAAGAATGTCAAGGGAATCAAAGAAAAAAAAAAGGATGGTGGTCTAGCAGTATCAGATTTCAAACTATATTATAAAATGGTAATCCTGAAAAAAATCTGGCTAAGAAATAGAGTGATAGATCAGTGGAATAAATTATGTACACAATATATAGCAATAAATGACCATAGTAATCTAGTATCTGATAAACCCAAAGATCTTGGGGCAAGAACTCACTATCTGACAAAAACTTCTGGGAAAACTAGAAAGGAGTCTGACAAAAGCCAGGCATAGAACATCTCACGCTGTATACCAAGATAAGGTCAAAATGGATACATGAATTAGACATAAAGGGCAATATCATAAGCAAATTAGGGAAGCATGGAAAAATCTGCCTGCCAGATCTATGGATGAGGGAAGAGTTTATGACCAAACAAGAGATAGATCATTGGAGATAAAATGGATAATTTTGATCACATAAAATTTAAATTTTTGTATATAAACAAAACCAATGTAGAAAATATTAGAAGGAAACTACAAAACTGGCATTTGTCAATACATGTGCTCTCACATGTGTGCTCTCACACATGCCGGATGCCCAGTCTTCCTAGGTCGTTAATAAAGCTTCTTCCTGATTCAACATGGCTTCACGGAATTCGTGATATTGTTATAGATAACAGTTGAGGGCTCATTCTCAGGATCCGTCACCCTCCTGAGGAAGGAATGAGAATGGGAATTCAACGATTCTGTGTATCCTTGGGGGGTGCCTTAGCTCATGGACGGTTTAAGACCCTAAGACCAAATTAATGAGTGAAGCCATGAACATAAAAGAAAAAGGAATTAAAGCCATGACCACTGCACAAGTTTGCATGCAAAGCAAGGTGGGAAAATTTGGACTATTAAGTACCACCTTGTCAGTGGTGGAACACCCTAAGGTTGAGTAAATATCGGGGTAGCACGGGAGTATGAAGAAGATCCACAATGGAGGTCTTATCAAAAGGGAGACAAGCACCAAGTTAGATATCTACAAGAAATCCTAGGGAAGGGTGTAGAAGGGAATAAGGCCCCAAATAAGAAAAGATGGGAGAAGTTCTCTACAAACACTGCTCCAGATAGTCCCCAGGGTGGATGGGTAACATAAAGAAAAAGGATCAGCACTGGGGTTCTTTTGATCCATCAAGGTTACTTGAAAAAATTAGAGCTGTGTGCACTTTGTCTGTCAAGCTGTCTGTGTGCGTTTGTAAATGTTTAAGTGTTTAAATGCAGCAGAAAGAGAACATAGGCAAAGAACTCCCACGTTAGGCTTTCAGTGGGAGATTAAGATTTTTTTCTGGAGTCCAACACTGGCCAAGTTGGGAAGGAAGGAAGGAAGGATAGAAGGAAGGAAGGAAGGAAGGAAGGAAGGAAGGAAGGAAGGAAGGAAGGAAGGAAGGAAGGAAGGAAGGAAGGAAGGAAGGAAGGAAGGAAGAAAATTTGGGTTAAAAAAAAGGAGAGCTAGAAAGCTATTCTGTCTTTTGAACACTAGCATTATCAGAGCTGTTTGTGAAAAGAGTGAGGGAATGCAGTTCTCTGAATTTGCAGGCCTTACCTCCCTTCAAATTTTAACAGGGTGAAGAGAAGCAGACCAGAAACAAGGTGAGTGTAATTTTTTAAAATCTGGAACATAAAGGAAATTGGAGGTTGTCAGGGTAATGTATTTGAAAGAGTAGAAAAGAGGAGTCAAGGTTTTGAGAGAAAATATGACAGGTAGGGAAAAAGAAAAAGAAAAATTATATAGAGAGTTTGAGAATGGGTGGGGGTGGGGTGTTCTGAGGCAAGCCCATGTGCTCTAAGTTCCCCATCCTTGGATGTTTATTCTGGGTGATTTTGCCAGCTTCAAGGGGTTTTAAAAAATGTGAAGACGTTTGATTCTGTTTTGGATAGAAAAATTGAAAACAAAAATTCTGTAGCTTGATTTGAGAACCAATGAAGTTATAAAAGGCCATTCATCTCTCAGGATAAACCTGTAGGAGGGCTTTATTAAATCTGGCCTTGCATAAATTTTGACTACGGTAAAGATATTGGTTATTATGACTAGAGACTGTTACATAAAATCTTAAAATGTTTTCCTGGGCTGTTAATTAATTATTGGAACTCTAGAGGCTGAAGCCTGAGATTCTCAGGAGGGTGGTTTTTATCTGATAAGCTTCTAAAAGGGAGAGGAGACTTTTCTGCTCTCTTAAGGAAGTAGGAAAGAAAAGGGAGGAGAGAATTATTCAGAGCAGGAATTGTCATATGTCTTTTTTAAAGGGAATATATGAATTTGTGGAGAATATTTCCTTTTAAAGGGCCAAGAATATTGGATTTAAAACAAAAATGTTTTAAAATGTTTATCATTAGCGATTATAAATTCAGATCTCATTTAAGTTTACTGTACTGTAAAGACAAATAACAATAATAATAATAATAATAATAATAATAATAATAATAATAATAATGGTTGTTATGGGATAAAAATGATATAATGATTGTAAAGTGCTTGATTCAATGGCATATGTTAGACATGTCATTATTATTATTTCTCTAATTTAACGTAATTGCTAAAAGTACCAAGAGTAATAAGATCAGTAATTTCTATATGTGATAATCAGGAAATGCAAACGATGTTATCTGAAGTTTATTGTTTGTGTTGTTACTGTATTGTATTTCTAAAACTCTTAGACTGTAAAATTTGAGGGGCCATTGTGAGGTACAAATGGTGTTAAAGCAATTCTTCATCTGGAATGAGTCTTTTAAAAGGATGTGATAAAAATGAGATAATTTGAAAACTATTAAATATCTAGTGCGGTATATTTGGTTATAAGCAAGTAATAATAACATTGACACTATGATAGCAGATTTTTCATTTGAAATACTATTATAAAAATATATGGTGGTTTAAAGTTATAGTTTCAACATACTAATTATGAGATGAATGATTTTCTGTGCAAAGTGATTTGGAAGTGCATTCATCTAAATTGACAATGGGTTGTTTCAAAATGTATTACTATTGTGGAAATAATTTTATGTGTGCTGTGTGATACAAATATATCTTATTGATATGCACTGCTTTGGAATTAATTGGGTATTCTCCCAAATATCAGGGCCTCAATTAGGGGGGAAAAAAGTGTGAATTTATGGATAATATCTTTTCCTTTAAAGTACTAAGAGTATTGGGCCTTAGAAATTAAAATGTACTGTTGAGCTATAGAGGTTAGGGGACCCGAAATCGAGACACTTGGGTACTGCCCAAAAGGAATTCAACCTAGGCCTTCTTTCAGCCAAAGACAGGGTTTGTTCCATGTGGATCAGACTCTTGAGGAGTGTTAGAGTTAGAATGGCTTAAGTTTCCACAGGTAGAACAATGCAGAGATTTAAAGAACAAAGGTCCCAGGAGGTGGTACACTGTAGGTGGGCTGGGCTTGACCAATAGGAAGTAAGTGGATTGTTCCAAGAAGACCCCAAAATCAAGATAGGGGTCGAGCCAGCTCAGACCAGTTAGGGTCAACCTGAGGACACCTGAAAAATGTTAGTGCGCCTGCTTAATGAACTTCATTACTATTATCTGACACACCCTGCATAAAATTAGAACCTCATTAACGAGTCACGGGACATATGACCAAAGGGGGGGGAACATACTTGAGCATATCAAGGGGAAACATGTAAGGAAAGGTGTAACCTGGGAAGGGTTGGACCAACCCTGGCCTGGAATTCAACTGTATAAAAGCATACTTTCCCTTGCACTCAGGGCCCACCCCTCCTGAAGAGGGGTGGAGCCCGCTTCTGGCCAGAAACGTCTAAATCCTCTGGACTTTCTTTATAATAAATTTTCTTTGATACTAAATTTTTGGTGTCAAGTCTATTTCTAACAGGAGTCTGAACATTTATGATATTCATAAGGATGAATGGGCAGGGGGAAGACTCAGCCCCTATATGGTGGCCAGGATGGATCTTGTATGGGGACTGTGGGAGGGAGAATCCCAATGGGAGCATCTGGGAGGTTAAATGGGGTCTGGATAAGATCAGAGATGGGAAGTGTGGCCCAGGGCTATCAGACCAGTAATAGACAATGGAGGGCTAGACTTCCATTAGGTTAATAAAGAATTGAGACATTGGGCATAGGTAATAAAGAAAAGCCAGTTGACAGGTGGGAATGGCCTCAGGAGACTGCTGGACCAGGTGGAGGGAAGGTTCAAGAAAGGGTTTTTTTGGGGGGGAGGGATCCATCTTGGACCCATATCCCATCATTATCATTAGTGATTACAGATCCAGATTTGATTCACTGAATCTCACTAAATTAAGATCACCTGATAATAATTAATTGGTTCTGTTTCAAGCTTTACATATATGATAATTGCTTATAGTATGGTTATATTTCTGAATTTTCTTATATGGTGTAATCTGGTAAACAATTGTATCAGCTATGTTGTTAGAAAAGCAATTTCTCTTATAATCTAGAACATTGTTAGATTAAGAATTATACTGTCAGAGAAAGAGAAAAGGGAATGGGTTTTTTTTAGTACTATAATTTAAGAAACATGAACTTCTAAGTTTTGTCTATATTTAAATATGGAATTCTTACTGAGTAAATGGCTCATTACAAACAATTTAGGTAACTAGGAATTTTGTGGTAATTAGGAAATTGTAAGGTGTTTTTAAGAAAGGGAAATACTTTTATGAAGAAATGTTTTGGTGAAGTCTTTAGTGTGATTGTTTTAGAAGGCCTACTAAATTTCTATTTGCAAGCTAGTTTTGTTGCAAGTAATAATTTGATATTGATGACAATTATGTCCAAACTTACTGTGAATTTTGAATTTGTTTCCTAGGTTTGTATTTCCTAGGTTTGTTATGTCCCCAGGGCTGGTCTTAATGGGTGCTTTCTGAGAAACAGTCAAAATCAGCAATTCAATGGGAGCAGCATTGATGGGGTGTGGCCCAAGCCAAGGTCTTTGCCCCTTGCCCCAAAGGGAATCTAGTTCCCTTTTGTCTACAGGCCCACCAGCCCCTCATCTCCCTTTGAAAGCCTTAGCCTACTTTTTAATCTCATTCAGATACCTTTCAGTTTCTTCATTATCTATTCCCATTGTCTATTCAATCTCTTAGACATTCCAATCTCTGGGAATTCTCACCCAGACCATTTTCCCAGACCCTTCCCTGGTCACCCAATGTATATAAAATCTACCCTGGCCCTCATTCGGGGCTGAGAATCTCATGCCCAAAAGGCTCAGACCTTCTCATGCCCGCTAGTCTTTACGGTTGTCACCTGGCTGAGAATCTCATGCCCAAAAGGCTAAGCCTTTCTCATGCCCACTTGTCCTTACAGGCATCATCTGGCCTATGTGTTTTATCACTAATAAACTTTTCCTCTGGCTGAAGAAGATTTGAGTTGAATTCATTCAGGCAGGGCCCGGTACCGTAATCTTGGGGGGTCCCCAAGCAGCACCCCAAAGTCCTAGACCTCTTCAGCATCAGAGATCTAAGGCTAATGATTAGTACTAAAGCATCTATTTTAATAAGTTGTAAGTGGGGAAGATCTTGCTGTTCGGAACTGAATTTGTTCCATGCCTAGCAAGGGTTTAGAATTAGTGTTTGAGCTTCTCTGAAAGTGCCTCATTCTTTCAGATTAAGTATGGTTAGAGAAGGATAAATAAGTTTGAGAAACACAGAGGCAAGTCTATTGGAGTATCAACTTATGATCCTAATGGAAATTTGATTTTACTCAGGATGTTTTTAGGAACTAGAACACGTGAAGGAATGCATACAAACTACTTAGGGCTCACTTTGGAGATGTTCCCTAATTAATGTAATATAGTCACACCTGAAACCCTGATGAGGGGAATCTGCTATCCAAGATCTTGGGGACTATTAATGAACTATTATTCTGAGTCTAACTCCAGGTATTGTTAACAAGGAACTGACTGAACTACTGACCCATGATGCCAGAACCCTGTGAGGGTTTTGTGAGATGCATCTATGAACTACAGAGGGTGTTCTCATGGGAAGGTAGGAAAAATGACTTTTCTGCATGGCTGAAGTAGAATCCTCCTGACTCACTTTTCTCACTTTGACACCTGGCAGACTTTTAGCCTGGCTTGATGTAGTTGGCCATTACATACCTTCTGCCTGGAATTGACATGAAAAAGCTAGAGAAAAATTGTTCCCTTACTTTAGTTATGTCCCTATTCTTTCATGGCAAATTTCTATAATCATAAGTTTTGTAAGCATAATATCAAATCTATTAAATAATAGATTGATGAAGGAACATCTGAGGTTATTATAGTAAGATGCAAGTATAAGATTGAGTTATTTGGCCTAGAATTTTAGAATTAAGTATTCAGTCCTGACATCTGTTACTAGTATATTCCTGTATAAGTCAGGGTCCTTTAATTTCTCATAATGGTATGGGGATAATTAGGCCAGAAGCTTATGGAACCAGAATATTATTCTGTTACTTAGTTAATACTTAGTTAATATTAAAGTTGTCTCAGTTTGTTACAGTTAATTAATGTTAAAAGAAGAATGGCTTATGGCCTATCTTGTAAATGCCTTAAAAGAAGCATCCATTTTAATTAAGTATTATTTATTTGTACATGACCAGAGGTTGGAATTGTTTTATTATTTGATATGTACTTGCTTTTAAATTGATTACTATGTATTGGAGTCTGTTACTAATTCTTTAGTGAGATCTCATCCTCCTGATGGGGGAATATGAATAAGAATGAATAATGAATTAATGCAAGGTATAAAACTAGAAGTATGCAGAGTGTAAGGCTAGGCTCTGATTTTTCTGTTACTTTTCTAATTTGAGCTTCTTAAACATGACAATTGGCCAAGGTTCCAATTTTGATCTTATAATAATGGAGACATAAGGGTTGAGTTAACTTTCATTATTTGCCCTGATTATTGGCAAGGTAATTTAAAAATCGTGTTAAGAGTAATCCTGTAGGAGAGTGGACACAAGAAAGAGGATCTCTATAAGAAGACAGTCTTCTGGACAATGCTTGAACAGCACTTACACCAGAAAACTTCACCAGATGATGTCCAGAATGCCAGACAGCTGTATGAGAAGAGACTTCTAAAGCCTTAAATGGACAATTTATCATTACTTTTGGGTCTCTGTGTTTGTGCTTACTATGGGGACTGCCCCCTTTTTGATTTGTCAATGCATTGATCAATTTCTCCCTTCCTTCTCTCATATTGTTATAAGTCCCCAAAATCCCTTCATGAAATGTTGCCTAACAGCACAGCCCCAGATGGAACCATTAGTAAGGCACTGCAAGGTCTACCTACTTTAGCTGAGTTGGCAGAGAACTCTGGGATAGATAATTAATTAAAGGGATAGTTAGAATCATGGTTTGGCAAATGGAAGGGAATGACAGATGATAGCTGGGATATTGACAGTTGTAGGCTTTGCATAATACCTCATGAAGAGACCTAGGTGAACCCTAATTAGGATAAAAACTGGAATACATAATGAATTAAGACGCAGATGCAACAAAGTAAAAGAAAAGAAAAAGGGAGGATTGTAGGATATATGGATGTTGCTTCTGAATACTACTCAATCAGAGACTGGAGTCAGAGAAATAGTTTTTCCACAAAAGCCAAGTGGAAAACTTAAGGAATCATTCTGGTGGCTAGGCAGAAGTTGAACAAAGGGAGTTATATTAGAATAAGAAAACACTCTTGGTGGTGAATAAACTGTGGAAAACCAGTTCTGAGGTTAACATAAAAAGGGGTGTTCCCAAGTAAGGGTCCGGATCTCTGAATTGTGGAGAGTGGGAGATGTAATTAGGAGCAGAGACTCGTGTGGGGAAATTAGGTGCTTCAGGTAGGCTGTAACCTCTATGGTACCCAGTGAATGGAAAAAAACAGGGGAAGGAAATTCAAATGAGGAATAGAGAATAAAAAGGTATGCATTTTTCAATACATGTGCTCTCACACATACACGATACTCAGCCTTTCCTGGTCGTTAGTAAAGCTTCTTCCTGATTCAATAATGGCTTCATGGAATTCGTGATAATGATACAGATAACATCTGAATCCAAACAGAGCTAAGGATGTTTTATCCTGTCATATTTGGGCCCTAAATCTAGTCCCTGCTTTATCCTTTTATAGCAAATTTCTATAATCAGAGCAAGGGCTAGTAAAAGGTCAATGCAAGTGTGTGAGATCTTGCTGTTTTGACCTGAATATGTAGTCATTCAATACCCCTAGACAACTGAAATTAAATCAGAAACATCTTCAGTTTGGTTTGGGGAGGAGAATTTCAGTGATAATTGAAGTGAAAGTCAGTCTCTGGCAAATTCATTTGTGTAACTATTGAACCTGGGGTTGAAAACTACCTGCGAAAGTGTTGCTTAAAGTTTTGAAAAAGTAACAAGATCAGATAATATTTTAATGGTGCTGTTACACTTTTACTTCTCCCTATACCTGGGCCCTGTGGTCTTTTCTGTCAGATTTGTATCTTCATGATTACACGTCATTCACCTACAGTTAGTAGCAAACAGTGGGTACCAACCAATGTCCTCCCCATCATCCCCTGGATGCAGCCTGTGCTCAGTTCTAGTCAACCTCCTCTTTGGGACCCCCTTGAGGCAGGGACAGCTCTACACCCCTTGCCAGCAGAAAGCAGTTTCAGAAGCCAAGACCTTCGCCCCCTCACTCCAAAAGAATTTGGGTCCCATTTGTTTGAGGGGGAATGATGGGGTACAGGCCCACGCCCATTTGTCTACAGGCCCTAGAAAACCCCACCTTGGACTCTCCTTGAACTCTCCCACTAGGTCAAGGAAGTCTCTAGTGCTTGCCTGAGGCTATAATCCTATCAACTGGCCTTTCATTATAACCTACATCCAATTTCCCAATTCTCTGTTACCCTTAACCTTACTCAGCCCTCTATTATCTGTTACCTCTAAATGACCCCAGCCACTTCCCACCCTTGATCCTATCTAGACCCCATTGTACCTCCCAGTCACTCCCATCAAGATCTTCCCTAGATTCCCTTCTCCCAGACCCCTCCTCCAGTCACCCCAAATTACTTGGCCACTCCTAGATCCCTTCCACAGTCCACAAGATCCATCTTGTCTCCATTAAGGTGCTCAGATTCTTAAAATCTGGCCCACTTGCATTAGCAATACAAATGCTTAGATTCCTTAAGAGTCTGGCCAATATGGCAGATCTTTAATAAACCTTGTCTTCGGCTGTAAAAAATAAAAATAAAATAACTCTCCTATGCAATTAC
This sequence comes from Phascolarctos cinereus, assembly GCF_003287225.1. NCBI lineage: Eukaryota > Metazoa > Chordata > Mammalia > Diprotodontia > Phascolarctidae > Phascolarctos > Phascolarctos cinereus. Next base: position 204,119,570 of record NW_027555847.1, on the reverse strand, counting down.
TCGATTATGTTCTGATAATATTAATTCCACCAAGACACCTACAGGCTATTAGAAGGCTCACCCCTGGATCCAGAATGAGAACAAGTTTGTTTTTAATAGGAAAATACCGCTTCAGAAATTGAACATTATCTAGTGGAAATGGTATACAAGTTGTCATTAGCGTACCCAACTGAATGGGGCAAAAGTAGCCTACTATAGAGAATAATCAATTCATAAGAATATCAAGTGAACACAGACTTTAATGTTATCATACGGCTGGTGACACAGACATATTTTTTAAAATGTGAAAGACCAAGTTTTGAGGCTGTGATGGGGTGGTAACAGCCACAGATTATTAAACATTATCACTGTGTAACATTTATCATGGTTCTAAAATGAGGCCTTATGGAAAATACGATGGACTCTGAAGTTCAGTTAATTGACGCCTCACCAAGTTTTATTTCATTTACTCACATGTCTTACCAGTTTTATTAATTATACCAGAAATAGGATCATGAAAAGATTAAGCTGTTTGATTTTGAAAACAAAAATCTATTCCACTTTGGTTCTGATACCAATTTTTGTGACAGAGGCAATATCAAGGTAACTGGTAGGTATACAGCTACTGTCTGAAATTCTTGCTAGGACTGACACCCCCTCCACAAACCCCCCCCAAATAGTTTGTGAGATCAGCGACATACTCAAAGTTTATACCAAGTACTTTCTTCTATAATGAATCCAGTAATTTTACTGAATGATTAAACTTACCAACCAAAGAAACTACTGCATGTAAAAACATGTATTTATTACAGTTAAGTAGAGGTAACCTTGATTTCTTAGTTGGTTATAGTAAGATTTCAGCACTAGCATAAATACATGACTGCCTGTTGTCTACTTTACTAAAAGCCAATTATAATGTAATGTACTATAACAAAAATAAGCTTGTTGCTCCTTGGGTCTTTAATTAAAACAGAATTCAACTAAAAAAAAAAGAATATTTGTAAAGTGCTTAGTAAAGAGACTTGCACATAATAGGGGCTTAATAAATGCTTATTTTTTTCTTTCATTCTTGTCTACTACAGCAGTTATACCAAGGATAGTTTCAGTGAGCCTACAGAAGATGAATTTATAACTTAATACTTTTGTTTCAACTACAAAATGAAGTTAATTTAGCCACTTGTGTAAGATCCTATAGACTATTAAATATAAAAGGATAAAAGTAGGGTAGTGACTTGTCTCAGAACTGTTTCTATCTGAAGACATCAAAAAAGATGAAAATAAGATGATGATGGGAATAGATAATGTATGCAAAGTACTTGACAAACTGTAAATCTACATACATTTGTTATTTTTAATCTTCATTCTCTGAACCATATTCAATGGAGTCCAGATAGAAACAGACCTGACAGGTTTTTTTTTTTACATTTAATATTCAGAAGATTTGCAGAAGCCAATAAAATAACAGTTTTTCATAACTGAATCAGAGGATTGGGATATAAGCTCATTTTCTGGAGTCTCACTGAAGGCACATTCAGGATGACTCTAGTAGCAAATAGGAAAATGAGAATGATATGTGGGAACAGGATGAAGTACAATTCATTCCCATCATCCCATTTGCTTCTGGAGTTGTCCCAAAGATGCTTTAGTGAACCTATAGAAAATAAGATTAAGTACTAATTCAGGTTTGATTACAAAAAGCAGTCATTTTGTCCACCTGGTCAATAGATGCTCCAAACATTAAACATAAAAATATAGGAGAGTAGTAATTTGTCCTATGACCATTTCTATCTGAAATCCATTGACCATAAGCACTTCATAACACAGGCCTCTTTGCTGTTCTTTGTACAAGACACTTCATCACACAGCTCCAGAAATTTTCACTGGCTATCCCCCAATGGTCTCCTTCCTTTGTCTCCATCTGATGACTTCCTTCAAGTCCCAGCTAAAAGTCTTCCCAATCTCCCTTAATGCTAGTGCCTTCCCTCACTTGATTATCTCCAATTCATCCTATCTATATCTTGTTTGTACACAGCTGTTTGCATGGTGTCTCCCTCATTGGACTGTGAGCTCCTTGACAGGAAGGATTACCCCCCCCTTTTTTTGTATACCCAGTGCTTATCACCATGTCTGGTACATAGCAGGCACTTAATAAATGCTTATTGGCTGACTGTTGACTGTAATAATAATAGAAAGGGATGGGAACATGACTTATGAGTTTATTGGTACAGGAAACTCCCAAGTTAGGAAATTCCTACCTAGAGAGTTGACTAGAGTACTGAGATGTTAAATAAGTCACCCAAGAGCACACAGTATGTGTAAGAAATAGGGCTTGAAGCAAGGTCTTCCTAGACTCTCCATCCATTAGGCACCTCTGTTTCTCATAAAATTTATGTAGCTTTAGTTTATAAAGTCCTTTATGTACATCAGCTGATTCAATTTTCCTGGGTTACTGGGAGAATAAATGATTGAGGTCACACAGCTCTTAAGTGTTCAGAGTTGCCTAGAGTACAGATCTTCCAACTCCAAGTTCAATGTTCTTTCCACAGCCAATGTTCTTTCCATAGCTCCTTCAGGCACCCTCATCGAGTAGAGCATATAATTCAAAATAAGGTGCTTCCAAAACATTTGAAATGAAAAAAACAATGGCAGTATACCCATGATGATCATACAAGGAGAATTCAGCTCCTTGGAATAAGAGTAATACATTGGATAACTCCCTCTCCTTGCTTCCAAGGTCCTTTGAGTTTACCATGTTCCTCACTCAAAAAGTAATTAATTACCCAAGACCTACCAGTTATCTGAGTTGTAAGGGAGACCAGCACAGGAAGTCCAGAGGAAGCAGCCGTAATGTTTATAGTATAGTTGGTGCCTGGGTGCAGTTCCAGGCAAACCTCAGGAGCCTGACTGCCAGTGATTAGGTTAAATGACATTTCCTGGTTAAATTCCCTCTGATACCATCGGTGGCCCCATACGTGGAACTGTAACAGAAAAGTTCAAGAGATAAGATGCTGACAATGATTAAAATTCCTTTTGTTTGTGTAGTACTTTACAGACTTCTAAGTACTCAGGCCCCAAAACCACCAGGCAAGATCAGGGATTCATCATCTGAATGCCCACATGCACACATACCACTTTTAAGTCTTCCTTAGAGGTTGATAATCAAATCAATATCACCATAATTTAAAGGACATGAAAGTCTACTGGCTTGTGGCTCCACTCAGAATCTTCACTCTAGATTTCTAGGCTAAAACCCTCTCCCCTCATCACCACTCCTCATACCCACCCATGTCAGCCCTATTCCTTCCCTGTCCCTCTCCCACTCTACCTTACCTTTCATTATACTTCCTGGACCTTTCTATTATATTAACAAAATGTCCTTCGTATCAGAAATGTACCTTCTCCCAGAAATTTGTGTGTATGTATGTATGATATACTGTATATACATATTTGATATATACATATAACTATGTATGTATGTTATACACATAAAATTGTATGTTATTTATCTACACACACACACACACACACACACACACACACAATGTAATCACCTTAAGGACAGGAATTGTTTCATTTTCTGTATCTCCAGTACCTGGCACAGTGCCTGCCACAAATGGCTGCTTAATGACTTGTTTAATTGAATTCCAAGCCCTTTCACATAAATTATTTCCTTTGATCTTTATGGCAACATTGAGAGAGAGGGATGAAGTAGTACTACTACTGCAGCTGCTGCTGCTACTACTACTACTTCTCCATCCTCTTCTCCTCCTCCTTTTCCTTTTTCTTCCTCTTTCTCCTCTTCCTCTTCTTCTTCTTAATATTATTACCAGAATACAGATGAAGAAACTGATACCCTCCCTCCCAAGAGGTTAAGTCACTTCCCAAAATGTAACACAGGTATCAACTGGCAGCTCTGTATTTCATGATTCCCAATTTGATATTCTTTCCATTATAACCCACTGTCTCCCTCCTAGCCTGCCAATACTTTGAGGGTATAAATACATATACACATACCTACACATACATGTACATATACAAATGTATATTCACACATACACATGCATCTCCTCTCATAAGAACTACAGTCAAAATTACAAAGTCACTCAGAGTGTAATATGGAAGAAAGTGTGCTGGATTTGTAGTCATAGGGCTTTGGGTTCAAATCCCAGTTCTGTTCCTTACTACCTTACCTGTACAACTGTGGGTAAGTTACTTAACATCTCTAGGCGTCAGTTTCCTCGTCTGTAAAATGAAGGCATTGGACCAGAATCTTGTCTCTAAGGTCCTTTCTAGTTCTACACCCATGATCCAATAATCATTAGCCACCTAGGTAGCACAGTGGACAGAACACCAGGCCTGGAGATTATTGATCCTATAATCATTATGTGATGGTTAGTGGATAGAGCACCAGGCTTAGAGTCAAGAAGATTGGAGTTCAAATCCATACTCAGATGCTTCCTAGCTGTATGACACTAACAAGTCACTTAATTTCTGCTAGCCTCAGTTTCCTCATCTGTAAAATGTAAATAACATAAAATAGAGATAATGATTGCATTTACCTCCCAGGGTTGTTATAAGGATCAAATGAGAAAATACTTCTATAGTGCTTTACAAATCTCACAACACAATATAAATGCTAGTTGTTATCATTGATCATTTAATTATAATAATATATGACAATATAGTATATGGTGTTATTACATGCTATAATGATGTAATGTTAATGTAATTGTTGTGATGACGATAATCATCATGATCATGATCAACATGATCATGATGATTATCCTCATTCTGTATCTGGAAAAGACAGATCAAGAAAAAACATAGGAGGACCTAAACCAAGATCAACCAAGGGAAGTCCATGGCATCAGGGAAACATAAGCACTTCTCTATTTCTCTTCTGTATTCTCATCCTGTGTCTTTTCCTTATCTCTAATCATTGTCTAAATTTATTTTTTAAATTTGTTTTTAAATGTTTTATTGAAAATGTTTAATGACAATCAAAAATCCAAACATTTAAATTTATAAACAAATTAAAAATACTTGTATGCAAAACCATAAATTCCATTATTTAAAGTTTGTCAAGGAAAAAGTATTTATTAATTTTAATAGCATAATAATAAAAATGTTAGCTATTTATTTTATGTTCTCAGTTTTGTTAGCCTATAGCTGTGTATAATAGTCATGTGTTAGCCTATAGCTGTGTATAATTAATCTTTCCTTTTGTTACACTTTGCTCCTTTGTGCTTGCTTTGGTCATAGCAATTTGCTCATTTTCTAATTTCTTTATATGAAAATTTAACTTATTTATTTTATCTTTTATTAATATAAGCATTTAAGAATATAAACTTGCTATTGAGTACAATTTCAAATGAATCCCAAAATACCAAAGTCTATTATTATTGCATTACAACACATTAAAGTATTTTTGCCTTTCTGAATTTACTTATAACTTCTTTGTACCCTTGAACTTAATTAATTTTTGTACATTTTTCATGTGTAGTTGAAAAATAGTATATATTACTTTTCCAATCAGTTCTTCCCATGCCTAACAAATCAAGTTTCTTCAGAATGCTATTCCAAATCAGCAATTCCTTTCTTATTTTTAGTGCATAATTCATTATATTCTGGTAGTACAATGTTAAAATCTTCTGTTATTGTTGATTTTATACCTACTTCTTTTTGCAAATTAATTACATTCACCTTTTAATTATTTTACAGTTGGGTGTGCAAACATTTAAAGTGAAATTCCTTGATGATCAGTACCTTGATGGTACCTTTAATTATGATACAAATTTCTTTGTTTAGATTTTAATTATCCCTAATTTGAATTATGATTTGTTAGACATCATTGCTCCATTCTCCAGGTTTTCTAGGAATAGTCGAAGAATACTAAATTTCAGTCTATCCTATGGTATTGAAATACATGTACATCTCTTAGCAGTAAAAATGTTCCTGTAGGCAATAGGAACAGAAATTTAATCAATTTAACCATCTTTTATCTTTTAGATGGGAATTCAATCCATTAACATTTATGGTTTCTTCAATACTTCAAAGATCTGTGGTTTCATTAGTATGGGAACTCCCTTCATTAATGCATATTATAATACTATGACTTTCATATTTTAATTCAGAGGCTTGCTGTGCATAAAAAAATTCATCACCTTAGAGTCACCATAGTGATATACTGAATTTGGACAAGCTGTTCCTCACGCAACAGACATCACTAGGCCTGTATTCTGAAGCTTTCCAGTTTGGTCAGAACTGCCTTGCACTGCCCTAAATTTTAGTCCACATTATTAACTACCTATTGGATATCTCCTAGATGTCTGGTAGCCAATTGATAACAATCAATTCAAAATCCAAAAAAGAACTCTCTGTTTTCTGCCTTAGACCTGCCCCTTCCTCTAACCTTTCTTATTTCTCCTGAAGGCACCACCCTAATCCCACATACCTAGGTTCATAACCTTGGAGTCATCTGTGATCCTTACCTTTCCCTCACTGCCCACGGTCAATAAATTGCCAAGTTATGCTGAATCTACTGTCACAATATCACCTGTCTCTATTTTTTCTCACCAATGACACAGTCAATACCCTAGTTTAGGTCCTCATAAACTTTCATCTTTTGGAAGCCCAAATACTGATAAATTTATATCAATGATCTGTCTTCTGATCACTAATCAAACTCAAAAAGAAATGTAGGCCACTAATTCATAAGTAAGGATCCTTGTAGGACACATATCAACTTAGTTTTAAAATGTAATGTTATCTATGTTTTGTTTTATTTTCATTTATTTTGTTAAATATTTCTCAATTACATTTTCATCTGGTTCAGGCTTCACTGTGTGGTCTGCATGCTTGACACCTGTGCTCTTAATCTATCACTTTTCTCTCCCAAATATTTTCCAGTAGTAACCTTCTGAATTCTTTTTTTGTTTATATCATTCCTTCTAATCATTGTATGCTCCAGTAGAATAATTGTGTTGTTATTATTGTTGCTCAGTCATTTCAGTCATGTCTGACTCTTCACTACTCCATTTGGGATTTTCTTGGCAAAGATATTGGAATGGTTTGCTATTTCCTTCTCCAGCTCATTTACAAATGAGGAAACTAGGCAAACGGTTAAAGGACTTGCCCAGGATCACAAAGCTAGTAAGTATATGAGGCGAGATTTGAACTCATGAGGATGAGTCTTCCTAACTGAAACTCTACTGTGCCACCTAGCAGTTCCAAAATAATTCTGCTTTTCAAAAATCCATTTTATACTTCAATGAATATTCCTTTTTAATACTCCTTGTTGATATGCTTTGTTTTTTAATATCACCTACAATTTCCCAACATATCTTTCCCTCATCTCCACCCGCAACCCATCTCTCCTAGAGAGGGACCTAACAAAAAAGAAAAAGAAGAGAAAAAATCAATCCAGCAAAACTAACAAATACACTGAAGAACTCTGACAGTATATGGTGCTCTGGGTCTGCGAAGATGTAGGGCTGGCATAAGGTACATTCTTCTATCCCTTCTCTAGGCCAAAACTTGGTCATTTTACTTTCAGAGTATTCAAGTTTAATTGTTTTGTCATTGTTTTTTCCTTCTCCATTTCCATTTTTGTAGGCATATTATTGTATATTATTTTCTTCTTCTGCCTACTTAACTTGTTATACTTTCATGTAAGTCATAAGTAAGACAGCAAAGTCATGATCCATCACATTCATGCACCACAACCTTTTTAGCCATTTTCCCAATTAATAGGTGTCTTCTTTGTTTCTAGTTCCTTACTACTACTACCAAAAAATGCTGGTATTTATATTTTTTTATGTAGTGTCTTTCTTTTTATCCATGACTTCATTAGGGCATATGTCTAACAGTGGATCTCTGGGCCAGAGAGTAAAGACATTTATTTTAATCTCTTTCTTAGCAAAACTCCAAATTATTTTCCATTGCTGGATTTCTAAAAAGTTGAGTTTCATCATTTCCCAAGAATCTCTAGTCATACTCACTTTTTTTTTCATTTCACCTTGTGAATTCTTGCTGGTTTCATTTATTTCTTTGGTTTAATTGCTTTATTGTGTTTATTATTGATCTGGGGGCAGCTAGGTAGCACAGTGCATAAAGAGCCAGGCCTGGAGTCAGGAAGACCAAATTTCAAACCTAGACTCAGACAATTCCTAGCTGTGTGACCCTGGGCAAGTTACTTAATCCTGTTTGCCTCACTTTCCTCATCTGTCAGATGAGTTGGGGAAGGAAACAACAAACCACTCCAGTATCTTTGCGAAGAAAATCCCAAATGGGGTCACCAAGAATTGAACACAACTCAACAACAATAAATTGAATTTGTTGCATTTTTAAAAGTTCTAGCTTTGTTTCTGGAGCTACTGCTCAAAACAATTTTCTTTCAGCACTTCTACGTCTACCTTTTATAATCCATGTGCTGTGTGTGTCTTTTTTTTTTATTGGAGCTCTTCTTCAGTCTGCTCATTTCTTTGGATGGTATTTTAAATTTTCTTTTGAGAATTGTTGGTAGTTTTAATTCCTTGAGTGTTTCTATTCCATTTTTTAAAGAAAGATACTGAAGAAACAGGTTTCCTTGCCACCTTTTACTGCTACCTCTTCCTAGAAGTCTCTGCCCATTGTTCCAGAGATGAGTAATCTGCTCTTTTCTCCATAAATCCAAGCCACCTCCCTTCACCCTAAATTCCTTAATTAGAAGTAATCATCTCACTGTTCTCACTTCTTGCATCCCCGATACTGACAACTCATCTTCTTCCTTCTATTTTTATACTTTAGACATCTTCAAACAATATTCTCATATCTCTGGGAAACCAGTTCAGTGCTAACCTTGATAGGAGTTACTAGTATAGACTGAAATACTGTTATGAAGAAAGCAAACCACTCAATCCTAAGAACTCCCTCCCCTAGCACACACTTTTGGCATTTCTCTACGGAAGTATATGGAAAATATTGAGTCTCTCATTTCCTCATGTGATTAATTTAACACTGTCCTCTCATATCACATTACCTATCAGTAAACTCCAGTGGTTCCCTATTAGCTCCACGATCAAACACAAAATCCTGTTTAGCTTTTAAGCCCTTTATAACCAGGTTGATTCATACCTTTGCAGCCTTAGTACACTTTACACCTTTCCACACACTCTGAAAGCCAGTAACACTGGCCTTCTTATGGTTCCTCACACAAGATGCTCCAACTCCCAACACTGAGCATTTTCAACAGTTATCCCTCATGCTTGGAATTCTCTCCCTCCATCACCACCTCCTGGCTTCCCTGGCTTCTACCATGTCTCAACTTCAGCTAAAGTACTATCTTCTACAAGAAGTCATTCCCAATTTATCATATTTCTAGTGCCTTCCTTCTGATGTTGTTATTCAGTCATCTTTTTCTGCTGTAGCTGATTCTTTATAACCCCATTTAGGATTTTCTTGGCAAAGATACTGGAGTGGTTTGCCATTTCCTTCTCCAGCTCATTTGACAGACAAGGACAATGAAGCAAACAGGGTTAAGTGACTTGCCCAGAGTCACACAGCTAGTCAGTGAACTCACAAAGAGTAGTCTTCCTGACTCTAGGCCCAGCATTCTATCTACTGTGCCACCTCCTGTATATATTTTATTTATACATAGTAGCTTTCATGTTATATCCCCCACTAGGCTGTGAGTTCCTTGAGAGCTAGAATTATGTTGTAACTTTCTTTATATGCCTAGCACTTAACACAGTGCCTGGCACATAAGCACACAGGGTTTAATAAATGTGTACTGACTTGACTTGAATACTCCAGTACGATGGCTGAAATACAATTCACAGGATATTTCTAAAATTTGTTGATATTTTCCAGACTTTATTTAATTTTGTAAGAAATTCAAACCTCCCATTCAGGACAAACATTTAGATAAACTTTGAACTTACTAAATACATCTCCTCTGAGTCAGCCATCTTCACATTTCTCTTCCACCTCAAGCAGGTTTCATTAAAAATTGAAATGTTACTGATGATTTGATTTACTGAAAGGACAAGAAAAAAAAAGAGAAAGCAATTTATGCTCCACCAAAAAAAAAACCCCACAACAACACAAACTATTCACAATTTTTAATCAAATAACTTTCCAATTAGTTCTACAGGAACAAATTCAACTATAGAGAATGAACTTTTAATTCAATGTGAGCTGTGTCAGGGGAAGAGATGAGCTGTTTAGTTTTTAAATTTTACTTATGTAAGCTCAGCCTCGGTAAACCACATCAGGCTGAAAGCTATCTATTCTGAGGCCCCCTTATCAGGACAAGCTCCCACCAGGCAGAGTAAGTAGAGGTTCTGTCCAAGGCCCCAGACAATTCCTGTTCCTTCAAATGAGAATGGCAGTTGATTACAATTAAGAACAAAAGTACAGACAGGATTAAATTCAATTCAGCAAACACAATGCATGCCTGCTAAGGGAAACTGCTGCCAAATACATGATAACTACAGATATTCTGGCTATTGGCATGGAACTGTAAGAAATACTGCAAGATCACCTCTGGAAGTTGGGTCTTTCATTTGGTGCCAAGAGGCAGCAGAATACAGTCTTAGGGTTTTAGAGTCTTAGAGTCAAGAAGACCAGATTCAAGTCTAGCCTTTGATATATACTGGCTGTGTAATCCTTTGCTGTTTGTTGTTCAGTTGTGTCCAAGTCTTCGTGACCCCGTGGACCATAGTACACCAGGCCCTTCTGTCCTCCACTATCTCCTGAAGTCTGTCCAAGTTCATGTTCATTGTTCCATGACACTATCTATCTAACTCATCCTCTGCCATCTCCTTTTCCTTTTGCCTTCAATCTTTCTCAATGTCAGAGTATTTTCCAATGAGTCCCATATTCTCATTATATGTCCTAAGTATTTAAGCTTCAGTTTCAATATCTGACCTTCCAGTGAAGAGCCTGAATTAATTTAAGTATTGACTGAAGGCATTTAACTTCTCATGATCCCAAGCACCTCTCTTACACTATAAATCTAAGAATAATTGCTAATTTACACTAGTAGAGGGAGTTTCTAGATAGGAATTCCTTATCCAGGGGTGGCCTTCTAGGTCCTTGGGTAAGGCCTTTTGACCGAGTCCAAGTTTTACAGAACAAATCTTTTTATTAATTTGTTCTGTGAAGTTTGGATTCAGTCAAAGGGCCACACTTGAGGACCTAGAGGGCCACATCGAGGCAACTGTGCTCACGGCTCCCATGATAGTCTTTCAATGACCAATCAACCAACATCAGTCTTCAAGCTGGATCCTGACACCTCAAATAATGCAACTTCTCAAATTCACAGATACCCATCACCCCCTTGTGCCTCTGAAGTATATCCATTCTCCCTTTCTCCTTCAGCTCTATAGCACCTGGATTCAAATTCCACCACACACAATAGCTGTGGGATCCTAGGCAATCATAACCTATGTAAGCTTCAGTTTTCCTCATCTTTAAAATGCAGCTAATTATTGTACCCAGGGCAGCTGGGTGGCTTAGTAGATAGAGTGCTGGGCCTGGAGTCAGGAAGACTCACCTTCCTGAGTTCAAATGTCATATCAGACACTTACTAGTTGTGTGACCCTGAGCCAGTCACTTAATCCTGTTTGCCTCAGTTTCCTCATCTGCAAAATGAGCTAAAGAAGGAAATGGCAAACCACTTCAGTATCTTTGCCAAGAAAATCCAAAATGATGTCATGAAGAGTTGGACACTACTGAAAAGTTACTGAACAAAATATGAGGTAAATTGTTGTTATCTACATAGGCATGTTAAAGGGAAGAATGTGGCTAAGCAGGAGGAAGTCAATGACCTTGAACTTAGTTTTGTCCTGTATCTTTTTCACCTCCCCGTCATTTCCAGTAGAGACATATATAGTCTTAGGGTTGAGGAAATAGGGAACCTCAAATCCAGAAAACCTATGTCAATTTCCAAGAAGAGCAGCCTCTAAACTTATGTTAAATGGGTTCGGTTTTGCGATTAGGAATTAAGCAGGGAACCACAAACAGCAGCTGCACAAACCAAGCAGGAAGCAACATTTAGCAGGGTCTAGAAGCTATGTCAACTACATAGCAGGCAGAGACTATATGACTGAAAGAGATCAAATGCTGATTATAGATAGATAGATAGATATACATAGATATAGATATAGATATAGATATAGAGATAGAGATAGAGATAGAGATAGAGATAGAGATAGAGATAGAGATAGAGATAGATATAGATATAGATATAGATATAGATATAGATATAGATATAGATATAGATATGTTTGACAGAGATGATATGCCCAGAGACTTTCTATAACATGAATCCACTAAGAAATAAGCCCAGCGGGACCAATGTGATGACACTACCTGAAAATATAAGCCCTGCAGTATCAGAAGCAGGCATTGTTCCTCTACATGTTGTACCTCCACATTGGTCATATATACTCACTAAGTGTGTGCCTCTTCCTACATATGCACAGCTCCCTAACTGCATGCCCACTCTTCTTTCTATTGATCTTGTGTTTATAGGATAAGGTATCCTAGTTATATGAGTTATATAGCTTTGTTTTGAAGTAACTAGCATGATCTACCAATATAATCATTACTTTAGAATGTTCACAGACACCAACTCCAACAATCTACCAAATATCCTGAATTTTGCATAAAATTTGGAAAAAAAATTTTTATACTTTGTTCAAAAAAGTTAAAAAGATTTCTTTTCCATTCCTAGAGGCAGCCAGGTGGTGTAGTAGATAGAGTGCTAGGCTAAGAACCAAGAAGAACTGATTTCAAATCCAGCCCTAAATATTGACCAGCTATGTGACCCTGGGCAAGTCATTTAATTCTTGTCATCTTCAGTTTCCTCATCTGTAAAATGGGGATAATGATAGCACCTACCTCCCAAGGTCATTGAGATGATCAAATAAGATACTATTTGTAAAGTGCTTAGTAGGTACATAGTAGGCAGTTAATAAATGCTTATTTTTCTTCCTCCTTTCTATTCCAATGACATTACCTTATGTAATGCAGAACATTATTTTACCATTTAGGTAGTACGGCCCTTTAAGTCATGCAAAGCAGAAATTACTGCTTAATCTTGTCCCAGACCTCTTCCCTCCTAAATCTTGCATACCTCAGCATAGCCCATACCTCCAGTGCAAATGGATAAGAAAGCTTGCAATACAATTGCTTTAGATAATTATGTTTATACCAGAGACCAGGACACCTGGTCTAGTTTGTGTGATCTCTGACCTGTAATGATGGGGTGCTCGGGTGTTTGTGCTTGTACTTGTGCCCCAATTTCTCCCTAGTCTTAGAAACACTGTCTCTGACAACCACTCCCCAGCCCAAGGACACTATGCCTAGCAGTTATTCATGCATGGGCCTCAGCATGACCCTTATCTCTCTCCCTGGTACAGCTACACAGAGCTGGGCTGCTCAGGCCCCAGCCCTCAGATCATGTCTCTGGAAGTCTCTCAATTCCTTAGTAAGTTCCTGCATTGTGAGAAAGCTTTCCCTTGTTGCAGAGCATTCTCTCATCAAGACAGAGGGAGAGGGGTGTCCTTGGCCAGCCCAAGAACTCTTCCTCCTGCCAGACTCCAAAGATCCATCCCCCTCCCTGTCCGATATACTCCCTGTACTTTCCCATCCATAGCCCCCAAAGACACCTGCACCTTTGGATTACCTCATCAGTGTTCCTGGCATTTCTTTCCCATGCTCTTTTCCATATAAACCCTAGCTTGACCCCTGATTGGGGCTGCTTGATTTGGGTGTGCACGCTAATAAATCCACATTTTAAATTACGTCTGGGTCTTGCTCACTGATTTCTCAGTACAACACTTATAGTCTAGGCCCTTAATTACCTTATGTCTATACTACTAAAACAGCCTCCTAACTCCACTTCTTCCTCCCTGTCTCCAATCCCATTCCCATTTAATCTGTAATGTGTGTCACTAACAGGTTAGCCTCTTTATGACCCTATTTGGGGTTTTCTTGGCAGAGCTACTAGAGTGGTTTGCCATTTCCTTCTCTACCTCATTTTATAGATGAGGAAACCGAGGCAAACAGGGTCAAATGTGACTTGCCCAGGGTCACACAACTAGTAAGCATCTGAGGGAGGATTTGAACCCAGGTCTTACTGACTCCAGGGTCAGCACTGTATTCGCAGCATCACCCAGCTACCCATATAAATGTTAACTGGCTATTATTATTCATTCCCCAAGACTGAGATCAAAATGCCACATTCTCAAAGCTGTTTTCATCTCAGTTAATCTTTCACTTTATTTCTCTCAAACTTTGTACCAATTCTAGGATATTATAACCTTCTTCCTTGTACTACTGGACATACTAGTCCTCCCTTATTTAAATCTGATTCACTTGCAAGTCATGGCATCACCTTCCTGATGTCATGATCCTCTTCAAGAATGAAGGACAAATAACCTGTGAGTAGTTTTAGCTGCCCCACTGGAGAACCAAACGGCCAGTTCCAGTTGGGCAAGGCAGCTCCCTTCTTTCTTTCCCTCTGTCCATATACATATTCTTACCTGTGGGTACTCTGCCCAAAGGAATGTAAATTTTGATTGCAGAAACCTCACAAAGTATCTTGGAGTTTATGTGTTAGATTTCTTTCTTAAGGACCATGCCTTAAACTCAAATCATTCTGACTCTCTGAGAATAGCCAAAAATAGGTCCCAGCCCAAGTCTCCCTCCTTCATTGTTTGGGCCCAGATGGCTCAGAGTGAGTGTAAATAGCAATTGTTTCTGTTTTGGCCAGAAACCCTGAGGGTCTTCCCTTCTCAGATTGATTTTTTTTAACTAGGTAAAAGAAGCCATTCTTTGTCTCATTTCTTTCCTAATCTTAATTACTGAATGGGCCTTGACTCCATCAAACTGAGACCTGGGAAAGACCTTAACTTACAAAGGCCAAGGTCTCCCACTGCATCCAGGGCCATCTCATCCTGATCTATGAGGCTGGTGACTTTGCACAGCCCTTCCTCACCTAAATCCAATTCACTTGCAAGTCATGGCATCACTTTCCTGATGTCACAGTCCCCTTTGAGAAAGGACAAACAACAACAACAATGGCATACTAGTATACCTGTCACCTCCCCTGTGTGTTCTGGGTCAGAACTGTGCAATGTTCAACTTTGTGCTACCTATAACAAGAACCTGTATACAGTAAGCATCATAAATGAACAAATGAGCCAATGCAAAGCTAGCAACAGATTGCCCTATACTCTAGTAATATGATACTTTACATAAAACTGGAACCCACTAATAAAAATGTGGGTTCAATGTTTGAAAGCTAAATGACCTTTTGTTCTTGACTTTCTTACTTCTGCTATTCAAACATGACTGAATCCACTTGGCCAGGATGGCATTGATAGACTGCTTCTTCCCCTCCCCACCCCCACCCCCACCCAGCAACAGCATTGCCAAAGTAATTTCTGACACTGAAGCAATGAGGAAAGGCCTGGTGTTTAAACTTGTTCTGTTCTTGTTCTGCTATGTTCAGAATGTTTCAAAAATTCATTAGGGAACAGTTTGGGTCCCTTTATGTGTGGGGGAAAAACAACTTCATAAGAAGCAAGCTTCAAAGCTGCCTCTGAAAGCAGATAGGGGTTATACAATGCAGAGTTTATTTAAACAATCCCATGTCAATTACTCATCAGAGAGAAGAGGAGATCCCACAAGAGTGAGAGGCTTGGTGATCTGAATTTCAGAACTGGAAGGAGGAAATGAATGAGCAGCGATCAGAAGGATTCTTGACAAAGAGGTTATCCCAAAGGTAAAATTTGGTTATAGAAGTATAGGGACACAGGATTTAGAACTGTAAGGAAGAAAGCAAACAAACATTTATAAAGGACCTATTATGTTCTAGGCATTATGCTAAGCACTTTACAAATATTATCTCACAGTACTTGAGCTCCATACTTTCAAGCTCAAGAGTTGTAACTAGTGGTTCTGGCAGCAAGACAAGCACTTGTAAAATGTGGCCTGAGCAAGCAGCATGAAAGCAATCTGAAATCAATTTAAGAAGAATTTTGTTATTTGGGATAGATGGAGGGAAGACCTTGGACCTTGGGATGCAAGACCCCACAGTGAGGAGACAGAGACAAGAACATTGCATCCTGTTGATGGAAACTAATTTAACTTTTTTTTTTCTTTCCAAAACTGTGACCTGTAATAAACAAAAATCTAAGTTGATAGTTATTCTTGCATTGATTTCAAAACATCCTTGTATGACAATGCTTTCTGGTAAAGATTATGTGAAATCATTTACATTCTGCAAAATAGCTAAGGAAAAATTGCTGGCAACCAAGGCAGAAAATATCCAAAAGATAACTATTTTAACTAACTAGTGTCAAGCTAAATGTTTCTACCTGCTACAGGAGTTCATGCTATCATAACCCTCTAAATATCAACACCCTGGGGAAAAGCCCTGATTGCCTTTCTCAAATTATAGCTCTACTTAGATCACAGAGATATTTTAAGAAAAGTGTTTTGTAAACATTAAAATGCTAATTAAGTATGAGAGGCAGTACAGTTTAGTTGATAGAGAGCTGGCCTTGGAATCAGAAATATCTAGGTTCAAGACCAACGGACACATGCTATCTCTGTGACCATGGACAAATCTTTCAATCTCCAGTACCCGGCAACTCTTAAAACCATGAGTTGAGAATGAGTTGCTTATCTGCATGAGTGGAGAGTAGACTCCACACTGGAAGTTCTCCCACACTGATAAAATCACAGATTCAGACCCTTACCCTGAAAAAAATTTATTATTATTTCTCACATGGTTCATATGAACTGGGTCATCCATTCCATTTCCCCTCTCTTTATTTCTGGGTTACAAACCTGATGATGCTAAACCAGTCTGGCAGAGAAAGATGAAGTACTTCCCATAGGAGGTATGTTAGCAAATACAAGTACAGTCCTGGGAGGTTCCCCCACTTGAGCCAACATGCAATCACTTCTGGCAACCTTTCCCCACTTCACTATCTCAGGAACACACAGGTCAAGTGTTTCCTCTTTTTTATCTCTGCAAGGTCAGCCATTTTCTTCGTGCCTCCAGGCAGATAATAGGGAACATAATCTTTTGTTCTGAGAACTCCCAACCCCCGGCCCCCACCCCCACTTCACCTCCTGGAAAAGCAATGAGAAATGAGGTTTCCACGTGTGCAATCTCCAGAACCAATCATCGGCCTTCACTGCAAAGGAAGAGAAAGACTGCCCTGCAGCTAGCTAGGTTAGCTAGCTAGCTTTGTCTTTAGGTTTGTATACTGTGAAGCTGTAAATTTTCTTAGGTTAAACATATATTGTCTCCAATACTAACGCAGCAAAGGGGGACTCCTCAGGGAAATAAGTTGAGAAAAATAAAGGAGAATCTCAAGAAACCAAGGGAAATGTACTCAATGAAACAGAAACCAGAAAAACAAAATGTGCACCAAAAAAAAAAAGACTGTGTGTGTGCATGTGTGTGTGTGTGTGTGTGTGTGTGTGTGTGTGTGTGTGTGTGTGTGTGTAAAAGAATCAGTCAAATTCTTACAGCTTTATTTTCTATTTAGTTCCAGCTTCCAAACTGGGATATTTTTAAGAGGGAACAAAAACAGCTCAAATGCTGAATATAAGGGACCATGATTCAGACATGCCTTGAGATTCCAAAAACCACCCATGTGGCAGATTCAGAGGACAGAAACAAATTCCTTTTCATAAGAAAATAAGGCTTCAAAACTAGTCTTTACCAAGCAGAGACAAATGAAGCATTTCTTCACTCTTTTCTGAACCCAAAAACTATACCCTACTTACTTTTCTATCTCTTAATCTAATCCCATGACCTGTCTCACCCAGCTCCACTACCCTCTTGTCCACAAAATCCAATGATCACACTCAATTAGCCTAGCTCCAATCTATGAAAATTGCTATACTGTATATTACCGTCCTACATTTAGACACCAAATTGGCTCTCTTGCTGTTCCTCAAACCAAATATACGATTTCCCATCTCTATGCCTTTTTTCTTGAGCTGTCCCCCCCCCATGCCTCACTACCATTTCTTAGACTCTCTAGAATTATATGACCAGTTTTTCCCTAATATAGCTTCTTTTTCTCCCACTCACAACATGGGGAGGCTTAACCTTAATAAAAGACAAAACTGCCTCCCAGATTGGCCCAGCTTCCTTGAATCAACTTACTGGTCATCTAATGGCATACAATTTCCCAGGCACTTTAGGGGTTTGGGTTCACTGATCGTGGTGGGTTTCTGAAAACCATGTGAGTCACCATGGCCTTCGCTGTCTCCTGCCCCAATAACTAACCTTGTGGAGTCCATGGGAGCTGTACCAGAATCTGAATGCCACTGTATTATTGTTGCATATTCTTTTTCTAATAACTAATTTATTTATTTTTAGTTTTCAACATTCGGTTCCATAAGATTCTGAGTTTTAAATTTTCTCCCCCTCCCTCTCCTGGCCCTTCCCCAAGATGGCATGCAATTTGATATAGGCTCTACTTACACATTCATATTACACATATTTTCATATTAGTCATAATGTAAAGAAGAATTATAACTAATGGAAGGAATCATAAGAAAGAAGAGACAAACCAAAAAAATAAAAGAAAAGGAGAGCAAATAGTATACTTCCACCTGCAATCAGACTCCAGAGTTCTTTCTCTGGATGTGGATAGCATTTTCCATCATGAATGTCTTTTGGAGTTGTCTTAGATTCTTGCATTGCTGAGAAGAGTTAAGTCTATCAAAGTCAGTCATCAAACAATCTGGCTGTTACAGTGTTCTGCTGGTTCTGCTCATTTCACTCAGCATCAGTTCATATAAGTCTTTCCAGGTTTTTCTGAAGTCTGCCTGCTCATCATTTCTTATAGCACAATAATATTCCATTGCATTCATATACCATAACTTGTTCAGCCATTCCCCAGTTGATGGATCTCCCCTCACTTTCCAATTCTTTGCCACCACAAAAAGAACTGCTATAAGTATTTTTGTACATGTGGGTCTTTTTCCTGTTTTTATGATCTCTTTGGGATATAGACCTAGAAGTGCTATTGCTGGGTCAAAGGGTATGTGAAGTTTTGTAGCCCTTTGGGAATAGTTCCAACTTATTCTCCAGAATGGTTGGATCAGTTCACAACTCCACCAACAATGAATTAGTGTTTCAATTTTCCCACATCTTCTCCAACATTTATCCTTTTCCTGTTTTGTTATGTTGGCCAATCTGATAGGTGTGATGCGGTACCTCAGAGCTGTTTTGATTTGTATTTCTTTAATCAATAGTGATTTAGAGCATTTTTATATGACTACAGATAGCTTTAATTTCTTCCTCTGAAAGTTGCCTATTCATATCCTTTGACTTTTTATCAATTGGGAAAATGACTTGTATTTTTATCATATTCTTACTATGTTGGGGCAAAATAAAACTCCTTTTGTTAACCACAGAGTGACTTGCAAGTGCCTCATCTCTTTACAACAATCAACCTGAACTAAGGTTATAACTAAGAGAATACAGGAATTAGAGCCATTCCTTTGTCACTAGTTTCCTTCCAGATTCAGCCCAAGCCTTACCTTCTACATGAGGTCTTTCTTGATCCCCCCAGATATTACTGATTTCCCTAAACTCATCTTGTTTTTCTTTTGTATAGATATTTTTGTTGTCTGTTTGGACAGAAGATAAGCTCCATGAGGGAAGGGACTGCTTCCATTTTGCATGTTCTTAGCACACAGTGGAAACTTAATAAATACTTACTGAATGAAGAGGATCTCGTAAGTCTAAGAGTGGTCTATATTCTTTATCTATTTCCAATGTGCTGAGCTAACCAAAGGGACAATTTCTAAGCTACCTTCCGCCAACATAGTTATGTCCTGGGGAAACCAAGAAAGCAGAGCTTACTGCTACCTTCTCCCACACTATTTGATTCAGTAAGCATTTATTAAACATCTTATTGGTGCAAAGTACTATGCTAGTCACTTGGGGGGAGGGGAAGATAAGCACTTAATAATAATAACTGAAGAATAGCTAACATTTATATAGCACCTACTATGTGCCAGGTACAGTGCTAAGCTATCTTATTTCATCCAGCTAAGTCAAGATCTGAATTCAAACTTCCTAGTTGGGCAACTCTGCACATGTCACTTAACTTCTCTGTTTGCCTCAGTTTCTTCATCTGTAAAATGGGGATGATATTAGCATATACCTCTCAAGTTTAGTGTCAGGATCAAATGAAACAGTAATTGTAAAACACTCAGCACATTAACTGCACTGCTTATTACACCATGGGCACTATAGAAATGTTAGTTATTATTGTTATTACCACTATTATTATTATAATTATTATCATTATAGTGTTAAGAATTACCTATAAGAAATATCTTTCTTCTGACAAATTCAGAGTGATATTAAGTTTACTTTTTCTTATAATTGTTCTTCAGAGATCATCAACAGGTATATATAAGGCACCTACTATATTCCTAGGCAAGGCCCTTGGGACCCAAGTAAAAAGAATGAAACAATTCCTATTCACAATGAGCTTACATTCTAACTGGGAGAGATGACAAGTACATATAAATATAAAGTGAATGAAATATACACACACAGTACTTAAACACAAGGTAGACTGAAAGAGGGCACTGACAGCTGAAAGAGATAAGGAAAGGCTTCAGGCCTTTGGTGCCTGAGCTTTGTCTTAAAGGAAGAGAAGGATTTCATTATGCAGAGGAAAGCAGAAAGAGTGCTCCAGGAATGGGGGACAAACACTGCAGGGGCACTGAGGCAGAAGACAGAATGTTGTGACTGAGAACTACAGAGAAGGCCAACCTGGCCAGTTTGGGTGTTCAGAATGGGGAATAATGTTCAATGAATCTGTAAAGATAGGGCAGCAGAGGGCAGGAGTGTTCATGTATTCATTCATTCAATAAGCATATACTAAGCACCTAATGGATGCTATATAAATGTTAGCTATCATTATTATTATTAATAATAAATTCTTGTCCCTACCTCCCCCAAAATGACTAGCACAGTGCTTTGCACCAATAAGATGTTTAGGTATATGCATTTTGCCAGACACTGCAGATACCAAGACAAAAACAAATACAGTCTTTGCCTTATTCATGATAAGAAATTTAAAATTGGTCTGGATTTTTAATGGATTTCTTCTCAATCCTTTCCTGACCTGTTAAAACCTGTGCTGTTTCATTGTCTGTACTTAGCCCCACCCTAGACCTCCACTCTTAGATCCTATCTAGACCCCAGTATCCCACGCGGTTCCGGTCCTTCTCTGTTACCTCACAGTTACCTCAGACTACTTGGCCACTCCTAGATCCCTCTCACAGTCTTTCTGTATATAATATCCATCTCCATTAAGGGGCTCCGATTCAATCTGGCCAATGGCTCAGATTCAATCTAGCCACTTGTCAATATGAGTGTCACATATGTTCAGATTCCTTAAGAGTCTGGCCAATATGGCAGATCTTTAATAAACCTTGTCTTTGGCTGAAAGAAGGCTTGGGTAGAATTCATTCAGGCAGGACCTGCATGTCGCTATTTTGGGGTCCCAGCACCCCTAAACACCTAAAACTCAACGTTTCCATGAGTTACATGTGCCAGAAGTACATTGTTGTCAAATTCTGATTTACTTATGGTGTTTCCTTATTATCAAAATAACTCTTGAACCACGTCAAGATGCCTCTTCTAATTTCCCTTAGGAACTCCATTTCAGAATCTCAGCATGTCAGGAAGTGCAAATCTGGGAGTAAGCAAATGAATTTTTATATGAATTATAGATTATCTCTAAATTATCTCTGTATGAATTTCTCCAAATCATAAAATTTTAGCAAAAAAAATCTCTTAGCAGTCACAGAGTTCTAACCCTTTCATTTTACAGATGAAAGGACTGAGGCCTACAGAGTTAAAGTGACTTACCTAACACCAAACAGAAAGACTGTGTCATAGCTTAGATGAGCATTATGTAGTGGATAAGGTGATGGGTTTGAAGTCTGCAAGACCTGGGTTCAAATTCCACCTCAGACACTTACTAGCTCTGTGACACTGGGCAAATTAACCTCTCTAGACCTCAGTTTCCTTATCTGAAAAAGGAAGAGGTTGGCCTCTGTGGCATCTAAGGTCTCTCCCAGCTCTAAATCTACAATCCTTTGGTCCCATGCACATTCCACTATACCACTCTGAACAATTAATTAACTTCCTGTCATGAGATACACAGAAAAGAAAGATGGCAGGACCTACCTGATCTTGTTGCTAGGATGACGTGTGCCGATTGTTTTGGAGATGCCATGGTGGTGATATTTACTGTGTAATAAGTTCTTGGATACAGTTCTAAACAAACCTCTGGAAATCTTTCTCTTGTAGTAAAGTTAAATGATACCTCATGATAAAAATGACTCTGATACCATCTTTGTCCCAGGACTTGAAACTGTTATGAAATTGAAAGAATAATGCAATATTAAAATTCTGGTTCATTCTAAATATTAAGAACTCAAGAAAGATGAAGACAAAGCAAGAAAAATATTTCCCTTTCTTCCCACCCTTCAATTTCATTTTCATTGTTGTGGCTGTTTAGTTATTTTCAGTCACTGCCCACTCTTCGTGATCCCATTTGAAGTTTTCTTGGGAAAGTTACTGAAATGGTTCGCCATTTCCTTCTCCAGCTCATTTTATAGATAAGGAAACTAAAGCAAACACAGTGAAGTGATTTGTCCAGGGTCACACAGCTCGTAAGTGTCTGAGGTCAGATTTGAACTCAAGAAGATGATTCTTCCTGACTCCAGGTCCAGGAACTGTACTCACTTTTCCTTTACCCTAGGTTTGCTGGAAAAAACAGCAGGACTTGCAAATATTTTCACCAACCATCAAGACTGGCATCAGGACTACCAGTAGGAAAGCATGGGAAATTTGCGAATATGGATCAGGAAAGAAGCATCTATTAAACACTCAGTATAAGCAAAACAATGTGCTAAGCACTAGACGTACAAACAATACAATAGCCCACTCTTAGCTCTCCCAGAGCTCCCACTCTGATGGAGGAGACAAGACAGATAGGAGGTATCAGATGTAAATCAGATGGAAGGGCCCTAGTGGCCCTTAGGGTTTGGCAGAAAGGTAGATGACAACACACCTTTTTTTTTTTAAGTGTAATTTCCATTAAAAAAATTGCATAAGTTGCTGATGTTGAACCATTTCATGTATCAAGGATTTTGGTGTTTAATATCCCATAGTATTTATTAATCCTTCCTTCCTCATTACCTGTACCCCTTGTGCAATCATGAGACCAGAGGAAATCTTAAGAAGTTGTCATCCAGTCAATCCTCCCACACTCTAGCCCTGACTCCTGATGTCTAGACTGAACTGAGTTTCATCCCAACAAATGAGACCAGCTAAGAAAATACTTTTCAATTCTCCTAAGTAATCCATTCTAACACTTAACTATGGTCAAGTATAAGAGATTTTATTCAGATGGCAAAGAAAATACAGTGTCTTTCTCCTGGGAAGTACATGAACTGATAGGATGAAAAGGAGCATGGCACTTTATGACACTACTCAACAATCAATCAAAAAATATTTATTAAGGGCCTATTGTATGCTACACACTGTGCTAGGCACCGGAGATATAAGTACAATCTCTGTTCTCAACAAACTTATATTCTGATATTAACAATAAAAATACCCCCCCCAAAAAAAAGCCCAAACCCAAAACCTGCCAGAAATTCTTACAAGAAATTTAAAATTCACACCAAAACCATAATAAGCATACCAAGGAGAGTTAGAATACAATACACTATAATAATGGCAATGATGACAATGGTGATGATTATAATAATTATTAGAGTAAGAAGGAGAAAATACCAAAATTATATTTGAAGTTGCACTAGAAACAATTCAAGAAATCCCAGGATATGAGATACATAAAAGCAGTCAAATTAAGAGAAGAATTAAACTCAACATTTTTTAAAATCCTGAAAGATATTAAAGGCAACAGCTAAGTGGTAACATGGATAGAGTACTAGACTCGGAATTAGGAAGATTTCAGTTCAAAGACCTAAGGCACTTACTAGGCTTGACTCTAGGGAAGTCATTCAACCTCGACCTGTGTCAGTTTCCTCATGTAAAATGAGGAAGTTCAACTTAATAGCCTCCAAGGCCCCTTTCTCCTCTTGAGTGCTGATTCTATGAGACTTAAAAAAAATCTTGGGAGGAAACGATGACAAAACTTAGTAAGGTGAACAATAATGGAGAATTTTAAGTATTAAAAGCTCTAACTAAAAACAGGATTAACATAATAGAAGATAGGATAGCAAATAATAGTTAAAGTGGGGGGGACCCAGAAAATAATTCATCTGGGGAAATAATTAGAAACAATGCAAATGAAAATGATAGATTTTAAGGATAGATAAAGAAGAAAAAAACCCTCAGAATTGTTGAGTTCCCAGAAAATTCCCAACAAGAAAAGAATTCAGTCACTATATTTCAGGAAACTAGCCCCACAAATTCCCAAAACTATTAAAAAATCAGTTTCCTAACAAAGTGTCAACAGAACACCAACAAGGAAAAGTGAAAAAATCTGGATACATACACAAGCTTCAAAACGATAAAGAAAAAAATTCATTCAAGAAATGAAAAGAAAAATATAATAATAAAAACATCAGTCAGGAAATACAATTTTTCTACAAAAACAAAAAAGCTGGAACATAAAACATAAAATTTAAGAAAAAAGCTGGGCTTCAATCCCACAATTAGCTTCCTAGAAAAACTGTATGATTTTCAAAAATAATGATCGACCACAAAGATTTCATAAAGGGGAAAAAAAACTATACTTCAAAAGAGCCTTTGGAATTGAACTAGAGAAACACCTGGAGACCTGAGTGCCTAGAATAATAGATTTTTTAATTGTGATTACTATGGATAAGAACAATAGCTATACCATTGTTACTTGTTAAATTACTAAATGGTAAAATTGGACTTGAAAGAAAAATGTTAAGAAGAAAAGGAAAGACAAAATATAAAGAGGATTAAATAAGTTAAAGGATATCATAGCTAACCACAGGAAAAAAGTCATAAAACTAATATGAAATACAGGAAAACTAGTTCTTTTGAATTTAGCTTTAAAATAAAAATAGCTAACATTTATATAGCATTTACTGTATGTCAGATACTAGGCTAAGGTCTTTACAAATATTATCTCATTTGATCTTCACAGCAACCCTGGGAGATAGATGTTATTCTCCCCATTTTACAGATGAGGGCATTTAGGCAAACAGAGGTTAAGTGATTTGACCAGGGTCACACAGCTAGAAAGTATATGAAGCTGGATTTCAACTCAGCTCTTCCTGAATCCAGGCCCAGCTCTCTATCCATAGCAAAATATGAAAGTTTCTATCTAGTTCTGACAAACAAGTGAACATTAAAAGAATGGTTAAAATGAAGTCAGATACAACAATTAATATAATATTTAAAAGATTGAACTGCCTCCACCAAAGAGTTGCAGAGGAGAATCAAAACCAGAATTGAACAGTATGTTCCTTAAAGGAATCACACATCCCCCAATTAGAGAACAGCTGAACAAGTTATTGCATGTGAATGTGATAGAATAGTATTGTACTGTGAGAAATGAGGAAGGGGAGGGTTTTAGACAAAGCTGGGAAGTCTTTTATTAGTTGATGTAAAGTGAAGTGAGCAGAACCAACAGAATAATGTATACAGTAACAGCAACATTGTAAAAAAAAATAATCAACTGTGATAGACTTAGTAACTCTGATCAACACAATGACCCACCTCAACTCCAAAGATCTCATGATGAATAATACTATTCACCTACAGATAGAGAGCTGGCAGACTAGACTGCAGATTGAAGCATATTTTTTTGCTTTTTTTCTTGCTTTTTTTTTTAACATGGCTAATGCCGAAATTTGTTTAACATGAATTTATACTTGTAATGGGTTTTGTATTTCTTGCCTTCTCAATGGGCTGGGAAGGGGCTGGGAAGACAGAACGAATTTGAAACTGAAAATTAAATAAAATTGATGTTTAAAAATATCAAAGAATTATTCCTAAAAAGGTACATAGATTTAAAGTGAAAGAATGGGTAGTTTTAACATTCCAAAGTTAGATACTTTTAAAATGTGGAGTTGCATTTGGTGATATAATAAGATTGATATTAAAACCCAGAAAGCATAAAAATAAACAAAAAATTCCATCATGCTTTAAAGCACTATTGAAAATGACAGCACACTGATTGTGAATATATAAGCACCAATCAATACAACAGTTAAATTTATAAAAGAAAAGCTCAGTCTTGAAAGAAGAAACAGATTGAAAATAACAATAAGAGACTTTAAAATTCTGCAAATAGAATATTTTAAAAAATTAAACAAAATGATAGATTAGAAAGAAGTTGCACATTAAGTACTGAAACTTAATGTAATAGATATATGAGGACTGCCTATGGAAAAAAAACAAGGAATGTATCCATTTTTTCAAATACATATTGAATTGTCACAAAATTGATCATATTCTTCAGAGAAATCCTAGGAAAATCTAAAAGGATAGCAATTTAAAAAGGTAAGACCATATTATTTTTTGTTTGCTGGTTACTTAAAATTTGTGCTCTTTAAAAACTATAATTGAAATAATAAATCAAACTAATCACAGTTTTAAAAAAATACAAATTCTAAATAACTAGCAAACAAACAAAAAAGGAGAAAAATATGAAATTACTCAAGTTAAATGAGAAGAAGAAGGGATCATAATGAATCTAAGATAATCAGTCAGTTAGTGAATAAGCATTCATAGACTACTCTGTGCCAGAGGCAGAGATACAAAGAAAGGCAAAAGACAGTCCCCCTGCCCTCAAGGAGCTCACAATCTAATGAGGGAAACAACATGCAAACCACTATGTACAAACAAGTTATATAAAGAATAATTAGCAAATGATCAACTTAGAGAAGACACCATAATTAAGAGGGATTGGAAAAGCCTTCCTGTAGAAGGTGGGATGGACAGTTAGGTGGCGCCATAGTGCATAAAGTGCTGGGCCTGGAGTCAGGAACACTCACCTTCCTAAGTTCAATTCTGGCCCCAGACACTTACTAGCTGTGTGACTCTGGGCAAGACATTTCATCCTGTTTGCCTCAGTTTCTTCATCTGTAAAATGATCTGGAGAAAGAAATGGCAAACCATTCCAGTATCTTTTCCAAGAAAACCTCAAATGGGGTCATGAAGAGTTAGACAACTGAAAAAAACGACTGAACAACAATAATAAAATCTCATAGAATTCATGGACTCAGAGATAAAGAGCTGGCTTTGGAGTCAAGAAGGGCCAGGCTCATCTCACCTCTAACTGCCCATATGCCCCTGGGCAATTCACTTAACTTTTCAGCACTCCCAAGCAACTCTAAGACTATAAATTGCAAAGTGGGCTTCAATGTACAATGCCAGTGAAATCATAGGCCTGGTCCAGAAAGAAAAAGACAAAGAGAAAGACAGAAAAACAGAGAAAGAAAACAAAGAAGTCATACTGCCTGTTTGCAAGATAAATGTTATATTCCCCCATTGTTTTTATGAGGCTAAAATGGTTTTGAGCCCCAAACCCAGCAGAGATAAAACTGAAAAAAGTATAGTGTCATCATCATTAATAATTTTATTTTATCATGAACATCATATCATCAGTATCATCACTACAAAATATTAACTAAAACATTAGAAAACAGTATACAGCAATATATTTTACTAAGTAGTATGTCCAAGTAGGAGTTTTGCCAGAAATACATAGATGATTCAAGACGGGAAAACAATGAGTACAATAAATTAAAAGTAATTATTTAAAGAATATGTGATTCATCAGTGTAATTCCCTCCAAATCAACTCTTCTAGGGCTTAGTGGACAAATGCTAGAGAGTCGTGTGAGGGACTGGAGTTAAGTGACTTGTCTAGTAACCCAAGAAACAACTAATGGCAGAAGTCCCATTGAAACCCATGTCGCCTACTCTAGGTTGTCTCTTATAATAAAAATAACAACACATCCTATCAACAAGGAAAATCACACCATTATGCAGAGTAACAAAAGTATATTTACAATAACCTACACATGAACTACAATTACATATAGATAACAATGGCAGCAAAACTCTACACAAAAATTGTCAAAAGGGAAAATAAAGCAAATAAAATATTGCTATTGCTTTGTTAAATTATATATTTTTATTTTACTAAAATATAGTTTGGATTTATGGTTTTATTTGGCATTTTATTCACTTCATTTCTTTTGTTAAAACCAGAGTTAAGTTTATGATTAAAAAAAAACTTTTCATAAAAAAAATAGAGAATTCCTTGTCACAAATTCACAAGGAGATATCCTCCAAAACAAATTTTCACAAAAACATAGACCAGAAAGAAGAGAAAGGAGAGAGATTTAGTCAATTTCCACTATGCCTTTTGATCAGTTTCACAGGATCAAAGATATAGAATTAGAAGAAACCTTGGAGGTCATCAAATTAATCCTCTTATTTTGTAATTGAGGAGGCTGAAACCCAGACAGGAAAAGTGTCTTGACCGAGACTGGGAGAAATAGCTAGTTTTTATTTCCACAAAAGGCACCTGAAACCTAAGAAATGCAATCTAAGGGTTAGGTGGAAGTTGAACAAAGGAAGCCATAAATTAGAATAAGAAAACACTATTGGTGGGTGAATAGACTAACTGCCTGAAAACTGGCTCTGAGGTTAGGTATAGATTAACATCAAAAGGGGTGTTTCCACACCACACAAGGGCAAAAGTAAATGTGGGCCTGGGTCACTGAATTGTGGGGAGTGGGAGATGTAATTAGGGGTGGAGATTCAAGAGGTGAAATTAGGTACTTCAAATAGGCTGTAACATCTATAGTACCCAACCAATGGGGAAATAGGGAAGTGAAATTCAAATTGGGAATAGGGAACAAAAAGCTGTGTATCTGTCCCACATGTGTGTGTCCACACGTGGGACACCTGGTCTGGCCAGGTCATTAATAAAAGTTCTTCCTCATTCAAACAATGGCTTCGTGGAATTCCTGTTAAGACTTTTGCTGCTTACAAGATCACACCAGTAGATAACTACAAGTGTAAAGCCAGGATTTGAATTCATATCCTGACATCAACTTACTCCACTTCTGTTGTATCATGTTCTGGTCCCTGGGGTAAATAATGATTTATATGACAGAATGCTTTATATGTTGTTTCATTTGAGATACTTTAGCCTTTCTCTCTCCTCTTCATCTTAATAACTCATCTTCTCCTCTTTAGAGATAACATTTCTGGGACTAGCACAAAAACAACAACAACAACATCAGAAAAGTCTTTATGATTCCCAATTATTTTTTAGATTTAATACCTTAATTTTTGGTGTTTTGTTTAATCCTGATCCTGTCAATGAGACATCCATTTTTTGAATGAAAATTATTTCTGTTTTGAGAATAGGCAGAAAATGTCATGATAATTCAGTGCAATTCAATAACACCATGCATACTACGAAATACTTTCTACATGCTAGGCACTGTGCTAGAAGGAAGGAAACACATTTATTAAGTACCTACTATGCCAGACACTGTGTGAAGCATTTTGAAAGTATCTCATTTGACCCTGTGAGGGAAGTGCTGTTATTATTCTCATTTTACACTGAAAACACTGAGGCAGAGAGGTTAAGTGACAGGGCAGATGTGAATTCAGGTCTTCCTGACTCCAGGTGCAATGATCTATCTATCCATTGCACCACCTAGCTACCTCTGGGCATTGAGGATACAAAAACAATAAAACAACTTTGTCCCCAAAAAGTTGATATCCTACTGACAAACCCCGAGATAATTAGAGGCATTATACTAAATTTGTATCAACAAGGCTACAGGGCTCTATTGCATCAAAGGAGGACCTAACCAAAAGACTGATAACAATCTGATTTTTAACATGTGGTAGCCTTGCCCTCTAGTGGACATCCAACAAAAAGTGCTCATCATTATAACTGAGTTCTTAATGAAGCTACTCTAAGATTTGAATATAATAACAAATTTAAGGTGAGAAGGAGCTTTTAAAAATCACTTCATTTATCCCAACACTTCTCTCAAATATAGGAAAAGCCATGCCTAACACACTTAAAGTCATTCCAAACAAAAGAAAATTGAGGCAATACTTGGAGACACCCCACCCAAAGGAAAGAGACTGCCTAGGAGTTATCCTTATTGTGTCTGAAGGTCCTTCTCCTGGGTCCACTTGCCCCCACCTTATAATCTCCTACAGAAGAGTTTCTTAACCTGGGCTCCATGAACTTTAAAAAACATATTTTCATAGCTGTATTACAATATAATTGGTTCCCTTTGTAATCCCACGTATTTTATTTTATTTATTAGAAAATAGTATTTGGGGGGCAGAGCCAAGATGGCAGAGTGAAAGTAGTGACTTGTTTGAGCTCTCCCCCAAACCCCTCCAAATGCCTATAAAAATGGCTCTAAATAAATTCTAAAGCAGCAGAACCCACAAAAAGACTGATTGAAACAAATTTCCAGCCCAAGATAACCTGAATGGTTGATTGGAAAGGTATATCGTGCTAGGCTGGTAGAAGAGCACAGTTTGGCATGGGCGTGCAGTCTGCAGCAAACCCAGGCCAGGCCTCAGAGGACTGAATCACTGGCAGCTGTGGCGGTTTCCAGACCTCTCAACCCACGAACACCAAAGACAACTTAGAAGGTCAGTGGGAAAAGTCTGTTTCTGTGGTGAGAGAGAAGCTACTTTTTAGACTCCCAGAACCTGAGCACAGCCCGAGGTGGCAAGTGCTTCCTGAGCTTCTAGCCCACAGACTGAGAGGAAATTGAGTGGCTGATCAGAGGGCAATTGTGGGGATCTCTTTGCCAGTGCTGAGGCAGAAATCTCTTGCTTGGCCTCTGCTTGGATCTGGGTCACAGTTCTGAGGGGTAGTCCTGGGGTAAGGAGGAGCTCTGGTATGGTGGAGCTTGTAGTGGCAGTTAAGAGAAAATCCTCCTCACAGTTCCAAGGCAGAAAAGAGTGCTTGTGGTCACTCATAGACCAGAGCACAGGCCAGGAAAGGAGTAAACACCTCACCCCTTATCATACCACCTTGCAAGAACTGAAAATTTACAGTTCCCTAGAAGTACCTCTGAAAACAGCTGTACAAACCCTCAAAGCTTGGGACAGTACATTCTCCACATTGGAAGCAGACCTCTACCTTAATAAAGAGTTTATAACTCAAGTAATTGGCTGGGATCATGAGCAAACCTTGTAAGAAGTGTGAGACCATAGAATCTTTTTTTGGTAACAAAGCAGATCAAAACATACAACCAGAAGAAGACAACAAAGTCAAAATTCCTACATCCAAAGGCTCCAAGAAAAATCTAAATCAGTCCCAGGCCTTGGAAGAGCTCAAAAAGGATTTTGAGAAGCAAGTAAGAGAAGCAGAGGAAAAACTGGGAAGTGAAATGAGAGTGATGCAAGAAAATCATGAAAAAAGAGTCAACAGCTTGCTAAAGGAGAGCCAAAAAAGTACTGAAGAAAGTAATACCTTAAAAAATAGCCTAACCCAAATGGTAAAAGAGGTCCAAAAAGCCAATGAGGAGAAGAAGGCAAAATTGGCCAAATGGAAAAGGAAGTCCAAAAGATTACTGAAGAAAATACTTCCTTAAAAGTTAGAATAGAGCAATTGGAAGCTAGTGACTTAATGAGAAATCAAGATACTGTAAAACAAATCCAAAAGAATGAAAAAATTAGAGAACAATGTGAAATATCTCATTTGATAAACAACTGACCTGGAAAATAGATCCAGGAGAAAGAATTTAAAAATTATTGGACTATCTGAAAGCCATGATCAAAAAAAGAGCCTAGACATCATCTTTCAAGAAATTATCAAGGAAAACTACCCTGATATTTTAGAACCAGAGGGCAAAATAGAAATGGAAAGAATCCACCAATCTCTTCCTGAAAGAAATCCCCAAAGGAAAACTCCTAGGAATATTGTAGCTAAATTCCAGAGTTCCCAGGCTAAGGAGAAAATATTACAAGCAGCCAGAAAGAAACTATTCAAGTATTATGGAAACACAATCAGGATAACACAAGATTTAGCAGCTTCTACATTAAAGGACCGCACAGCATAGAATATAATATTCCAGAGGGCAAAGGAAATAGGATTACAATCAAGTATCACCTACTCAGCAAAACTGACTATAATCCTTCAGGGGACAAATGGTCATTCAGTGAAATAGAGGCCTTTCAAGCATTCTGGATGAAAAGACCAAAGTTGAATAGAAAATTTGACTTTCAAATACAAGACTCAAGTGGAACATGAAGAGGCAAACAGGAAAGAGAAATCATAAGAGACTTATTAAGATTAAACTGTTTATATTCCTGCATGGAAAGATGATATTTATAACTCATGAGACCTTTGTCAGTATTAGGGTAGTTGGAAGGAAAAATTTTATATATGGAGAGAGAGAAAGAGAGAGAGAGAGAGAGAGAGAGAGAGAGAGAGAGAGAGAGAGAGAGAGAGAGAGAGAGAGAGATAGGGCACAGGGTGAGTTGAAGATGAAGGGGGTCATATCTGGAGAATAAAATTAAGGAGTGAAAGAGGGTTATACTGGGAGAAGGAGAAAGGAGAGGTAGAAGGGGATAATTTATCTCACAAAAAAAACAGAAAAGAAAAGGCTCTTACAGTGGAGGGGAAACAAGGGAAGGCGAGAGGGAATGAGTGAATCTTATTGTCATAGGATTTAGCTTAAGGAGAGAACAACATACACACTAAATTGGGTATGGAAATACATCTTATCCTACAGGAAAATAGGGGGAGAAGGGGACAAGAGAGCAGGGGAATGACAGACAGGAGGGCAGATTGGGAAAGGGGGTAATCAGAAGCAAACACTTCTGAGGAGGGACAGGGTCAAAAGAAAGAATAGAAGGGGCAGCTAGGTGGCGCAGTGGATAGAGCACCAGCCCTGGATTCAGGAGGACCTTAGTTCAAATCTGGCCTCAGACACATAACACTTACTAGCTGTGTGACCCTGGGCAAGTCACTTAATCCCATTGCCTAGCCAAAAAAAAGAATAGAATAAATGGGGGGGGGAAGATAAGATTAATGGAAATAGAGTTAATTTTTTACAACATAACTACTATGGAAGTGTTTTGTGTAACTGCACACATATAACCTATATTGAGTTGCTTGCCTTTTCAATAAGTGTGGGTGAGGAAGGAGGAAGAGTGAAAATTTGGAACCCAAAGTTTTAAAACACATGTTTTTAAAAAATGTTTTCACATGCAACTGGGAAATAAGAAATACAAGAAATGGGGTACAGAAATCTATCCTGCCCTACAGGAAAGTAGAAGGGGAAGGGGATAAGAGAAGAGGGGGAGAGATAGAAGGGAGGGCAGACTAGGGGAAGAGATATTCAGAATGCATGCCATCTTGGGGTGGGGGGAGGGGCAAGATGGGGTGAAAATTTGGAACTCTAAATCTTAAAAAAAATTGGAACTTAAAAAGTAAATGTTGAAAACTAAAAATAAATAAATTTAAAAAAAAGAAAATATTATTCTGCAAACAGGTCTATAGACTTCAGATTGCCAAAGTAGTCTATCTCACACACACACACACACACACACACACACATACATACATACTTTAAAACAGAGTTTTAAAGACCTGAATTCAAAGCCAGCTCAGACATTTCCTAGCTGTGCGACACTGGACAAGCTGGTTAACTTCTTTCTGCCTCAGTTTCCCCATTCATAAAGACGTGTTATAATAATAGCACTGGGTTGTTACAAGGATCAAATGAAATAATAGTAGTAAGTGCTTTGCAAATCTTAAGACACAATATAAAGGCAAGCTCTTATCCATTTCACTTTTGGACAGTTCTATATCAGCCACATGACAAAGAGCAAGTCTCTTAAAGTCTCAATGCCTCAGACAACCTTCTAAAACTAAACTGTGGGATAACTTGCTAATCTGTATCAATGGAGGGAGTTTCCAGGCCAAAAATTCCCTACATTAATTAAATCACAAATCCTAACCAAACTGTCAAGAAGTCATTCTTCATATTGTTTGCAAAACTGCCTCAGCGACTTCAGCACCCTGGCACTAATTTTTGTCTCTGGAGCCACATGGTGCAAACCTAATCCATCTTCCATGACAGCTCTTCTAATAATGAAAGACAGCCATCATGGACCAGATGGCCTTTGAGGTCCTTTCCAGCTCTAATGCTATGACCCTATATCCTTCCTAAATCTTTGCTTCAACAGGCTCATCTTCCTCAGGCCCTTCAGTCCCACAGTATCCAGTCCCTTCACAAGAAATTGTCCTTTGTTGCACTCACTCCAGTTTGTCAATGTTCTTCCAAATACATGGATTTCAGAAGTGGACACCATAAAGATAGTCTCTCCAATCCCCTGCCTCCTTTGTTTTTTGGTTTTGGTTTTTTTGGGGGGTTTTTGTATACTATGCCTTTAGTCATGCAAACTAAGACCTCCTTGGCTTAACATTGAATTAATATTGAGCTTAAACTAATATTGACTTAAGCCTTTCAGTCCAACTTCTGTTTTCAAAGACTGGGTTACACCCTGCCAACACAACAATATTCTGCTCACCACCCATTACCAATTGCTGGGCAGGTTATATGGACAAATACACAACACTGAGCAAAGGACCCAGCAGCTAATTAAAGATTTTTAGTGGATAGGTATGTCAGCTGTTTTGAATTGCATTGTATTCTACTTCATTCAAATCATGGCACCTGTAGTGTATCCTCGGGTCATTCTCCCTCTTTTGTCAAGGAGTTGTACAACTGATTCAATATCTTCCTCACCTCCTCAACTCTAATCTAGGGGACTTCAATATTTAGGTTACTGCTCTCTCAAACCTCCCAATTTCTCAATCTCCTTAATTCTCATGACTTACTTTATATTATTTCAACCATATATGGGAATGGATCCTAGTAGGACTGCCTATAAGTATTCTAATTCCTTAACAAAAATTCTGACTTTCCCCTACCCAGCCATAACCTCCTATCTCTTCTATCAACCTTCCTAAGCTTACTTCCTAAACTTGCCCTCATTATGACTTCCAGTTCCTCAGACCTTAATCACTGCTCTGTCTTCACTTTTCTTCATTGCTAATACCAACACTATAGTTAAACAATTCAATTCTATACCCTTGAATTCCTTTCCCCAATCCCTTGTACTTTCAATGTTCATCTCTTGTCAAATCTCATACCTGGATTAGATGGTTGCAACCATCTTCCTCTTCTATTCCTACTTACATGCTGCTGAACAGTGCTTGAGAAAGTCATAATTGTACTGACTAGGTATAAAATAAATTCATTTTATCCAATTTCAACTGGGCCCTCACTGAAGAAAGCAATCATTTTATTCCTCCTTAGCCGATTTCCTATCTTACTCTACACAGAAACTATTTTAAGCCTTCTCTCAACTCTCCCACACTTCCTCCTCCCTCTACCCAGCTGAGAAGCTGAGTAGTACCTTGTCTCATTTCACTAAGAAAATTGAAGCTATTAGCATTGAGCTTCTACTTCACCCCTTCTCTTCATTTCAAAACCCCTTGACATTATTCTCCACTGTCTTTTTACCAGTGTCTGATAATAAGTTTGCACTTCTTCTTGCTAAAGCCAGCCCCCTACCCCCAGAGGCAGCTAGGTTTGATAAAGTGTTTGATAAAGTACTGGGCCTGGAGTCAGGAAGACCTGAGTATACTCACTAGCTATATAGTCCTAGGCAAGTCACTTAACAGCTTCTGTCACAATTTCCTCAATTAAAAAATAGAGATAATAATAATATCTCTGTTGAACAAGTAAACACACTGACTATGCCATTTCTTAGGAAGGAGACATAGGAGGGCTTCTAGCATCTCTCTCACTAGCAGGTTCACTTTTGATCCAGGCAGACAAGAAGACAGGAATGGAGTCACAATAAGGGGTTAAATAAGCTTACTTTAGTCTAGTCTTTTCAAAGGGAGTTCACGGATAATGGGAGCACCAACTCCTACAGCATTCCCTAACAATCCTTCTTGAAGAGGCCAGCATGAAGGCAGGGCAACTACCCCTCATCTAGATGGGGTCAGTCAAGACCAGCACAACTTGTGCTCTTCCCTAAATCCCCTCAAGCCTCAATGGGGGCCATTTGAGGCAAACACATAAATTCCCCCTCCCAAGCCTTGATAGGGGCCAATCAAGACATGCACAGCATTCAGCCTGCATATTCACCACTTTGGGGGTCCCCAGTCACTGACCAGTGCCCACTTTATAAGGCAACAAAGAAGGCACACTGCCAGCAATAGCCTCACAATTTTACATCACTTCCTCCCTATATCTATTGCGCAAGCATGGCAGAAACTGTTTTGAACCATAATCGTGAGAACTCTTATCTAACACCTGGGAAGTAGAGATTGCTATGGCTATGGATCCTGGGAAGAAAACTCTAAGAAAGAATAAGAAAAAATCCACTTTACACACACTAAAATTCACGTTACTTACAACCTCCCTCCCAGAGCTGTTTTGAGGATCAAATGAGATAATTTTGTAAAGTGCTTAGTCCAGTGCGTGGCACATAGCAGATAGTTAGGAAAAGCTTATTTTCTTACTTCTGCTGTCCATCCTTGATCCCATCCCCTCCTTTCTTCTCCATCAGACTGTCTTCTTAATCATCCTCTATTTAAGGTTCCATCCCTACTGCCTTCAAAAACGCTCAAGTCTCCTCTCCTTCATTAGATTCTACTATGCCCTCAAATTTTCATCTAAAAATCTCTTCTCCCTTTTTTTAAACCAATCTTCTAGAAAAGCTGTATAAATACATTGCCTCAACTTCTCTCCCTCACTTCTCAGCTCTCTGCAATCTGGCTTTTGACCTCATCATTCAAATGAAACTATTGTCTTTAAAGTTCCCAGGGATCTCTTAATTGCCAACTCTTATCTTCTTTCCTCAGCTTCTTCCCCTCTCTGCTACATTTAACACTATTGATCACCTTCTTTTCCAATATACTATCTGAGTTTTTGTGACACTACCCTATCCTGGTTCTTATCCCAGCTGTATGACCACTCCTTCTCAATTGCCTTTGCTAGATCATCATCTCTACAATGCCCCCTAACAGCTGGGGCCTCTTATTTTCTCTCTGTGTATTCTCTCTCAGTACCCTTAGCAGTTCCTATGGGTTTCAATTATCATCCTTGTGCAGCTGACCCCCAAATCTATACATTCAGAACCAGGCTCTCTCCTGAGTTTCATTCCTCTCACCAATGGAACATTTCAAACTGGATGTCCCAGAAACACTTCAAATCCAACATGATCATAATATAATTCATTATCTTTCTCTCTAAAACCCATCCTTTTTCCAGACATCTCTTACTGCCAAAGGCACCATCTTTCTTCCACATGTATTATCCTCAACTCTCCTCTCTCTCTTATCCCACATAGCCTATCATTTGCCAAATACTGATTTTTCTATCTTCACATCTTTCTCATTCATCCTTTTGTTCTCTACTCACATAGCCACCATCTTAATTCAGTTGCTCACCACCTCTCACCTAGATGATTGCAATAGCCTCCTAATTGATCTCCCTGTCTCAGGTCTCTCTTCAGTGCATCCTACACATGCTTTGGGAGTAATTTTCCTTAAGCATAGATCTAATTATACAATTACCCAATTCAATAAACTCTAATGGCTCCCTATTGCCTCTAGAGTTTTTAAGGACACAAACCTATCTTTCCAGCTTCATCAGATAGTAGTCTCTACCCCTCCTTCTACCCAACAGAGAGGCCAACGAAACCAGCCTCTCTGTTCCTCACACTAAGCATTCTACCATCTCCATACTTTTTTTTTTGGCTAGGCAATGGGGTTAAGTGACATGCCCAAGGTCACACAGCTAGTAAGTGTTATGTGTCTGAGGCTGGATTTGAACTCAGGTCCTCCTGACTCCAAGGCCGGAGCTCTATCTACTGTACCACCTAACTGCCCCCATCTCCATACTCTTGAACTGGATGCTCCCCATAGCTGGAGTGCACTCCCTCCTCACTTCTGCCTCAAACAATCCTTCTTTTCCTTCAAAACACAGATCAAGCACCATTTTCTATATGGAGCCCTTACTGCTCCTCTAATTGCAAGTACTCTCACTTTCTATCTTGTATTTATTTGTATTCATTCCCTTTATATTTATTCCGTATATACATATTATGCATATGCTAGTTGTGTATGTGTGTATGTTACTTGTCTCCCCTTTCAAATGTAAGCCCCTTAAGAATAGGGATTATGTAATTCTCGGTATTTTCATCTCCAGCACTTAGTAAAGTGACAAGGGAAGACATAATAGGTGCTGAAATAAATGCTTGTTGGTTAGATGATTGATTGAGTTTAAGAGATGGAAAAAGAATAGGAAGGGTAGAACAAACTTCTCTATCCCTCTCACCATAGCTTAGCTGGGGCTGAGTTGGAGCATCAAGGCAATGGGGACTTTTTTCACTATCCCCAACAAAACTCTAAATGTGCACTCTTTGACACCATTTATATTCTGGCTAGTTCCTCCTATATGCAAAAACATAGCGACCCCCTTTTTTAAATGAAATTATTTCTGGTTTTCACTTCATCATATCTCTATGTGAAATTTCTGATTTTTTTAAAAAGGCATACTTTTATGTGAACATGTAGCCCTTCAAGAAGTTACTTAAATTCCAAGTTCAGATGACTATTTTACAGGAAAATGAGTTATGATCATTCACATTAATATTCAAAAACCCAAAAAAAAGAATGTAGGCTTAGTGTTACTGAAATACAGGAAGGATCTCATTTCCTTGTGCAGAACTCCTATCTCCAAGGGAATAGGGAACTCTAAAGTCTTAGTGGATAAGTCCTAGGAAATTGTCTAAGACAAAAGAAGTTATTGTCCAGGGTCGTGTAGTCAAAGACAGGATTTAAAGGCAGGTCTTTCTGAATCCAAGTTTATGCATAATACCACACTGCCTCTGAGCTCCAAAGCTATTATTAGATATTAATAGGCATATGTGATAGTATTTATAAAATATTTTAAGTTCCTCAGTTTCAAGATTTTCTTCTTAAGGATAGGGATTGTATCTTATTACTTTTGTATCTCCCTCATTATCTAGTCATATGATACCGTAGGCATCTAGTAACTATTTGTTGACTGACTGACTGAATGAATGAATGAATGAATGAATGGCTTATTTTCCATTTTGTTCAAAAGAAGACCATCTTACCTGGTATATTTGCTCTTCTGCAGCATCTCTAGGACTCCTCTTCCATTTCAAACAGGTTTCATTAAATACTGAAACATCAAAGGATCCATCATTATCTGCAATGTGAAAAGAGAATATTTTTAAAAAATCATCACTTTTGCACAAATTTTCAGGGTCAAGTATTATTCAGACCCAGGGCAGTGAAAAGAATGGGGCACAGAAGCACTGTCTACACCTTTCACAGTGTGTCCTCCCAGCTTTGACATGTAACTCCAAATTTATACTGCTGCTGCAGACTTTGTGCCTTTCTCTGCTTCCATTGAATTAGCATTCCCAATATCTTGGGCTTGACTTGGCTTGGCCTCTGGTTTGCTTTCTCATGTACCAAAGTGGAGACGTGCCTCATTTTCCCTGAGGAATTCTATTCTTGGACTCTGATGACTGGCCTTAATCATCATAACCTGTTGGTCCCATTTTCCCCAACACTCTAGGGTTTTCCTCTTACTTAGTTGAACTCTGGATAGAATGGCATATAGGAGCGGGAAAAAATTGTCTACATTATGACCAAGATGAAAACAAGTGACCAGTGGTTAAAAGTACATTTACTAGACCCTCAGAATGGGATAGTTTCAACTCTGTGGAATGACAGAAATCATGCCAGGTAGTTGGGTGAAGTAGTAGATAGAGCACTGAACTTGGAGTCAAGAAGACCTGAGTTTGAATCCTGCCTGACACATCAATAAATTAATCAATAAACATTTATTAAAAACCCACATTGTGCTAGGCACCGTGCTAAATGCTGGGAATACAAAAAGAGGCAAATGACAGTCCCTGCCCTGAAAGAGCTTACAATCTAATGGGAGAAACAACATGCAAACAAATATGTACAAACTACATACAAAAAACAAATAGGAAATCATTGACCCAGAGAAGGCACTGGAATTAAAAGGGGTTGGAGAAGGTTTCCTGTAGCAGGTGGGATTTCAGTCAGAATTTAAAGGAAGCCAAGGAGGTCCTAGGAGGGAGAATGTTCCACATATGGGACATCGCAGAGCCAAGAGATTCCATCTCTTGTGACTTGTTTGTGGAACAGCCAGGAGGCCAGCGTCATTGGATCAGAGCATAAAATATAAAAAGACTGGAAAAATAGGAGGGGACTAGATTATGAAGGGTTTTGAATGCCAAACAGAGCATTTTGTATTTGATTCTGGAGACAACAGGAAACTACTAGTTTACTGAGTGACATGATCAGACCTGCACTTTAAGAAAATCACTTTAGTAGCTCAATGGGGGATGGATTAGAGTAAGGAGAGACTTGATGCAGCCAGACCCCGCAGCAGACTATTGCAGCAGTCCAGGTATAAAGGGCTGAGGGCCCATCCTAGAGTGATGGTAGTTTCAGAGAATGGGGTGTATTCAGATGTTGCAAAGGTGAAATGAAGGCCTTGGCAACAGCTTGGATATGGGGAGGGTCCCACCCTCATAGTGAGGAGTCTGGGATAACTTCTAGGTTTCAAGCCTGAGGGACTGGGAAGATTATGTTGCCCTCTATAGTAATAGGGAAGGTAGAAGGAAGGGAGAGTTTAGGGCAGGGGTAGGGAACCTGCCACCTCAAGGCCACTTGTGGCCTTCTAGGTCCTTGGGTGCAGCCTTTCGACCAAGTCCAAGTTTTACAGAACAAATCCTTTCATTAAGGGGATTTGTTCAGTGAAGTTTGGATTCTGTCAAAGGGCCTCACCTGAGGACCTACAGGGACACATGTGCCTTTGAGGCCACAGGTTTCCAACCCCTGCGCCCAGGCAAGTCCTCAGTTTTCTAATCCATAAAACAAAAAGGTAATAACAGTTACAACACCTGCCTTTCAGGGTTGTTGTGAAGATCAGTTGAGAATGTATGTAAAGTGATTCACAAAGCTTAAGATGCAATATCAAATGTGAATTATTATTATTAAAGGGACAACGAAGAGAGGTTCTTTTCCCAGGCAGAGCATGACTCAGGAACCACTCAGCGATGCACTATGGAAATAAATCAAGATGAAGACAGACCTGATTTCAGACACAGCATGGAAAAGTCATTTTATACCTCCTACTAGTCTTGTACTCCCTTTGAATGCTCCATTTTCTTTTCTTTGAGTAGGCAGAACATGGTGCCTGAGTGATGAATCAGAGCAAGGCTGCCATAAAAAAAAACTCTGCAGAGCCCAGCAATCACACAGCTAATGCTAACAATGAAGCAAATTTTATAACAAAAGAACATCACATTTCCTTCCCCAGATAGAAAACACTTAGATTTCAGCCACAGACAAAAACAAATTTTCATCCAATACCCTGTGTGTTTATGAAAGGTCAAGGTAGGATTTTGATCTTTCCATTCTATTTCCATCCATTTATTCTTGTAAGGAGAGAGAGAGAGAGAGAGAGAGAGAGAGAGAGAATAATGACAAGTCATTCTAAAGACAGACTTGTCTACAGAATTTTAAATGTCACTAACATGTGATGCAAGACAGTTGCTTAGCTGAAAAGCAACCATCATATAGAAAAGTAAAAGGATAATTAAAAAAAATAACAAGTCATAGAAAGTCCAAGTTTTCTTCTATTTTAACATTTTGAATAGGGGTTTAATAAAATGATGAAATAGTTTAGAACCTATACTCAAGGATCACCTTTATCTGTCCCATTATAACTCATTCCATTTCAAACAATATATTCTTTTCACCTTCAAAATTGGAACATTGCCCAAAATTCCCTAAGCAAAATTAAAATCTACTGTGATCAAGAAAAAGTGTTTTAATTTTCCATATATCTACACAAAGCCCTCCATAACATTTTTTGTCTTTTATTCTTTCTTCCACTTCTCTCCAGAGAATTTTCTTTTCTCCTTTATTTTTCGTGTTGACTACATATATTACTTTTCTGATTAGTTCATTTATCATATCCTTCCTGTTTCAAAAGTTTTACTCTTCTGGTTGTCCCCACCCACAACCTTAATTCTTTATAACCTCTCCATTTTTCCTTTCCTGTCTCATAATCCTGTACTACACTCAGTCTCCAGAACTCCAGTCTCCCCAAATTAATGGCTTCCCAAACATTGTTATCACTGACCTTCCTAAAATATGTTTGTGAATCTCTTCTCTCATAGCCTGTCCCAAACTATCAGAGGAAAAAAAAAGTGTAAAACCTAGCACTCCAAAACCAACTTCCAGACAGACATCACTATCATGTAATCCAACAAAGGAAAAATATCAAGGCAGCATGATATTTTGGCAGATTTTGAGAACAAATCCCTTTTGTTCCTGTCTTAATGATCAAACCCAATTTCTACCTAACTTATAGAAGCTGAGGGAAGGGAGCGGGTAGAGAAGCTCTCTCTGTACCAAAATAATCCTAGTAGTGTTATTCATAATAGTAAAACCCTAGAAATAATGCAATTTCCAATGATTGGGAAATGGCTGAACAAATT
The DNA here is from genome assembly GCF_003287225.1 of Phascolarctos cinereus. Taxonomy (NCBI): domain Eukaryota; kingdom Metazoa; phylum Chordata; class Mammalia; order Diprotodontia; family Phascolarctidae; genus Phascolarctos; species Phascolarctos cinereus. The sequence goes on along the minus strand of NW_027555847.1, from coordinate 204,076,910 downwards.
ATGGTACATGATATCATTATACCATAAGAAATTATAAATACGGGTATAAAGAGGGTGAATCATGGGAGTTTCTCATGAAATTAAAGAATTCTCCAAACACCCTGATAAAATTATAGAATAAGGGGGGCAGCTAGGTGGTGCAGTGGATAGAGCACTGGCCCCAAAGTCAGGAGTACCTGAGTTCAAATCCAGCCTCAGACCAAACATTTGACACTTACTAGCTATGTGACCCTGGGCAAGTCACTTAACCCCAATTGCCTAAAAACAAACAAACAAACAAACAAAAAAACTAAAATAAAATTATAGAATATGGGCCATTATTACCCCTGAAGAAATTAAATAAATTTACCAATCAGAGTGATGAGATTACAGGGCGTGGACCATTATTCTGAAGACAGTTTACTGGACACAGCACTTGACTGACTGAATAGTAGCCAGCTCTTCTCATTGTCTATAAATGCAAGCTGGTAGATATTGAGCACTCTCTCCAGCTATTCTCTTAGCGTTCTTCCGAAGTGAAGCAAAAAAGTGAGAATTCCTCCTCCTCCCCTCAACTTTACCAGACCAGAATCAGCACTAGTAACATAGCAGAAGCCCATAGCAGTAGGAGACATGTGCTTGCATGAAGCTTGAGTTCAAAGATACTCTTCTGAACTTCAACCCCCTGGAGGGGGTGAGGGGAAGGGGCGGGGAGGAATGAATTCCCGAGGCATTTTTATCTCAGAATCTAGCCTTTGAGGAGGGAGGGGAGATTGCATGGGAAGCACCAACTTTGATAGTGGTCTCATGGATAACTCAAGTTCAAGAGTCCCTTGGTTTAAGAATCTGAGCACTGGAGAGGTAAAATTTATTAATGCACCATGGTCCTTGAATAAGGAATAAGACAGTCTGCATGGTTCTTGTATTGCATCCTACCTGGAGAGCAGAGCCAGTAAGTTATTTGGATAGTGCAGTTCCAATGGAAAGGAAATATGCTTGTTATTAAGCTCCAAAGAATGTTTAACTTTCACTGGGAGTCTAACTATAGGGTGATACTAGCAGTTCTGCTGGCAAAAATAGCAAAAGGTTATCCTATTAGCAATCCCAAGTTCAGTTCTCTTTTGAAGGAAGGGAGCTGATGAGCTATATAAATGTTTTATGCTTCTGTATTTGTTCATGGGCTCTTGTGAGTCCTTTGGGTAGTATGTATTTTCTTTAGGGTGAAATAAAAATTGTCCTATAGCCCATAATTATATTGTATATTGAGTACCTGTGCAAGATTTGGGGATACTACCACCCACCTTTAGAACACCCTAGACATGGCTATATCTAGGTTTTATCACGAAGACTTTCCTGGATTGATCCACGTGGGGGCAGCAGGCCAAAAGGTAAGAATCTGACCCTTTGCGGTCAAGCTCCCAGGATGAAGATCAGTCCATATGAGCCTAGAGTCTACCTAGCAAAGTAGATGGGTTACATGAGTAATACCTGCCCCCAAAACAAAAGACTTATATGAGGTGATACAGAGTGAAGAGAGAAAGACCAATATAACCACACTCACAGACTACAACTATAGAAACAATTATAATAACAGCAATAAATTCCAGGGGAGGAAAAATCACATAAGAAAAAGAAAATTCAGACAGGGACATAGAAACAAATGAGATAATTTAGGTAAACTGCACTGGAAAGAATCTGGACTGAAACTACCTGTTGTTTTTTTAAATCCTGTTTCTTCTACTTTTTACCTATGTGACTTGAGATAAGTTTCCTTCTCTAGGCCTCAGTTTCCTCATCTGTAAAATAAAGGGATTGGACTAGATGACCTTTAAGTCTTTTCAATCTCTGACCTTAGGATCCTAAAGTATTATCCTGGGAGTAGTCATAAGGAGTTGGGGATGGTTTCTTGTCGTAAAGCTCATGAGGTCCCACTGTCCTCGAAGAGTACCAGTTGATATCAATCTGTCAGACAGAATTAATTAGATTTTACAAGGCAAAGCTTTTTGCTATGGTGATAGTAGTTGAAACAAAACATTGGCCCACAAGACTGACAGAGTCTGTCCCTGGAACATTCAGAGTCTTGGAGAAAGTGCTTAGAGAGCACAGTTGGCAAAGAGATAACCAGATTCTGGTTGTTCCAAGTCCTTTCCTCCACTTTGTGAAATACTAACAAAGTTCTCCTTAAGTATGGTGTAGATTTTCTCTTGGGCTCATCACAGAATCTCGAATCTCTGCTTTTTGCTTTCTGGCCAGTCTGTTCCTAACTCCCAATACAGTCACTGCCACCAGAAATGCTGTCTCAAGGATACTGCTAAGAAGTAAATAAAAATCTCCAAATACTCTAATCCCCCAAATTTCACAAGGTTCTCCTCTGATCAAAAGAGACCAAGGACAAAGCTTTGGCCAAGTCACTCTCTTCCTCCCCACCCCCAAGTTATTCCTTCTCAGGGGCATGGTTGGAATGGCCACTAAACTGAAAGATGATTAAATCCCTGGGTTCTGAACTGGTTCATTATCTTACAGATAACCAATCCAAAGGGCATGACCAAGTTTTCTCAACCAATTCAAACATTCTACCTGTGTAATGTCACTCGAATTTATTCAGTGAGTTTCAAAGATATCTAAATTGACCAAGGACTTTTTCCACATTTAATTTAAAGGTTGAATAATTGATTCAATAGAGATGTGCTCTCACCTGATAAATATTTCAGGTCACAGAAGCTTTCAGTTCCTTTATGGGGGTTAAAGTTGATCTGATTGATTAACTCTGTTCAAATCCCCCCATTCCCTACAACCGTGCTCCCTCGAGATGCTTTAAATATGTTTATTGGTGATTCCAGCTCTAAATCTATGATCCTCTGAAATGAAAAGAAAGAAGGGAGGGAGGAGAAAGGTTTTTGTTGTTTTTCAGTCTTTTCAGTTGTGTCTGACTCTTTGTGACCCCTTTGGGGTTTTCTTGGCAAAGATACTGGTGTAGTCTGCCATTTCCTTGTTTAGCTCATTTTACAGATGAGGAAATTAAGGCAGAGTTAAGTAACTTGCCTAAGGTCACACAGTTAGTAAGTGTTTGAAGCCAGATTTGAACTCAGAAAGACAGGTATTCCTGACTCCAGGCCTAGTATTCTATCCACTCTGCCACCTGGCTGCCCAATGCCACCTGCTTGGAAGACTTTAATTCCAAGACTAGATGCTACTGAAGCTTCTGAAGATGGTTATGGTCTGGTCTCTGCACTCCTACAGAATCTTCGTTGTTGTTTGTCCTTTGCTTTCTAAGAGGACCAACGATATCACAGCCTGCCTGAATTGGAAAGTGAGGCAGAGTTGCACAAAGTTGTCAGCCTCACTCTCTCTTCCAGAGTCATTGAAGTCCTGTGACAAGACAAAAATCAGGACAACTGTTGATGACCTGGGATGCAGTAGATGACCTTGGCATCTTTGATGTCTGGCCAGGCTCTAAGTCCTCCACAGTGCCTGCTTCAGCTGCCTTCATAGCCACTGAAACAAATTGTTCTCATCTGCCCATTTCACTGGGGGAATTCTTCACATGCTTGTGTGAGTTGGGGGGAGGTTTGTCTACTCTAAGCATGTGAAGAGTTCCTATAGAATTCTATTTAGCCCCTGAATAAATCTGCACTTAAGCAATGACACCTCCAGAGATTGAAAGCCCAATTACCCAGTGTGATTTGAGATATCGTTTAAAAGATATAACAGAAAAAATAATGAGTTTTGCTCATTTTCACTCCTGCTACTATTGCCCCCCCAAAAAAAATTACTCTCAGGTAAAAGCATCAAACACATGGTTGGTGGCTTAATGTAGCCAACATCTTTCCCTGAGTGCATCCCAAACCAGATTGAAATGTAGTTCTTATCTGATTTTAATATGTTAATGTATTAATTTTTTGAAAAAGAAATAAATAAACATGTGTGGTTTTCCAAGTTAATATACAGCCTGCAGGGATCCATATGGACAATTTAGCACCACTATCCTCTCTTTCTATTTGATTTGCAAACCACTGCTCTAAGGGAAAGTTTTAGCCACTTAGCATACAATCTAACTAATCATTCTTTTTCCCATATCATCATTTAGGATTGGTATTTCATGATTCAAAAGATGTTGCCCTTTTTTGGACACAGAAAAGTTATGTCCATCCACAGTGTATTGTCAAGGAGCAGAAGGAAAGACTAATTTTAAGATCAAAGATTTAATGCTAGAAAAGATTTCAGTCACCATATAGTCCAACCCCCTTATTTTATAGATGAGGAAGATGAGTCTCAGAGAAGTGACTTAACCAAGGTCACTTAAATAATTAATGTAGGGGCCAGGATTTGGATACAAGTCCTCTGACCCTTGATCCAGAATCCTATCCACTGAACCACACAGCCTATCCAAGACAACACAGCTCTTTCACAGACTACTCAACATACCAAGCTGATGAAAAGCTTGGTTATCAGATAAACCTGATTTCCTTGAGCCATCTATAATATATGTGCCTGGCACACAGGAGACATTTAATGCCTTCTTGTTGATTGACTGAATGGAAACCACACTAGACACAGGTCCTTGTGGAGTCATAAAACTATAGATGTTCAGACTTTATGGATCATAATCCAACCCTTTAGCTTGAAAAATAAAATCTAAAGAATGGAAGTAACTTACCCAAGGCCATCAATATACTTAATGACAGATACCCAACTAGAACCTCAGGTCTCTGGATTCCATGTCCAGGGATTTTCTTTTTACAGCATGCTGAATATTTTTTAAAAAATTAGAGCCCATTATATGTTGTTATATTCAATTCAGCAGAACTTCACTATGATATACCTCCAGGGATGTGATGGTATATTTAACAACTGGCTCTCCATTTAAAAAAAATGTCTACACACAACACACTGTGAGAGATGATCTCTCAGAAGTGAAGCCTCCTCAAAGGATCAATAGTTCTTGTTAATAGTTCTTGTATTGTTATCAAAACTCTCCCCCACTCAGATCCTGCTTTTAAGCAGGTAGCAGAAAGAATAGCCCTACCCCCAACCTGAACTGCTTGTCCTTGCAAAACTTCCTGCCTTTTCTTGTCTCTGGGCAAACTTGTGTAACTGCCTTTGTTCTCTGTTGCTGGGGAAGAAAGCCGTGAATAGATTTGTGCCCCCTGAAAGCCCAGCCACTGGGATAAGGGGAAGCAGGTTAGGGAGGAGGAGCTCATGTTAGGGTATAAATAAGGCTTCCTTTCTGTCACCAATTCATACTCTCCTGGCCGTTGCACTAGGCAACAAGGGGCAGTGCCCTTTCTCATGAGAAAGTAATAACCTCCTTTCTGCTTTCAAGGTATCTATCTAAGTCTTTGATTTTGAGTAAGTGTCTCTGTCCCACACAACACATAAATTTAATCTACATTAACATTTCCTCCATCAATTTTTTTTCTTGAGGTAAGTGTCTGAGGCTGGATTTGAACTCAGGTCCTCCTGACTCCAGAGCTGCTGTTCTATACCCCACACCACCTAGCTGCTGCCCCTATCATTTTCTTCTTCTTTTTTTTTTTTTTGCCCCTATCATTTTCTTAAGCCTAGACCAGAGGTATCAAATACACTGCCTGCAATACTCCCGAGGGCAGTTGAAATAGAAATTGGGAAATATTTAACAAAATAAAGATATAATGAAGCATGAATAATATTAGTGTGTAATATTCTAAACTCAATATGAAGCCTTTAGGGGTCCTTATGGACATCCATTTCTATATGAATTTGATATTACTGGTCTACATAATCAACAACAACAACAAAGAGTCAGGCCCTGTTCTGCATCTTTGGCCAATTTCCAAGGTGTAAAACGCTCACGATGAAAACTTAATAATCAGTTCTTAAGAGCCCAAAAAAGCTGAACCTAACACACCCCTGCATACCTCACTATTATATACATACATGCATACATACACACACACACACACACACACACACAATATATATATATATATATATATATATATAAATAGAACATAAGCTACTTGAGGGAGAGACTATTCATTCTTTGTATCCCCAGTGTTCCAGCTCAGGGTATGCACACAGTAAATATACAATAAATGTTTGCTAAATTGAATTAAATCTAATATAAACATATGTCTACTCTCAAAAAAAATAACAACATCAATAGATGAGGTGCTTTTGGTAAGAATGGGCAAGCACCAATATAACAAATAGGGAATTTCAAAGAAGAAACAGAGTTAATGATGTCATTGGTGATATGCATGCATTAAAAAATTGAGTGCAGAATAACAGGCAGCCAAGATGCTCCGCTTGTATCCTGATGATGTCAGGAGAAACAGAGGAATGGCTCCCAATAAGTTGGGTGGACGTCTATAGGAGACAATAGTCACCTGGAAGGGCAGGCAAAGATGGGATCAACTGGTATCATTGGAAGGACCATATAAATTGACGAGAATCACAGATTCATCTGAGTACCCAAATATCAACAAAGTACTATGTAGCAAAACTAGTTTTTGTTTAGTTTTATATTTGGTATAAAGGGTAAGTTTATACCAAATGGGGCTGGGAAGAATATATGGTTCTAATAGAAAGCATGAAGGAAAAAAATAGGTACTTGGCTCTCTTACAGGTCAATTTAGAAATGTGCTCTAATTTGTGAGGTAAAGGAAACAATCTGACTATGGTTGGGAAAAAGAAATGACCTTTTTACAAGAAATTGTAAAAGAAATGAACAGTTTCTGTGAGTAAAGAGGGGGCCTACAGGCAAAACTAGTCAATCTTAATTGAATATAATTTAGAAGGAACACCCACCTATTTCAGTTAAGTGGTCATTTAACAGAAAAATAATTTGGAGAACACTGAATATCTGTTATATCGACCTAAAGAGTGGCAATTGCGTTTGTCATCAAAGACAGACAAAGGAGACATCACTGTTGTTAGGATTTTTTTTTTTAGTTAATTAATTGCGAGGCAGGGGTGGGGAGTAGGGCTGGGTTCAACTCTTGTCTGGAAACACACACATAAATGCACACATACAAACATACGCACTGTAAGAAAGATTTTAGGGGGTTAGGCTTCCACAGCAAGACAAGAAATTCCAAGACATCTTGTGGATAGTTCCTCAACCAATCAGAAAGTGCTCCAAACTTTTCTATAAACAACTAGTCCCTTAAGAAAGAGCCCTAGAGGCTAAACTGTTTGCAACCCACCCATTGGATTCAAGGATAGGCTTTTCTCCACTGCACTTGCTTAATAAGCTTACTGAATATGAACTGGCACACCCCAAGGGTGGAGATAGCCGCCATTTTTGAACATGGGACCCATGAAGTGGGCAGAGTTAACAGAACGTGAACGAACATGCGATGGATGGGCTGTCCAGGAAGGGTGTAACTCAGATGAACCAGACCAATCATAGCCCTGATGGGTGGAGTATGGATCTTACTAATGATTTAAAAGTTGACTCTACCACTGAACCAGTGCCCACCTGCTACTAAAGTGTGTTGTCCCCGCTTCTCTTGTGAGAAGTATAATAAAGGTTTTACCTTCACTCATTCACTGTAGGAAGTTTTTGTTTCAGATTTTTCTAACACACACACTAATCCCACTCATTCAGATCAGAGCCTTGCTGATAATTTTTAGTCTTTGAAAGTGGTCCTGCCCAAGCTTATAAAATTAGGGTTTATCAGAGGAAGAATTTAAACTCAGATCCTCTTGACTCCATAACTGTGTTGTTATCCTTCATTCTGGAACAGGACCAATGATACCAGGAGGGTATTATCTTAACTGGCAAGTGAACTGGATTTAAGTGAGGTAGAGCTGTGCAAAGTCATTACCCTCACTCTCTTCTCCAGAGTTACTGGGAATCTAAGACATAGGTCAGAACGACTGGTGATGGTCCTGGATGCAGTGGGAGATCTTGGCCTTTTTAAGCGAAGGCCTTTCCCAGGTCTCAGTTTCTCTTCAGCAACACCCATTCAGTAACTGAAGGCTAGGTAAGAATTGAGGCAGAAGATGGTCTAGTTTTCATTCTCAAGAGAATCAGTCTGGGACAGGAAGACCTTCCCTCAGGGTTTCTGGCCAAAACAGAAACAACTGTTATTTACACTCACTCTGAGACTTCAAAACCAAACAAACAGCAAGTAAGGCTTGGACTGGGACCTATTATTGGCCAATCAATGAAAGCCAGAGTGATTTGAATTTAAAGGCATAATCAAGTAGCTCCAGTTGAATCCCAAAGGGTTTTATCAAAGCCTGATTTTCTAGAGCTGTATTTCAAAAAATCATAAATGAAAACCACGTAACACAAATTGCCCAGTTAAAAAAAATAGAATAAATAAGTAGGGAAGGAAAAAAATCTAGCCCCCAAATTACATAGTATAAGCAATCAAAATTTATATTCCTTTGGGCAGAGCTCTCATATATAACGACATGACTCCCCATTTGGACAGAGGGAGAAGAGCAGGAGGAGGAGAAGCAGAGAGAGGAAGGAAGGAAGGAAGGAAGGAAGGAAGGAAGGAAGGAAGGAAGGAAGGAAGGAAGGAAGGAAGGAAGGAAGGAAGGAAGGAAGGAAGGAAGGAAGGAAGGAGAAGAAGGAAGGAGAGGAAGGAAAGAGAGGAAGGAAAGAGAGGAGAGTAAGGAAAGAGGGAAGGAGAGGAGAGGAAGGGAGGAAATAGCATCACTGCCCAAATGGAACTGTCCAGCTGGGTCCCAGTGGGACAGCTACCACAACTCACAGATTGTTGTTCACCCTTCGTTATCCATTAGGCAAGGTTCTTTTTCTGTCAGTACTTGAGTCAGGATGACCTGAGCTCAAATCCTACCTCAGACATTTAGTGGCTGTGTGACACTGAGAAAGCCACTTACACCTGTCTGCCTGCTTTAGTTTCCTCAACTGTAAAATGGGCAACTAGATGGAGCAGTAGATAGAGTGGCAGGCCTGGAGCCAGAAGACTCACCTTCCCTGAGTTTAAATCTGGCCTGACACACTCACTAGCTGTGTGACCCTAGGCAAGTCACTCTAGCATCTTTACCAAGAAAACCTCTTTGTGAACCCGTAGAGGGTTTTCTTGGCAGAGAACAACAACAATAAAAAAATCGACAATAATAGCACCTACCTCCCAGGCTTATTGTCAAGATCAAATGAGATAACATTTGTAAAGCAGCCAGCACATTATATAGCACTTAGTAGGTGCTATATAAATGCTAATTATTATCATCATTATTAGTGATTAATGTTATAGCATTTTGTAGAAAGGTCTCTAGCCCACAAATCTTATTCACTTTGCATACTACCTCTACCCATGTTCTACAATGTACTTCTAATGAATGTCATATTTTGTCTATAAATCTAGAACTCTGTTTTTCCAACAATATCACACCACCATTGTTTCTTCAGGACTCATAACTATCAGGCTCTTTAAGCACCTCAAGGCAGCAAAATCTAATAGCTGAGGTATCTTTTTTTTTTTAGCTAGGACTTCTAATATTCACTCTCAACAACAACAAAATACATTTTACCAGTCAATCAGTCAGCCAATAAACATGTATTAGGCATCTAATATGTACCAGGCACTAGGGATACAAAGAAAGGCAAAAGACAGATTCTGCTTTCAAGCAACTCACAGTCAAAAGAGGGAGAAAATATGCAAACAATTATATACGAACAAGATATATGCAGATTAAATTGGAGATAATCAATAGAGGGAAGGCATTAGAATTAAGAGGGAATTGGGAAAAACATCCTATAAAAGATAGAATTTTAGCTGGGACTTGAAGGAAGCCAGAGGAGCCAGGAGTCAGCGAGGAGAAGGGAGAGCATAAATGGTTTACCAGTATAGGTGGGATCTATCCCCCCAAAATTAAAATTATAAAGGGTTTCTGCTGTATTGTTAGTGAGCTCCCAAAAGTCCATGGGTTGAATGAGTTTTATCCATTTCACCTCAATCTCACCTCCATCCTCACTTCTCATCTACCCTTCTACGTTCCAGTGTAGTCGCCTGCTTCCCAATGTGCTCTGGAGCTGGGTCATCTACCATCTGATGAGTCAAAAAACATATCCCACCCCAGACACTATAGGAGCTTCCCTACATTATCCCCACTTTCATAGAAGGGAGGAGTCTGTGATTTAAAGGTCATACATTGACACAACTTCTGTACCACCTACCAGCTGTTTGGATCCTGACAGTTACAGGCACAGAGAGCCTAGGAAAGGTAATCCTAATGGTCACAGTATAGTTGGTACCCTGATGCAGATGTAGGCAGACCTCAGGCTCCTGATTGCTTGTAGTAAGGTTAAATAAGTCCTCATGGACAAACTCTGTCCAATCTCGTTGCTGTCCTTGAATGTGTATCTGTGGTAGGAGATGAATTGTCAGTGTGTTAGATGAAAAAAGATTGCAGAAACTCTGTTTTTCTTGAACTCTGACTCCTGCCCTTTCTACTCCACCCCACACACACACTTCGTTCCACACGAAGCTACTTGTAGGTGAAGGAGATAAGTCATGAATGAACTGGTCACTAGGCATCCAGGTATCTAAAAATAGGATCCCATACAGAGATTAGCAAAATGTTCAGTGTTCATTAATTGGATATTGATGACAAAGCACCTAATACTGGAGGGCTAATAGGGCCATTTCTGTGTAGCTAACCCTCCTCTTCTAAACAAAAGATGGCTCACAGTAAAGACCTCTGCTATCGTTCTGTAACCCTCGAGCAGCAGGTAAAAAGCAGTTTATTCTAACTTCCAGGTCTTATTTGGGGTTGTAGGGCATATGATCTCTGGAACAAATCAGTGAAAATGCCAAAATGCAAGCAAACATTTTAACTGAATATGTGCTTGAAGAAAAGATGTAGAAGAACAAATATAATGTTGTAGCTCAATTGTTTTTCAGTTGTGTCCAATTCTTCATGACCCCATTGGGGTTTTCTTGGCAAAGAAACTAGAGTAGTTTACCATTTCCTTCTCCAGCTCATTTGACAGATGAGGAACTGCGGCAAATAGGGTTAAATGACTTGCCCAGGGTCACACAGCTACTAAGAGTCTGAGGCCATATTTGAGCTCATGAAGTCCCGGCCCAGCATTCTATCCACTGTGCCTACCTAGCTGCCCCAACAAATATAATAGTGATCTTTCTTTTAACAGTTAAAATAACAGTTTAACCAAACAATAGTTTAAAAAAATCAGTAACAAATATGATAATTTTTTTTTAAAAACTGTTGCTCATTCCTTCAAATTTTCAATAAAGGCCTGGCATGGTTACCTATGCCTATAATCCCTGCAACTAAGGCTATTTCATCACTTGAACTCAAGAGTGTTAAGCTTAAACTCAATATGGCTAAAGCCAATCAAATATCTACATTAAGTCCAGTCCATACAGATATGGTGAGGGCCACCTCCCCATCATCCCCTACAGGAGCGTGGAGCCACCAAGCTGCTAAAGGAGAGGAAAACCACCAGTGTTTTGGAAATGGAGCAGGTCAAAGCTTCTGGGTTGGTTCATAATATGGTCAGGCTGCTGTACTTCCAGCATAGCCATGGTAGGGAGACCCAGCCTCAAAATAAATAAATGAATCAACAGACTGTTAAAAATGACTTGTCTTGGTAATCTGTGTACTGGAGACTCAGAGCTCCACCCTGCCCTGTGTCAGCCTTCCGACCAAAGTTCTTCAGAAGGACATTTCTGATAAGATTGCATTGAATCTTCTTATTTTGGTCAAACTTCAACCCAGGCCTGAATTGACTGTATCCTCCTCAGGTTTGGGTGGAGACAGACTTCCAAGACTGGGGGAGGTATTTCCTTTGATGGTGCCTGATATTGGCCCCTGTGCACTATGATCTAAAGCATGTACTCAAGACCTCATTTTAGTATGACCTACCTCCTACTATGTAGACCAACCACGGTTGATTGGCACCCCTTGGGAACACCTACTGTTCAAAGGGCATATAAGACTGTACCCCAAAACCCCAAACCAAGCCAATTCTGAATTTGCCCCCTTAGGGGTACCTAGTTTGGACTGAACTCTCATGCAATGCATGTCAAGCCAAGCCATTTTGAGAGAAGTTAAATTGTGGACACATGTACCCCAATTTTGTTTGTCTCTTTCTTATAGTAGACTGTTTCAAATTGAGGTTCATGGGGTTCATGGGACTTTGGGTTCACAATCATGGTGCCAGAATGTTATATTTGGACTTGGATTCTTGGGGTACACTTTTTTATCCCAACAGTGCTGGGGTCTGGGTGCTCATAGGACTTTTCTCTGAAATTCCAGCTCTGAAGGGTGGGTAAGTATTATCTCAAAAATCCCTGCTCCTTATCTATCAGACCTCCCGTTTATAGGTTACAGGCCATTTTCTTTTTTCTCCAAGTGGCTCTGGGGAAAGAGATCAAGACAGGTTCCCTGAAAGGATATCCTCTTTAATTGGCTAGAAGTCAGTCAGAGTAAATTGGCATGTGATAACTCTGAATTTTGACCAGTAAATTGTATTGTAATAGAAGGATGTGGAACTAAAGGGTAACTCAGAGTAAATTGGCATGTGCTGAATTTTGACCAGTCTAATTCTAACTTTAAATTGGTTTATCTCAAGACAAACTAAGTCTAAAAAGCCAATAAGAAAATTAGATTCATGAGCACTTTGTCTTGTCAAGCTGTTTCTCAGTGTGTGTGTTTGTAAAATGTTTCATGTTTATGGTTAAAGATTTAAAATGCAGCCAGAAAACTTCTACGGAAACTTCTAAGGTCTGTAATTAGAGAGAGAGAATATTGGGAAAGAACTCCCACCTTAGGCTTTCAGTGGGAGATTAAGACTCTTTTTTGGGGGGTCCCAACACTGTCCAAGTTGGGATTCCAGAATAAAAGTTAGATAATGAGTAATGGGAAGGGGGTGGAAGGCAGTAAGAAGTTAGTGGGAGGTGCAGCAAGCAACTTTTACTGATAAGGATCTACAGCATATATCCCAAGATAGCAAGGGCTGATAGAGGGAAAAGCTAAGGGTTTGAATGTATATTTAATCAGATCTCAAAGCTATAGTTTGTACTTTATGTTTAAATTAAATCTAGAGAACTGTCTTTGCACCCCCTTCTGCCAATATATCTGATATCACAGCAATGTGTTTAAAACTGCAAAAATAAGGGGGTTTTTGCCTTTTAAGCATTAACATTATAAAAGCTGTTTATAAAGGGTATGGGGGAAATAAAGCTCTCTTGATTTGTAAATGGTTAGGTGTTAACTCCCTCCAGATTCCAACAGGTGAAGAGAAGCAAGATGAAAGTGGGGTATGATTTTTTTTTAATGTGGCATTTAAAGGAAAGTGAAAATAGTCTGAGTAATGGGTTTGAAAGATTAGGAAAGAAAAATAAAAGTTTGAGCAAAAATATGACAGGTAGGGGAAAAAAATGGTTTGGGAATAGATGGGGGTGGAGCGGTCCACAGCAAGCCCATGTGCTCTAAGCCCTCCCATCCTTGGTTAGTTGTTCTGGGTGCCTTTGTGCCAGCTTCAGATGGTTTAAGTATGTTGAGAAGGTGTGAGGAAATTTGATTTTGTTTTAAGTTAGAAGGATTGTGAATGAAAATTTTGTAGCTTAATTTGAAAACCAATAGAGTTATAGAGGGTTAGAAGACTACGCACCTTTCAGGATAAACCTGTAGGAAGGTTTTATTAAAGCTCATCTTACATAAATATTGGCTATGATGAAGATATTGGTTATTGTGATTTGCAATTATTACATAAAATTTTGACATGTTTCCTTGTACTGTTCAATTAATTATTGGAAGTTTATGCCTGGGGAAACTGACCACACCCTACCAGCATTGATTCAAATTCATTAGGTTTCTGCCTGGGCCAAATTCTTAGCCAGCTGAATGATTACAGGTGATTTTAAGCTGTCTGTGTAAGTTTTACATCAGCCTGAAATTCCCAGGAGGATGAAATGCTTAGGGTAGTTTTTTTATCTGATAAGCCTCAAAAAGTGAGGGGACTTTTCAGCTCTCTTAAGGAAGTAGAGAAAAAAATGTTATTCAGAGCTGGGATTGTCACCACTTGTCTTTTTAAGGAAATAGATGAATTTGTGGATAATATTTCCTTTTAAATGGCCAAGAGTATTGGATTTTAAAAATATTTTTAATGTTTATCATTAGCAGTTATAAATCCAGATTTGATTTGATTTAAGTCTATTTACCTCAGTTTTACTGTTCTGTAAAGGGATAGTAGTGGAACTCAATTCCCAGGGATGGTGTGAGGATCACATGATTGTAAAATGACTGGCATATGCTAGACATGATATTATTACCATCTTTCTAATTTAATGTAATTGTTATAGTACCAAAAATAATAAGATAAATACTTTCTATATGTGATAATATAAAAATTTTAATTGATGTCATCTGAAGTTTATAGTTTGTGTTGCTAAATTATATTGTATTTTTAAAATTCTCTTAGATTGTAAAAATTTGAGAGACCGTTGTGAGGTAGGAATGCTATTAAAAACAATTTTTAATCTAGATTTTTGTTACATATGAATTGGGCCTTTTAAAAAGGATGTGATATAATCTTTTTGAAAACTGTTAACATTTAATGAAGTACATTTGGTTATAAATAAGTAATAATAATAATACTGATATTTACTATGACAGTAGATTTTTCATTTGAAATCTTGGCTATTATGAAAATACATAAGGTGGTTTCAGGTTGTAATTTCAACATATTAATGATGAATGATTCTCTGTACAAGGTGATTTAGAAATGCATTCACCTAAATTGATAGTAGGTTGCTAGAAAAGCCATTTCTTTTATAATCTAGATGTTGTTAGATTAAGAATTGCACTGTAAGAAAAGAAAAAAAAAAGAATGTGTTAGGTAGTTATTTGGTCATTCTATCTGACCATATGCTGTAACATTTTGAAGTACCATATTTTAAGAAATCATGAACTTCCAAGTTTTGTCTCTATCTATTTTTTGGGTGAGGCAATTGGATTTAAGTGACTTGTCCCAAGGTCACACAGCTAGTGAGTGTTATATGTCTGAGGCCAAATTTGAACTTAGGTCCTCCTGCCTCCAAGGCCAGTGCTCAATCCACTGTGCCACCTAGCTGCCCCTAAAGCTTTGTCTATATTTAAAAGGAACTTTCATCTAAAATTATTTAATTCTCACTTATGAAAAATTAAGATTGTTAACTAAGCTATTTGGAGTTATTGTTTAAATCAAGTACTTGTAAAAGTATTTTTATGAAATGAAACTTGGTAATTATGCAAGAAAGGACCTTGTAAAATCTCCTTGTAATTAATTTAGTTTGTTATAGTAACAGGATAAATTGTAAGCTGTTTTTAAGAAAGGGAAGTACTTTTATGAAAAAATGTTTTGCAAAATCTTTTGTGTGATTTTTAGAAGGCCTACTAAATTTCCATTTGTAAGCTAATTTTGTTGCAAGTAATAATTTGATACTGATGACAATTATGTTCAAACCTACTGTGAATTTTGAGTTTGTTTTCCTAGGTTTGAATTTCCTATGTGTGTTGTGTCCTTGGACTGGCCTTAATGGGTGCTTTCTGAGAAACTGAGTCAGTCCACAGCTCAATAGGAGCAGTGTCAGAGGTATTAATACTAAGGCAATTATTGTAATGAGTTGTGAGTGGGAAAGATCTTGCTGTTTTGATCTGAATTCATTCCATGGCCTAGAAAGGGTGAGAATTAGTGTTTGAACTTCTTACATGTGTAAGATTCAATTCCTGAAAGTGTCTCATTCTTTCAGGTTAAGTATGGTTAGAGAAGGATAAATAAGCTTGAGAAGCAGAGATGCAGATCTACTAGAGTAGTAACTTACAAAACTTGATTTTACTCATGATGTTATTTGATCAGGAACTGGAATATGTGTAGGAATGCATGTAAACTACTTGGGGCTCACTTTAGAGATTTTCCCTAACCAATGTGAGATTACAGTCACATCTGAAACTGTGATTATTGGATATTTGCTATTCAAGACCCTGGGAGCCTGATAACTGACTTCATTTTGAGTCTAACTCCAAGTACGGTTGTCTATGAGCTGACTGAGCCACTGACCCATGAGGCCAGCAACACTGGGCGGGGGAGGGTAACTACAAGAGGGTGTTCTCATGGGAAATTCAGGAGAACGACTTCTGCATGAGCTGAGATAGGATTCTCCTGACTCAATTTCCCCACTATGACACCTGGCAGACTTTAAGCCTGGCTCAGTGCAGTTGGCCATTTGTATAACTTTTGCCTGGAACTGACATGAAGCTAGAAAAGCATTGTTCCCTTACTTTGGTTATGTCCCTATTCTTTTATGGCAAATTTCTATAATCAAAAGTTTTATAAGCATAATATTAAATCTATTAAATAACAGATTGATGCTGGAATATCTGAGGTTACTATAGTAAGATGCAAGTGTAAGATTGAGCTATTTGGCCTAGAATTTTAGAATTAAGTATTTAGCCTTGACATCTGTTAGTAGTATATTCCTGTGTAAATTAGGGTCCTTTAATCCCTTAAAATGGTATGGAGATGATTAGGCCAAGGGCTTGTGAAACCAGGGTGTTATTCTGTTACTTAGTTAATATCTTATCTGTCTCAGTTTGTTGCAATTACTTAATGTTAAAAGAAGAATGGCCTGTGGTCTATCTTGCAAATGCCTTAAAAGTAGCATCTACTTTAATTAAGGGTTATTAATTTGTATATGACCAGAAGTTGGAACTGTTTTATTACTTGATATGTACTGCTTTTAAATTGATTACTCAATGTATTTATGTATGTATTAGAGTCTTTTATTAATTGCTTAGTGGAATCTCATCCTCCTGATGGGGGAATATGAATAAGAATGGATAATGAATTAATGCAAAATATAAAATACAAAATATAAAAACTGGAATTAATGCAAAATTGGGTTTTAATCTTTCTGTTACTTCTTTTCTAATTTGAGTTTCTTAAACATGAAAACTGGCCACAGTCCCAATTTTGAATTGATCTTATAATAATAGAGACATAAAGGTTGAGTTAGCTTCTACTATTTGGCCTAGTTATTGGTAAAGTAATTTAAATTGTGTTAAGATCAATCTTGTAAGAGAATAGACACAAGAAAGAAGATCTCTACAAGAAGACAGTCTGCTGGACACTGCTTGAACATTACTCAGACCAGAAAACTTCACCGGATGATGTCCAGAACACTAGACAGTTGTATGAGAAGCCTTAAATGGACAATTTATTGCTACTTACTATTGTACTTACTAAGGGGACTGCCCCCTTTGATTTGTCAATGTGTTGATCAATTTTTCCCTCCCCACCCTATATTGTTATAAGTCCCCAAAACCCCTTGATGAAATGTTGACATATCAGTTAGTGTATCATTGATGAGACCACGCCTCTCATTAGAATCAGATGGGGGAAAGTTAAAATGATTTCTCTTGGTAATCTATGTACTGGAGACTCAGAGCTCCCCACTCTGTCAGCCTTCTGAACAAAGTTCTTCAGAAGGACATCTCTGATAATGAGATTGCATTGAATCTTATTTTAGTCAAACTCCAACCCAGGCCTGAATTGATTGTATCCTCCTCAGGTTTGGGTGGAGACAGACTTCCAAGACTGGGGGAGGTATTTCCTTTGATGGTGCCTGATATTGGCCCCTGTGCACTATGATCTAAAGCATGTACTCAAGACCTCATTTTAATATGATCCACCTCCTACTATGTCAATCTATCATGGTTGATTGGCAACACTTGGGAACACTTACTCTTCAAAAGGCATACAAGGCTGTAACCCAAAATCCCAAACCAAGCCAGTTCCAAACTTGCCCCCTTAGGGGTGCCCAGTTTTGGACTAAACTCCCATGCAATGCATGTCAAGCCACCTTGAGAGAAATTAAATTGTGGACACATACCCCAATTTTGTTTGTCTCTTTCTTACAGTAGACTCTGTTTCAAATTGGGCTCTGTGGGGTTCATAGGGTTTGGGGTTCACAATAAAAATAAGTGAATAAAGATTTTTAACATTTTAATAAAATTTAACTCTAATAATATTAAAATAAAAATTTTCAATACAAACTGGCTTATGATTTCCCTAGATTAATGATTCACTTTTAATAGGATGTCTTTCCTAAATCCCTCAGTTATTAGAACTGAATTCTATGGACACCAAACTGTAGCCATCTTCAGTAGGATTTAGTCCTTCATCTACTGTCTTCAGAGAAACCTTGCTCCTCCTCGTCTTCCTCACCTCCATTTCATAGGATCATAGATTTGGGGCTATAATCATCATCGAACACATCTAAATACATGTAAAGGGGCAGGGAGGAGGATTCAATTGAGTAGATCAATCAACTCACCCCCATAGAATTTTTTTTGGTTTTGGTTTTTTTGGCTAGGCAATGGGGTTAAGTGAGTTGCCGAGGGTCACACAGCTAGTAAGTGTCAAATGTCTGAGATCAGATTTAAACTCAGGTCCTCCTCCAGGGCCAGTGCTCTATCCACTGTGTCACCTAGCTACCCCATCCCCACAAAATTTAAAGTAACCAACAAGCTGCTGAGTTTTATCAGGTAAGCACACCTCTCTAGGCTTCAAATAAGATGGGGGGAAACGTCCTTCATCCAGAGATGTCCTTGAAAGCCCTACTTTTTCATTGTGTATCTACTTGTTGTTCAGTCATTTTCCAGTCACATCCTACTCTTCATTTTCTTCTACGAATCATTTTAGAGATGAGGAAATTGAAGGCAAACAGGATTAAGTGACTTTTTCAGAGTGTCTGAGGCTGGATTGGAACTCAGATCATCATGATCCCAGGCCCAGTGATCTATCCACTGAACCATCTCACTACCTATGTATCTACTGATATGTGTATATGCTGTTTCTCTCCAGTAGAACAGAAACCCTGTGAGAGAAGGGACTATTTTGGTTTTGCATCAACGGTGCCTAACGCACAGTAGGCATTTAATGAATGCTTGTTAAATTGATAGAGATAGGAACTGGACCTATGAATTCATTAGTACCCAAGGTGAGAAAACTCATCAGTGACTTCTCTGCAAGACTTCTAGCCCTAGGCAGTTGTCTAGAACACCAAAAGATTAAAGTGACTTAATACTCTGCCTCTAGGATTAGACTAAAATGAATTGAAACAGTGCTACGATTGGACAGCAAGTGGATTAGGAAACTCCCAAAGGAACAGGGTCTTAATAAATATGGTCCTAATCATTGGTACACTTCATTAAGCCTGTAATTGAATTTTAACTCCAATATGCCCTCTTTTCAACAAGGAAGAAAAACCAATTATTTCCCTTACCAGATATACCATCTTCAAGACTTCTCTTTCTGGACTCACTCTCCACTTCACACAGGTATTATTAAACACAGATACATTTGTAATCGACGCCTTTTTTTCTGGATAAAAAAATAATAATATACAACAATTATCAATGTGGCCTTAAAAAGTCCTAATAGAGATCCATGAGAGAATGACCTAGTTTATTTGCATCAACAACGTTACTAATATTCACTGTTAATGATTTGATATCCGTCAACACAAACTAACCCAACAACAATTTGAATGCTTATATATAATCCATGAAACCTGGGTAGGTCACATAAGTATTGGCTAAGGTGGAAAGGAATGATTCCCCCTCCTGCCCCCCTCCCCCAATTGTGAGATGAGAAATTTCAGCCTGTGATTAATCTGGCAGCCCACTGGGGGCCACTGTGGTTCCAATTACCCTGAAGCTAAATGGGAGCTTAAGTTGGGCCCCATGATGAATCAGCAATCCCACAGAGTATCTCATCCTTTTCTCTACTCGAGCTAATCAAGTAAAGGGGTACCATGGTTTGGAGGTTAATTCCAAGGTCAGTGATAATTCCAATAAAGGCAGAGACAGATGAAGCCCCACCACCACTCTCCACAGACAGCTGGATCCCACAGGCTAAACAGCTGAGCCTAGGAAAATTTGTTAGGGTAAACACAAAACTCTCTACCACATTCCTTGACCCTGCAGGTTTGAATAGTTTGTTCCAGCTCAATGAGGAGCACGTTGATTTCTCTGGATTTTCATGTTTATTTTTAAATAGAGACACATGTCAAACAACATCATAGCTATGCCTAAGCTATTCCCTGGTACCACACCAGGCCTCTCTGAAAACTGTGTTAGCCTCCTAGTGGCAGAGCCAAAGCATTATCTATAAGACACTACTAGCTAGTTCCCTCTCAGGGATTTAGCTCCAGATATAATTCATAATTTCTTTAAAAATTAGTGAAAACCACCAGTTTGTTATCCCTGGAAGAAGTCCTCATTCTATCAAAGAACAGTATTCCAGATGGTGCTAGCTTGATTTTTTTTTCCCCATGATGCAAGAAGACGACTAATCTCTAAGCCAGACGTCTTAACCTGGGGTAGGTGAACTTTAAAATATATGTGTGGGTATGTATGTGTGTGTGTGTGTGTGTGTGTGTGTGTGTGTGTGTGTGTGTGTGTATATATGTATATATACATATATATGTATATGTATACATATGTATGTATTTGATTACTGTATTCCAATATAATTGGTTTCTTTTGTAGTCCTAAGTATTTAATCTCATGAATTTAGAAAATGTTTTTCAAAAGGGGTCTATAGGCTTTATCAGATTGCTTAAAAGGTCAAAATGACACAAAAAAAGTTAATAACTTCTGATCTAAGATAGGGTTAAAAAAACTAACCATTGCATTCCTCTGATCCCTCTTTATCACCTCAAGCAAATATTTTTTCAAGGTTTGTTCCCAAGGGACCTATTCTGAGACACCTCCAGTACTCCTGTAGATAAATGCAGTTATCTTGTGCTCAGTACCAACCACACTACTAATTGAACTCAAATCTATTCATCCATCTTAGAGTGAGAGCCCATTAAGCAAGGGCCACTTTGAGACCTAGGTCCAGAGTGCTGTCTAACAATTGATTATAGCCCCAGTATCACTGTTTTTCTAAGACATGCATCACCTCTGAGGCTGGCTTCTCCCCAGTAAGACAAGGATACTTTATCTAGATCTCCTCTTTGTTACCCCCACACTCTGTACATTTGTATTATATTTAGCAGTTTCCATTTGCTTTCCCACCCTCAGTGTCCCCAAGAATATAAACTCCCTGAGGGCATTCACTCTGGCATTTTTACCTTTGCATCCCCAGCACCTAGCACAATCCCTTGGTGAATCAGAGGCATTAATTAAATGAGGCAGCCAGGTGGCACATTAGACAGAACAAAAGATTTGGAGTCAGGAAAACCTGAGTTCAAATGATGCCTTAGACACTCACTAGCTCTGTAACCCAGGGAACTGAGCCCCTCTGTCTCTGTTTTCCTCATCTGTAAAATAAACATTCTATAATTACAGACTTGCTATAAGGATCAAATGAGATATTTGATACATATACATATGTCAAGTGATATATACTTAGCTATTATTATAAATATTTATTGACTTGATTATTCAATAATCTCTAAGGTCTCTTTCAAATTCTAACATTTGATGAATGTACAACAGGTGTCCAGAAGTAGCAGTTTATGTCTCTGGGGCCCTGGGTTCTTCTGATCATTCACACATGACTCTGTTGCCTCACTGACCATTCCAGAGAACAAAAACATTCCAACCCAAACCACTTCCCTTTTGATGAACCACTGAAAAGAAAGGCCCCCAGCATGTTGATTTACACAGGAAGGACATGAATCTTCTACCAGGAGGCCCCTCTCCTGACTAAAGTAGCCAAAGAAAGAAAACAAACATAAGAGATGCTCTCGCTGTCTGTCTCTCTGTCTGTCATTGTCTCTGTCTGTCTCTCTGGCTGTTTCTGTCTCTCTCTCTCTCTCTCTCTCTCTCTCTCTCTCTCTCTCTCTCTCTCTCTCTCTCTCTCTGTTGCACCATTATTCCCTTTAGTTTTCCACTAATGACAGCTACAAATGTACAAATACCACCTGCTCCCAGCTTGTGCTGCAAGCTCTATGGAAGTGGGACCAGAATGCTAGGAAAAGTTAGCATCAAATCTTTCAAAGACCCATTTTTTGGCTTAATCTCAATCTCAGGAGAAAGAGTCAGAATGGTTTTCTTAGAAATCTCTCATTGCCAGTTTACTTGCTTCTTTGTGACTCCCGAAGGCTTAATCAGAAGGGGTGCTCAGAGTTCCAAATTAGGATGAGGATAGGCCCTATTGAGCAGAAAATCCAGTTGGCTCAGCTATGTATTGTTCTGTCCCTAATCTGGCTAAAAGACATCCTTTCCCCCCATAAAGGCTTTGTCCTCATTTATTGACCTGTGATCTGCATACCCACTTCAAGGTTGTTGCTAAAGGTCCTAGAATGAACTGATTTTTTTTTTCTGAAACCTCCCTATTGACTGCTGCTTACTCTCAGTCTCTCTTATTGGTATCTTGTATGACAGATGAAGACTTACTTTCACCATAACCCCCACCCCACCCCCATACACTAATCTCAAAGGAATTTGATAACCACTCCCCCTAAACATCAGACTCTGGTAGGTTTTAGGTGTTACCATACCTAAATAATATAAATACTTTTTCTAAACAAGCATACCAGACCTCATACATATAAATGAAGGTTTCCCTTCGAAATAGTCCCTGTGAGGAAACGATATACTTATTCAATGGTGAACTGGCAGCAAGGTGGTGAAGTGGGTAGAATTTTAGACCTGGAGTCAGGAAGACCTGAGTTCAAATCCGGTCTCAGACCACTTACTACCTTTGTGATCCTGACTACAAGTCATTTAACCTCTGTTTTCCTAAGTTTCCTCATCCACAAGATAAGAATAATAGTAACTACCTCCCAGGGTTGTTGGGATGATCAAATAAGATAATTGCAAAGTACTTAGCACAGTGCCTGGCACATAGTAAGTACTATATAAATGTTAGCTTATGTTTTGTGTTGTTCAGTATTCAAATGTTAGCTGCTATCTGTAAAATGAGGATAATACTTACCTCCCAGGGTTGTTGTGAGGATCAAATGAGATAGTATTCATAAAGCACTTAGCAAAGAATCTGGTGCATAGCATACACTAATATAAAAAACTAGTTACCTAATTCTTCATTAGATTTATCTGCAGAAGTTGCCTAATTTCAGGGGTGGAAAAATATCTATCTTTTTCAGGGTAGACATGATTTTTGGAAATAACCTAGAATCATCCTGGAACAAGTCACATAGGTGGTCAAACTGAGAAATCCCATTTGGGAGAGTGGTGAATGTTTAACAACCAGCTCCCCAAGAAAAAAAATATACACCTGACATACTTTTAAGTTTAGTTTGCATCATTAACATCTCTCCATTAAGTCTGGATAATCAATAAAACAATAAATCAAGCCCAGATTTGTAACATTTACTCATTTTGTAGATGTAAATGTCAACACTGAAAATTTAATAATCAGATCTTGTGAGCCAGTTTGACTGGCTTGTTTGATTTGGGGTCAAAAACAAAATCTGAGCAAAGAATTGGAAACAAAGTAGGTGTCTATCCACTGGGAACAGCTAAACAAATTGTGATAAATCAATGTAAAAGAATATTACTGTGGTGTAAGAAATTATGATTGTGATGAATATAGTGAAGCTTGGAAAGATCTATATGAACTAATACAGAGTAAAGTAAGCAGAGCCAAGAAAACAATGCACACAATTGATTATGACAATGTAAATGAAAAAAAAAACCATAAAAAAGTGAATGGTGCAAAATTACAAAGAACAAGCATGACTCAAAAGCAGAGATATAAGAATTTACTCCACTCCACCCCTTTGCAGAGAAGTCCATGAGTATGTTGCATTACCCATATTTTCAGACTTTTTTTGATGTATTGATCAGTCATGCTAATTTTTTCACCTTTTTC
Organism: Phascolarctos cinereus; assembly: GCF_003287225.1. Lineage (NCBI taxonomy): Eukaryota > Metazoa > Chordata > Mammalia > Diprotodontia > Phascolarctidae > Phascolarctos > Phascolarctos cinereus. The sequence goes on along the minus strand of NW_027555847.1, from coordinate 204,053,113 downwards.
TTTCTTTATCTTTAAAATATTCTTTGTTCTATAAGATGGCTGCCTAATGATACTAGAGGAAATTATAGTGATGTTTAAAATGGCATCAACAAAAATTTATTTTAAGAAACAGAGTCTGATTATTAAATAACAAGACTAATTTTCTTGTATGCTCATTCTTTATCTCTTTTTTCTTTTTATTCATGTTCAACTCTTTGTAACCCCATTTGGGGTTTTCTTGGCAGAGACTACAGTGGTTTGCCATTTCCTTCTCCAGCTCATCTCTACAGATGAAGAAATAGAGGCAAACAGGGTTAAGTGACTTGCCCAGGGTCACACAGCTAATAATTGTCTGAAGCCAAATCAGGAAGATAAGTCTTCCTGATTTCAGGCTGGGTATTTTATCCACTGTGCCACCTACCTGCCCAATCTAGTCCTTAAGACAATTCTAAAAAGGCACTGCAAAAAAAATTAAAAAAAAGTCTGAGTAACATCAGCATCATTGCAATACAAATATAGCCTTCCACGGTGACTATTCTGATGAACAAATGTTCATATAGATAGAAAAGTTCTAGTATATTTGTTACAAAATCAATCTCGTTATTTTACAGTCTGACATCATAGGACAGGCTGTGCAAAGCTATCATATGTATGGAAAGATACATGCAATTGATGTATCTATGTAACTATCCATTTATATGGGAGGGGAAGAGGAAAGTTAATAAAGACCCTAGAAGCATTTTTCTTTTTTTTCTTTTGCCTTTTTTCCCCTTTCTCTCTCTCTCCCTTCCTTCCTTCCTTCCTTTCTTTCTCAGCAAGGCTGAGAAAACAAACATTACTGCTGTGAGGGTGTAGGGGGAGACTTTATGGTTAAATGATCCCTGTTCCAGCAAAGATGTCATCCTGAAGGGAGCTGGATGGGGGTAATCATCAATCTTATAATTATTAACTAAGGTCATAAATATCAAGAACCAAATTAGTCCGACTGAATAAAAGCCAGGCACAGTCTTATCAAAAGAGAATCGAGCCTCTTTGATCTGGAGGTACTGTATCCTGGCTCACCAAGCACGAAGCCTCCACCTGGGTTTTCCCAGACAACTGATGTTATTACCCAATTTCCAGGTGTCTGGAGTTTCCAGTTCAAACTGGTCTTTAAACCACCACCACCATTCCCCTAATTTCCCTTCCCCTGCACCAAAAAAAACAAAACAAAACAAAACACTGACATGTCGGCTCTTGACTGAAGTTTGAGCTCCAGACAAGGCAAGGATCTTCATTACTGAATCAATGAAAGAAGGTCTGAGTGACATCCACTAAGTAACTAGATACAACCCAGGGTCAGCAGAGATAAATAATTCAAACTAGTTTAGCACTAAAAAATAAAATGTAAAGAGAAAGAGGGAGATGAGTGGAACAGGGGTCAAGAAAAGGGTAACAAGTGGAGGAAGGGGAATAGAGAGAAAAAAGGGGAAGAGAAAGAAAGAAAAGATAAGTCATAATAGCACACATGTGAATAGCATGGGAGTTTTTAACGAATAAAATTTAGAGGCAGGACTTAGGATAAAGAGAAGGAACAAAAGAGAAAAGAAGGAGGGAGGGAAGACGATGAGCTCAAAGAAAGAATCATGAGAAGTAATCTGACCACAGGTCCAGAAGCCACTCCCATCCAGAGAAAATCTGCATTACACCAAGAGAAGGCAGAGAATAATAATAATGATGATAATAATAAAGTATCACAGCAGTGAGTAGAATAGTGAAAATAGCACTTAATTTGATGGCAAAATAACCTGAAGGTTTTGAGTCACAATTCTGATACCTACAGGCTATGTAACTCCAAGCCAGTCAATTAAATTCTGAGTCCCATTCTTCCCCTTTGTAAAAGGAGTATGATCCTAATTGTTATATGATCTAGTCACAGTATGATCATACTTGCAGTATGAATTACAATTTATACTACATATGATTTATACATATACATGAGATCTTGCTTTTACTATGAACTACACTGGGGTTATTGTGAGGAAAGTACTTTGTAAACTGTAAATCAAAAATGTAGCTTTAATTTTTTAAATTTATTCTCAATTATGAACTTGGCCAAATTTCAATTTAACTGTGAGTCCTGTCTGCCTTCTTAAGGCTCTTCTCAAGAACCATCACCATAGTCTGTGGAGTGGCCATTTCCTCTTTCTTTCAGTGAAAGGTCTTACATTAATCCATGAAAATTGTTGCAGCCACAAATTTTGTTCAAGGTAGCCAGGCTGGTGAGGATAATTATACTTAGCAGTTATATAACATGTTTGTTCTTCAAAGTGCTTTATAAGCATCAACTAATTAATATGCTACTATCTCCCATGTGGATCCCCTCATTTTCTATAAAGCATGACTAATGCTTGATTCCCAGTGAACTGAGAGCACTTACAGGGGCTCAAGTTCTGGAGTGGGAGACAGGAGACTCTTTCTACCTCTGGCCTTGATTTATGGCATAATCCTGATGTAGAGGAAATGAGGGAGGCTTCTACTACATTACTAACCTTTTGAGGTCAGTGTCATAGAAGGTGGTTACCATACTCTCTCACTAATTAGCCCTTGATATAGCAGTCCCAAAACAGAGTTATAGGCTGGAGGGACAAATGGTCTGATCCTATGTGGCCACATATCCTTCTGCAAGTTACTTTTTCTCAATCTCTCCAAATATGAATATCTGTCCTCTCTTGGGCCACTCCACATCCTTCACTAGGCTGTTGTGAAGATGTCCAAATATGGGATTTCCAATACTTCTCTATGGAATGACTCAGGCAGAACCTGTATATTTCATGAAAGAATTACTCTACACGTATTAAAGAATATGGTTTTAGTGATAAAACAATGAGTTCTGTTTTGAGATTGAGTTTGAGATTGATTGAGAAGATGGTGGAATAAGCCTGAAAATTGCAAGCTCTCAAGATTTTCCCCCACAAAAGAGATAAAAAGCACCTCAGGGAGAACAAAGTGCAGGTAAAAATAAATCATTGGACATCCAATTTGAGACTTGCAATGGCATTTGGTAATGCATGAGTGAAGCTAAGAAGAGAGCCCAGGACTGGATACACACAGATATGTAAATATGTATGTATATGTGTGTCTGTCTGTGTATGTATGAAGGGGGAGAGAGAAGAGATAAAAAAGAAGAGGGAGAGGGAGAGGAAGAGAGAGGTATGGAGGGAGATGGAGAGGGAAGGGGGGAGAGAGAGGAAGACAGAGAGAGAAAGAGAGAATAATCGAACATGTGGGAGCTAAGTGAAATAGCATAGAGGGGAAAAAAGAAGGTTCAGGACAAAACCTTACTCATAATTAGGGGGAGTGACATGGATGAACAGGAAAGGAGACTGAAAAGGAGCACTCAGACAAATAAGAGAAGTTGGAGAGAACAGGGTCTTGAAAGCCTAGAGGAGAGATTGTTTAGGCGGACAGGGTGATTAATAATGTCAAATGCTGAAGAAAGGTCCATTCCAATTGCTAGAAATAATAGAGATATGACCCAAGAAAAATACCTTTAGCTTTTACTCTTTAGGGAAGAAATCTATCTTTCCAGAATCAGTTAACCAGGAATTATAGGCCATATCCTAAACTACGGTAATTGTTTAGAAATCAATATCTTGAAGATGGTGGAGTAGGTCAAAAAATTCCAAGCTCTCAAGATTTTCCCCCACAAAAGAGATTAAAAGCACCTCAAGGCAAACAAAGTGCAGGTAAAAATAAATAAGAAAAGGGGTACAACAGGGGTCCTCCGGGGACAATCCAAGAAGATCTGAAGGAAAAACTCAAGATGAGGCTTGGTCCCTGTGAAGAGTAAACACCTCCAGTCTAGGGTCCACTTAAACAAAAAGCAGCAAGCCCTGGGATTAGCTGGGTTGGGAGACTGCCTCAGCCCCAGCCTCAGAAAATTTTACCCGGGACAGCCAGGGGAGTGTGAGAGGGGGAAGATCAAGGGAACCTCTGCTGACAAAGAACACCAGACCCAGCTGTGCTGCAGAGAGCTTCGGGCATGAGAAGGAACCCAGCACATGCCCAGTGAGTGCAGAAGCAGTGGGGTGGAGACACCCTGGATGTGGGCACTTACAGGAGGTTGGAGGTTTGGCTCTGGTTACAGGCTGGAGGGGAGAAGTAAAGATCTGAGGCCAAAGGCACCATCCCCCATGCTCCAGGACTAAAGATGATTACAAAAATTAAGCTATTATTACAAAAAAATGCACAGGCAAAAGAGAAAGAATACAACCATAGAAAGGTATTATGGGAATAAAGAAGACCCCCCCCTCTACCCCAAACAGTACATCAAAAGTCACCTGCCCAAAAAGAATTTATAGAAGAACTTTAAAAAAACTTTAAAAATCAAATGAGATTGAGGAAAAACAAAAAACAAAAACAAACAAACAAAAAAGTGCACAGCAGAGAACATAAGAAAACTTACAAGGAAGCAAAGAAAAGATGGACAGCTCTTAACACAATGTGTGGTATCTATCATACAGGCTTTATTGAAATGAAAATGTATTGCTATATATTTTGAATCCTGTTATGTTTTGCTGTGCATGGGACTTTTTTTTTCTTTTCTTACTTTGTATTTAAGTTTCAGTATTTAAGCTTATGATTTTTTTTCTTTTCTCTATTCTGTTCTTGAGTTCTGGTGTTTGAATCTAAAATAATAATAGTAAAAAAAACTCAATACCTGACTTTGCCTCTCCAATCTATAATATACTCCACACTCCAAATCTGGTGGAATTCCTTCAACACACATGACTCACAAGATCATGGGATCATAAAATTTGAATTGGAAGAATCCTTAGAGACCAGATAGTCCAACCCTCTTATATTACAGATGAGGAAACTGAGTCTTGGGTCACTGTCTCATCAGAGTTTCACAGTTGGTCATACTTCTAATATAGCTTTCATTGAGTACAATGTTCTGGTTCTGTTCACTTTACTTTGCATCAGTTACAGATAAGGAAACAGTCCCAAAGAAGTTAAGATCTACCCAGGGTCACAAATTTTAGAAGCATCAGAACTGAGATTCAAACTGACTTTTTCCCACTGTATCATGTTGCTTCCCCATCAAATTGAATAGCCACAGTGAACCTAATTCACTAAGAAATTTATTAATAATAATAGTAAACATATAGGACTTTAAGGTTTGCAAAGTGCTTCACATATGCTATCTCGTTTATTCTCACGTCAACACTGTGAGGTAAGTGCTTTTATTATATCCATTTCAGAGATGAGGAAACTGAAGATGAGAAAAGTTAAGTAACTTGCCCAGGGTCACACAGCTGGTAAAGTATCTGAGGCAGAATTTGAGCTCGGGTCTTCCTGACTCCAAATATAGAGCTCTATCCACTGTTCTACCTAATCAACACACACACACACACACACACACACACACACACACACACACACGTATGTGTGTACATATATATACAATATACGTATATGTAATATACTAAGTATACATGCATATATGTGCATTATGTATACATATATATACTGTACCATGTAACTATCATATACCACAGATACATACTTGGAGAGGCTGGGAAAGAGAGAAGACTTTTCAAATAGGTGTAATGTTGGAGCCCTCCCATTTCCACACACACACAGGCTTTATATTGTTTCCACGTGAGAAGAATCCAGGTTGTGACACAATATATACCTGTGCAATGTATAGTGTTTTTCCTCCAAGTACCTTCTGCTGTGCAAAGTAAGGTAAGATACCCTCCAGTGCTCTCAAAGCCGTCTATACAAGTATAGTAGGCCACACTTCCCAAGTTAGAACTGTAGTTCCCCACAAGGATGGCATGCTGGATCACTGGTGGGCTGCCGCACTCTATCTCTGCGATAGAAAATAATACACACATATTTGCATATTTAGATGTAGATACAGACATATATATGCACACACATATATAAATACATACATATGAAAAGAGAATGAATAAAAAAGAGGCCCCTCATTCTTTTTTAAAATTATCTTTGTTTCATTAAACATTTCCCAATTACATGTAAAAAAAATATTAACAATCATTTGTAAAAACTTTGAGTTCTCAATTCTTTCCTCCTTTCCATCCTTCCCCCCTCCTTGAGAAGGCAAGCAATTTTGTATCACTTACACATATGAAGTCATGCAAAACATATTTCCATATTACCCATGTTGCAAATGAAAACACAAATAAAACACAATAATAAACAGTAAAAGTAAAAATATATGCTTCAGTTTGCATTTAGAGTTCATCAGTTCCCTCTCTGGAGTTGGATAGCATTTTTCACCATGGCTCCTTTGCAATTGTCTTGGGTCACAGCCTTGATCAGAGTTTCATGGTTGGTCATCCTTATAATACTGATTTTATTGAGTACAATGTTCTGGTTCTGTTCACTTTACTTTGCATCAGATCATATAAGTCTTCCCAGGTTTTTCGAAACTATCCTGCTCGTACTTCTTATAGCACAGTAGTCTTCCATCAGAATCATATATCACAATTTGTTTAGCCATTCCCCAATTGATGAGTATCCTTTCAATTTCCAATTCTTTGCCACCACAAAAAGAGTTACTACAAATATTTTGGTACAAATAGGTCCTCTTCCCTTTTCTTTGATCTTTTGGGGATACATTTATTGCCCTTTGGGCCTAGTACCAAACTGTTCTGTAGACGGTTGGACCAGTTCACAACTCCATCAACAATGCATTAGTGTCCCAATTTTTCCATATCCCAACCAGCATTTATCATTTTCCTTGTCTGTCATGGTAGCCAATCTGACAGGTATGAGGTGGTACCTCAGAGTTGTTTTAATTTGCATTTTTCTCATCAGTAACGATTTGGAGCATTTTTTCATGTGACCATTGAGAAATTTTGATTTCTACTGGAAACTGACTATTCATATCCTTTGCCCATTTATCAAGTGGGGAATATTTTATTTTGGTTTTTTCCCCTATATATTTGGTTCAGGTTCCTATATATTTTTAAAATCTCATTCTTTTTTTCCCAAAACCTTCTTTCCATAATACAGTTGAGGATACTACCAAACTCCCATTGTCCTGGCTCCAACTTCAGGGTCATCGTTGACTCCTCAGTCTCACTAACTCTACCTAGTCACCCATTACCAAATCTTGTCATGTCTGTCTTCATAGCATTTTTCCTACACATCCCCTTCTAGTCTCATAGCCAACTTTGTATAGCCTCATCATCTCTTGCCTTGTCTACTAAAAAGCCTTCTACACACATAATATATACCAATATTATATACAAATATATGCATATATAACATACATGTAACATATGTGCATATGTAAGTATATATCTGTGTGTTTAACAAAGGGTTGGCAAATGTCTAGATCCCTATTGTCTACATAATTTCATTTATTAATTTATGTTTTTTATTTATTTGCCTACATTACGTGTGTCTATGTATGTGTATGTGTGTGTGTGTATGTATATATATAATATGTATACATGAATATATATTCATGTATATTCATGTATATATATATATATATACACACACACATGAATAAGGTTTTGGCACATGCCCAGACTCCTATTTCATGCACATCTGTATATGTAATAGGGCTTTGGTGCCTTCCTAGACCCCTGTTCTAGACACATACACAGAAACAAAGACAGAGACAGAGAGAATCTAGTCCAATCCCTTCATTTTACAGATAAGGAAACTGAGATCTAGAGAGATTGTACTCACATTTCTACAGCTCACAAATACCTCACACTTATATAGCACTTATAAAATTATAACACACTGATCATATACTATCTCATTTACTCCTCATAACAACAACTAACGTGGCAGAGTAGAGGGAGTCCTGGTTATGGAGACATAGGCCCGTGGGTTCAAATTTCAGTCACTACACCCTCCAAATCCTGGGTTGCTGCCATCTGACCTGTTAAATATGCCCTGAGGACCATAGAGCCCTGCCATCCTCCCTGTGTCAGAACCCCTGGGACTTCTCTACCTTTCCAATTCTACTGAAGCTGAGCCCATGTATAATGTTGTTTAACCTGGGGACCTTCTGTCTCCATATCTTCCCAAAATAGAGCTTCTTGAGAGAAAAGACTCTCTCACTTTTTTCTATTTGTATTACCAGAGCTTGGCACCTAGCAAATGCTTAATAAGTACTTTTTCATTCATTTATTCTATTTATGGTAAATGCCAGGGTGTACTGGACCTTGCTCAGACTGGCTCTTGAGATTGATAGTCAATTTTCAGTGTGAGAATTTATACCTTGGAAATCAGCAAATACTACAAATCGGGGCTTGATTTATTGCTTAGTTGACTGCCTAGACTTAAGAAAGTGATGGAGATAATGTTAATAATGCAGATTGAACTTAAAAGTGTGTCATTTATACATACATATGTATATATGTATGTATGCATATATGTGTATATGTATACATATAGGTTTGTATATAAATGCACATACACATATGTACACACACATACATATGTTGATGATTAAACATTTTCCAGCATACCCTTATACATATGTGACCTTGAGCAAGACTTTAAATCTCTCTTGGCTTTCTTTTCCTCGTGTGTAAAGTCTGGGCTTGAAACAGAGAGTCTCTGTCGTCCTCCCTAAAACTAAAGGGAATCCTGTATGATAGAAAATGCAATGATTTTTCCCATTTTACATATGAAGAAACTGTGGATCAAAGAGATTCAATGATTCACATAAGGGCCCCAGAAAAGGAAATGGCAAAGTCAGGTCTGGAACCCAGGTCTTCTGACTACATCTAGGGCCCCATGAGTAATGTTACAAACTGTCAGCTGGAAGAGACGTTAGGATCATCCACAGTAATCTCGTTTTATACTTGAAGACACCTAAGCCTTATCTATTATATGTAAATTATTTTATTAATTATATATAATATTAATTTTAGTTAATGATACAATATATTAATTATATTATATTGCATATAGTATAACTTCCTGGAAGTTACTATATAAAAAACTTAAATTTACTAACCCTCTATCCAAATGAAAGGAACTAAAGACAAGTTCTATCAAACATACATGTCAGATATATTTATCAACTATTTCTAGTTTTTCTGTGCAAATAAAATTTTTTATATCTTGCTTTAAGAAACACAGGACAGGACTTCCACTTCCAGGAGCCAAGATGGCAGAGTGAAAAGGTAGTCGCTCTCACTCTCCCCTATCAACCTCTGAAAACTCAGAAAATATCACCCCAGGAAAAAACCCTGGAACAGCTGAACTTGAAGAAAGATGGGGAGCAGCAGTGCAGCAGCCTAGCAAACAGGTCTCCCAGTGCCTCAGCAAAAAGGGAGGCAGAACTACAAGGGCCCCAGGCAGATAAGTACCCTGAGCATTCATCTGAAAGGAGGTGAAGAAAACAACCTAAAGGCTTCCTAAAGCCCTGGCCTTGCTGATTCCAGCCCAACACCAGGTGAGCTGTCGAGCCCTGCAGCCTCCAATTGTGAAGAAATCCTGAAGCCCAGGTGGTAGAACAGGCAAACACCAACACCTGGACCTCCGAGTGCCTCAGTGAGGGCGGGGGGAACCAGTGGAAACCAGCTCAGAAAACCACCAGGTGCCTTGGCACTCTACCCCAAAGGAATCTCCCAGTGCATTAGCAGAAAGAGGGAGACAACACTGCAGGGGACCCCAGGCAGATAAACACCCTGCAGCACCCATCTAAAAGGAGCTGAAGAAAGCTAAAGGAAAGGAAAAGCAGGCAACCTAGAATTGCCTGAAAGTTCCAGCCTTGCTGATTCCAGCCCAACACGAGGTAAGCTGCCAGAAACCTACAGCCTCCAATTGCCAACATAAGAGGCCCCAGCACACAAAGCCAGTGACCAAGACCTAGGCTCCCAACACAAGAAGCTTGGGTCAGTACCCTCTGTTCCCCAGCAGGAGAGCTCAATCTCTTTAAAGGCCAGGGAATAAAGAAACACCATGAGTAAAAAGAAACGTACCATAGATTCATATTATGAGAAGAGTGAAGATCAAGACAGAAATTCTGAAGAGGACAACATTGTCAACAAACCCACATCTGCAACAACAAAAGGGAATATGAACTGGTCTGAAGCCCAAAAAGCCTTCTTAGAAGAGCTCAAGAAGGATTTTAATAGTCAAATGAGAGAGGTAGAAGAGTCCTTCAAAAATACAATTGGCCAATTGGAAAAAAAAAACACTGAAGAAAACAAGTCCCTAAAAACACAATTGGCCAATTGAAGAAGGAAGTACAAAAACTAACAGAAGAAAACAATCTGTTAAAAACTAGAATTGGACAAATGGAAACTAATGTCTCTATGAGAGAGCAAGAATCAGTCAAACAGAAACAAAAAAATGAAAAAATAGATGAAAATGTAAAATACCTCATCAGTAAAACAACCGACCTGGAAAATCGACTCAGGAGAGACAATTTAAAAATTATTGGACTACCTGAAAATCATGATGAAAAAAAGAGCCTGGACAGTATCTTTCAGGAAATCATAAAGAAAAACTGCTCAGAAGTCCTAGAACCAGAAGGGAAAATAACCATAGAAAGAATCCACCGATCACCACCTGAAAGAGATCCCAAATTGACAACACCAAGGAATATAATAGCAAAATTCCAAAATTACCAGATGAAAGAGAAGGTGCTGCAAGCAGCCAGAAAGAAACAATTTAAATATCATGGAACCACAGTCAGGATTACACAGGACCTTGCAGCTTCTACATTAAAAGACCACAGGGCATGGAACATGATATTCCGTAAGGCAAAGGAGCTTGGAATGCAGCCAAGGATCAATTACCCAGCAAAAATGAGCATCATTTTTCAAGGGAGGAGGTGGATATTCAATGAAATAGGAGACTTCCAAACTTTCCTGATAAAAAGACCAGAGCTCAACAAAAAATTTGATCTTCAAGTACAGGACTCAAGAAGGACTTAAAAAGGTAAATGGGACAGAAAGATACAATATGTTGTTAATAAGGGGGGGCTGTTTAAACCCCTACAAGGGAATATGACACTTGCAACCCTTGAGAACTGTATTGTTATTACACCATGTTAAAGGAGTATATAAAGAGGGTGGATATTAGTTGACTTTGATGTAATGATAAAAAAAAATCTAATCAAGTGGGTTAAATGGATCCAAATAAGTGGATCAATCTGATCTTAGAAAATGTACTGAGAAAGGAGGAGGCAGACAAGGGTAAATTACATTACAGGAAAAGACACAAAATCCTATTACAGCAGAGGGAAAGAAGGGGGGAGCATTGTTTGAACCTTACTCTCATCAGATTTGGCTCAAGAAGGGCATATAATCAGTTAGGTATAGAAATCTAACTTGCCCTATAGGCAGTAGGAGGGAAAAGGGGAAAGAAAAGGGAGGGGGGAAAAAGGGAGGAAGAAGCAGTAAGAGTAAAGGGGAAGAAAAGGGAAAGGGATAATAAAAGGGGGAGGGACTGAAGGAGGCGTGGTCAAAAGCAAAACACTAGTGAAGGGGGAAAGGAAAAAGGAGAAAGAAAAGCATAAATGGGGGGAAAAGGATGGAGAAAAAGACACAGATAGTAATCATAACTGTGAATGTGAATGGGATGAACTCTCCCATAAAACGGAAACGGATTGCAGAATGGATTAAAAACCATAATCCTACAATATGTTGTTTACAGGAAACACATTTGAAAAAGAGTGACACATACTGGGTAAAGGTAAAAGGTGGAGCAGAGTATATTATGCTTCAGCTGAAGTAAAAAAAGCAGGGGTAGCAATCCTGATCTCAGACAAAGCAAAAGCAAAAATAGATCTAATCAAAAGAGATAAGGAAGGAAACTACATCCTGCTAAAAGGCACCATAGACAATGAAGTAATATCATTACTAAACATATATGCACCAAATGGTATAGCATCCAAATTCTTACAGGAGAAGTTCAGGGAGTTACAGGAAGAAATAGACAGCAAAACTATACTAGTGGGGGACCTGAACCTCCCCCTCTCGGCACTAGATAAGTCTAACCACAAAAAAACAAGAAAGAAGTTAAGGAGGTGAATAGAACATTAGAAAAGTTAGGTATGATAGACCTCTGGAGAAAACTGAATGGGGATAGAAAGGAATATACTTTTTTCTCGGTAGTACATGGCACATACACAAAAACTGATCATGTACTAGGGCATAAAAACCTCACAATCCAATGCAGAAAGGCAGAAATATTAAATGCACCTTTTCAGATCATGATGCAATACAAATTATATGTAATAAAGGGCCATGGAAAGATAGACTAAAAAATAATTGGAAACTAAATAATCTAATCCTAAAAAATGATTGGGTCAAACAACAAATCATAGAAACAATAATTTCATTCAAGAGAATGACAATAATGAGACAACATACCAAAACCTATGGGATGCAGCAAAAGCAGTTCTTAGGGGAAGTTTTATATCTCTAAATGCTTACATAAATAAAATAGAAAAAGAGGAGATTAATGAATTGGGCATACAACTAAAAAAACTAGAAAAAGAACAACTTAAAAATCCTCAACTAAACACCAAATTAGAAATATTGAAAACCAAAGGAAAAATTTAGAAAATTGAAATTAAGAAAACTATTGAACTAATAAATAAAACTAAGAGCTGGTTTTATGAAAAAATCAATAAAATAGATAAACCTTTGGTTAATTTAATTAAAAAAAAGAAAGAAGAAAACCAAATTACTAGTATCAAGAATGAAAAGGGCAAAGCTACCACCAAGGAAGAGGAAATTAAAACAATAATTAGGAATTATTTTGCCCAACTATATGCCAACAAATTTGACAATCTTAGTGAAATGGATACATATTTACAAAAATATAAATTGCCCAGATTAACCGAAGAGGAAGTAAAATACTTAAATAACCCCATCTCAGAAAAAGAAATTGAACAAGCCATTGATGAACTCCCTAGGAAAAAATCTCCAGGGCCAGATGGATTTACATGCGAATTCTATCAAACATTTAAAGAACAATTAATTCCAATACTATATAGACTATTTGGGAAAATAGGTGAAGAAGGAGTCTTACCAAATTCTTTTTATGATACAAATATGGTGTTGATACCTAAACCAGGAAGAGTCAAAATAGAGAAAGAAAATTATAGACCAATTTCTCTAATGAATATAGATGCAAAAATTTTAAACAAAATACTAGCAAATAGATTGCAGCAACTTATCACAAGAATAATACACTATGACCAGGTAGGATTTATACCAGGAATGCAGGGTTGGTTCAATATTAGGAAAACTATCAGCATCATTGAGCATATCAACACAAAACCAACAGAAACCACATGATCATCTCAATAGATGCAGAAAAAGCTTTTGATAAAATACAACACCCATTCCTATTAAAAACACTAGAAAGCATAGGTATAAATGGAGTCTTCCTTAAAATAATAAATAGCATATATCTAAAACCTTCAGCAAGCATTATATGTAATGGGGACAGGCTAGAAGCATTTCCAATAAGATCGGGGGAAACAAGGATGTCCATTATCACCACTGTTATTCAATATTGTACTGGAAACCTTAGCTTTAGCAATAAGAGAAGAAAAAGAAATTGAAGGCATTAGAATAGGCAAAGAAGAAACAAAGCTATCACTTTTAGATGACATACTTGAGATGACATGAGAATCCTAGAGAATCAAGTAAAAAACTACTTGAAATAATAAACAACTTTAGCAAAGTTGCAGGCTATAAAATAAACCCACATAAATCATCAGCATTTTATATATTACCAACAAAGCCCAACAGCAAGAGATAGAAAGAGAAATTCCATTTAAACTTACTGTAGACATTATAAAATATTTAGGAGTCTACCTCCAAACAAACCCAGGAACTCTATGAACACAATTACAAAACACTTTTCACACAAATAAAATCAGATCTAAATAATTGGAAAAACATCAGTTGCTCATGGGTAGGAAGCTAATATAATAAAAATGACAATTCTACCTAAGCTAATTTACTAATTCAGTGCCATATGAATCAAACTACCAAAAATTATTTTATAGAGTTAGAAAAAATAATAAGATTCATTTGGAAAAACAAAAGGTCCAGAATATCAAAGGAACTAATGAAAAGAAATGCAGGGGAAGGTGGCCTAGCAATTCCAGATCTTAAATTGTATTATAAAGCAGCAATCATCAAAACTGCTTGGTACTGGCTAAGAAATAGGGAGGTGGATCAGTGGAATAGGTTAAGTATGCAAGACACAGTAGTCAATGACTATAGTAATCTATTATTTGATAAACCCAAAGACCCCAGCTTCTGGGATAAGAACCCACTCTTTGAAAAAAACTGCTGGGAAAACTGGAAAAGAGTATGGCAGAAACTAGGCATAGACCCAAATCTCACACCATATACCAAAATAAAGTCAAAATGGGTTCATGACTTAGATATAAAGGCTGATACCATAAGTAAACTGGGAGAACAAGGAATAGTTTACCTATCAGATCTATGGAGAACAGAAGAATTCATGACCAAACAGCAGATAGAGAACATTATGAAAAGCAAAATGGATAATTTTGATTACATTAAATTGAAAAGTTTTTGCACAAACAAAGCCAATGCAACTAAAATTAGAAGGAAGGTAGAAAATTGGGAAAGAATTTTTACAACCAGTCTCTCTGATAAGGGCCTCATTTCTAAAATATATAGAGAATTAAGACAAATTTATAAGAACACAAGCCATTCCCCAATTGATAAATGGTCAAAGGATATGAACAGACAGTTCTCAGATGAAGAAATTAAAGCCATCTATAGTCATATGAAAAAATGCTCTAAATCATTATTGATTAGAGAAATGCAAATCAAAACAACTCTGAGGTACCACATCACACCTATCAGATTGGCCAACATGACAAAACAGGAAAATGATAAATGTTGGAGAAGATGTGGGAAAATTGGAATACTAATACATTGTTGCTGTAGTTGTGAAATGATCCAATCATTTTGGAGAACAATTTGGAACTATGCCCAAAGGGCTACAAAAATGTGCATACCCTTTGATCCAGCAATAGCACTTCTAGGGCTATATCCCAAAGAAATCAAACAAATGGGAAAAGGACCCACACGTACAAAAATATTCATAGCAGCTCTTTTTGTGGTGGCAAAGAATTGGAAATTAAGAGGACACCCATCAATTGGGGAGTGGCTGAGCAAGTTGTGGTATATGAATGTAATGGAATACTATTGTGCCATAAGAAATGATGAACAGGCTGACTTCAGAAAAACCTGAAAAGACCTATATGGTCTGATGCTGAGTGAAGTGAGCACAACCAAGAGGACTTTGTACACAATAACAGCCACATTATGGGATGACTAATGTTGTTAAACTGAACCCTTCTCAGCATTACAAGGATCTAAGACATCTCCAGAGGCCTCGGGATGGAAAATGGTGGCCACATCCAAAGAAAGAACTATGGAAGTCGAATCACTATCACTTATTTTTACCTTCTGTTGAGTTTTGTTTCCTCTTTCTGATGGTTCCTCCTATTGGTTTTAACTTTTACTTACAACTTCATTAATGTGAAAATATGTTTAATAGGAATGTAAATGTAAAGCCTATATCACATTGTGAGCTGTCTTGGGGAGGGGTGGGGGGGAGGAAGGGGGAGAAAAATTTTCAACTCAAAAGCATATGGAAGTGATTGTTAGTAAATCAATAAATTAATAAAATTTTTTAAAAAAGAAAACAAAAAGAAACACAAGACAGAGAAATCCAAAATAATGAAAGAGATCTATTAGAGAATTACTAACAATGAAAAAAAAATTGCCCCTGAGTTGTTTTAAATATATTTTCTCTGATGCATTTATATCAAAGTAATAGAATTAGTCATTTTCAGTTGTGCCTGACTCTTTGTGACCCCCAGTTTGGGTTGTTGGGTTGTTTTGTTTTGTTTTTTGGCAAAGACACTGGGGTGGTTTGCCATTTCCTTTTCCAGCTCATTTCACAGATGAGGAAACTGAGGTAAACAGGGTTAAGTGATTTGTCTAGGGTCACACAGGAGTATCTGAGGCCACAAAGAATTACAAAAGTAGAAGCGCACTTAGAGGTCATTGGTCATTAGTCCAATTTCCTTGTATAGAGAAAGGAACAAGTCTAGAAGCTAAATAATTTGCAAGGCCACAAAGTCAGTTAGTGGCACAGCCAGGTTAAGAACCCAGACCTACTGATTCCTGTCAAGTGCTAATTACATAGTATGTATGTGGTTGTTATGTGTTTATAGATCAGTAATTTTTGCACAAAGAGGATAGAAAAACAGACACTGAAACAAATATTTAGTTCTACTGGCACTTAAAAATCAACTGGCATTTAGAACAACAAATTTTCTTTTTTTTTCCAATAGTGAGGTGGAAGTGGGAGAGAGAAAAGGAAATGCTTAATTGAAAAAAAAAGTTAAAAAGAAAATAAGTGGGAAATATATATTACAATATCTATGGCATTTTATAATGGAATCAAAGGGAAAATATTAGTCATCTTATAAAAATTCATGTCATAAACAACTTTTCATGAACCTAGCTATTGTTTACTGGTGAGGTAGCAGCAAGGTGGCTCAATGGATAGAGCATCCTGGAGTTTGGAGGACCTGAGTTCAAATCCAGACCCCTAAGATACTTACTAGCTGTGTGACCCTGGGCAAATCACTTAACCCTAATTGCCTCAGTGTCTTCTTCTATAAAATGAGCTGGAGAAGGAGATGGCAAAGTTCTCCAGTATCTTTGCCAAGACAATCCCAAATGGGGGCAGGAGGAGTCAGACAGGACTGAAACAATTCAACAACAAGAGTTATGTTGACAGCTTTAATTTTGTCTTTGTCAAATTTGCAAATAAAACCTGGACATGTATCTCCCTAAATGGAACCATAGGTTAAGATGGTTACACCACTGTCAAAAGACAAGATTACTATTACACTGTTAGTAGAGTTGTGAATTGGCAATTTTGGAACACAGTTTGGAATTATGCTAAGAAAGTAAATAAAATGACCAGCCCCTTTGACTCAGAGATTCCTTACCAGTCATATACAGGACACCAAGAAGGTCAAAGAAAGAAAGTAAGACCCCATATGCACCAAAATATTTATAGCATCACTTCTTGTAGTAGCAAGGAACTGAAACAAGGTAGATGCTCATTGTGTGGAGAATGGCTAAACAAAGTGTTTATCAATGTATTACTGTGCTTTATAGAATTGTGAATATGAAGAAAACCAAGAAGTACAGGAAGACTTATATGGCCTAAAGCAAAGTGAAGTAAGAAGAATCAGGAAAATAGTATATATAGTGACTACAAGGATATAAATGGAAAAAACCAAAAACAACAAAATGAAATTGAAGAATGCATAACTGTAATGATCAATCTTGGCTCTGAAGAATAAAGAAGAAAATGTACCTTCCTCCCTTCTTTGCATATACTATCTGACTCACTTGATAAGCTGGCATTTTACTGAACTCCTTTTGTCCTTTCTTACTTTTTTAAAAATTTTTTGTTACAAGGGATGACTATCTGAGGAGGAAAAAGGGAGGAATATAACTAAAAATGAAGGCGATATGAATGCAAAAGATATCAATAATTTTAATGGTTGCACCATATCCAAATTTGGATGTTTTCCCAGTATCTGATAACATACAAGATTTCTCATAGTAACAGAGAGTCGAGAGTCCCTTCTCTGGGGGCACTGAATATAATTTCAGAACAAGAAACATTTTTATTGGGACCAAGCTTTTTTCTTTGGATACACATTTTGACAACTGTATAGAAGGTCAATGGGAAAAATGTGCTTAATTTACAGGATTCAAGATAATAACATCTATTTTAATATGGTGCGTTTACATAATTTTCTTTCTCCATTCTCTACCAGGAAGTGAGGCAAAAACCTTCCAGTTCTGCTATAAGGATAACAGTGGATTATTGAAACAAAAATTATTTTTAATTTTAATTTTAAAAAATTACTGAGCTCCACACAATTCAACAATTCCAGCAAATGATGATTTTTTTTAACTGGACCTAACATTTCACTGGTGTAAGCCACCTTCTCAGTGAAGAACTTGCTTTCTCAATGCAGACACCTTCTTTGCAGCTTACAGTCTCCAAGGATTATCTATGACACTGAGAGGTTAAGTAATTTGCCTAGGCTCACACACCAAGGACTACCAGAGGAAGGATGTGAGCCTAGGCCTTTCGAACTCTGGGTATAGAATATTGCATTTATTGTCACATTTATTGATGTAGTGTTTTCTTGGGTGGGGGAGGAGGGAGCTACAGATCAAGAAGTGGAGGCAATATAAAAACTAAAGATGGCGTTACAAATAAGGTTTGTTTTTTTTAAAGGTCACTGAAAATGGCGGCTTCTTTGTCAATCAACAATCTGTCTTCATGGTGACCAACTTTGCAAACATCAGCCTATCTTCTCCTTCACACAAAGAATCATGCAGAATTTTACATTTGAAAGGAGCCTTCAATAGTCATGTAGTCCCACTCACACTTGAAAAGAGGGAGGAAAGTACATTTTCTCAAATTTTCTCCAAGGCCAAGATTAGTCATCATATAACACAGTGTTCAGGTTTTTGGTTGTTTTTTTAAATTCCCATTTATACAATTCATTTAGCCATTCCCCAATCAATGGATACCCACTTGATTTCCAATTTTTTGCTACCATAAAAATATTTTGATATAATCTTTCTTTTTGTATTGGATCTCTTTGGGGTATATCCCTAGCAGCAGGATCTTTGAGTCAAAATGTAAGGACATTTCAGCCATTTTTTTGTGCATAATTCCAAATCGCTTTTACAAAATTCATGACTCTATTAGCAATGTGTTACTGTGCCCGTCTTCCCATAGCCCCTCCAATACTGACTATTCCTATCTTTTGTCTTCTTTGCCAATTTGCTGTTTATAAGATAAAACTCAGAATTGTTTTCATTTGCATTCTTTCATTATCAGTGATTTGGAACATTATTTCACATGGTTGTTAATACTCTGCAGTTCTCTTTTCCTGGAGAAGTTGAAGCACTCTGACTACATCTAAAAGGATAATCCCTATTAGAATCCAGGAATCAGATCTCTCTCTCTCTCTCTCTCTCTCTCTCTCTCTCTCTCTCTCTCTCTCTCTCTCTCTCTCTCTCTCTCTCCCCTCATTTTTACCTCTGTAAAGCCAACTCCCACATTCTACTCTCTAGGTTGGACCCTTCTCCCTCCAGTCCAACATTTCTAATTGCCTGTTGGATACTACCACTCTAAATTTAACATGTTAAAATTGAATTTAGCATCTTCTCCCCCCTCCAAAAAAAACCCCAGGTTCCCCTTTGTAATCTCTGTATTTCAGTCAGTAAGCAAGCATTTACTAAGAGATTATTATATGCCAGGCACTGTGCAGGTGATACAAGGAAAAAAGCAAAAACATTGGCAGGCTGTCAAAGAATTCATATTCTCATGGGGGAAACCAACATATAAATAATTATATGTTATTTAGTCATTCAGTCTGGCTCTTTGTGATCCCATGGACCATAGTAAGGTCAATCCTGTCCATGAGGTTTTCTTGGTAAAGATTCTGGAGTGGTTCATCAATTTCCTTCTTTAATGGATTAAGACAAACAGAGACTAAGTGACTTGCCCACGGTCACAGAGCTAGTAATTGTCTGAGGCTGGATTTTAATTCAGGTCTTCCTAACTCCAAGCCCAGTGAATTATCCACGAAGCCACCTAGCTGCCTCCAAAGCAAACCAGAGGTTAAGTGACTTGGCCAGAGTCACATAGCTAGTATCTGAGGCCAGATTTAAACTCAAGTCTTCCTGACTCTGGGTCCAGTGTTCCCTATCCACTAAATCACCTAGCTGCCTCTTAAATAACTATGTACCTACATGATATATAAGGAAAATTATCTCAAAGGGAATGCCCTAGCAATATTTCTTTTCAATAAATTTTATATCACCTATATACTCAATATATCTTCTCTATCTTCCCCTCCCAGAGAGATATCCCTTATAACAAAGAATAAAAAAAGATAATCTCCCTATTTCTGATGATGGTATTATCATTCTCCTATCTATAAAGAACTGAAATCTAGAAATTATTTGACTTTTCCTTTTCCCTTCTCCCCACTCCCATCCAGTCCTGCTTGATTGTTTCTTCAGAATATCACTGGCATAAATCCCTCGATTTATTTGAGATAGCCGGTGATGTGGACAGAGCTCTGGGCCTGGAGTCAAGAAGACCTGAGTGAAAATCTGATCTCAGAAACTTCGTAGCTGTGTGACCCTGAGCAAGTCATTTAACCTCTATCTACTTTAGTTTGGGGATCATAGTAGCACCTACCTTACAATGTTTTTGTAAGGATCAAATGAGCAAACATTTATAAAAAAAATTTTTAAAGCACTTTAGAGCACTGTCACACAGTAGGTGCTCTATAAATGCTTATTCTCTTCCTTTCCCCTAATTTCTATTTGCACTGTCACCACTCTAATTCAGGACTTGATCACCAATGATCTCCGTTATCTATCTCTACCCCTTCTTGACTACTACCAGATGATGGGAGTATAGTGGTAGAGGTGGGAGAGACTTCAGAGGTCATCTAATCCAACCCCTCCCTTTTTCTAGCTGAGGAAACTGAGGCCCAGAGATACAAAGATACATAACCAGTAAGTTACTGAGCTGGGAATTGAACCTAGGATTTCTGACTCCAAATACAACACTCTTTCCACTAAGACACCAATTTGAATATGCCATTATGGAGCTCAAAACATTTAGTATTTCTTTATTGCTTCTTGAGTCTGAAATTCAAGGCCCTATATACATATTCTAACTACAACTCACTTTTCCAGCCCTATTTCCTACTACCTATACCTTTCTCAACTCTCTTTATCCCATTCCAATCAAACACATGTACTGTATCCCAACAGTAGCAGGAAATGCTTAGTAAGTATTTATTATTTGGTTGATTGGAAATGTATTATTTTCCCTGATTCAACAAATATAGAAATGAGAAAAGCAACCAACAGTAAGATAAGTAAACCATAAGGCTGTGAGCATTTAGTATCAGCGCAGGAGCAAGCTCCATATATCGCGTATCTCTGAACATGCAACTAATATTCCATATATATCAAAAATATAAAGCTGAAAACAGCCTTTAACAAGAATTATGCAGCATGGCTGGCTTGAGCCAGGAGGATCCTAATAAACATCTTCTAACTTCCAGGTGTGTAAGAGATTAATATGGGCCGGTCCTAGAAATTTGAGGATTCCTAAGGTAGTTCTAGGGACAATTAAAGATGGGCCAAATCCTACATGATTGTTATCCATTAAAAACCTCCCACCTGATGCTCTCTTCACCTGTTTTATCCCACTCTTCTCTAAGTCTCCCCAGATCAGAAGCTAGCCCAGATTGAAAAATGAAATCTCCTAATACGGCTGGAATCTCTCAAGACTGACAAGGTCCAGACCCCATAACAGTTCTGTGGCCATCCAACGGCTGGGATTAAAGTGGGGAATTCCTCACAGTTTGCTTTGCCATGGTTGACTCTTCATAGTACAGAAATTATCCCCCAGTCAAGGCCACCACCCCTCTATCTGAATGTTTCCATTTGCTTGCTGGGTATGTTGTCAAGAACATTGTTTGGGGAGTTTGGGTTGTATCAGAAAGCCACTGAAATTCTGTGATTCTGTGTGTGAACCAAAAGCAACTTGGTTACTATTATTATTACTAATAGTCATCCTCCAAACCATTCAACCATGAGACATGACATGCGAAAGACTGTCATGTCGCCTGGTAGCTAGGTGGCACAGTGGATAGAACACTGGCCTTGGAGTTAGAAAGTTCAAATCCTGTCTCAGACATCTGCTAGCAATATGACCTTACCTAAGCAAATCATTTAATCTCTCTCAGTCACAATTGCTTCAATTGTAAAATGGGGATAATAATAGCACCTGCTTCACAGGCTTATTAGGAAGATCAAATAAGATAACATAACCTTAAAGTGCTACATATATGCTATCATTATTATTTTAAAAACACATCAATACAGTGAAATAATAAACCATTACCAAAAAAAGAAATGCCAATTGCCACTGTGTACTCCTCCTGAGCATTAGTAAGTGCTACATTTTAAAGAGTCAAAGCCTAGAAGAAGTTCAGTCTACACCTTTACCACAATCAACTAATCATGGATCTAGCTTGGAATTTTTATTAGCTGTTTGGGCTATTTTCATGTAAACATCTCCCCCCTCAAAAAAAACCCTGACAATATAAAGACCCAAATATACGATACATACTTAGCTCACATAATGTTGTGAATGCAACATTATCAGAGATCTCTCATCTTGGGAGCTCTGGATTAAACCAAGAGATACCAAGATGTCACTAAGATTATGCCTTATCGTTCAGTCTGGTCTGTGAGGCAAGAATTGTCAGTCATTTATTATAGCCCTATGCCAGCTTGTCAGTTCATTCATCCATTCTTCATTCAAATTTATTCATTAATTAGTCCTGAAACACAGATTGATAACAGAAATGTCACTGCAGAAGGATAAGGAAAAACTGCAGAATATTTTAGAAAATAAACATCAAAATGACAATTTTGAAAATAGCAGAAGATTGGGCTCTTGATCTTGGCCTTTCTGCCCTGAATAACCTGCCTTTCCAGTCTTATCACAAACCATACCACTCACATAACCAAGCTTAATGGGATTTTATGTCATCCCATTAACACATTCCCTCCTTTTCCACCCTTTCCAACCCTCACTACCTTCTTCACAATGTTCTGCATTCTTGCAATGCCCTCATCTTTACCTATGCTTATTGACATCCTTGCTATCATTCAGGCCGAGCTCCAATGCTACTTTCTCCATTTACCCCAGCCAGAAGTGATTTGCATTCATATGATTTCGCAGCATTTTTTACTTCCATGACACAGTTATCCTGTTTTCATTTGGATTCCATTTTGATGTTTTTATCTTCTTCTTTACTAGACAGTAAACCCCTTGAGAACAGAAACAGCACATTGTATATTTTCTTTATCTCTTTCAGTGCCTACCAGAGCACTTTGTCAGTCAATCAGCAAACATGTATTAAGTGCCTACTTTATGCTAGGCAGGGGCAGCTAGATGGTGCAGTGGCCAGTGCACCAGGCCTGAAGTCAGGAAAATCTGAGTTCAAACCCAGACTCAGCTACTTACTAGCTGTGTGACTCTGGGCAAGTCATTTAATGCCTATTCACCTCAGTTCCTCATCCGCAAAATGAGGACACCCTGAGAAGAAAATGACAAACCACTTCAGTGTCTTTGCCAAGAAAACTCCATGGACAAAGTTGATGGTAGAGTCAGACACAACTGAATGACTTGAACAACAACATATACTAGGCATGATGCTAAGTGCTAGGAATACAAAGAAAATTTAAAAACAGTCCCTGCTCTCAAGGACTTCACAATCTAATAGAGGAGAAAAATGCAAACACCTATGTACAAATAAGATATTTACAAGATAAATTGGAAAATTCAAGAGAAGGAAGGTACTAGCATTAAGGAGGATCTGAAAAGGTAGGATTTGGGGGCAGCCAGGTGGCACAGTAGATAGAGCAGCGGCCCTAAAGTTAGGAGGACCTGAGTTCAAATATGACCTCAGACCAAACACTTGATGCTGTGTGACCCTGGGCAAGTCACTTAACCCCAACTGCCTAAAAATTTTTTTTAAAAATTTAAAAAAAAGAAGGTGGGATTATACTTACCATTCTGGCTTAATAATACATCATTCAATAAATGTATGCCGAATGAATAGGATAAATACCAGGCCCATTATTTCATTAGTTCAGGGAACTCCCAGGTGAGGATAATCTCACTACTAAGAAGGCAGCCAGCTTCTCTGCTAGTTACAGTCTTACAGAGTCGCCTAGAGCACTGAGAGGTTAAATGTTTTGGCCAGAATCACAAAGGCGGTACCAATGCCTGAGGCAGGTCCTGACCTCAGGCCCTCCTAGCTTCAAGGCCAGATTTCATCCACTATGCTATGCTGGTTCTTTGAAAGAATGAAGAATGAAATTACAGAATGAAACAGAGCGATTATAAGTGACTAACAAGTCCTGGCTGACAAACCAGACATATAGCTTTTGATAAAACTAATCAAGCAGATTATATATGCATATAAAATACACACACATATATATACACATGTGTGTATGTATGCATGTATCTGTGTATATGTGTGTATATAACTGATAATATGTTGACAATACATTAACAATATATTAACTATAGATATATGCTATACATCTATATATATTTGTACATATGTATATACACACACATATACACATTCCACCTTATAACGCTGCACACAAAAACCTCACCCACCAAGCCCCATACAGACACAAACAAATCATGTAGCTCTGGCAAAAGAGCAAAGCAAATATGGAAAACTCAAAATAAAAATAAACAGAGGTCACAGAAAAATCAGTTATCTTTATAGATACAGCTTCACACCACCCAACTGGATCTATTCCAGTACCAGTACTCTACTATCCCTTGGCAATTGAAAGGCAAGCACAATGTAGGATTGAGTGGGCTATAACACATTAGCAATAAAGAACTAAGCAAGAGAAGAGGTGTAAAAACAATTATCAAAGAAATATCTGACAGGAGAAGATAGGCAGGCTGTGGAGCAAGGTAGTATTCATGCAACATCAAGAGAATTAGAGGGAGGCCCTTCAAACACTAGCTGGATCCCCTATGCAGGATTTAGAAGAGGACACCAACACAAGTTTTCCAGGATGAGAGAGTACAGAGGGGGGGAAATTTGCATTTTTGGAGAAGTTAGCTACATCAATGAAATCACAAATCAAGCAAAGTTATTAATATATAAGATAAATCATCAGGAGCTATTATTTTAGTAATAAGTTAACTCCAAATTCTTACTGAATCTAGAGCCTGCATCACACAAATCAATACTGTAACACATTTGTACTGCCTTTTGTTATTATCTAACACTTTCATGAGTATAAGTCTTTATCTCCCCAATTAAATTGTAAGTTTTTTGTGTCCCCTATGTAATTTGCAAGCCCCACAGTCACTAGTATAATGCTGAATGTGGCACTGGTTTGTTGTTAATGTTGTTTATCATTTTCAGTCACGTCCAACTCTTCAGGGCTCCATTTGGGATTTTCTTGGCAAAGATATTGGAGCAGTTTGCCATTTCCTTCTCCAGCTCATTTTATAGATGAGGAAACGGAGGCAAACAGAATGGAGTGACTTGCCCAGGGTCACAAGTGTCTGAGGTCAGATTTGAACTCAGGAAGATGAGTCTTCCTGACTCCAGGCCAAGTGATCTACCCTTTGAGCCATCTAGTTGCATCATAGCACTGGTACTTAATCAATATTCTTTTATTTGACTCCTATGAGTGTCATGGGGTTAGGACTCAGGAGACCCAGGTTCTGATCCCTGATCTGCCTTTCCCTTGCTGTGTGACCTCTGACAAGCCTCTTTGCCTCTCTGGGCATCAACTTTTTCATCTATAAAGAAGGGCACATGATATATCAGGTCTTTTGTATGAATAGTAATTATTATTGCCTCATCTTTTTCAAAGGAGTTCAGATGGAAACCTTCCCTGGGATAAATTATCATATTATTATTCTTTTATATTTAATGTTCTGTATTATGTTGTACAGGTAGACAAAATAATTACTTTTTACTTGAGTCAAAGTATTCAGAATCTAATTTATCTAAGTTCAACTTTTGCGGGCTCAATAAAAGCATCTTTTGGACAACTTCAATAGGAAATAGGACGATGGAGATGATATATACTTCATACTGTTTCCTCATGGATTTGGCTTCTCCTGCCAAGTTTGTCTATTATGAAAGATTTCCATTTCAAGTAGTTTGGAGATTATCAGTATTTGATTAAGGTAATATCTATTAAAAACATTGTCCTTCAGCATTTATGGATCATTATCATGTATGAGTGGTAGAGTGTAGCAGTTCCATCAGTGATAAAGCTACAGTTCTATTTGTTGAATTCTCAAGAGTATTTTGAGGTATATTATTAGTAGTATGAGAATTTTCCATCTTTTAATTTATGAAAAATATAAGCTTCTGATGTGTAATTTCAGCCACCAGGTTACTACTTGCTAGGTATTTGGTAGGAGATAAATTTGTGCAACATGTAGTGATGTGCTATCCAGGTTCTATTATTTCTTCCCATAACCCCCTTTGATTAATGTTTGGGCTCTTTAAGGCTAAACTTACTCTAATTTTTGGTGGCAATGACCTGATCTTGTATTGCCATTATATTATTAATGTTGTTGTGGGGAAAAATATGATTGTTCTCCAAGTTCTTTTATATAAAGTGATAGAATATTCTTGTACTATAAGAAATGACAAAAGGAATGGTTTCAGAGAAACCTGCAAAGACTTGTATGAACTGATGCAGATTGGAGTCAGCAGAACCAAGAGTAAGATTTATTAAATAATAACAATATAATAAAGCCAAACAACTCTGAAAGACTTAGGAACTCTGACCAATGTAATGACTAACCATGATTCCAGAGAATTCATGACAAAACATGTTATCCACCTCCTGACAGAGTTGACTAATTCAGATTACAGATTGAAGTACATATGTGTGTGCATTTATATATATATTAATATTATATGTGTATATATATATTTGGACATGGTCAATGCAGAAATTTATTTTGATTGACTATACATGTTTGTAATAGGGATTTACAAATCTGGACAGCATACTAAAAAACAAAGACATCACCTTGCTGACAAAGGTCCACATAGACAAAGTTATGTTTTTTCCAGTAGCAATATATGGCTATGAGAGTTGGAAAGCTAAGTGCCACAGAATCAATGCTTTCAATTTGTGGCAGTGGAATATATTTTTGAGAGTCCCTTGGACAGCAAGGAGATCAAATAAGTCAATACTAAGAGAAATTAATTCAGACTATTCACTGGAAGGTCAAATATTGAAGCTGAAGCTCAAATACTTTGGCCATATAATGAGAAGACAGGACTCATTGGAAAAGACCCTAATGTTTGGAAAGCTTGAAGGCAAAAGGAAAAGTGATAGCAGAGGATGAGATAGATAGATAGTGTCATGGAAACAACAAACATGAACTTGGACAGACTTTGGGAGATAGTGAAGGATAGAAGGGCCTGATGTGCTATAGTTTATGGGGTCACAAAAAGTCACATATTACTAAACAACTGAACAACAATAACAAAAATATGGGGTTTGTTTTTCTTTCTCGATTGATGGAGAAGAGGTGGGAAGGAAGGGAAGGTAGGTCTTTGTTGACTGAAAAAAAAATTTAATTTAGAAAAAGAAAATCATTGTTCTCATCTTGATCATTTGAATTCAAATAGAAACAGTCATAGGCCAAGTCATTATCCTGCTACTATTTTTACACATTTAATTTTCTGCCCCTTAATGCATATGTGGATAACTGAAATAACTGCTTTTTGTAACTGAATAAAAATATCCAGATGCAAGTTCATTTTCTGTTCGGCTAAGTGAAAGTACATAATAATTTTGTTGTTACTATTACTATTCTGTACTTGTGATCCCTGGAGATTCTACCCCAATATCTGTTCCTGATTTGCTGGGAAGAGGGGGGAAAGTCATTTCATAGCCACTAGATGGTGGTTTTGAAAAATTGTGAATAATGGTATTCCCTGAAAATGGAAGACAGACAAATGTTATTCTCATTTTTGAAGAACAAAAAAAAATGTCCCTAGAAATTACAAGCAGAACAGCTTAACATTATACTGTAGGAGAAATCTCTTTTTTTTTTTGGTGCAGACCTGTGAATTCAGCCATTTTGTGAACTCCTATAGTAGAAACTTCCTTCAGCAGTGAAGATGAACAATACATTTGTAATTTATGTCTTAGAGAGGTGCCTATTGGGGTTAAGAAGTTAAATAACTTACCGATGGTTATACAGTCAGTAGCTTCTATCAGAAGCTGGACTGAACCCAGGTATGTCTTCCTGACTCCACAGCCAGCCCTTTAGTCACTATGCCACTCTGTGTCTCATCAATATCATCATTATTTGTTCCTAATTTTATCTGAGAGAAACTTAAGCTGAAAAGTTATTATTTTATAGCTTCTTCCATCTTATTGAATTTCTTGGATTTGGCCATATGTAGATAAACCTTTATTTTAGAATCACTTATATCTAGCATGAAAACTGGATTTTTTTCTTCATCTAGTATTTCAATAGTTGGCAATGAGAAAAAAGGAGATTTTATTGCAATTATCATGAGAAAATAGGGGGAAGGTGGTAATTTGTCAGAAAGTACATCCTCCAGAGTAATTTATTAACCACGGCAACAGTACTAATGAGGTTATTAATGCAAAAAAGTCCACTTCCCCTTAAGGCAACAGAAAGGGAAAGAAATTACTTTCTGACTTCTTGCAAATTATTCTCAAGTCTTGCATAAATTTTGCTCAATTTAATGACTGTTGATTAACTGTATGGTTCCTTCAGATCATATTCATAGGAAAGGCTCAATTAGAGGAGGAAGAAAAATTTCCATTTCACACAGGAACATTCATTGTTAACAAATATGTATCTAAAAATGGAAACAGCC
Source organism: Phascolarctos cinereus (assembly GCF_003287225.1). Classification (NCBI taxonomy): domain Eukaryota; kingdom Metazoa; phylum Chordata; class Mammalia; order Diprotodontia; family Phascolarctidae; genus Phascolarctos; species Phascolarctos cinereus. The sequence continues at coordinate 204,024,540 of NW_027555847.1, read as the reverse complement.
CAGATCACAGCATTTCAGATGCCAAGATGGGGGTGATGGAGTTGGGGGATGGGGAGAGCGGTGCTGAGAACAACTAAAATGAGAAAAACAGCATCTCCCTTAACAATCCTATTTGTGGTAGATTTTCTGTTTCGCATGGTGCAAAGTTTATTTATATGGCTTACACGGCAAAGGAAAAATGGGCAAAAGAATTTTCTACAATACTAAAGAGATATGTTGAGCAAAATGAAAATAAAAATGTTTGATCATGTAGCATGGTATAGTCTAGAAAGTACTGTATAGGGAGGAGAAGATACGTGATCTACTTCCAGGTTCACTACTGGCTGTAATGGCTCTCTGAACCTGTTTTTCCACACAATTTCTCATCTATAAAACAAAAAGATTTGTATCACCCCTCAGTCAGTGGGGAAAAAAAAGAAAAAAGTTTCTGCCTTTTCTCTTCCTAAACCCTATTTTCCCTCTCTTTTTCTCTCTTCCACCATCCCTTCAAGCCACTTTCAGAGTTCATCCCACTGACCCAGAGCACTGGTCCTATCTTTTTTCTTTAAAGAAAAATACATTTTTATTATTGCTATGGTTTATTATATGTACATATATATTACATTAATCTTTCAATTTAACCTTGAAAAGATCTTTACTTACACAAAGTACAAAGTTTTGTCTTGACAATAAGTACCTCAAGAAGTGTCATTACTAATACAGCTAAGGATACAGGTCTGTGTCTTGATGCTCCTAAGAGGTAAGTCATGAAAGCACTAAATAATAAACATACCAATTATGAAAAACAGAGAAACAGCATTTTGGGAGGGAGTCAGGATCCAATAGTAATTTCAACATAAGCCTACCAGGAGCAAAACATAAATGATGTTGCCTTAAGAAATAGCCCAAAGTCACAAAAATCAGGGTTGCATCAAGAAATAGAGGAAATATGTTCACTTAAAAATACTGCAGAACAAGAAATCTTGAAAATATCTAAATATGCTTGGAGTTTTAAAAGATCATAATGCCCCTAAAACAGTATTCATATGTGATTTTCACTCCTTTTCCAGTTCCATTTACTTTGTAATTAGTTATTGGTACCCCATTTATGTTTTGCTGCTGTCTTACAAAAGTAAATATAATAGATGGATCACATTAATTTGCTGTGATTGATCTAAACCCTTATAGCTTGAACCATTGCCTAATATCACTACAACTTGTGGAACAGCTTACTATTCAACAGTAAGAGGGAACAATGACCAGTTCATTTTCCTCTTCTCCCTAATACAGCTTTAAAAGCATTTTTGGTCATTCTTAGCATTTATTATATGCCTTAGCTCTTCTCTGCTTTAGCAAACTATTGACCTTCTAGGATCATACTATGCATCCTCAGTTACCTGCCTTTGCTACTATCTTCTCTGCATGTGTGTGTATACAAACGCATATATATTACATACATGTGTAAATGTGCATATGTGTATTTTAAAAAAATTTTTTTCAGAGGCAACTGGTGACTCAATGGATAGAGCACCAGACCCAGAGACAGGAAGTCATCTTCCTGAGTTCAAATCCAGCCTCAGATACTTACTAGCTATGTGACCTGGGGCAAGTCACTTTAACCTGTTTGCCTTAGTTTTCTCATCTATAAAATGAGCTGGAGAAGGAAATGGCAAACCATTCCAGGATCTTTGCCAAGAAAACCCCAAATGGGTTACAAATGGTTGGACACAACTGAAATGACTGAATAAGTTACATATAAACAAGATAAGTTGTTTGATGCATTCTCCATGGAGACACATCAGTTCACTTAGACATGTAATATCTGTATACTACGCTCTAGCATGGACAACCACAATGTAAACCCTCACACAGGGTACAGGCCACCACTCTCTCTGGACTGCCTCACTCATACCCCATTTGCCCTCACACAAGGAGGTCTAACTTCCCTGAGGTCCATCACCATGCATGCCACACTCAAACTCTCTCGGCATCCTAGGGATAATACTGCTGTGAGGGACTATTCACTATTATGACTCTTGAGCCCCCCACCAATGAGATTCTGATTTACCTCAAATCAATCACTCACAGTGATGACACCAGGACTTTATGTTATTGGTCCATTCAGGAACATCCACACCACTTAAAGCTCTTTCTTCTGGCCTAGGGTCTACAAATTATGCCTGAGGGCCAAATCTAATTAGCTCACTGGCAGCACAAAAAGAGGCAATGACTTGGCCATAGTTTGCTAATATCTGTTTTGGTCCTGCTTTCTATTTTTAACCTCCACCCGTGAATGGATGAAGCAGAGAAAAAGCATAGAGAAGAGCACAGAAAAAAATGTTAGGCTAAGTTCATCAGGCTTGTACTCTCCAATGTGGTCTGTGAGCAAAGCCCTGTCTCCAGAGCAGCAGCACATTGACAGCACCAAATGGTCTCTCCTGTTTTTTACATAGGTCCTTCATACATGACCCTGGGATTTTTACATAGTGCCTTTCCCTGTACTGCTGCCAGAAATCAAGTCTGAAGAAGTGGAAGAGGAAGGAAGTCCTCAAAATCCTTTGATCTTCCCTCAAAGATTAACAAAAGTCCTTCACTAGATATAAGCAATATCCACACTTCTAGTTAGGCTTTATTAACTTTTTTTATTTAATTAATTTTGCCCTCCCCCACTGGAAAAAAAAAGAGAAAACTCTTATAAAAATATGCATAACAAAGCAAAACAAATTCCCATACTGACTAGGTCCACAAATATCTCTCATTCTGCATATTTAGCCCATCACCTCTCTGTCATGAGGTGGGTAGTTTTCCCACTACCAGCTTTCTGGAATCTTGGTTAGTCATTACATTGATCAGAGTTCCTAAGTCTTTCAAAATTGTTCATTTTTGCAAGGCTGCTGAACCTTACCTGGTTCTGCTCACTTCATTCTTAATTAGTTCATACAAGTCTTCCCAAGTTCATCTGAAACCATCTCTTTCATCATTTCTTGCATCACAATAGTACTCCAAAACATTCCTATACCATTTCTTCAACTCTTCACCCAATTGATGGGTATCTACTTTATTTCCAGTTATTTGTCCATACAAAAAAAAAATCTGCTATAAATATCTGTGTACATTTCTACATATAGGACCCTTTCCTCTTTCTCTGAACTAGAGTATGGATGCAATAGCGGTACAGCTGGGTCAAAGAGTATGCATAATTTACTAACTTTGGAGGCATGGTTCCAAACGATTTTCCAGAATGGCGAGACCATTTCACAGCTCCAACAACAGTGTGTCAGTGTGCCTGTTTTCCCATAGTATCTCTAATGGCTGTCTTTTTTTTTTGTCAACTTTGCAATCAGATGGGTGTGAGGTAGAATGTAAGAGTTGTTCTAAACTGTATTTCTCTAATTATTAGTGGAGCATTGTTTTATATGGCCATAGGTAGCTTAAATTCCTTCCCTTGAGAAATTTTTTCATATCCTTTGATCAATTTATTATATCAATTTATCAATGGCTCTTATTCTTATTAATTTGAATTCGTTCTTTATATGCCTAGGAAATGAGACTATTATCAGAGAAACTTGCTGCAAAGATTTTTTTTCCCCACCTAAATGTTTACCTTCTAATCTTAACTGTATTGATTGGTTTGTGCAAAAGGTTTTTAAAATTTTATATAATCAACACTGTCCATTTTATTTACTGTTGATACTCTCACTTGTTTGGTCATGAATCTTTCCCTATCCACAGATCCAAAAGGTAATTTCCTCCTTGTTTTAGCGAAGCTTTATTATATCTCCTACAACCTATTGAGGCACCTCCTCTCCTAATTCCACCCATGCACACACATGCAGAGCCAGTCTCTCAATCTCCCTACAGAGTAAGCAAGGGAGTTTTGTTACTCTTGTATTGAATTTGACATATACTTTTAAAAAAAAAACTATACATAATAAAAGTTCACAGTTTTATATAAAATAGCTTCTGTTCTTTGTATAATGACTATTAGAATAACGGAATCTTTGTCACTTGTTAAATTCATAATAAAAAAAATTAAAGGTTCGCAATATACAATATGGGTAACCCATGTAAAACAATTGTTTATTTTTTCCAACTGAGTCTGCTAGGTGGCACAGTAGAGTGTTGGGCCTGGAGTCAAGAAGACTTGAGTTAAATCCCATCTCAGACACTTACTAGTTGTGTGACCCTGGGCAAGTCATGTAACCTATGTGACTCGGTTTCCTCAACTGTAACGTGGGGGTGATAATAGCAAGGATTGTCATGAAGATCAAATAAGATTATATTTGTAAAGCACTCAATGTAATGCCTGGCACATAGCAAGCACTTAATAGATGCTTATTTGCTTCCAACACAGAAATTGCCTAAAATATAAAGCATGTATGAATGCTGAGAAATCATTCTACCAAGGAGCATAGCAATGCCCAGACTTGAATCCTGCGTAACATTTGAACAGATATAAAAAAACATCAATATATCAAATAGCCCACTAAGGTAAAAGCCTTTTATGAGAAGGCAAAATAGAAAGCTATTTTGCATTCATGTTCACCTCAGCCCTATGCTCTCTGAGCAGCTCACAAGATCTGGATTTCCTGGCCAATCAGGATGTGGCTTTCCTCAGTACCTAGCTACAAGATGATCCTGATGACAGTCATCCTTCTCAAAGTATGATGTGGAGGAAATCACCTCTCTCTGGGCAGCTGGCACTTGGCTCAGGAACCTGGGATCCAGCAGGTTACTGTTCTTGGCTGGCAATGTCCATTTCTCAAGATAACTGGTCAATGACCTGTGCTCAAGTAATGAAGCAGAAAGACTCAAAGGCCAGTCTTAGCTCCACCTAGGAAAGCAAGCTGACCACCACTGCCATCTTCTTCTCAAGTAAGTTGTTATTCCCTTGGGAGATATAGAGGTGAGAAGGGTAAGGGAAGAAATCCCCTCCCCTTTTGCAAGAAGTCTGAGGATTGAGGGGAAAGCTAGCCAAGGTACCCAGAGAGATCATCCAAAATAGGTGGGCCATTTCTCCCTGATGCTCTCACAATCCATAGAGTGGAAAGCTCCTCTTGACTCTCACCTTTGTCACAACCTCTCCAATCCAAACTCCAATCAAGAGTTTCTATGTTATCCAAGCAAAGCACAGGTCCCTCCACACAGAGAAAGAGAGCATATCCAACTCCATGGCAAAGGTCCACACCCTGCAATTTTATCAGGTGGACTGGGGGACTCCAATGAATCCCCCCAAACAATCCTTTGCTGAATATACTCTCTATTCCAACCAAATTATATTACCAGGCATTCCTCAATCTTATACTTCAGAGTCTTCTCTCTACATATTCCCATAGATCCTTCCCAATGCCTGGGACACAATTTCTCTTCATCTCCATTTTCTGAAGGAAGAGAAGGGTTTCAAGGCCCAGCTCAAGGACCAACTCCTCCAAGAAGCCATCCTTGACTTCCCCCAGGTGAAAGTGATCCCTTCTTTCAATCTTCTTCAAGTACTTTTCTTCCAGTACTTTTTCTGGATCCCTCCAGTACTTTGTCTGGATCTTCCAGTACTTTGTCTAGATCCCTATTTTACCCCTATTTCCTTTTGGATTGAGAAAGACCTGAGTTCAAATCCTGCCCCATATATTTAACTTATTGGGTGACCCTTGGCAAGTCACTTACCCTCTCTTAACCATAGTTTCTTTATCTGTAGAGTGGGATTAATAATAGTATCTACCTCACAGGTTTGTTTCAGGGATACTGGAAGACAACACATACAATGTGCTTTACAAATCTTAAAGTATAATTTTTGCTAGCTATTAATATGGTATTCTTAGCTTATATAACCTAAATATTTGTGCACACACCATATTCCAACCCTGCACCCAGCTGTAAGCTCCTAGAAGGTGGGACTATGGTTTTCTGTAGCCCCACCTCCCAGGGAGGTATACAAGAAATGGTTGTTGAGCAGAATTGAACTGAGGTCTCCACAAGTCTCAGGTTGATCTCTGGATTTACCCTTTGTGAAAACCTCATTTCCCCACATGACTGCTGTTATATCAACAGAAGCACAAACTGAATCTAAAGTACTTAAGTAGCCATCTCTAGCTGGTATCCTTCCCCAAAAGGAACCCAAGAGGGATTCTGGCTTTCTAGGCTGGGGACTCAGCCATGCTAACGCTATTTCAATGAATTTCCAAATGGCATAAGAGGGGAATGATCTTCAAGGGGGTAAATGATGCTGCTCATTTCCCTTCTTATGATAATGGAGACTCCAGGGCTTCATCTCTAGCCCTCAAAAGGAGCTTGTACACTGGATCAGATGGAAGACACCATATGTGCTGCAGCTGGCAAACACACTGAATCCCCAAGCAGCAGAGTACTTCGGAGAAGGCAGGCAACACCCCTTGCACGGCCACAGAAGGGTTTATTGTTGGATACAGAAGCTCCTGTCTGAAACATCTGCTCTGCCTGAGATCACTATATTATTACAGTGTCATCCTCAGCAATCGCTAGGACTAGGTTACATGCCAGTGGTTTCATTTGGAACACCCAGTTTGTAGGGCTTTATAGCAAGATGCTAAAAATATATCCCCGGCTGACAAACAGCACAGAAATTATTTTTTGAAGTCTGAAGGAAAAATGGGGCAGATAAACAGGAAAGTCTGGTGGGATGTGGAAAATGAGTTCAGAAAGTAGAATCAATCACTAAAGTAGAAAACAAATGGTTAAAAAATAGCATAATAGCTTTGTTCTTCAAAAACATAAAATTGTTTTCTCTGCATTCAATTAAATTCAGAAGCTTTTATTCTATCAAAGTAGCATGGAAAATGAATGAACCGTTGGTGGAATTGTGAACTGATCCAAGTATTTTGGAGAGCAACGTGGAATTATGCTCAAAGAGTTATAAAACTGTGTATACCTTGGCCCAGCAATACTACTGTTAAGTCTATTTTCCAAGGTGATCAGAGAAAAAAGGAAAAACCTATATGTGCTACAATACTTATAGCAGCTCTCTCTGTGGTGGCAAAGAACTAGAAATTGAGGGAATGCCCATCAATTGGGAAATGGCTAAATGAGCTGAGGTATATGATTGTGATGGAATACTACTACTGCGCTGTAAGAAATGATGAGCCGGTTGGTGTTAGAAAAACATGTAAAGACTTGTATGAAATAATGAAAAGTGAAGTGAGTAGAACCAATAGAATATGTATACAGTAACAGCAATATTGTTTGAAGAATAATTGTGAGCAACCAAGTTATTCTGAGTATTATAAATACTCAAATGAACTATAAAGATCTATGAAGAGAGATGCTATTCACCTCCAGAGAAAGAGCAGATGAACAGAAGTATGCATACTATGGTTTTACATATTTTTATAAATCTGAATCAGTTGGTAGCCTTCTCTAGTGCACAGTGAGGAGGGAGAAAAGATACATTTCAGAATTTTAAATGGAACAAAAATAAATTAATTTAATTTTTTTTAAAGTAAAGAATATGAATGAATGAATGAATGAACACTTATTAAGTACCAAGCACTGATTAAGGCATTGGGGATACAAATATAAATCTGAGATAGGCCCTGCCCTCCAGGGTTTAGATTCTAATATGGAGATACAACACATATAGGAAAGTAGGGGCCACAGGAAGTAATCTGAGGAGTCACAGGGATTGTAAATGAAGTCAAAGGCTGACAGTTGTCATACCCCTCCCGGTGGCAATGACTGATTCAATGACTGTTTTCAAAGGAGAAATAAAAAGGTGGAAAAGGTCTAGGAGTATGGGGAAGGAAAACAGATGTGCTTGGTAAGAGGACAGATGGCAGGATGCCAGCAGTGGGTAGGCTCTGGTTTCCTAGAGGATGGGGAAAAAAATGACAAAAGCACTACATTTGGAGCCAAGAGACCTGGATTCTAGTCCTGAATCACCCATTAACTAGCTATGTAGATTCCTAGAAGGAACCCTTATAGGTAATTTATTCCAAACCCCTTATTTCAGAGCTGAGAAAATGGAGACCCAGAGAAGGGAAGGGATGCACTTAAGGTCACATGACAGGTTAAGTTATCCAAGGTCCAGCTACACTACTCTCCGAGTTTCAACATTTTCTATGAAATGAACAAAGTCTAAATGATCTTAGATCTTCCAACTCTGACATCTTACATTGGAAGTCAAATGCTTATGCTAATTAATAAAGTAATCTATTTTCCTTTCATACACAGAAATATACACAAAGTTGGACATTTTTTGGGGGAATGATATCTTCAGCATTGTCATTTCCATTTAAATTCTATATTTTAAGCAACACAAGTAAAAGAAAATATGGACTGAAACACATTTTCATTGTTATTAGACCCACTGAAACTGTGCATCCTTGGAAATCTAAACTGTGAGTGGGATGAATACTTCAGTGAGGTCAGATGTGACAGCTTTTTTCTAAGATACCACCATTATAAGGAAAACTGGTTCTTTCTCATGGATGAACTTGCTCTAAAATGCCTTCAAGCAAGAACAAACTGGAAAAACCTGATTATTTTTCAGATCACAAGATTCTTTTTCCCTTCATTTCACAGAGTAGTAGAATAGAAAGAACAGTGTCTCTGGAGTTGGAGAATGGGGGACTTGGGTTCAAATCTTCCCTCTGATATTTATTACCTGCATGACCCTGGACAAGTCACAATCTTCCTAGGCCTTAATTTTCTCATCTGTAAAATGAGGGGGTTGAACCAAATGGGCCCTGAAGTCCCAGCTATAGATCTATGATCTTACGTTCTAACAAATGAGTAACATACTTTTCCCTTCTGATTCTTCCTCTGAAATCAGAAGGCACCAGGGAAGTAGCTACAGAAACCAGCCCTAGGCTCTATAGACCCATAACATTCATATTGAGTATGTTCCCAATTATTCTCAAAATGCATCTCTCCACAGACTGTGATACTACTTTTCAAGCTGGGTCATGCTGAACTAAATTTTAGCATCTATGCTTCTCCATGTCTAATAGAATTTATTCCTCTCCTACTCAGGAATTTTGATGGCTACTGAGTTGGTTTTTTTTTACTTTTTTTTTTTTGCAACGAGTCTCTACTAATACAAACTAATTTTACACCCTAACACACATTCCGTGATTTTTGGTGGTTAGTCATTGATTATTTATTATGTGCCTACTAAGTGCCAGGAACTGTTCTAATTTCTGGAGATATAAAGACAGGCAAAAGACAGTCTGCTCTCACTCACAGAGCTTGGCACATAAGTACAAAAAGTACTTGCATTCGTCTGAGAGCGAGAGGAGATAAAATATGTTCTCAGATGAGAAAGACATTCTGGTTTAGTGGAAAGAGTCAGAGGATCTGAGTTCAAAATTCTACCTAGGATTTCCAAGGTTCCTCCTACACTAAATCTATGATACTACAGTAAGTATAGCACAACGACAACTGAGCAGGGGCTTTGCAGGGTGGTCTTCATGAAGAAGGTGGAACATTTTTGTTATTGTTGTTCAGTCGTTTCAGTCATGTCCTATTCTTTAATCTTATTTATTATTTTTCCCAATTACATGCAAAACAATTTAACATTTTTTTTTCAAATTTTGAGTTCCAAATTCTCCGCCTCCCTCCCCTCCCCCCATTGAGAAGGCAAGTAGTAGTCATGAAAAACACATTTCCAAGTAAGTATGTAAGTCATTTGTGAAAGAAAACACTGACAAAAAAAAGAAAAAGGAAGAAAATAAAGAAAGTGTCTTTGATCTGCATTCAGGCTCTACCAGTTCTTTCTCTAGAGATGGACAACACCTTTCACCATAAGTCCTAAAAATTGTCTTGGATCACTGTTATTGATGAGAATAGCTAAGTTATTCATAGTAGATCATCATACAACATTGTGGTTACTATGTACAATGTTCTCCTGGTTCTGCTCATTTCACTTTGCATCAGTTCGTGTAAGTCTTTGTATGTTTTTCTGAGAGCATACAATAGTATTCCATCACAATTACATACAACTTGTTCAGCCATTCCCCAATTGGATGCCCCCTCAATTTCCAATTCTTTCCCACCACTAAAAGCTGCTATAAATATTTTTGTACACATAGGTCCTTTCCGTTTTTGTTTTTAATCTCTTTTTGTATACAGAGCTAGTAGTGGTATTGCTTAGCCAAAGGGTTTTATATGGTTTTATAGCTTTTTGGGTATAGTTCCAAATTGCTCTCCAGAGTGGCTGAATCAGTATACTACTTCACCAATAGTACATATAGTGTTTTAATTTTCCCACATCCCCTCCAACATTTGTCATATTCTTTTTTCTGTCATATTAGCCAATCTGACAATTATGAGGTAGTAGCTCAGAGTTTCTTTAATTTGCATTACTCTCATCAGTAGTAATTTAGAGCATTTTCCATATGACTATAGATGGCTTTGATTACTTTGTCTAAGAACTGCCTGTTCGTATCCTTTGACCATTTATCAATTAAGGAATGGCTCTTATTTCTGAAAATTTGACTCAGTTTTCTATATGTTTGAGAAATGAAGTCTTTATCAGAGAAACTCATTGTAAATTTTTTTTCACAGTAATGATTACCAACTATGTATTTCCCTCCATCCCATTTTCTTCTTTTATCCTACTCTCTTTTTCTCCTTTTATCTTGTCCATTCTCAAAAGTGTTTTGCTTCTGACTCTAAATACCCTCCTTTCTATCAGTTTCTTCCCACCGCCATTCTCTTATCCCCTTCCCTTTCTACTTTCCTGTATGGTAAGATAGATTTCAATACCCAATTGAATGTGTATTATTCCCTCTTTCAGCCACTTCCTATGAAAGTAAGGTTCATGTGCTTCTCTCCCTGCTTCCCCCATTTTCCCCTCCACTGTAAAATCTCTTTGAGCACTCTTTTATGTGAGATAATTTACCACATTCTACCTCTCCCTTTCCCTTTCTCCCAGTGCATTCTTCTTTCTCATCTCTTAATTTTATTTTTTAATCATACCATCACATTCAATTCACACCTTTGCTGTCTATGTACATTCTTTCTAACTGCACTAATAATGAGAAAGATTTTAGGAGTTATATTTACCATTTTCCCATGTAGGAATATAAACAGTTTAATCTTATCAAATCCCTTATGATTTCTCTTTCCTGTTTACCTTTTTATGCTTCCCATGAATCTTGTATTTGAAAGTCAAATTTTCTATTCAGTTCTGGTCTTTTTATCAAGAATGCTTGAAAGTCTTCTATTTCATTGAATGTCAATTTTTTCCCCTGAAGGATTATACTCAATTTTGCTGGGTAGGTGATTCTTGGTTGTAATCCTAGCACTTTTGCCCTCTGGAATATCATATTTAAGCCCTCTAATCCTTTAATGTAGAGGTTGCTAAATCTTGTGTTAGCCTGACTGTGGCTCCATTATATTTGAATTGTTTCTGTTTGGCTACATTCAGTCTTATCTCCTTGATCTGGGAGGTCTAGAATTTGGCTATAATATTCCTGGGAGTTTTCATTTTGGGGTCTCTTTCAGGAAGTGATTGGTGGATTTTTCAATTTCTATTTTACCCTCTGGTTCTAGAATATTAGGGCAATTTTCCTTGATAATTTCTTGAAATTTGATGTCCAGGCTCTTTTTTTCATCATAACTTTCAGGTAGTCCAATAATTTTTAAATTATCTCTCCTGGATCTATTTTCCAAGTCAGCTGTTTTTCCAATAAGATATTTCACATTTTCTTCTATTTATTCATTCTTTTGGTTTTGTTTTGTTGTTTCTTAATGTCTCATAAAGCATTTGCTTCCACTTACCCAATTCTAACTTTTAAGGAATTATTTTCTTCAGTGAGCTTTTGCACCTCCTTTTCCATTTGGCCAATTCTTCTTTTTAAGGAGTTCTTGTCTTCAGTGAATTTTTGTGCCTCTTTAACCATTTGGCCTAGTCTTTTTTATACAGCTATTTTCAGGGATAATTCCAGGGACCTGTAAGTTTTTGGCTCTTCCAAGGTGGTATGATTTAGTGAGAAGTGTGTTTACTACTTTCCTGCAGTGTGCACTGGTTTGTGAGCAACCACAAGCACTCTTTTCAACCCTGGAATTGTGACTAGGGTCTCTGCTCCCCTGTAGCTGCAAGCTCTACTGTGCTAGTGTTCCTCCTTGCACTGGGACTAAGACCCAAGATTGTCATCCAGATCCATGTATAGGCAATGCAACAGTCTTGCCCCTGATGTCAGCAAAGGGATCCCTGTAAATCTCCTACTGACCCACTGTCTGATCCCCTTACCATCTGCAGGTTGAGAAGTCTGGAAGTTACCATAGCTGCTACTGATTCAGTTGCCATGAGGTCTGCTCCTAGTTTACTGGGGTCCAGTTTGTGTTGGTGTGGCCTGTTCTAGACTGTGCTCCTTGCTCACTCAGGTGCAACAGACCTTTCCTGTCAACCTTCTAAGTTGTCTTGGGCTGGAAAATTGTTTCATTCCATCTTTTTATGGGTTCTCTTGCTCTAGAATTTATTTAGAGTCATTATTTTAAGGTATTTGGAGGGGTTTGGGGGAGAGTTCAGGTGAGTCCCTGCCTTTACTCTGTCATCTTGGCTCTGCCTCAGTCATGTCCTATTCTTCATGTCCCCATTTGGGTTTTTCTTGGCAAAGACACTGTAGTTGTTTGTCATTTCCTTCTCTAGCTCATTTTACAGATGAGTAAACAGAGGCACGCAAGGTAAAGTGACTTGCCCAGGGTCACACAGCTAGTGTCTGAAGCCAGATCTGAACTCACAAAGATGAATTTTCTGACCTCAGGCCTGGCACTCTATTCACTATGCCACCTTAATGGCACCTTAGTGGAACCTTAATTAAGCCCAAAAGAAAGAAAAGATGGAGATGAGAAGGGACTTCCCTCTAGGCATAAGGAATGGTTTGCCCAAATGTATAGAAACAGGAGATGGATCACAGAGTAGAGGAAACAGTTAACAGTCTAGTTTGTCTAGAACACAAGAGTTTGTGAAGTGTGGCTAGAAAGGAAGGTGGGAGCCAGGCTTTAATGCTATACTAAGGAGTATTTGTATGTCTGCTTATGTGTACACCCTTTCTCCTCAACTAGATAAGGCAAATTTTATATTTCTTTGTATTTCCCATATTGCTTACACATAGGATGCTTCAATATTTCCACCGATTAGGTCTCACTAGTATAGGTATTCTCTCCACCAATACAGCTCATAACTCATTCACATTGACTCATCACAACTAGGGCAGGGCAATTGGGGATCTTTCATGGAGAAACAAAATTTTGAGGGTTCTTACCTTCTAAAGAGAGTAGTACATGTCTATTCCTTCTGGATCTCTGAAATAATTGAGTTTAGCAACCAGTAAGCAAGAATAATTAGTTTAAATATAAAACTTGTTGTTCAGTCCTGTCTGACACTTTATGACTCCATGGACCATATTACCCTAATACTATCCATGGGGTTTTCTTGGCAAAAGATACAGGAGTGATTTGCCATTTTCTACTCTAGCAGATTAAGGTAGACCAAGGTTAAGTGACTTGCCCAGGGTCACACAGCCAGTAAATGTCTGAGGCTGGATTTGAACTCAGATTTTCCTCAATCCACTCAGCCACCTCCAAATATGAAACTACCAGATAGCATTCATTTTTCTCTCCTGCTCCACATCCCCAGCACTTATACTTTAGGTGAACTTTTCTACCTACCCTATCTAGTACCAACTATGTCCTGGAACCACGTAGTTTCCCTCCACCAAAACAAACAAACGAAAACCAACTGAATTCTTCAGTGGTTTGTATCAGCTGAGTGAAGTAAGCAGAACAAGGAAAACAACATAAAAAATGAAGACAACAATGTAAATGGAAACAACAACAAACTTTGAAACTTAATGCTGAATAATCTTAACGACCAAGGTTGGTCCCACATTAAGTGAAGAGAAAATGCACCTCCCTCCCCTATTTGCAGAGGTGTGGACTATGGGAGTGGAACATTGCTATGCTGTCAGACTCTACTGACGAGTTGATTAACCTTGCTGAACTGCTTCCCCTTTATTTTCTCTTTTTAAGGGATGGTTTGCTAGGTAAAATAGGGGGAAAGAGACTTATTCAGAATGAAAGTGATGTTAAAACAAAATATATCAACTAAAATATTTTTAAGTAGACTTGAGAATACCCTTCAAGTGCTTGACCCAGGCATATTTTATATAGCTTGCTCCTAGGCATCAAAAATGTAAAATATAGCTCTATATCCCATGCCCTTCCCATCTTCTCCAACAGGTTATCTTTTCCTCTCTGTCTCTCTGTCTCTCTCTCTCCCTCCCTCCCTATTGCCTATAAACATGCTCAAGGTTCTCTCCTCCTTAAAAATAAAATGTTACTTGGTCCTACAATCTCTACTAGCCATTAACCTACATCTCTTTTCTACTCTTCCAGGATAAACTCCTTGAGAAAGCCATCCACACTAGATGCCTCGATTTCCTTTCCTCTCATTCTCTTCTAACTTCTCTGCAATCTGGTTTCCAACCTCATCAGGCAACTGAAACCACCCTCTTCAAAATTATCCCCAGTGACTTCTTAATTGCCTATTCAAATGGCCTTTTCTCAGTCCTCATTCTCCTTGACCTCTCTGTAGCATTCCACTCTGTTGATCAAGCTCTCCTCCTGGATATTCCTGCATAATATCTCTTTTTTTAGGTGCCTGTGACACTGTTCAAGCCTGGTTCTTCTTCTATATACCTGACTGTTCCTATTCTGTCTCTTTTGTTGGTTCTTCATCCATGTCACTCATGATCACTAACCTTGGATATCTTTCAAGGGTCTTCTGCTGGCCCCTTTTCCCTTTTCATTCTGTACTATCTCACTCAGAGATCTCATCAGCTGCCCTGGATTCAATAACTATCTCTATGGAATTGATTTCCAGATCTATATATTGAATCTTAGTCTCTCTGCTGAGCTCTAGTTCAGCATTGCCTACTACCCATCTCAAATTGTATATCCTATAAGCACCTCAAACTCAACATATTCAAACTAGATCTCACTATCTCTCCCATTACTCAAACCTTTCTCTTCTTCCCAACTTCCTTCATCTTCCCAGTCACTAAGGCTTGCAACTTCAATGTCAAATTTAATCATATTTACCACATATATCCAATCTGTTGTCAACTCTCGTTTTTACTTTTACAACATTTCTTGTATATGCTCCTTCTTTTCACACACAGAAAGATGCCACCCTGATCTTCATTACCTCTCACCTGGATTGTTGTAATAGCTTCTGATTGTTCTTCCTACCTCAAATCTCTCCCCCTTCAAAAAGAAATCTATCTTCTACCCATATACCAAAGTAATTTTCTTTTTTTAGCTTATTTTTTTATTGATAATTCAATTTTTAAATTTTATTTTCAGTTCCAAATTGTCTCCCTCCTCCCAGCCTCTTTCCCAAAGTGATTTTAAAGCATAAGTGTGACCATGTCCTCCACCCTACCCACACAACAAACTATGGTGGGGAGAGGAAGGGGAAAAAAACGATTATTAAGTAACTACTATGTACCAGGCACTGTGCTAAGTGATTTTTACATATCTCATTTGATCCTCACCACAACCCTGTGAGGTAGATGTTATTATTATCCCCATGCTAGTTGAGGAAACTGAGCAAACAGTGGTTAAGTGACTTGCCCAAGGTCACACAGCTAGTAAGTGTCTGAGGCCAGATTTGAACACAGGTATCCTGCTCCAGGTCCAGGAGTCTAGCCACTGCACCACCAGCTGCCTCTATGGCTCAGTGGCTCCGTATTACCTCCAGGTTCAAATAAAAATCCTCTGTTTGACATTTTAAAGTACTTCACAACCTTATGCCTTCCTATGTTTTTAATCTTTCATTTTATCCCCTTTCATGCACTCTGTGATCTAGCTCTACAGGCCTACTTGCTGTACCTCACAGACAACTCTCCATCTCCCATCTCCATGCCTTTGGATATCTCTCACCTCATCTCTATCTCCTAGCTTCTCCAATCTCCTTCAAGACTCAACTCAAATGCCATCTTCTGAAGAAGATCTTTCAGGATGTCCCCCTTTCTCTCCATCCCCTACAAGATTACCTTCCATTTATACTATCCATATCTTGTATGGGGCAGCTAGGTGGCACAGCAAATAGAGTGCTGGGCCTGGAGTCAGGATGACCTAAGTTCAAATCCACCCTCAGACACTTACCAGCTGTATGATCCTGGGCAAGTCACTTAGTACTGTTTGCCTTAGTTTCCTCAGCTGTAAAATGAGCCGGAGAAGGAAATGGCAAACCACTCCAACATCTTTGCCAACAAAATTCCAAATGGGGTCACAAAGAGTTAGACATGACTGAGACAACTGAACAACAACAAATCTTGTACCTACATAATTATTTGCATGTTAGCCTCTTGAGAGGAAGGACTGTGTTTTTGCTATTCTTTTCATCACCAGCACTTAGCATAGTATCTGGCACATAGTAAGTCATTTAATAGGTGCTTGTTCATTTCAGAGGAAGCAATCCAAGCTATCAGCAAATATAAAAAAGTTCCCAATCACTAGTAACTAGAAAAATGCAATTTAAACAACTCTAAGTTTCCATCTCGTACCCATCATATTAACAAATATAGCAAAAATGGACAATGGCAATTGTTGGAAAGACTTCAGGAAAAGATGCACACCAATAGCACTATGGTGAAGTTGTGAATTGGTCCAGCCACTGTGGAAAACTATTTGGAGCTATGCCCCTCAAATAACCCTCAACACACTTTTTGAGCTAGTGATGACATTACAAGGAGAGGAGAAGAGATGTAGGAGCAGAGGAGAGGGGAGGGGAGGAGAAGACAGGAGAGAGGGAGGAGAGGGAAAGGAAGAAGGGAGGAGAGGAGTGAAAGAAAGGTAGAGGGGAGAAGAGGAGAGAAGAGAGGAGAAAAGAAAACAAGCCACTGAAGTTTCTATTTTTAAAAATGCAGAGAAGAGAACAGAGGGGAAGGTCAGAAAGAAGCACAGATAATCAGGACAGCTTTGAAAGCTTCAAGTTGAATTTATATGTTTAAAAAGAAAAGCAGGTTGTACATAAAATTTGCAGTTTCATGTACAATCTCTTACTCTATTCTACTGTGTATATGGACATGCCCATTTTATTTGACATTTGCTAAGTCTGGAATAAAGCTAAAATTTTACAAATCAATAAATATTTGTTGACTAACTGCAGATTAAAAGCAATACTGTGTTTGGTGATGGTTTAAATATGGAAGAAACTTCCCAGAGAAAACATACAGCCTATAATAGCTAGTTAGCTTTTACATCGTGCTTTACAAATATTATCTCATTGTATCCTCAAAACAAGTTTGGGAGGGAGGTATTATTACTATACCTATTTTACAGATGGGGAAATTGAGAAAGACTTTTTAAGTTAAATGACTTTTCCAGTCATTTAACAACAAATATCTGAGGCTGGATCTGAACTCAAGTCTTCTTGACTCCAGGTCTAGCACTGTGCTACCTAGCAGCCAAATATTAAGTTTAGACTAGTACTCTACTAACCTTTCTTTCCTCCCATTCTTTCCCAATTTACTCTGAGTTTTTAATTTAATATACCACTAAAAACCTTGCTAATGATCTCTGTAATGAATAAAGTAATTGTAAAGCACTTAGCATGCCAGAAATAAATCATAATGGTTATAAAAAGAACAAAAACAGTTAAAGTATCTGTGCTAAAGAGGCAAAATTCAACCTTATGCCCCTGAAAACGAGCTCCAAACAGAGAAAATCAGACTCTATAAGCAGTGTGTTACCATAGACCCATTCTGCCTCTGGTCTACACTAAATAAGCATGCCTATGAAACAAAACCAATAAAACCTCATTCCTAATGAATTTAGTTTGGGGGCAGGGGGAAACAAAGATGATAAAAGATTGTGTTTGGGTTTTCCCCCACTTTCGTCCTCTATTTCTGCAAAGTACGCAGTTAAGTGTTTGCAACCATAGTCCAGGACAAAAATGCAGGCTGTCCTAATTAGAATGTTTTGTTATTTTTGATCTGGGAATCAGGCATAAAATTCTGTAGTGATAGATCCGCTTTAGGAGGCTATAAAAAATTCAGGTAGCTTCTTAACTAAACTTGTCCAGCCTAAATCATTATTTCTACATCTACATGTCTTATAATACTGCAACTCTGACCTTCCAATAAAGCAGTAACTAGCCTTTTCTTCTCTCCTCTTGCCCCTCCACCTAAAAGCCAGGAATGATAAAAATACACTAGAAAAGACAAAAAAAGACAAATTGGGACTCAAATGGATGTAGGTTTTGTGGAATTCTCTCCAATAATGAAGGCTACAACCCATCTATGCCTTCCCCATAGTATGTGACTCTCATGCATGTCTTCCCAAAAGTTCATTGCAGGAACCAGGAGAACATTGTACACAGTAATAGTAATATTGTAATGATGATTAACTGTCAAATAGCAAGCTTGTTTCAAATAACACACTGTCATATGTAGACCAAGATTACCAAAGGTAATCTCATAGTCCTAGACTCTATGCTGGGTCTGCTCCACCACAGTAATGAATTCTTTTAGGGAGCATACTTCTCCTGTTTTATGCTTTCCCTGATGTCCATCATCAGAGGGGTCATTGAACAAGGATATTTCTGTTGATATTTTTTTTTAAAGTTTTACTGATATGTTTTGTTTTTACATTACAAACAGTTACAGATTACTGCCAATTAGCATGCAGTGTCTTATAACAAAGTAGAATGGTTAAGTAAAACTCATTATACATTAAACTCATCTGAAAGTACATGAAACATCTCACAACTCACCACTTACTTTTTATTTTATTTTTAATTTATGGAATAAAATAAGCATTTCCATAACATAGTATAATTAAACAGATGACTGCACATGAAACTGCAAATCTACTATGTACAACTTGCTATTCTTTTTAAATATAAACCAAAGTTATGTAAATTCCTTTTCTTTCCTTCCTTCCTCCCCCTCACCCTAGAGATAGTCACCATTAGACAGAAGTGGTGTGTGTGTGTGTGTGTGTGTGTGTGTAAAATTATTGTGTAGATACTTGTATTTATCAGTTGTTTCTCTGAATACAGATAGCATCTTTCTTCATATGTCCCTTATAGTTAATTTGGGTATTTATAATAGTCAAAATAACTTATTTGTTCAAAGTCGCTCTTACAACAATATTGCTGTTACTGTATACAATGTTCTCTTGGTTCTCCTCATTTCGCTCCTCATTATTTCCTGCAAGTCTTTCCATGTTTTTGTAAGGTCATTGAGCACATCATTTCTTATAACACTGTAGTATTCCATCAAAAAACTGAGCATGGACCAATATCTTACACTCTGTTATTTTTTAAATGAATGAATCTATTTTCTCTCTCTCATTGGAAAAAGAAAAAAAGAAAACACATTTTTTTGTAACAAATATGTAGTCAAGTAAAACAAATTCCCTCAATGATGGCATACAAATACATACACACATATACATATATATAGATGTAGATGAGTATATATGTATATATCTATGTCTAATCTTGTACCCTAAGTCCATTGCCTCTCTGTCATGGATAGTACATTTCATCATTGGTTCTCTGGAATCATGAATGGTCATGCTACTGATGGTAGCACATACAGCTCCAAAGTTTGTCTTTACAATGTTGTTACTGTATACATTGTTGTCCTGATTCAGCTCACTTCATTTTTCAATAGTCTTATAAAAGGCCTCAAAATTGTCCATTTTTATAATATTGATGTTATAGTACAAGCTGTTCTTTTGATTCTGTTTACTTCACTTTGCAACAGTTCACATAAGATTTTCCATGTCTTTCTGAAATCATTCATATGGTACACAAGTACTCCATCATACTCATACACTATTACTTATCTAGCCATTCCTCAATTGATGGACATCCCCTCAATTTCCAGGGGTTTTTTTGCCGCTACAAAAAGAGTTGTTCTAAATGTTTTCATACATAAAGGACTTTTTCTTTTTTCTCTGATCTCTTTGGGTACGGTTGTAGGAGAGGTATACCTGGGTCAAGGGGCACATACTATCTAGCAATGTTTTGTATGATTCCAAATTGTTTTCCAGAATGGCTGTATCCCTTCACAGGTTCACCAATGATGCATCAATGTACCTATTTTCCCACAGTCTGTCCAACATGTTTTATTTTCCTTTTTTTGTCATTTTTGTTAATCTGGTTGATGTGAGATTGGAACATCAGAATTGCTTTAGTTAGCATTTCCCTAATTAGTAGTGTTTTGGAGGATTTCTTCATATAACTATAGGAAGCCTGGGTTTCTTTGCTTAAGAATTGCTTGTTCATATCTTTAGACTATTGATCAATTGTGGAATGACTCTTCTTATAAATTTAAACCAAGTCTATAAATATGCTGGAAATCAGATCTTTATCACAGAAACTTGCTACAGGGATTTTTTTCCCAGTTCTTTCCCTTTTAATCTTACCTTTATTAGGTTTATTTGTGTGAGAACTTTTTAATTTTGTGTAATCAAAATTATCTTTTTATAAGGTGTGAGGTATTAGTCTAAGTCCATTTCTTCCATACTACTGTCCAATTTTCCCAACACCTGTGGCAAATATTTTTTGGCAAATATAAGTTTTGTATAAGTGAGTTCTTATTCCAGTAGCTGGGGTCTTTGTGCTTATCAAATACTAAAGTATTAGATATAATTGCTTCTATATACTATGTACCTAATCTGTTCCACTGATTGATCTCTCTATTTTTTAATCAGTAGCAAATTATTTCAATAATTACTGCTTTGTAGTTTTGTTTGAGATCTGGCACTCCTAGGTTTCCTCGTTCTTCTTTTTATTATTTCTGTTGATTTCTCCATTATATGAATTTTATTTTTTCTAGTTCTATAAATAATTCTCTAATAGTTTGATTGGTATGGCATTGAATAAGTAAATTAATTTAGGTAGTAATATCATCTATGTTATATTGGCTTCTTCTACCTATGAGTAATTAATAGTCTTCAAATTATGTAGATCTGTCTTTATTTCTATAAACAGTTATTTGTATTTGCACTTATATAGTTGTTATGTCTATCCTGGAAGGTAGACTCTCAAGTATTTTACACATTCTCTAGTCATTTTATATGGACATTCTCTTTGTGTTTCTTCCTTCTGGGTTTTATTAATATCATATGGAAGTGCTAATGATTTGTGTTGATTTGCTTTGGATCTTATAAATTTGCTTAAATTATTATTTTAATTAATTTCCAGACTCTTTAGGATTCTTTGAGTATGCCATCATATACAATTTGCAAAAAAGATATAATTTTGTTTCTGAAAATTCCCTCAATTTCTTTTTCTTCTTTTACTGCTGTAGGCAGAATTTCTATTAGTATATCAAATAGAAGTGGTGACAATACCTTTGTTTCACCCCTCAAATTACTGGAAAGGATTCTAGCTCATCACCAATAAAAATAAAAGTAGTTCTTTGTTTTGGATATATACTATTTATCATTTCAAAAAAAAGGTCCTTTTATTCCTGTTTTCTAGTGTTTTAAGCCAAAATGGGTTTTGTAAATTGTAAAAAGCTTTTTCTACATTGTTGATGTAATCATATGATTAAAAAAATTTTTATCAGTATAATTATTTAAGTTTATACTTTTCCTAATATTAAAATGACCCCATATTCTGGTAGAAATACCACTTGGTCATTATATATAAGTTCTATCACATGTTCTTTCAGGCTTTTTTCTAATATTTTATTTTTAAAATTTACATCTATGCTAGTTAGGGATATTGGTCTATAGTTGTCTTTTTCTATTTTGATTCTCTCTGGTTTATGTATCAAGACCATATCTATATCACAGAAGGAGTCTGGCAAGATCCTTTCTTTTGTTGTTTTTGCAAACAGTTTATGTAATATTGGAACTAATTGTTCTCTGTTGCGAATCCATCTGGTCCTGGATATGTTTTCTTTGCAAGTTCATTTATAGATTGTTCATTTTTTCCCAGTGAAATTGGGCTGTTTAAATTCTCTTTCACATTTTTGTTAATTTAGGTGTTTTTTATGTCTGCAAATATTCATTTATTTCATTAGAGTTGTTTGGCATGTAGTTGGGCCAAAAAATTCTTCATTTGTTGTGAATTTTTCATTTTTGATACTAGGAATTTGGTTTTACCCTTTCTTCTTTAAATGAAATTAGTTAATGGTTTATCTATTTTGCTGTTGTTTTTTTTCAAAAACATAGCTTAGATTTATTAATTTAATGGGGTTTTTTGTTTTCAATTTTGTTAACTTCTACTTTGAATAGGGTTTTTAATTTACTGGTTTTTTTGGTACATTAATTGCATTCCAATTAACTAATCTGTTATTCCTCTTTTTAAAGTTCTCCCACTGTTATGGTTTTATTGTCCCTTTCTCCTCAGAAATCATTTAGTTTTTCCTCTAAGTATTTAGAAGCTATGCCATTGGGTGAATATAAAAATTAAGTATTAAAATAAATTAACTGTCTGTTACCTTTCATCAAAATGTAATTTACATTTTTATCTCTGTTAATTAAGTCTATTTTTTGTTGTTGTCTTGCCTGAAATCATAACTGCTACCACTGTTTTTTGTGAATGCAACTGAGGCATAAAAGATTTTACTCCAACCCCTTATTTTAACTTTTTGTGAGTCTTGATGTTTAAAGTGTGTTTCTTATAGACAACATATTGCTGGATTTTGTTTTCAAATCTCTTGTGCTAACTTCTTCCATTTTATGGGTGAATTCATCCCACGCATGTTCATAGTTATGATAGTTAAATGTTTGTTTTCCTCCATTTTATCTCCTATTCCATTTCTTCCTTATACTCTTCTCTCTTTGTTTACTTAGAGTTGCTCCTTTTTTGTTTTATAAATTTTTGCTTCACTATCCCTTCTCTAAGCCTATGGTTTGTTTTGCTTATGACTATTACCTGCCTGAATATAATCTCCCTCTTATTTTTCTCTTCTTGTTTTTATCTGTATCCCTGTTGCATTGAGTGTATTTTGACATGAAACTCCTTGACATATATGTGTTTTGTTGTTGTTGCATCTTACAAGGAATATTGAATGAATCTGAAATATTAATGGGAGTATTTGTTGTTGTTGTTTGGTCATTTTTCAGTTTTAACTGGCTCTTCACGACCCTTTTTGGGGTTTTCCTGGAAAAGGTGCTGGAGAAGTTTGCCATTTTCTTCTCCAGCTCTTTTTATAGGAGAGGAAACTGAGGTAATTCAGGGTTAAGTGACTTTCCTGGGGTCACTCAGCTAGTAAGTATCTGAGGCCAGATTTGAACTCAGAAAGATGAGTCTTCCTGACTCCAGTCCCCAGCACTCTATCCACTGCACCACCCACAGGAAGTAACCTTCTATAAAAGAGATTAAAAAGTAGCTTTTTGTTCTACCAAATCAAAGGGTTTTTTGTAATCAACAAACAATAAGCACAATGGTATGTGATATTTTCTCATATCTTTCAATCAACTGTGAGAATGAAAATATGAGATTCACTGTTGAATATTGCTTGCAAAAGTTTGCTTGTTCTCTACTGATACCTTCATCAAGGATGTCTTCAATTCATGTACAGAATACTCTCACAAACAGTTTGTATACGTGCACAAGTCAGCATATACATCAATTCTCAGTCACTTTTTTTAATCAATAAGGTCTAAGATTTTCCTATCTCTTTGGTATCTTTCCCTCTTTCAGAGACCTTGTAAACTTGTCCCTCAATACCTTCACAGTCATTTCACCTCCAGCACAGATCTCTTCTATTTACATGTGATCCAATTTGACTGCTTTTCCCATCTTTGTCCTCTTTAGTGTCATTTCTGCTCCCTCTATAAGCACCTCAGGGACTGTGATGCTAGAGTCCAAATGTTGTAGTTCCACTATCCTCAATGGAGAAAAGAGTTGTAATAACTTCTTTAATAACTTTTGTAATAATTTTGTAGTAATAATTTTTGCAAATCTTTTCCAGTTTTCTTCCTTCTATATTCCTCTTTCCATTTTCATCCTTAAAAAGCCTTTAGGATGACTTTGTTTATTTGGATAGCACGCCCAGAGTTCTTTAAACTGGTTTTATACTCTACTGCTTCTCTTTGTTTTATGAAATGATATTGCTCATGACCATAAATCATCCTTCTTCACAGATTTTACAGATGAGTTTACATTCTAACTTAGTGCTGCTGATGGTAGCCATAACCCTTTATTTATCTATTCCACTTGTTGACTAGAATGGATTCTAATGGTTCCTTTGATATTCTAGCAATTATTTTACATTATTTTAACATCTGGATTAATTATTATTGTTTCATTTCAGTCATGTCAGACTCTTCACGAAGCCATTTGGAGTTTTCTTGGCAAAGATACTGGAGTAGTTAGCCATTTCCTTCTCCAGCTCATTTTACAGATGAGGAACTGTGGCAAGCAGGGTTAAGTGACTTGCCCAGAGTCACACAGATAGTAAGTGTCTGAGGCTGATTCTGAACTCACAAATAAGAGCTTTCTTGACTCCAGGACCAGCACTGAATCAACTGTACCACCTAGCTGCCCCATCTAAATTATTACAGGCAATGTCAATATCAGCTCTGTTGTCTACTCCCCATTTTTTATTTTCAATAATTTATTTAAATAATTCGAGTTAAATCTGATAGACTGTATATCATATCTTTTCTCATTACCATTCTTCTTGCTTATGATAGATTATGATGTTAGCAAGAGATTGAAAATCAAGGTAAAGGAGCAGACACTAAGAAAGTACATAGCTACTCTTGATGAGATCAAGTCATTAGGCTTACATGAACTACATCACAGGTTACTAAAAGAAGTGATGGATATGATTATTGAGCCACTATCAATGACTTATGAAAAGATCACGGAGAAGAGAAGTAATGCCCCTGGACTAGAGAAGTCTCCACGTTGGCCCAATACTCAAAAAATGGAGGAAGATGCATGAAGCTAAAAGAGAAAACACAAGAGATTTTTCCTGCTCCACGCTAGGGCAAAGGGCTTTCTTACCTGGGACCACTGAGGAAATTAGAATAGATTTTTCTTGAGCCATCCCACGTCTTCCTACTCCTCACTTAAAAAGGAGATGGAATTTCTCCCACGATTCCCCAAACCTCAGAGAATCCAAGATCAGGCCCAGCAACCTAGGCTGCAGCAACAAGCCTGTTGCCAAAATTATAGAAGTGATATGTATGTGTATGTATATATATATATATATATAATACATACACATACATACATATACATATACATAAATACATACA
The DNA here is from genome assembly GCF_003287225.1 of Phascolarctos cinereus. NCBI lineage: Eukaryota > Metazoa > Chordata > Mammalia > Diprotodontia > Phascolarctidae > Phascolarctos > Phascolarctos cinereus. The sequence goes on along the minus strand of NW_027555847.1, from coordinate 203,999,343 downwards.
TACATGTGTGTGTGTGTGTATACATATGAACTGCTGTTTGGTATGCCTCACCTCATATTATACTTGTGAAATAGACTTGTTTTTCAACTCAAGTACAGGACTTAAAATTTGGATTCAGGACATCATTCTTGGCTTTTGATATCTTTTGGGATACTGATTCAGTCAACCAATGTGGAAGCTAATCTTTCCAGCTTGATGTCATCTATAAATTTAACAAATGTACAATGTGTCTATACCTAAGCCATTGAAAAAAAAATGTTATTCACACCCAGAGAAAGAAATGTGGAGTCTGAATGCAGATGGAAGCATCCTATTTGCTCTCCTTTTTCTATGTTGTTTTGTTTTTTTGCTTCATTCTCGTGGTTCCTCTCATTAGCTCTAATTGTTCTTTACATCATGACTAATGGGAAAATATGCTTCATATGAATGTATATGTAGAGCCTATATCAGATTATATACCATGGAGGGGGGATGGGAGAGGAGAAAATTTAAAACTCAAAATCTTATGGAAGTGAATGTTGAAAACTAAAAATATATTAATTATAAAAACAGCAAGTAAGAAGTAGAGGGAAAAATTGGAAGACAAATGAGAGTGATGCAAGAAAATCATGAAAAACGAGTGAACAGCTTGCTAAAGGACACCCAAAAAAATACTGAAGAAAATAACACCTTGAAAAATAGACTAACCCAAATAAGAAAAGAGGTCCAAAAAGCCAAGGAGGAGAAAAATGGCTTAAAAAGCAGAACTGGCCAAATTGAAAAGAAGGTCCAAAAACTCCCTGAAGAAAATAATTCCTTAAAAATCAGAACAGAGCAAATGAAAGCTATTGACTCTACGAGAAATCAAGAAATTATAAAACAAAACCTAAAGAATGAAAAAATAGAAGACAAGGTGAAAAATCTCAATGGAAAATCAACTGACCTGGAAAATAGATCCAGGAGAGAGAATTTAAAAATTATTGGACTACCTGAAAGCCATGATCAAAAAAAGAGCCTAGACATCATATTTCAAGAAATTATCAAGGAAAACTGCTTTGATATTATAGAACCAGAGGGTAAAATAGAAATGGAAAGAATCCACCGATCACCTCCTAATAGAGATCCCAAAAGGAAAACTCCCAGGAATATTATAGCCAAATTCCAGAGTTCCCAGGCAAGGAGAAAATATTGCAAGCAGCCAGAAAGAAACAATTCAAGTATTGTGGAAACGATCAGAATAACACAAGATTTGGTAGCTTCTACATTAAGGGACCACAGGGGTTGGAATATAGTATTCCAGAGGGCAAAAGATATAGGATTACAACCAAGAATCACCTACCCAACAAAACTGATCCTTAAGGGGAAAAAAATGGACATTCAATGAAATAGAAGACTTGCAAATATTCTTGATGAAAAGACCAGAGCTGAATAGAAAATTTTACTTTCAAACACAAGACTCCAGAGAAGCATGAAAAGGTAAACAGGAATGAGAAATCATAAGAGACTTATTAAAGTTGAACTGTTTACATTCCTACATGGAAAGATGATATTTGTAACTCATGAGACCTTTCTCAGTATTAGGGTAGTTGGAGGGATAGATAGATAGATAGATAGATAGATAGATAGATAGATAGATAGATAGATAGATATACACACACACATATATATACACACACATATATGTATATGTGTGTATGTATATGTGTATATATACATACATATGTATATATATACATATGTATATGTATATAGACAGAGGGCACAGGGTGAGTTGAAAATAAAGGGAGGTTATCTAAAGAAGTAGAATGGGGTAAATTATCTCACATAAAGAGGCAAGAAAAAGCTTTTACAGTGGAGGGGAGGAGGGGGGAGGTGAGAGGGAAGGAGTGAATCTTACTCTTATCAGATTTGGCTTAAGGAGGGAATAAGATACACACTCAACTGGGCATGGAATTCTAGCTTACCCCACAGGAAAATAGTGGGGAAGGGAACAAGTGGTGGGGGAATGACAGAAGGGAGGGCAGACTGGGGGAGGGGGTAATCAGAAGCAAACATTTTTGAGGAGAAACAGGGCCAAAAGACAGAATAGAATAAACAGGGGTGGGGCAGGATAGTATGGAGGGAAGTATAGTCAGTCTTTCATAACATTACTATTATGGAAGTGTTTTGGATGATTACACATATATAACCTATATCAAATTGCTTGCCTTCTCAGTGAGGGTGGATGGGGAGGGAGGAAGGGAGGGAATTTGGAACTCAAAGTTTTAAAAAAGAATATCAAAAATTGTTTTTCCATGCAACTGGGAAATAAGATATACAGGCAATGGGGTATAGAAATCTATCCTGCCCTATAGGCAAACAGAAAGGGAAGAAGATAAGGGAAGGGGTGGGGATGATAGAAGGGAGGGCAAATTGGGGAAGGGGCATTCAGAATGCATGCCATCTGGGGGTCAGGGGAGGGGAGAGATGGGGAGAAAAATTGGAACTCAAAATCTTGTAGAAATGAACATTGAAAACTAAAAATAAATTAATTAATTAAAAAAAACAAAAAAGAAAAAGAAACGTTAAACAGCACTGGCCCAAGTTCAGATTCCTTCTACATCAACACTGAACCATTAAAGACCACATTTTGGATCCAACTATTCAAAAAGTGCTGAATCAAGCATTCAACTATTCAGCCATTCAACCAGTTCCAAATTCACTTAATTTGGTCTGGCCCATGTTGCTCCATTTTCCTCCCAAGAATAGTATGAATCTACAAATTCCTCTGAGAAAGTGTTTTTTTTCCTTTGCCTTTGTAATTTTGTAAAAAATTTTGACTCGTATCCACAATAATCAGCATAGTGCCTTGAACATACTTGGTCCTTAATAAATGTGACATAGCAGACAGAGAACTGACCGTAGGGCCACAAAGACTTGGGTTCAATGCCCATCTCTGACACAAGGTGGTTGTGTGATCCTAGGTAAGTCACTTAACTTCTCCATACTTTAGGTCAGATAGTTTCCCAGAAACTCATGGCCACCAACACTTCTAAGTGCTGCCTGAACCAGATTAAAATGTGATTGGGAAATATTTAACAAACAACATAAAACTACAATAAAACATAGAAAACATTACCTTTTAAGACTAAAACAATATGCAGACCCATTTCTGTGGGTTTGTCACACTGCTTTAGACAACTCTAAAACTGAAAATTGAAGAAAAGGTATTGACCTGCATTGGTAGAGGGTGTTTATTCATCCAGAAGTTCCCTATACCAATGAAATCACAGACCTAGTCCATATTTCAATAACATATTAAAGAGTTGTTTAAAAAACATGCATTTTAATATGCATTATAATTTTAATATGCATTAAATAACATTTAAAATATAATATGCTATATCAAAAACTAATGAGCTACCCATCTGTAGGACTATTTAAGCCCTAAATGGATAACCAGCCATCATTGATATTGTGGAATAAGTGATGTTGGACCAGATGACCTCTCAGGTCCCTACTAACTCCACCAGTCTATGACAGTATGATTTGCAATTCTCTCTCTTCACCAATAAGAGATTTGTAACTGGAGAGTTTTAAGAACATAATAATAAAACTGCCAAGTAAAATGATTCATGAAAAATTGTGGAGTTATGCAATGAAGCCAGACACACCTACAGTGCTTTCTAAAACCAATTAAACATCTGAAAAAGATTTTCCCCCCTCAGAACAAAAAGAACCGACTTGAAGAATATTTCTTTAGTCACAATTTACATTTATGTCTATAGGAAGCCAAACTAAAACAAAGTTAGACTTTTGTCAGGTGACTGCCTTGCAAAGAAACCACAACATTCATGGTATGTAAATCAACAATAATAGATGACATTTATATAGCACTTATCTATCTACATCTATATGTACATATCTATATCTATCTGTATGTCTATACAGATAGATATAGATATATAGATGTGTCATATCTATATATGTACATATAAAACACCTCAGTTGATCCTTTCAAGAACAGTGAGATTAGTATTATACATATTATAAAATCACATTTTACAAATGAGGAAACTGAGGCTCAAAGAGGTTTGGTGATGGCCATACCACCAATATGGATTCAAACCTAGATCTCCCCTGACTCCAGGTCCAGCATTCTTTTCACTACCCCTGCACTGCCTCTCAAAAGAAAGAACATTAAACCTTCTTCCTCTTCCTCCTCCCTCCAAAAAAGAGTTTATTTACTAAAAAACAAAACTGCCCACTTCATCTTTAAATATTTCATTTGGCTTCCATGCTTTTCTCTTATGAACTTCGTAATTGCCAAACAATCCCACAGAAGGAACTGAAAGACAAAGCTGTTAATGTGCAACATAATTAAAAATCACCAAGCAGGGAAATAGGGAATGCTTTCTAAGGGGAAAGTACTGGCACAGTGCATAATTATGTAATAAATACATTAAATTGAGTCCTACTCCCACTGTTCTCTAAGGAAATGACCATTTTTAGCTTCAGACAAGAACTTTTATTATCAAAAGTCAGTGAGGGAGAATGGGCTTGATAGAACCAATAGCCAAAGAATGTTATGGCTAGGAAGTAGACACACTTTAAGATTTGCAGGGCATTTTACATGTATTATCTTCTCTGATCCTCACAACAACCTTGTGAGGATCTCCAAAAGGGTTATTATCCCCATTTGACATGCAAAAAACGGAGGCTGAGAGAGGTTAAATGATTTTCCCAGCATCACACCGCTAGTAAGTGACTGAGACAGGACTTGAACTATGCTCTTCTTGATTCTAAGTCTATCATTCTACCCACTCTCCATTTTGCAAACTTTAAAGCAGTGGTGTCAAAGTCCAATAGAAATGGGAACCACTAAACAATACATAAGGATCCCTGCGGGTTGCATATTGACTTAGGAAACCACATATTAACATTATCTATATTCTATTACATTTTTATTTATTTTGCTGAATATTTCTCAAGTACATTTTAATCTGGGTCAACATTCTGGAGTAGTGGCCTATAATGTTTCATATCTTTGCCTTAAAGCATTATATTAATGTGAGCTATTATGATCACCTTCCTCTTCAAATGAGATAAAATACATAAAGGACATTGCAAACCTTAAAGTGCTGTATAACTGCTAGATATTATTCTTAATAGTAATATTTTTTAATTTGCATTATTAACATATTGTCCACCATTTTCTTGTCAAGACAATCAATAAAACAATAAATCATGCCCTGATTTTGTAGCATTTACTCATTTCCAAGGGGTAAATATATGTTCATGCTGAAAATCTACCTAGCTTTCTCAAGCCAGTTTGAGCTGGCCCTAGCCCTCTCCTGACAGCACTATACAGCACATAATAGGTACCCAGATAAACATCTCCAGTGCCTTCAACCAATCCCCATATAACATGGTCTTGAGTCCTATCCCCATCTTGGTTTTCCTCCTTAGGTTACCCTCTAGCTTGTCTACATACTTCCTAACATTTGAGAGACCAACTGAAAAGTGTGTTTCAGAAGTGATCTGACTGGTACAGAGCACAAATTGCCACCTCCCCCTTCCTCCATGCTGCATCTCTCTTTAAAGCTGTTAAAGACTGACATCTCTCTCATCACACACTGCTAACTCATCCATTAAAACTCCCATATCATTTTTATAATAATTGTTGTCTAGTCATACTTCTCCCTTCCCGTGCCTGTAATGATGATTTTTTAACCCAGGTGTAGGACTTTACACTTACCTCTAATAAATGTCATCTTATCAGACTGGGACAATCACTAGACCGTTGATATCTTTTGGATTCTGTCATTCAATTTATTAAGTCTCTCTTCCAACTTTGTGCTATGCCCACATTTGATAAGCATGCCATTTAGATTTCATCTAATTCACTGCCAAAAATGTTAACAACAGCAAATTACCAAGAATATATCTGTGGGGCCTTCCAAATTGGCACTGAACAATTAACTACTTTTTGTGATAGGTGGTGTAGTGGACAGAACACAGGGCCTTGAGTCAGGCACACCTCAGTTCAAATCTTGCCCCAAATACTTATCAACTATGTGATCCTGGGCAAGTAATTAAACCTCTGTCTGCCTCAGTTTCCTCATCTCCAAAATGGGTCTAATGATAGGTTGTGGTGAGGATCAAATTAAATATTTGTAAAGCACTTAGCACAGTGTCTGTCACATAGTAGGAACTTAATAAATGCTTATTTCCTTCCTTTTTTTCTGTCTAGTGTCCAGTTTTGCCTTTTTTTCATTAATTATCGCTGTCCCTGGCTTTAACTTCCAACTAAAACCTCACTTTTACTGAAGCCCCTTCCCAAACCCTCTTAATTCTAGTGCCTTCCCTTTGTTAATTATTTCCTATTTATTCTCTATATAAACTGCTTTGTATATATTTGCATGTTGTCTCCTCCATGGCAAGCTCCTTGAGGACAGGGGCTGTCTTTTGCCTTTTCCTTTATCTCCAGTGTTTAGCACAGAACCTGGCACATAATAGGTGCTTAATAAATCTTGATTCATTGATTGTCTCTTCTACCAGAAGCATAACTTCTGCCTTCTTCTTGATCTCAACATAACTTTTTTTTTAAATTATCATTTTATTGACCCTGGCATTCAATATCAACCTCAGATCTTCCTGAACTTTCTTCATCTTGACATTGTTCTGACTTTTCTATTTCCATTTGTTCTCATTCATTCTTGTTACCTCCCCTGATTTCTATCTTTAAAACATGACTTTTAAAAATCCAGGTTGCATGACTAATGTGGAAATATGTTTAATATGATTATACATGTATAACTTCTATCAGATTGCATGCCATCTTGGGGAAAGGGAGGGGAAGGAGGAGGAGAAAATTTAAAACTCAAAATCTTGTAAAAATAAATGAAAACTGAAACTGAATAAATAAACGAGTATTTTAAAAAACAAATAAAAATCCAATTTGGTTGATGTTCCCTTTGTAGCCACAAAAGTCTCTTTTAGAAAGTTCCTCCTTTTCTTCTTCATCAGAATTTTGTTAGGATCTTCAGAATTTAATTTGTGAGAGTTTTCTATTCTTATTAAGCTGACTTTCCCTATAGAATCTTAGGCCACGTGATTCAATTATCCAGATATTTGGAGTTCTCTCTCTCCATCTCCTCTTTCTTTACTCACTCTCTCAAAAGACAGCAGTTAATTTAAAAGGAAAGAACTGGCTGGTGAGAGTAGAAATTATAGGAACCAAGAGGGGAAGTTTCTAGAGTCTGTGATAGAGGAGAGGGAATCTGTGTATAGTATAGTATAGTATAACATGCACCCTAAATTTGGAAAATTTGGGAAAAAGTTCAAAGGAGAGATAAGTAGGATCTTTTTTATGAAGTAAAATGTTCGAGAAGTAGGAAATGCTCAATAATTAAAGTTGTAAGACACAAAAGGAAACAATTCCAGTAAGGACAAACCATGGAACTTGTCTGAAGAGAACTAAGTAGATGCACAAATAACTCAACAACCAATTTAGATTTTTAAAAGAAATCCACAGAAAATGGAAGCCAAGCTAAGTAATAGAGGATGGATGTAAGCATGGAGCACAGTCCTGTAAAATGTGTTAAGAATGCTGAAGATCACAACAAACTGAAGCTAGCGGGGCAGCTAGGTGGTGTAGTGGATAGAGTGGCCCTGAAGTCAGGAGGACCTGAGTTCAAATCCGGCCTCAGACCAAACACTCGACACTTACTAGCTGTGTGACCCTGGGGAAGTTACTTAACCCCAATTTCAAAAAAAAAAAAGTGAAGCTGGCAAGAAAAAGCAAGCATGACAAAAAGGGGAGATTTTGGGTTTTTTGGTTTTGTTTCTTTTCTTTTCTCAGCTACATTGGGAGAAAATGGACTTTTGTACAGAGTGGATAGGATGATAATAACTGACAAAAGAGAGAAGGCAGAGCTGCTTTTTTTCTGTTTTCTCTGCAATGGAGAATTTCCTTTAAAGTGGAAATGACAGAACAAAAATAGCTAACAGGGATTCCCGAGATGAGCAAAGAAAACAGTATTAATACCTAGCTACCAATGAATTTGAGTCTCCTAGACCAGATGAACTACATCAACAGATCCCGAAAGGATTGGCATATGTTACCTTAAGTGATATTTGAAAGATCATGGAAAATAGGAGATGCACCTGGGCATTGGAGAAAATAAAATCTTGTTCTGTTTTTGAGAGACAGAGAGAGAGAGAGAGAGAAGAAAATAGAGTCTATCTGAAAACTATAGGCCAGTGAGCTTAACTTCAATCCCTAGGAAAATTCTAGAATGGACAGTTATTCTAGAGAGATGGTTAGACCATCTAGAAAAGGAAGCCATGATTACAAAGAATCAGCACAGAATCATCAAGAACATGTCATGCCTCTCCCTTTTTGATAGGATCATTAAATGGGAACAGAGTACCTAGATTTTAACAAAGTTTTTCATTCTATTCTTGTGGAGAAGATGGAGAGAGATGGATCAAACAATTAGACAGTAAGATAGATTTGGAACCAGTTAGACAGCTCTACTCAAAGAACAGTTGCTTTTTCTATTTCATTATGGCAGGAGGTCTCTAGTAGAGTATCCAGGGATATGTGTTTCCCCTTAATAAGGATCTGTTCTGGAAAACTTGGACTCAGTCAAAGGGCCACACTTGAGGACCTACAGGGCCACATGTGGCCTCGAGGCTGCAGGTTTCCCACCCCTGTTCTAGATTCTTTAAATATATTAAAATTGTATTTTGAAAAGTCAAAGCAAATAAACATGCTGCTTTTTATCCTAAAAGAAAAAGCAAAGTCATATATCGGAATTTCATATTGATGAAACCCAGAATAGTTATGGAGAACATAAAAATGTCAGTATCATGGGTAGGGAATCTCCAGGTAAGTCTTTGGTATCTCCTATTTTAAGTAATAATCCTGAGTGGTTTTAATCCTGATGAAAAGGGATTCAAAGAAATGGAGATGACCTACAATGCCTTTCTTCACTTTTTGTGTTTTATTAGAAAGAACACTGTGACTGGCTATCAGGTGCCCCATATTGTTATTCTGGTTCCTCCTCTAATTATCTAGTTATCACTAGGTAAATCACAACCTCTCTAGATCTCAATTTCTTCACGTGTAAAATATGGGTAGTACCATCTACTCTATTTCTAATCAAAGTATTTTTGACCCTGCAAAATGCTAGTAGGTCTATACCTAAAAAAAAAATCAAAGAGGAAAAAGATCCATATGTAAAAAAATCTTTTAGTAGTTTTTGTAGTATCAAGGGACTGAAAATTCAAATTATAGTATATCAATGAAATGAAATACTATTGTGTCACATGAAATCATGAAGGGGACAGTTTCAGAGAAATCTGAGATTTGTATGAACTGATGCAGAGAGAAGTGAGCAGAACCAAGAGAACAATATATATAATAACAACAATACTGTAAGGACAAACAGTTTTGAAAAACTTAGAAACTCTGATCAATACAATGACCAACCATGATTCCAGAGGACTCATAATTAAATATGCTATCCACCTCTTGATAGAGAGTGCAAAATAAGACTTTTTTTTTAGACATGGTTAATAAGGGAATCTGTTTTGCTCGACTATACATTTTTACAATGGGTTGTTTTTCTTGCTTTCTCAATGTGGTGGTGAAGGGTGGGAAAGAGATAACAAGGACTATAAGGTAAAATTGTATTTTAAAAGTATTTCAAAAGGTTATTATGAGATCCTAAATCAGCAGCAGAATCTAGTCACGTGTATATAACAATTTAAGAGAGAAGCAACTTAGCATAGTGAATACAGAGTCAATCTCTGAACCAGAAGACTTGGGTTAAAGTCCTCCCTCTGACATATATTGAATGTGTGATCCTGGGCAAGTTACTTTAGTGCATTAGGCAATTCTCCAAGTAACAGAAAGTTGCCAGCCTGCACTGATAGATGGAGTTTTCTCACCTGAGAATTCCCTATACCAGTGAAATCTCAGGGCAGGTCCTTCTCCTTTTGAGATTAACAAAGTACTTCCCTCCCAACAACTTTGTGAACTAGGTAATAGAGATAATATTATTCCCATTTAACAGATGAGGAAAATGAGGTTCAACACTTGCCCATGGTCACATAGCTAATGTCAAGCTAAAAGCACCATGCTTATGTGAGTTACAATTATTAAAAATAAAATTAGCAGGTCTGAAAAGCTTTAATATGCTTTTCCCTCAGCACATGACAGGGAGATTTTTCCATTTACAGCCTGCAAGTCAACCTGGGAAGCTTCTGTCTCTATTTTGGTGAAGCCTGTCTGTCCTCAGAGAAGCTATTACATTCCCCACGGAGATGAAGGATTTCAGAGCATACCAGCATAGGTCCCAATTTTGTAAAGGGAAAAAAAACATGAGAAGAAATACCAAGTGGTAAATAAGCTAAGAAAGCCTACAAGGCTGACAGAAGCAACATTGAGTATTTGGAACCAAGGCCCTCTCATTTTGCACTCCCTGACTTGTAAAGCAAATTGCAAAGGTTTTTCATGTCCACAGGAGTCTCATGGCAGGAATAAAACGACGAAGAAAAAAACAAGGCGAGGCTAAGGCAGAAGAGAGACTGCTCCCAGAAAACTGAACAATAACTCTAAGGCTATGGAAACAAGAAGTGTGACTACTATGGCAACATAAGAGGGAACAACTAAAATGATTTAGAAGCAAGCCAGGCAAAGATGGTGTCAGGTTCTACTAACGCATTGGTGGCATCAAGCACTCCTAAATTGCCAGGAGCAACATTTTGTTCTGATACCAGTTCAAAACACTGGTGACTTTTTCTTTTCCCAGCTAAAACTGATGAATCAGACCACATCTGCTGGCTCATAACCCTGAGAGGCACACAGCAGAGGGAGAAGTCAGAGGAGAGGCACATGGCGAGGAAGAAGTTGAAGGATGTCTGTTAGCAACTTCAGGCTCCAGTAGTTACCATTAACTTGGGATCAGATTCTGCCTTTGCAAGGCCACCATTAAGAGCACCTAGGTGAAGTGCATTTCTGAGGAAAAATTGGGCAAATCATTTAAGCTTTCTCTGCCTCAGTTTCCTCATCTGAAGCAGCTAGGATATAGTATATAGAAAGGCGGATTTGGTATCATGAAGATCTGAATAGGAATCTTGCCTCAGACACTTAATAAAGGGGTGGCCCTGGACAAGTCATTTAAACTCAGTTTAACAAGTCATTTAACCCAGTTAGTTTCAGTTTCCTCTTCTATGAAAAGGGAATAACCTTAGCACCTACCTCACAAGGATATTATAAGGGTCAAGTGAGATAACATTTGTAGAGTGCTTTGTAAATTTTACAATGCCATATAAATACTAGCTACATATTACTTATTTATTTATTTATTTATTTATTTATTGGCTGTGAAATGAGGAGGTTAATAATTTATAAGATCCCTTCTAGCTCTAAATTTATGACCCTATAAATGTCAAGGTGGGTTGGAGTTAGGCTATTGAAGTATTCTTAAATCACCCAGTGAGATCGGCATCAAAGAGGTAAGACGGGTTCAGGGCTGGGAACCCATTTGGACAATAGCTCCTAATGTACTATGGGAATAAAACAAGTACACAAAAGCTTCCAGTCTAATAGGAATGTCTGACACAAAAACTAGCTCTACACACAGTAGGCACCTAGAAACTATCTGCTAAATGTTGTCTGTCACCTCCAAGTCACCTCCAACTACAATTCCCTCTTCATTCACCATCCCCTCCTCCAGCAAATTGAGGTCTGACCCCCTCACTGAGATGCATCTGAAGGACTCCACTCATTAGTGCCTATGGCTCCACTCCATCAGAGCTAGAGTCACAATTTCGAAGAGCTACCCTCATTCATTTTATTTATTTTTATTTTACTTTGTTTTTTTTAGGCATTTGGGGTTAAGTGACTTGCCCAGGGTCACACAGCTAGTGTCAAGTGTTTGGTCTGAGGCCGGATTTCAACTCAGGTCCTCCCAACTTCTGGGCCGGTGCTCTATCCACTGCGCCACCTAGCTGCCCCTTGGGTTTTGGGGGGGTTTTTTGGTTTGTTTTTTTTTTTACCCTCATTCATTTTAATCCAGACTCTTTACTCTAAAATTCTATAACCTACCAGGAACCCTTCCAGTGTTGATGTTTTATGGTTCTAACATAAATAGGAGCATGGAAACAATATGTATAAAGGCTTCCTGCTCCCTCAACCACATTCTGGGAAGGAAGGGGGCATCTAGATGGTATGAGTGCTGGACTTAAGAGCCAGAAAGACTTGAGTTTGAATCCTGCCTCAGATACTAGCTGTGTTACCCTGGGCAAGTCACTTAACCACTCTCAGCCCTAGATTCCTCATTGCTAAAATGGGGGTAATAATAGCACCTGGGGATAGTGAGGTGGCGCAATGAATATGGAGTCAGCAAGACTCATCTTTGTGAGTTCAAATCCAGCCTCAGACGCGTGCTAACTGTGTGACCCTGGGCAAGTCACTTAATCCTGTTTGCCTCGGTTTCCCTATCTATAAAACGAGCTGGAGAAGGAAATCACAAACCACTCCAGTATCTTTGCCAAGAAAACCCCAAATGAGGTCACAAAGAGTCGGACATGACTGAAAAACAACTAAACAACAACAAAACAACACAACTTACCAAGCAGGGTTGTTGTGAGGCTCCAATAAGATAACACATGAAAAGCACTTTATAAATCCTACAGCAGTATATAAACGCTAGCTGTTATTAGCTATTATTAAGGGGAGGGAGTTTCAGTCTGGAAGGGTTTTTTTGCAAGTTTTTCAGTTTTTGATACTGGCAAGAGATGAACTCTAAACCATCCTCCTTTCATATACAAATTCCTCTTGACTCACTGCCCCTGAGGAATGTACTGACCCCTCACCTTACACATTTAAAAAGTTCTCTGCTTTTACTTAAAATTTAGCTTATATATGACTGTGGTCATTTATTTCTTTCCTTGCCATTGTTCGAACCATTAGCACTGGAAAAGATCCTAAAACATTATAAAATTTAGAGTGAATTTAAAGTAAAACCTACATTAGAAATCATTTAGCCCTGGCTCATCATTTTATGGATGATAAAACTGAGGGCTAAAGAGGTTAAGTGATTTGCCCAAAGTCATAAAGGTATTAAATGGCAAATCTGGGATCAGAAGCCAAGTCACAGAATTCATGGATCATGAGTGCCAGAGGGCTCCTATGAGATTATCTAGAACAACCTCCATTTTATTGATGAGGCTGAGGAAGACTGATGCTAATAGTAATAACTTGTAGATGTACTTAGACATTGAGAGACAGAGAGAGAAAAGACAGACATAGAGAGGGAGAAAGTGATAGAGAGAAATAAAGCGAAAGAGAGAAAGAGACACAGAGAGAGAGAGAGAAACAGATATAGAGACAGACATAGATAAAGACACAGAGAGAGAAATTTAAGTTGCAGAAAGCTCTTTATGAATATCTCACTTGATCTTCACAACTAGGGAGGTAAGGTGCTGTTATTATCTATATTTTATGGTCAAGAAAATTGAGGCAGAGGTTAAGAGACCTGCCAAGCATCACACAGCTAATAAGTGTCTGAGGCAGGATTTAAACTCAAGTCTTCTGAACTCCAAATCTAATACTCTACTCACAACTCCGCCTAGCTGCCTCAGATTAAATGACAAGGAAAAATCCACTAGGTTAGTTTGGAACAGAGATGAGACATCCTAATTGTTCTGACTGCCAGTTCAGAGCTCCAGGAGGCTATACTTCTTTTCTTAGTTTGAAAACAGCACTGCTTCAGCACCTGTTGGCATATGAATAAAGGAAACTTCCTGTTCCCTAGGAAGCTATATTCCAAAAGAGATGGAGGGACCACATTTATACCATGATTAGAAGAGTGCCTTGGATAGGAAATACTTTGGAACAATGCTGGCTCTCATTTCATTCTACCTCCCCTCCAAAAAAAAACCAAAAAACAGATGGTATGAATTGTCTCCATTCAGAAAGGTACAGTGGGAAAAATTCTAGATTTGCAATCAGAACAGCGAGGTTGAATCTCAGCTCTTCCAGTGACAACCTGTGTAAACTCAGACAAGTTTTGCCTCAGTTTCCTCATCTATAAAATGAAGAAATCAGATTGGATGATCTCAGAAATTCCTTCCAACTCTAAATCTACAATCCTATGGGTTTCAAACCACTCTTAAAGACATCACTTTAAAGACATTTGATTCCCTTCTCTGAACTTTTTTCTAAGTAAGATGCATTAAGTTGTAATAGATGGTCTTCAAACAATGAAAGATTTTAAGCATCCCTTTCTAACTTTCGTGGCATGATATGTCAGTATTTAGTGATGCTGGGGGAATAGAACATGTCTAGTTCAATAATCCAAGGCATGAATTTAACTGATACCAACTTCCTAAGAATTTCCCCCTCAACTTCCCAGACAGGTGGGTCAAACTCAATGGACTGAATCCAGAGGGTGGGGATGGAAAGAAAGTCCAGGAACCCTGTGGTAGGAGTTAGAATAGCTCTGGAACCTATATTTACTGGAAGCCTCCCTAGCTCATATACATTTTGGGAGTTGGCGCATACTGAGAAATACAGCAGGTTAAAAGTATAGAGATCTGGGCCTAGAGTTAAGAAGTTGTTTCTCAGTCCTTTCACTAATGTCCAACTCTTTGAGACCCCATTTGGGGTTTTCTTGGCAAAGATACTGGAGTTGTTGGCCATTTCCTTCTCTGGCTCATTTTACAGATGAGGAAACTGAGGCAAACAAGGTTAAGTGACTTGCCCAGGGTCACTCAACTACTAAGTGTCTGAGACAAGATTTGTATTCAGAAAGATGAGTCTTCCTGACTCCAGGCCCAGCACTTTATCCACTGGACTACTCTATCTTAGCTGCCCCAGAATCAAGTAGCTGTGTGACCCTGGGTAAGTCATTTAACCTCTGTCTTAGTTTCCTCATTGGTAAAATGGGGCTAATAATAATACCTGCCTCCCAAGGTGGTTGTAAAGATCAAATGAGATAGCATTTGTGAAATGTTTAAAAACCTTAAAGTACTATATAAATGCTAGCTATTATGTTTTAACTTGTATTACAGTTATCTGTATACTCGTCTCATATCCCTTAAAATTTCTTGAGGGCAGAGACTGTATCATTTATCATCTCTGTATCCCCAGAATTTAATGCAGTGCCCTTTAAAAAAAAACAGCCTGGTCTATGATTCATAATTAAAGTTATTAAGATATTAATTTAACTATTAAGTTTAATCTTAAGTTTGAATTTCTTCTTTGTTACAGAGATTCCTTGTTGGATCCACAGATTTTCTCAATGCAGGTACTCCTTCCAACGTTGCCAATCGTAGTTCATCTGTGCCTGCCCATCCTGTGCAACTCTCCTCTCTGTCCTACTGTAAATCCACCACAGCGGGTTTGCCCCAATGTGCTGAGGGCATTCCTTTAGTTCTTTTGATAATGGAGCACACAGGTCTAGTGAGAAAAGCAATGGTCTTCAAGTAAGTTCTGAGCTTTAGTGCCAGATCTGACACTAACTAGCTATCCTTAAAGGCAGGGATTGGTCATTTTTGTAGTATTTGTATCACCATCACCTAACACTATTGCTGCTCAGACTCTTCATGACTTCATTTGGGGTTTTCTTGGTAGAGATACTGGAATGGGTTGCCATTTCCTTCTCCAGCTTAATTTACAGATGAGGAAACTGAGGCAAACAGGGTGAAGTGACTTGTCCAGAGTCACATACCTAGTAAATTCTGAGGCCAGATTTGAACTCAGAAAGATGACTCTTCCTGACTCCAGGACAGGTACTCTATCTACTGTGCCACCTAGCTGCCTGAAATTTAATAATTTAACTAATTAAACTGAACACGGAGCTTGCACATAGGAGGTGCTTAATAAATGCTTTTTGATTAACTGGGTAACCCTGGGAAAGTCTCTTCAACTCTCTTTTGTATTTATTCAGAATGGTGTCATGGAAAGAATTCCAGATTGAGTCAGAACTCTGCTTGAATTTACTATTTGTAAAATGAGTATAATAATATGGATACCGCCTGCCTCAAAGGGACAGCTAGGTGGTGCAGTGGATAGAACTCTGGCCTTAGACTCAGAAACTCCTGAGTTCAAATCCAGCCTCAGACACTTTATGCTTACTAGCTGTGTGACCCTGGGCAAGTCACTTAACCCCAATTGCCTCACCAAAATGCAAAAAAAAAAAGTTGGATAGAAATCTGGGGGCAGCTAGGTGCCACAGTGGATAGAGTACAAGCCCTGGAGTCAGGAGGACCTGAGTTTAAATCCGGTTTCAGACACATAATATTTCCTAGCTGTGTGACCCTGGGCAAGTCACTTAACCCCAATTGCCTTGCCAAAAAAAAAAAGAGAGAGAGAGTTGTAAAGTAAACTTTCAAGTGCCATATAGATATGCATCTTAATAACACAAATGTTTCTGGGGCTGAAAGGTGTTTCCAGTTGCCACTCAGATAGACACAAATGGACCCACTGAGACAGACAAGCCCAATCCACCCAAGTAAATTTTCAGCCACTTATGTCACAGATAAAATTTCTCCCATCCTGTCCCCAAATAACCCATTCTTCGTGATAGAGACTCCCTGTTCTGGCTCTGGAAGGGCTTATTTTCGTTACTTAAGATTATTTTGTATTCTTTTCCCTTTACCTCTGCACATGAGAGATGGACCTTCCCATTGTCCTTGGGCGTTGCAAAAAACAGTAGGGTTGGTGGTCTCTGGCACATACCCCTTCCAACATTTGTACTCAACTCGACTTCCATATGTGGTGTTGTTCAGAAGAGCTGGATAAGCATTTGGGAATGAAGGCAGAATCCCACAGTCCACAGCTGCTGTACAAAGAAAAGAAGAGGTAAAAAAAAAAAAAAAAACAAGGACTGGAGTGGGAAGTGAATTTGTGGGGGAGGGAGAATACAAAGCAGAAGGAGGAAAATAAAATGACAACCTTAGAAACCTAAACACCTGATTTGAAATAGATTTAATGTTCCCCTCTGGAGATCCTCCCCTTTTCAGAAGTCAAGGGTTTTATTTGGATTTCAACCAATCAGTCAAACACTTAAAAGCCTACTATATGCCAGGCATATGGGTATTTTTGATACCACAACCAAAACAAAAGTGTCCCTGTGCTCTCAGCAAGCTTCTGTTCTGCTTAAGAAGACAACATGGGCACATATAAGTATGTACAAAATAAATAAAAGATAATTTGGGAGGCTATGAGAGGGTATAAGGATCAGGGAGGGCCTCTTAACAGTGCTTGAGCTGCATTTTGAAGGAAGACAATACTGATTCTAGAAAATGAAGGTAAGGAGAGAGTGCATTCCAGACCTCAGGGAAGGCCTGTACGAAGGCACAGAGATGAAAAATGAATGTCCTATGTAAGGAATAACCAACATGACTAGACTGTAGTGAGCAAAGGACAGTAATTATTAATATTTTTATACAAACATTCTTTGTTATGATTTCTTTCTTTTTTTTTTAAGGCAATTGGGGTTAAGTGACTTGTCCAGGGTCACACAGCTAGAAAGTGTCAAGTGTTTGATTTGAGGCCGGATTTGAACTCAGGTCCTTCTGACTTCAGGGCAGGTACTCTATCCACTGAGCCACCTAGCTGCCCCTTTGGTATCACATATTCTTGTATTAGAGTTAAAAAGGATTCCGCACATTTTTCTTTTTTGCTCACTCTACAAAAAGGCTTTCATCAAAGTGTGGAAAACAATATTTGATTTCGAAGCAATGAGGCTAGTTTTATTAATATATTTGCTTTTTAAATTTTAAATAAACAGAATTTATACATCCAGCAAAGTGCTTATCACTTAAAAGTAGTCACTTGGAAGCCATCCATTCACTCTAAAAATATTATTTCCAGGACTTCTTAAGGGAGCTGCTTTTGAATCCAATAGCATAGTCTTTTGAATATCCCCAATAGTCATAAATCATTATCCTCTAAAGATTCTTGAACCAAATTTTGTGAATCGGGTGTATCATCAAGCTAGATTATTTAGGGTCAAACCCAAGGACTAACAGAACAATTAAGTTATTAATTTAACCATTAAGCTGAATAATGAAGCTGAGCTCCTTGTTATGCTGATTCCTTGTTGGATCCATGGACCTTCTCAATGTGGGGACATGGCCAATCATAGCCCTTCTGTGCCTGCCTACCCTGTACAGCTCTTGTCTCTCTACTACTGTCAATCCACCACAGGCTCCAAGGTGCTGAGGGCATTCCTCTAGTTCTTTTGACATACTATGGACACCAATGGAACGTACTGGTTATCCACTAGTTATTCCTTGTTTTCACTTTCTGATTCCATCAAGTCGAGCAGTCCATCCCCTATGCCACTTCTAAATTTCAAGTCAAATTTAAAGGACAGTATTGATTACGAAGGTGGCACAGTGGACAGAGTGCTGAGCTTGCAGTCAGGAAGGCTTATCTTCCTGAATTCAAATCTGGTTTACTAGCTGTGTGACTGTGGGCAAGTCACTTAACCCTATTTGCTTCACTTTCCTCATCAATAAAATGAGCTGGAGAAGGAAACATCAAACCACTCCAAATTTTTTTCCAAGAAAAAGTTAAATGGGGACACGATGTTGGGTACATGTTGGATACAACTGAAATGTCTGAATAACAACAAATTAATTGTGAAAGGAATAAAATACTCAAGTGATAGCTCTGTTTATGGAGGATTCTCTTCTTTTTTTTTTTTATTTGATTACCAACTTCCATATTCTCTCCCCTTTCGGACCTCCCTCTGGAGAGAATTCTTCAGCAGGAAGCCTTCTGCAGATTCATTGGCTGTTAGCTACCCTCTCTTTTGTCTCTAGGACCAAATAAAACTCCACATACAGAAAGAGATGTCCATTTTCCCAAATCCTTCCACAGAAATATGCAGTTGCCTTTTCAATTATTTACAACCACATATTATCCCACTCTACAAATTATAGCTAATGACCCAAGGGCTCTTAACCCCATGATGTTTATATGAGTTTCAAAAAAAAAAAAGCCTCCTCTTCCCTTCATGGTTATGGACAACCGAAACCTGACTGTAATTTCACATACGACAAATGCGCCCCACTAGTTATATTATTCACTCCACCATATTAGTATGGGCACAAAGGCCCAAGGCCTGAAGAAACTAGGCAGTCTCTGACATATTAAAAATGAAAATATGTATCCTCAAGTCCTGTTCACCTTTAAATAATGATATCCAATAAAGAGAGTAAGGTGGTATAGTAAATAGAGTGTTGAAGTTGGAATCAGGAAGACTCAAGTTCAAATCCCACCTCAAACATCAAGTAGCTATGTGACCTTAGGTAAGTAATTTAACCTCTTAGTTTCCTCATCTGCAAAAAGGAGAAAATAATAGCACTGACCTCCCAGGATGGTTGTGAGGACCAAATAAGATAATATATCTAAAGCATCTGGCTAGCCTTAAAGTGTTATTTAAATGCTAGCTACTATTAACATTATTATTATGATGATTATGTTCCCTGTCTTCAGGTGACTTCTGGAAAGATGGGTGGGCTTCTGATATTTGTGCGGACTGTCATGGACTAGAAAGATTAATAAGATTATCAAAAAGATTAATAACTTTACATGCTAGTACAATGCTTTACAATATAGGAAGAACTTTCACACATACTATTTTATTTGATCCTCACAACTAAGGTGAGGTAAAAAGAGCAAGTATCCCCTTTTTTCAGATAGGAAAACTGAAGCTCCAATGAGTTGTCTTTTGCACAAGGTCATATGGTTATTAAGTGGCAAAACTAGAACTAGGACCTAGGTTTTTGTAATCCCAATTACAGGTAGGGGCAGCTAAGTGGCACAGTGGATAGAGCACCAATCCTGGAGTCAGGAAGACTCATTTTCCTGAGTTCAAATCTGGTATCAGACACTTACTAGAGCTGTGGGACCCTGGGTAAGTCACTGAATCTTGCATGTCTCAGTTTCCTCATCTTTAAATGAGATGGAAAAGAAAACGGCAAACCACTTCAGTATCTTTGCTAAGAAAACTCCAAATGGGGTCATGAAGAGTCAGATATAACAGAAAAATGACTAAGCAATGACTGATTGAATCTGAATACTGTGTAGAAAGAAGGAAGCAAGGAAAAGACAGACATCTATTTGCAATACATCTTCAATGAGGCAGGGTCACCCCATGAACTCCTAACACTTTTTAAAAATCACAATATAGAGGAACGTTAACCCTTGCCCATAAATTATGAAAATGCTGGTATGAAATTCATGTGAATTTCATGTGAATTATTCCCAGATTGTTAGTTTCCTTATGTGAGTACATATGCAAGCTGCTGAATAATAAATGAATACATGCATGCATGCATGAATAAATAAATAAATCAAATGAAAATAATTAAATTTCCTGATCAGTAAGTCTATGATACTTAGCCACAACATGCTAGTGCCTAACTCACTCACCCCCTCTCTTTTTATCTTCCCACCTATTACACTGAGAACAATAAACAAATCAACATTGACAGCCCTTCCTAGCTGCAATGATAATCAGTTTTTCTATGGCTCCCCAATCATCGATCATGATCATCGCTGTAACTTCTAGGTGTTTATTAAGTGTATATTGATTGAGTGACAAAACATCCTTCCCAACCACTACCCTCAGCACTTAGCCCAGAATCACTGGTTGTAAGGGAGCTTTTAAAAATTATCATTCATTCAAGTTAAGTGTTTATTCCAGACACTGAAACACGCTTCCCTATTTTTGGTAAAGAAATGGAATTATGATAGGTGCAGAATGTTGCATTCATCAAACTGCCATTTTGTTGGATATGTTTGCTTAATTATTCTTCTTTGTTACAAGAAAGGGTTTTCTTGGGAGGGTATATTGGGAAATTTTTGTGATACATAAAAAAAGACATCAACAAAACGTTTTCTTTAATTAAAATAAAATAAAATGGTCCATCAGGAAACCTGTCTTGCAAGCATCTGTTCTACTTGACAAGAAGCCATATCCATAAGCAAAATCCATGTTTTTTTCTAAACCGTATCCAACATGAATGGTGTTTATGAGAAGGAGATTCTCCTGGTGAAACTGTGGAAAGAAATGAGCGCCAAGAGATTCAGTTTCTCCCTTGATGGGCACTGCGTCAAATCACTGAAGACAGCATAGTACAGTGGAAAGAGCACTACAGATAGGAAAATCAGTTTCAAGTACTCCCCTCTCCCATTTATAACTCACTGTGGAATTTCATCCACATGGGCCTCCGCCTCCTCACCTGTAAAATGAGGGGCTTTCCACTAGGGATAATCTCTAGAGTCCCTTCCACCTCTAGCATTCTATGCTACCTTGCCTACAACTTAATACAATATAAAAATAATGCAATATAGGGAGAAGACTTAAAATCAGAAGACCTAGCCACTTACTAGCTTACAAGCAAGTCAGTAGAAGGCCTTGCTTTCAAGAAGCTCAAATTCTAATTGGAGAGAGAGTATTAAACAACTATGTATCTACAAGGTGGTACAGTGGATAAAGGGATGGGCCTGCAGTTAGGAAGAATCATCTTCCTGAGTTCAAATCCATCCTGAGACACTAGCTGTGTGACCCTGGGCAAGTCAATGTGATACAATATACATGGTACAAAGATCAAAGGCACAGTTTGAGAAGAAGCCTGGGGAGGTAAAGAAAGAAAACATAATCAAAACTTTGATTATGGGGGGGGGGAGAAGCACAAAAGAAAAGCACAAAAATTCAGTAAAAATCTAAAGGGGGTAGGAATCACTTATAGCTGAGGGCAATTTAGGAAAGCTTCATGGAAAAGGTGGCATCTTAGCTAAGTTGGAAGGATAAGCAGTATTTCACCAAGCAAAATGTGGGCTAGGGCATGGCAAGTAGAGGAGAACATTGTGAACATAAGTAGAATGTTGAGGAGTCGTGGAGTATATCCAAGGAAGAGCAAAGTACTCCAGAATGGGGAACATATACAACGAGTATGAGTGGTAGAGAAGATAGCCAGCTTTAGAGCCAAGGAATATCGGAAATCAAATCTCGCCCCTGACACAAACTGGATGTGAGACTTTGGGCAAGTCACTTATAACTTCTCAGTGCTCTAGGGAGGCAATTCTAAGTATCATCATAGAAGGTGACAACTGGAATTTGTAAAAGGAGTTTCCTTACCCAGGATTCCCTCTACCGATAAAATCACAATAGAGAATGTGTGATGGGCTATCACAGGAGGTAACCTTGGAAAAGTCAATTGTACCCAAATAACATTGTTTTGCTCTTTAGTCATTTTTCAGTCATGTCCAACTCTGCGTGACCCCTTTTGTAGTTTTCTTGACAGATACTGGAGTGGTTTGCCATTTCCTTCTCCAGCTCATTTTACAGATGAAGAAACTGACACAAGCAGGGTTCAGTGACTTGCCCAGGGTAGTACATGTCTGAGACTGGATTTGAACTCAGGTTTTTCTGATTCCAGGCACAGCACTCTATCCACTGTAGCACTTAGCTGATTCAAATAAGACGGGACTGCTATGTCAAGTTAAAAAAGCATCTCAAAAAAGCAAGAGTCATATCTTCTACTTTTGCTATCATCCTCACTGTGCTTTTTTTTTTTGGGGGGGGGGTGAGGCAATTGGGGTTAAGTGATTTGCCCAGAGTCACATAGCCAGCTAGTAAGTGTTATGTTTCTGAGGCTGGATTTGAACTGAGGTCCTGCTGACTCCAGGGCCGGTGCTCTATCCATTGCCCCACCAAGCTGCCCCTTCTCACTGTGCTTTTTACAAAGTTTTTTTTACAAAACATATGGTAGGTATTCAATAAGTATTTGTTTACTTGATTTGATCAGCTCAAGTCAAACTGTGAGAAGAGAGGTAGCTATGGAAGGAATGGGGAACCAATCACAGGCAGTAAGTTCTGAGCGCCATGACATTTCCTCCACATTTGTAAAAAAAATTATCTCCTTTTGGGTGAATAACAAAGAGGTACTTTTATTCTATAAATCCTCTCACCTTGACACTGTATGTTTGGGGTCTCCCAGGTGCCACCAGCAGTACAACTTATCACACTCTCTTCCTGGTCACCGTAAAATCCTTCTTTACAAGCATAATGAACTTGGCCACCTAGCCTGGAGGTGTATTTTCCGATGATGTAGCCATTTGGAATCTCTGGAGGTGTCCCACAGTCTATTTCTACAGGTAAAATCATGTCAAATTGGTCACTGTATGGATTCTTCAAAGGCAAATACAAACCCTCTTCCCAAATTAATAGATTCACTCTGGCTTGACCACTTGAATCTTTTTCAACAATTGCCTGGGAAATCTTAAGTCTGTATCTACATTCCATTCTAACTTTGCACAGGAACCACGTATATGCATGTGCAACTTCTGAGTCAAGTCTGACTAATATGGACTAACAGAGGCAAGGCCAGTCTGACAGTGAAAAGTCAGAATGATACAAATTTTTTAAAACTAACACAATTTTATTATTTTCAAGGTCATACTTAAAACACAACCAATCAACAGGAAGATCTGAGTTCACATATTGCCTGACACTTATTAGCTTTGTAGCTCTGGACAAGTCACTTAATCACTGTCTGCCTCACTTTCCTCATCTGCAAAATGGGGATAATAATCACATACTCCCTAGAGCTCTTGTCAGGATCAAATGAGACATTTGTAAACTACCAGAGGCATGGTACACAGTAGGTGCTATGGAAATGCTTATTCCCTTCCCCCTCTATTATTCTAATGTATAAAGCTTGCTAAAACTGCTTCAATAAATTAGATAAGTTAGCAATTAGAAGTATTCATTTGCAATAGGGATCTTTTTCACTGACATCATTTCACTGACATAGGATGAGAAAGCTCACTGCACCAATGCAGGATGGCACCTTCTGCACAATAAAGGCTCTTAATTATTTGAAGCAGAATTGTCAAAAACGTAGGAGGCCACATGCTGCCTACAACACTCCAAAGTGGGGCTGAACCAAATTAAAATATAATTGGATAATATTTAATAAAATAAATAAAAATGCAATAAAACATACATAATGTTAATACGTGGTTTTCTAAGTCAATAAGTGGCCTGTGGGGATCTTTCTGTACAGTTTAGCGGCCTCCATTTCTATTTGAGTTTGACAGCACTGTCCTAAAGCACCAAAAGGATAAATGACTTTCTCAGGTTTACACAACATGTACATATTGATGAGGGAATGTGAGTTCAGGTCTTTCTGACTCTGAGGCCAGCTCTCTATCCTCTAGGCCCATCTCCCACTGGGGAATACTAATAATTAATATGCCATAGTTTCCTAAAAACAGTTTACGCTTTTGGATTGGTTAAATACTCTACTTGACACCTTGGTGTAACTTTGTTTTCTTGGTAGATTTTGCAAGGGAACGGGTAAATCACACATCACGTATATACCTGCATATACTCAAGTGACTCTTTAAGGCAGGTAGCTCAGAGCAGACAGATGTCCCCATGAGTCCATCCTCACCTCCAAATGTCACATACCTAAGCAGTGACCCACCTGTGCATGATGTACCATCCCTCATAGGGTGGAAAGGTTGGGTCCCATTTAGGGGAAGGTATCCATCCTTGCAATAGCATTCATAGCTTCCAGGAGAATTCACACACCGTCCCCCAGGCCCACAGGTGTCTGGTACTTCACATTCATCCAGGTCTTGATGATCCAACAAAAGTAAAGAAGGAAAAGAAAGAGATTGAAAAGTGGAAAAAATAATTATTTTTCCATTCTACATTGCTTCATGAAGGAATACACTTGCTACCATCTAACCATCATTTCATCTATTTTAGATTTGTCTCTCCAACTTGATGGTAAACTCCTTCATTATTGGGTCCTTGTCTTATATTTCTCCTGTATCCCTCCATGGCAGAAAATATGCTTCAGACACTCAACAAATACGTGGTGGTTGAGCAATATTTTTGACTAAGTTTAATTTATTTAAATACAATTCATGAGTTATTGTAGTCAAAACTTCTATTGCTGCTATGCATGTACCTTTTTCTCTACCCCTAACCTCACTCTAGTTCTAGAACAATGAACCATGATCAAATTAGCTCTGCCATTATTCCTTCAAGGGGTATGTCAATCTACTCCCCAAAGGTCCACTCCTCATCATATAACTTTCTGGACCAAGGTAATGCTCCCTGGGTACCACTGCTCTAAGTTCATTACCCCATTAGAATATAAGCTTCTTGAAAGCAAGTTCTTTTCTTTTTGTATTTGTTTGCACAGTACTTGGCATATAGTATACCTTTTTAATAAATGCTCTTTTGGGGGGCAGCTAGGTGGCGCAGTTGATAGAGTACCGGCCCTGAAGTCAGGAGGACCTGAGTTCAAATCCAGCCTCAGACCAAGCACTTGACACTTACTAGCTGTGTGACCCTGGGCAAGTCATTTAACCCCCAATTGCCTAAAAAAAAAAGACCAAAACAACCCAAAAAATGATTTTTTTTCCATGTATTCATTTTTTACCCTCTAATGTCCAACCTTCTAGTGACGAGCTCTCTATACTTAGCTAAGTTAGTCCTAGTCATTAGACAAAATCAGTTGCAAAGATCATATCTGAATTTTTCCACCTTGGTAAAAATAATAATCCATGATACATAAAAGTATAAAATGGCCCTTGGTCCTGGATGGCCCATTTACCCAATCACACTGGCAGAGTATGACAAGAAACACAAATATGACAGCCTGTAAATATCAATTTATCTACTGAGATTCTATGTAATAAAAATTATCTGGGGGTTCATTAATTAGGCACTGCTGCTGATCACCACACAAATCAACACACAGAGATAATCATCTGTAGATTTTATTTATCCTCAAAGTTCAGGCTCATCTGTAAGAAAAGTTACAGTTAGAGCATCACCTTCAGCAGCCTTATATATAATATCTGAGACCAGATTTGAACTTAAGTCTTCCTGATTCCAGGCCCAGCACTCTATCTGCTGTGCCACCTTTAGGAGAATGACTGGACTGCCCAACCTGAAGGCCTCTTCACCCCTTACCACGTGGGTGCAATGTGACACCTTCCTTGACTGTGTCTTTTAAACCGATGAGACTGAGCAGTTTCCTGTCTTTCTGTTCCTCTCTGTTCAGCAACTCTCACCTGCCTCATTGAGAGGGTGAAGATCCCAGGTGACCCCAGTTAACCACAAGCAAAAACACCTTGAACAGAACCAGTGAGATTTTACCTGCAGATCCAAAAAATGAGCCTGGAGAGATTTGTTTCTGTTTGGTGTTTTTTGTCCTCCTCAGTCTCAGGTGCTGGAGGTGGTCCTCACAGGACCCAACTGTTCAAACCATGGAGGCCTTGAAGGCAGGCTTGCAGCTGGGATGGTACAGCCAGTCAGACCAGCATGGAAGCCCTGAGAAGCCAGGGTGCCTGGGACTTGAGCCCAAGAAAGGTTTTGGACTTGGAACTGGGTCTACGCTCTGTGGGAACTGAGCTAAACTATGAATTAATCCTCTTCCTCTCCCCCGAGCCTAAAGTGGTACAAGGGGGAAGGGGGATTATTTCTTCTAGGTTTAGGCGAATTAAGTCTGTAGGTTTGTGACCATACCTTTTAAAGGAAATATTCCTTTATAAAAGTAAATCCCATTGTTTCCCTCTCAGCCTCTCTTTTCAATCTAACCTACAAGGAAACTAACTCCCTACAGTTAGGGAACATCCTTGGTGGGTACTGAAGCCATTACAGGGAGTATAGATGCCCCAAGAGCCCTTAATGGTACCAGATGATGAGCTGGAGGAAGAGGGTGAAATGTAACTAACGTGGCCGTCAGGTAGTAGGGGCCATGAAAGCCTGTGTTACATTTGTATCCCCAGTATTTAGCACAGAGCCTGACACATAGTAAAGTATTTAATAAATGCTTATTGACATGTTGAAATGTAAGAAGGGGGGGGAAGCTAGATGGTGCAGTGGATAGAGCACCAGCCTTGGATTCAGGAGAACCTGAGTTCAAATTCAGCCTCAGACATATAACACTTACTAGCTGTGTGACCCTGGGAAAGTCACTTAACCCCATTGCCTAACCAAAAAAAAAAAAAAAGGAAATGTAAGAAGGGATTGGGTTGTAAAGAGCTTTAAATGACAAAGGAGTTTACATTTGATCCTACAGTTGATCTGTAGGCACCGGAGTTCAATAGCCTCAATCAGTAGGTACCAAGAAATTATTTTGGCAGCTATGTCAGGAGACAAAGGTCAGGAGGGTCAGAAGGTCAGGATGCTATTAAAAGAGCTACTAAAGAGGATGCTATTAAAAAAGTCCAAGCAAGAGGTGATGAGGCTCTGAGCTAGGATGGTGGCTGTGTGAGTAGAGAGAAGTCAGATTAAAGAGATGTTGCAGAGATAAATAACAGGATTAGGCAACTAATTACAAATGTGGGATGAAGAAGAATGAGGAATTGAGGGTGATGCTGAGGGTACGAACCTTGGTGATTGGAAGGAGAGTGGTGCGAGAGACAGTAATAGAGATATTCAGAAGAGAGGTGAGGATAAATTCTGTTCTGAAAATATTCATTTTGATATAGTTGTAGGAAATGCAGTTTGAACTGTCCAATAGGTAGTTGATGACATAGGACTATATCATCTCTAGTCTTTTCCTGACCTCTAGTCCTTCTTCCCCCTGCCTCATCCCCTCCCCCCATATGTATGTATACATATACATATATATACACACATATATGCATAAATATAGAGAGAGATATAGATATAGAAAATTCCCAGATATCTAGCTAGCTAGCTAAATATATACATATATGCATACGTGCATGTGTGTGTGTGTGTGTGTGTACACACACACATACACACATACAGAGAGAGAGGGAGAGATCTGGGAATCATCAACATAGAGGTGATAACTGAACCCAGGAGACCTGATAACGTTAAGAAGGGAAAGAGTCTAGAAAAAGAAAAGAATATCCAGGACAGAGCCTTATTAATGGGCATGACACAGATCACGGATGACAATTCAGCAAAGGAAATTGAGAATGAGCAGTCAGATGGACATCCAAGAAGGCAGGAATTACCACAAATAAATATACCTACTTTCTCACACCTACAAAAACTATATCAAAGGAGGCAGAAGCAAGATGGCAAAGAAAAGGCAGTGACTCCTCTGAGATCTCCCCAAATCCCTCCAAACACCTTTATAATGCCATAAGACAATGCCTACAGTGGCAGAACCCACAAAATGATGGGGTTAAATAATTTTCCAGCCAAAGACAACTTAGAAGCTCAGCAGGAAAGGTCTGCTGCACCCGGGTGAGAGTGGAACACGGTCCAGCACAAGCTGTACCAGCCCAAGCAAAACAGGAGCAGACCTTGAGAGCCACTGAATCAGCAGCAGCAGCTACTTCTAGAGCTCTCAGCCCACAGATGGTAAGGGGGTAAAACAACTTATCAGAAGGAGATTGTAGGGGTCTTTTTGCTGGTACTGGGGGGCTGAACTCTGTTACCTTGCCCACATACAGTTCTGGGTGCAGTCACAGTGCAAGGAGGAACAGCAGCACGCCAGAGCTTGTGGCCACAGTGGATCAAGGACCTTCCTTGACGCAGGAATATAAAAAGTTCAACCTTAGTAAGTCTCTTATGATTTCCCTTCCCTGCTTACCTTTTTATGCTTCTCATGAGTCTTGTATACATTTTAGATTCAGCCCTGGTTTTTTCATAACGAATGCTTGAAAGTCTTCTATTTCCTTGAATGTCCATTTTTTCCCCTGAAAGGATTATACTCAGTTTTGCTAGGTAGGTGATTTGTGGTTGTAATGCTAACCACTTTTCCCTCTGGGATATTGTTTTCTAAGTCCTCCAATCCTTTAACGTAGAAGCTGCTAAATCTTGTGTTATCCTGACTGTGGGCAGTTCCAGGGCAAAAAAGAGTGTTTGTAGCCACTCATATACCAGACCACAGGCCAGGAGAGTAGTAAACACATCTCTCCTTAGATCACACCAGCTTGGAAGAACTCAAAACTTACAGATCCCCAAAATTACCTCTGAAAACTGCTGCACAAAACCCCTGAAGCTTAGGACAGTGCGCCCTCCACCCTGGAAGCAGAGCTCCACTTTAACAAAGAGTTAAAAGTCAAGAAAAAGACTGGAAAATGAGCAAACAACAGAAAAAAAATTCTGACCATAGAAAGTTACTATTGTGACAAGGAAGATCAAAACACACTAAGAAGGCGAAAAAAAGTCAAAGTTTCAACATCCCAAGCCTCTAAGAAAAATATGAATTAGGATCAGGTCATGGAAGAGCTCAAAAAGGATTTTTAAAATCAAGTAAGAGAGGTAGAAAAAATCAGGAAAAGAAATGAGCAATTTAAGAAAATCACGAAAAAAGAGTCAACAGCTTGATAAAGGAGACATAAAAAAATATTGAAGAAAATAACATCTTAAAAACAGAATAGGTCAAATGGAAAAAGAGGCACAAAAATTCACTGAAGAAAAAAACTCCTCAGAAAGTAGAATGAAACAAATGGAAGTTAATGATTCAATTCAATTCAATTCAAGTACCACTAATCCACAGTCAGGATAACACAAGATTTAGCAGCTTCTACATTAAAGGATTAGAGGGCTTAGAAAACAATATTCCAGAGGGAAAAGTAGCTAGAATTACAACCAAGAATCACCTACCTAGAAAACTGAGTATAATCCCTTCAGGGGAAAAAATAGAAATTCAAAGAAATAGAGGACTTTCAAACATTCCTTACGAAAAAAACCAGGGCAAAATATAAAATGTGACTTTCAAATACAAGACTCATGAGAAGCATAAAAAGGTAAACAGGAAAGGGAAATCATAAGGGACTTACTAAGGTTAAGGTTTTTACATTACTACATGAGAAGATGATACTTGTAACTCATAAAAAACTTTCTCCTTATTAGGGTAATTAGAAGGAGTATATATAGGCAGAGGGCACAGGTGTGAGTTGAATATGAAGGCATGATATCTAAAAAGTAAAATTAAGGGATAGGAAAGAGTTGTGGACTGGGAGAAAGAAAAAGGGAAAAGTAAAATGGGGTAAATTATCTCACATAAAAGAGGCAAGAAAAAGTTTTTACAATGAAGAGGAAAATGGGAGATGTGGGAGAAGTGAGTGAACCTTACTCTCATCAGAATTAGCTCGAAGAGGGGAATAACATACACACTCAATTGGGTATAGAAATCTATCTTACCCTATAGGAAAGGGGGAAAGATGACGGGGGTGGGGAGGTGATAGAAGGAAGGGAGGATTGAGAGAGGTGGTAGTCAGAAGCAAAAGACTTTTGAAGAGGGACAGGCTGAAAGGAGAAATAGAATAGAATAACCATTTAGGATGGAGGGAAACACAGTTAGCAATAGTAACTGCAAAAAGAAATTGAAGCAAGTTTCTCTGATAAAGGCCTCATTTCTCAAATACATAGAGAACTGAGTCAAATTTATAAAAATAAAAGCCATTCCCCATTTGATAAATGATCAAAAGACATGAACAGTTTTCAGATGAAGTAATCAAAACTATTTTATAGCCGTATGAAAAAATGCTCTAAATCCCTATTGATTGGAGAAATGCAAATTAAAATAATTTTGAGGTACTACCTCATAAATATTAGATTGGCTCATAAGACAGAAAAGGAAAATGAGAAATGTTGGAGGGGATGTGGGGAAAATGAGACATTAATTCACTTTTGGTGGAGTTGTGAACTGATCAACCATTCTTTAGAGCAATTTGGAACTATTCCCAAAGGGCTCTAAAACCATGCATACCCTTTGACCTAGCAATATACCACTATAAGGTCTGTATCCAAAAAGAGATGGAAAACAAAAATGGAAAGGACCTATATATACGGAAATATTTATAGCAGCTCTTTTCTGGGAATAAAGAATTGGAAATTGAGAGGATGCCTATCAACTGGGAAGTGGCTGAACAAATTGTACTTTGTGATTGTGGTGGAATACTATAGTGCTATAAGAAATAACAAGCAGGATGTGCTCCAAAAAAACCTGGAAAGACTTACATGAGCTGATATAAAGTGAAATTTACTGTGTACAAAGTAACAGCAATATTGTCAGGTGATTGGCTATGAATGACTTAGCTATTTCAGCAATACAATGATCCAAGACAACTCTGAAGGACTTATGATGAAAAATGTTATCCATCCCCAGAGAAAGAACTGATGGTGTTTGAATACAAATTGAAGCATACTTTATCTATATCAAATTGCTTGCCTTCTCAATGAGGGGGGTGGGGAGGGAGGAAGGGAGGGAATTTGGAACTGAAAGTTTTAAAAATGAATGTTAAAAATTGGTTTTTTTACATGTAACTGGGGGAAAATAAAATATTAAATATTTTTTTAAATTTGTCAAATGATATGTGCAGTCATCAAGGTTTCTGTTGAAAAAAACATGAGAAAAATTAATCAGTCTCTCACAGAGCATTTTCTAAAACAGACCATATCTTTACCAATTAAGAGGTGTAAGGAATACAACATACTTCTATATCCATTGCTTCTTGATTACAAAAGAGTATTTGACTCAGTAGAACAAAAATGAAGTTTTACACATGCTACTCAAACAAGGTATCTCTCATGTTTGTCATAAAATCATATAAAAATCTATGACAAGTACAACCATAGGTATGACTGCTCAACAATCCACTGATCATATTTAAGCAATGAATAATAATAATACGGGCAGCTAGGTGGCACAATGGCTTGGAGTCAGGAAGACTCATCTTCCTGAGTTCATATCTGGCCTCAGACACTTACTAGCTGTGTTAACTTGGGTCACTTGACCCTGTTTGCCTCAGTTTCCGTAAAATGAGCTGGAGAAGGAAATAGCAAACTACTCCAGTATCTTTCCTAAGAAAACCCCAAATGGGGTCACAAAGAGTCAGATACAACTGAAAACTAAACAACAAAATAGCTAGCAATAATAGCTAGTGCATATATATGTATATCTATACACATACACACAGAGTGCTTTAAGATTTATGAAGTTTTTTAAAATATTTTCTCATTTTATCTTCACAAAAACCCTTGGAGGTTGGTGCTATTGTTATCCCTATTTTATAGATGAGGAAACTGAGGCCCATAGAGGTTAAGTGACTTGCCCACAGCTAGTAAGTGCATGAGGCCAGATTTGAACTCAGGTCTTCTTGGCTCTAGGCCCAACATTCTATCCACTGCACTGTCTATACACTTATTTCTTCCCCAAATATGTTCTCCACTGAAAGACAACATCCTTTGCAAATTCTGAATGGAAGAGTCAGTCTTGATTGATGGAAAGGTTCTCCAGGTTTGCAGATGATATATTGATTGACATATCTCCTTATTAAGATTCATGGCAACTCAACAGAAGTAAGTCTAGACATCCATAAGGAAACATCTAAACAAATGAAGAATGCATAATATCCAACATGCCCCCTTCTCACCCTGGATAATCTCTAAACCCTCTGGCTTTCTCACCCTAGAAAATTCCTCTGTCCTATGGCTCCCTCCTCCCATTGGCAAGTTTCTCAGAACCTATATTTTGAGGAAGTACCCAGGCCAGCCATACTCATACCTTCACTCATCTCCTGGCTCCACTCCTGATTCTCTGGACCTTCCCACCGTGCTCCACTCAGTGTCTTCTCTATCTTCCCTGTTTTCAGCTCCCTTTTTACATACTGCCTTCCTACCATTTGAACAAAAGCCTTTCCTTTTGCTTGTGTTTTTTCCCCCCTAGACAATTTGGGTTAAGTGACTTGCCCAGGGTCACACAACTAGTAAGTGTCAAGTGTTTGGTCTGAGGCCAGATTTGAACTCAGATCCTCCTAACTTCAGGGCTGGTGCTCTACCCACTGCACCATCCAGCTGCTCCCTTTTGCTTGTATTTGTATTCCCAGCACTTGGCACGGTGCCTGACACACAGTAAACTCTCAGTAAATGCTCGGTGGCTTGACATATTGCCCAGATTATTGCATGCAATTGGATAGACAACCCACTGAATTAGTCTATCTGAATATACATCTTGGACAGACACTACAGATAAATAATGACCTAGGCCTGGATTTGAAAAGAAAGAAGAAATTGGGCTGGATCACCTCTGAGAAATTATACAGCATTTTCAATTATCTTTAGCTCTTTCAATATTCTTAACACCTGCAGCTCAATGGTGATGCTACATGTTGATGAACCATGAGTCCCTGTGATCTTTGTAGAATCACAGGAGACCCAAAGAAAGGATAACAGTAAGATGCTAAGTGTTAGTAGGCAGCAGCATATTAACAGTGATGACTTGCTTGTGACAAGTGGTATAAGGAAATGACATCAAGGACACATGTACCCAGAAAGGGAGGTGGGAAGGAAGGTAATAAGCACTTATTAAGCACCAACTATGTGCCAGGCACTGCTAAGCATTTTACAAATATCATCTCATTCGATACTCATAACAATTCTGAGAGACTGTGCTATTATTATTCCCATTTTACAGCTGAGGAAAACTGAGGCAGACAGAGGTTAAGTGAGTTGCCCAAGATCATACAGCTAAGTGATTAAGGCCAAATTTTAATTTAGGTCTTCTTAATGAGGTTCAGCAAACAATCCACTGTGCCTCCTAGTTGCCACCAGGTGGACTGGTCATGGAACAAGAGGGAAGGATAACAGAGCCTAACTATTGTACTGGTATCCATGAAATATGAAAAGAATCAGAGGTAAGCCTCCAATGCAGAAGTCTCTATAGAAGACATGCTGATTTATACTAGAAAGACACAAACAAGCATTATACAGCATGAAAGGGCCTGGATGGATTATGAGCTGCTGCTTGATAAAGAGAGTGTCCACAATGATGAGATCACAGATTAAAATATAATTGAAATGCAGATAAAATGGTATCTGGTTACCCAGAAAAAAAAAAATCAGGTCACTGCAAATCACTGGGAAATCCTGTCTTGAGTTGTAATTTTAATGATAGAAAACAAGATAACTCCAGTTCATTGAAGTCTCTCCCTTGGCTAAGCAAGGAAAAAAAAATACGAAGAATAAAATAAACCTGATAAGCACTAAAAGGTAGGAGTTTAGGTACATGAAGGGGAGGAAGACAGGAAAGGAAGGAAGGTAGAAGGGTCAGAGGGAGGTCATCTTTGGTTTCCTGGAGCTCTTGGTTAATATTTTCAAGAGACATAAACCTTGAAACCCACCTGTGTCCTAGAATTATTTTATTATAAAACCAAAGGGATTGGGGAGGAGGGAGTGTTTGGGGCAGGGAAAATAACCACTGGTCATCTTTTTCTTTCCAAATTAGTTTTTTTTTCCTTTAATAACAGTAGAAGCAAAAGCTTTGCAATGGCCTTGAATGGGGATTCTGGTTCCAAATAGCAGAGGAACACAAATAGACCCTCAATAATACTGAGATGGAAGAGGCAGCTATCGTTAAGTGTCTCTCCTTCCACCCTGCCCCCACTACAAATCAATGAAAGTTTCACTGTTGTCATGGTGACAACCCTTGCTGACAGCACCCACCTGGCACAATCCCAAGCTAGCCATCTGTAAAGACAGGGAAAGATCTAGGAGAATAAGCAACTGAACAGCAGGATTTCATGTTGGCACATACTATGCCAGGGCATGAGTTCTTCTGGCATTTCACACACACACACACACACACACACACACACACAGCTCAGCATTAGGGTTTGCAAAGGACTTTATATGCAGTCTATCATTTCATCCTCACAGTGAACCTAAAAAGTAAGTATAATAGATTTCATTATCACTACCTTAAAGATAAGTAAACTGAGGTTTGGCAGCAGCTAGGTGGTGCAGTGAATAGAGTACCCAGTCTGCAATCAGGAATACCTCAGTTCAAATCCAGCTTTAGACACTTTACTCATTGTGTGACCCTGGGCAAATCACTTAACCCTGTTTGCCTCAGTTTCCTCATCTGTAAAATGAGGTGGAGAAGGAAATGGCAAACTACTCCCAGTATCTTTGCCAAGAAAACTCCAAAAGGGTCACAAAGAGTCAGACATGACTGAAACGAACGAATAATAACAACAACAAAACTGAGTCTTAGAGAGATTAACTCACTGCCACACAAATATCAAGAAACTTATTTGAGACAGGATTTGAACCCTTATCCTTTCCTTTCTATCAGATGCAACCTTTCCTGACTATCAGATGCAACACTGTTTCCACTATAGTCCTCTGTCTCCAAAACCTCTGTTCCAAGTTTACTTTTTTTAGAACACAATTTTTCCCAGCTAGAATGCCTCTCACCATTTTCTCTGACATTCTTCAAGGATACCCAGAACCCTGGACAAAATCAGGCCATTTCTGTAATTCAAGATGGATGGGCTATCCTACAGATTTATAATAAACAATTCTATTCTTCCCTCTGGCTCCAAGCCTCCCCAGAACATAAACTGCCTCATTCATTACCCAGTACTGCCCCTCTACTAAATAAGCCCATGGAGTCTTCCATAGCCACTTACGGGTACATGACAAGGAGGAATGGAGAGGGGGGAAGAAAAAGAGAACATTCCACTCTACCCACACTATTTCCATTCTTGAACTCTGCAACCAGAATAATAAGACATTGGCAAGGAGATGCGCTTTTGCTATATCATTTAAAAATCAGTACTTGTTGTGAGAAGCTGGTCACAATAGGAAGACATTAAGATAAAAAAAGAAAGACCTTACAAGAAAGTACAAGTGTTGTACAAGCAGACAAAGCCCCACAAAGAAAATGAATGAGAAAGCTTACGTATTAACATAATCAAGATCATCCCTTAATCCATCCCTGCTGCCTTTCTCTGCAATGGCCAACTTCTGTCCATATCCAAATTAAGGCAGAACATTAACAAGCAGAAACAGCCATTTAGAATGGAGGCAGTTAAAATCACTTTATCACTCTGTCTACTTCTTGCTGTTCTACAATCTGTGAGCATTCAAAGACTACCCATGAGGTCGAGTTGCCACCCAGCTGCCTTTCAAAACTTCACCCTGGGGTTGTGTCCCCATCTGTGTCCTGACAAACAGCTTTTGTCAATATCAAGAAAATGAATGGTGATTCTTGTTGACAATGTGGTCCTCTTCAGAATTTCTGTCTTGATCTTCACTCTTCTCATAATATGAATCTATGGTACATTTTTCTTTTTACTCATAGTGTTTCTTTATTCCCTGGCCTTTAAAGAGATTGAGTTCTCCTGCTGGGGATCAGAGGGCACTGACCCAAACTTCTTGTGTTGGGAGAGTAGGTCTTGGGTCACTGGCTTTGTGTGCTGGGGCCTCTTATGTTGGCAATTGGAGGCTGTAGGTTTCTGGCAGCTTACCTCTTGTTGGGCTGGAATGAGCAAGGCTGGAACTTTCAGGCAGTTGAAGGTTGCCTGCTTTTCCTTTCCTTTAGCTTTCTTCAACTCCTTTTAGATGGGTGCTGCAGGGTGTTTATCTGCCTGGGGCCCCCTGCAGTGTTGTCTCCCTCCTTTCTGCTAATGCACTGGGAGATTCCTTTGAGGTAGAGTGCCAAGGCACCTGGTGGTTTTCTGAGCTGGTTTCCACTGGTTCCCCCTGCCCTCCCTGAGGCACTCGGAGGTCCAGGTCCAGGTGTTGGTGTTTGCCTGTTCTACCACCTGATCTTCAGGATTTCTTCACAATTGGAGGCTGCAGGGCTCGGACAGCTCACCTGGTACTGGGCTGGAACCAGCAAGGCCAGGGCTTTAGGAAGCCTTTAGGTTGTTTTCTTCACCTCCTTTCAGAATGCTGCAGGGTACTTATCTGCCTGGGGCCTCTTATAGTTCTGCTTCCCTTATTTTTGCTCCCGTTTGCTAGGCTGCTGCACTGCTGCTCCCCATCTTTCTTCAAGTTCAGCTGTTCCAGGGTTTTTTTCTGGGATGATATTTTCTGGGTTTTCAGAGGTTGATAGGGGAGAGTGAGAGCAGCTACCTTTTCACTCCACCATCTTGGCTCCCGGAAGCAGAAGTCGAATGAATGGCGATTCTTGCCAGACACTGATGATCCTTCACAATCTGAACTAGAACCCAGAGCAAATGAAAGACAGAGGCATAAGGGGATAGGAAATAGGTGACAGGGACTGAACCCATGATCTCATTACTATAGGGAGCTGGATACTATAGGGAGGGGACACTATCTCCTCCTAACGCAGGTCACTGCCTTCTTGGCAATTTGTAGTCTTACAGAGTTGACTAAAGCACTGAGAATTTAAATGACTTGCCCATGGTCACCCAGCAAAGAGACAATACTTGGCTTCAACTACACCTCTTTATCCACTATGCCTCATGTGAATGACAGAAAAGTATCAAAATAAACCTGTTTGAGGGAGTCTTTAGTGAAATGGGCTGAGCAGACCTCTTCCAGGTATGTTTTCTACATAACGCCTTTCCTCAAACCAAAAAGGAAGAAAAGAAAGACTAGTAGCAACTCACCAAGGGGAGGAGTGCAAGGGAGAAGGCAGCTAAAACACCATGGCACAGTCTTTAATGAAAATAAAATCTCATTAATTCGTAGTAAAAAGTATATATTAGGGTTTGTTGGTTTGGTTGGTTTTTTTAAGAGAAATGCTGCTTCATTACTTTCAAATGCATGCAGAAGTAATGGAATTTCCCTAAGGCCTGCCTAGTAGAAGTTATCGTCAAGACTTGCTCATAGAGGGACTTGTTTTAAAGACTAACTAAACAGTGACTTGTGACTAACAAATCAAATATTTCGCACGAATGCATGTGCTTCTGAAGTTCTTGCTAAAAGTTTGTTAAACATATTATTAACACTGTTTAGAAAACCCTGCTTCCATAAAGACTGGAAGTACAAACTTTAACCTAGCCCTTGTACCAATTAGCACAAATTTCAAATTAATAAGATTTTATTATACAAGCATAAAGAATGGGGCCAAAGGGAAAGAAACTGAGATCCTTCTATCCTGGGGATTTAACAGATCAGTCAGAGGAACTGCTAGCAGCTAAAACACATCTAATTTCTTTCAGAGTAATTTAATCTTTCCATGCCTTCA
The DNA here is from genome assembly GCF_003287225.1 of Phascolarctos cinereus. NCBI lineage: Eukaryota > Metazoa > Chordata > Mammalia > Diprotodontia > Phascolarctidae > Phascolarctos > Phascolarctos cinereus. Next base: position 203,961,384 of record NW_027555847.1, on the reverse strand, counting down.
TTCTCTAAGATGAATGTCACAATACAGATAGGGGCTCACAACTCGCATGGTCTGTTAGACCTGACCATTGATCTATCCCTACGTAAGATGCCTGAGATGATGGATATAAATCATACTATAAACCTTTAAGTGACATATACAAATGTCAACTGTTATTAAAAGGCAGGCAAAGTGCACACAAATGAGATCTCTGAACAATATCTCAGGCACTATATCTACCACAAAGAAGACCTTACTGCTCACCATGGAATTCTGATGTAATAATGCAATTTCACCTAACTGGTTTTCCATAACTATGTGTCCTACATTTTCCTATACTCATCCCACATACTCTTGTATGTCCCCATTATCTAGAGGATCTAAACAAGTTGGCAGCTACCCAGGTGAAGGCAGCCTTCAGAGAACCACAGCTGTTGGTGATACTGTAGAAGCAATGCCAGTTCAGGAACAGATTGAACTGGAGGGCTGCTGAGGCTCCTTCCAACTCAGAGATCCTGTGATTCTAGGACAAATAGAAGGCCCTAAGAGTCACTAGGTATAGGTGACCAAGTTTGGTTGTCCTCTCAACCTTCCAGGAAGAGCCTTTCTATGTTACTCAGGTGATGAGTTCTAAGGAAGGGTTAGAGCTTCACTCCAATGAATACAGTCTATTATTTGCTATTGTGAACACCTCTTCCCCATACAATATCTACTGAATCCCAATAATTATGGGTGGTCAAGAGGAATGCAAAATCCAGAAAAATCTGCCCAAACTCAGAATTGGAATGGAATGAACTTCAGAGGTTAACTAATTTAATTGACAATTCAAACAAGAATCCTTTCTCTAACATCCTCAAAAAATGGCTATTCAGTCCCAACTTGGAGACCTCAGCAAAGGACAGCACACCACCTACCTAGGCATTAGTTACTCTATTCCACTTTGCCAGTACTCTAATTGATAGTTTTTCCTCACAGAGCTGAAATCTACCTCTCTGAAACTTCCACCTATTGATCTTTATTGTATCCTCTGGAGGCAATCAATCAATCAATATTTATTAAGTGCCTACTATGTGCCAGACACTATGCTAAATGCTGGATAATTAATGCTAATGCTTCCTTTCCTTCAAATACTAGAGGAGTCTATCACATCCTACCTCAGTCTTCTCCACGCTAAACGCTTTTGGGGTATCAACCAGTCCTCATGAGCCTCTCACTGTTTTTCTAGTTCATTCATGCCCTTCCTAAAATGTGGCACATGGAACTGAGAACAATAATCCAGATGGATTTTATCTAAATAGGGGAGAATACAGTGGAACTATAACCTCCCTTATCCTGGATATTTTGTTTCTCTTAATGCCATTTAACATGGTATTAGCACTTCTGGCCACCACATCACACTGTGGACATGTTGAGTTTATGGTCATCTACAAAATCCAGTTCCTTTTTCACACAAACTTATTTAGTAAGGTCTTCCTTTCATCCTGTACATTTGCAAGCAGTTTTCTGAAGCCATGTGGAATTCAGATTTTCAGAACTGAGTTTTTTTTGGTGTCACTGTTTAGGGACGACTCTGGATTGCATGAAATATGGAATTGGTATGAGAGTTTTGAAGACAAGAGACGTGCTTTCTTCTTGGAGATACAAGTGTGGTTCTAGAGTCTCTTCTAGAATCGAGGGAGAGATATTTGGAGAGAAAGAGAATGTCTTTCCTCTACAAAACTTTCACACCAACTCTGTCCCTCATACAGGAATGCAGCATTTTATTAACATTTTTATCCACCAACACAGAGTCAGACCTATGCAAAATATTCTTGGTTTAAAAAGACAAGCTACCTATATGTGACATTTTGTTATCCCTATTTAATTTAATATTATTAGATTTGGTCGAGTAGTCTTGCCTCTCGAGACTTTTTTAGATATCGATTCTGTCATCCAATTTCTCAAACGTCCATACTATCTGAAAATTTTATAATCTTGCTATCTATACATTCATCCAAATCATTGTATAAAAAAAAAGAGGTTGAACAGATTAGAGCCAAGGACCACTTTACTTAAGATATCTGTTCAGGTCGACATTCATCCATTAGTCACTACTTTTCAGCCTAGTCATTCAAACAGTTCAAAATCTAATTGACTCTATACTTGTCTGGCCCATATCTCTTCATCTTGTTCGCAGGGAACTTATGAGAGAATCTATAAAATGTTTTGCTGAAATCTAAGTGTATTATATCTACAGAATTTACCTAATCTATCAGTCATGGAACTCTGTCAAAAAAGAAAAAAAAATTTAACCTCAGAAGATAAATCAGGTAAGGAAAAAAATTATGAAACATCTCTAACAAAAGTCCAATATCCAAGATACATAGGGAATTGACACGAGTTTTATATATAAGACCAAGAGTCATTCTCCCAGTAGAAAAATGGAAAAAAATATATAAACAGTTTTCAAAAGAATTATAAGCAATTAATAGCCACAGAAAACATAATTCAGGTCACCAGTAACATGAGAAGTATAAACGAAATCATCTCTGAAGCTTTCTACCTCATAAAAAAAATTGGCAAAGATGACTAAAAATAGAAACCATCAATGCTGGAAGGGGTCTAGAAAGACAGGCACATTAATATACTGTTGGTAGAACTGCCTGTTATGCAGTTTTCCATTCCATTTCCATTTTCCATTCCGGAAAATGATTTAGAATTATTTAAGAAAAAGCATTATATTGTTCATATCCTAGGCCTCAACACTACTACTAGAAATATATCCAAGGGAGATCAAAGACATAAAGAAAAGTCCCATTTATGACCAAATTTTCATAACAGCACTTTGCTTATAACAAATAACTGGGAAGAAAGTCAGTGGCCATTCACTGGGGAATGACTAAACAAACTGCAGCATGTGAATATAATGCATTCTTATTGTGCAGGAAAAAAAATAGCAAATATGAGGAACTGAGGAAAACAAGGATTTTATAAACTGATCCACAGTGAAACAAGAATCAGAAGAACAACATAAAAGATGACTACAATTAATGTAAATAAAAAGAACACAAGGGAAGGCTATATGGTACAACAGATAAAGTATGTGACTTAGAGTCTAAATTTAAATCCCATTCTTGGCACTTCCTAGTTGTTTGACCATGGGCAAGTCATTAAACTTCCCTAATGCCAGTTTCCTCATCTGTAAAAAGAAAATAATATCTGAAGTCCTCCCTACCTTGCAAGTTTAGTGAAAGACTCAAAAGAGCTAAAGAATGTAAAAAATATTTTTTTCAAGAGCAAGATACATACTATTACTTTGAAAAAACATATCAAAGGGAAGCTAGCCTCTGAATATTTGCAATAACCAGTCTTGGTTCAGGAAAACAGGTAATGAAACATCCCTCTCTACTCTTTGAAGAGATGTGAAAGACTATAGGGGCAGAATGCGACATCAGATGCTATCATTTTGTAGATTATTTTTGCTTAACTGATTTTCTTTTAACAAAGACAGACAAACAGTTTTCCAGGGTACTGAAATAACTCAAGGATGTGACTACAGAGCTGTTGCCTATGATTTTTGAGAAACCAGAGAAAAAGGAAATCTGGAGTTGGATAAATATGATCCCATGGCAGCTAGGTGGCACAGTGCATAGAGTGTCAGACCTGAAGTCAGGAAGACTCATCTTTCTGAGTTCAAATTTGGCCTCAGACACTTACTAGCTGTGTGACGCTGAGCAAGTCACTTAACTCTCGTTGCCTCACTTTCCTCAGTGGAAAACGAGCTGGAGAAGGAAATGGCAAATCACTCCAGTATCTTTGCCAAGAAAACCCCAAATGGAGTTACGAAGAATCAGAACATGAATGAAACGACTGAACAAGAACAAAAAATGGTCCCAATTTCAAAAAAGGCAATTCTTCGAATTTTCAGTTAAGGAGCTTGACTTCATATTATTAACAAGATGGTCTGTGATCACTAGAAAGAGAAATAGTTATAACATGGATATATCAAGAATGGGCCATGCCAGAATAACCTATTTCTTTTAATATAAGTACATATGGATAAATTACTTGTAAAATAAGTTTTTTTGATGCCTTCAGTTTTTATATCACAGTCATTTCTGGATAGAGCCCCTTATGCCACTATAGAACTAAAACCTGTGAAGTGGCTATTGCAATTATTATCATTCTCCTACTTTATAGGTGAAGAAACTAAGGCTCAGAACTGGAATCACTTCCACACACTTCACATCAAATCTAGAACTCAAATCTAGATCTTCTCACTTCAAGTCCAGCATTTTCCCACTCTGTCATGAACCCTAAATCCACTCTACAGACTGACAGAACATGAACACGGTCACTTTATTTTATTTCTATGGAGGTAGCCAGGGTTAAGTGATTTGACTAGGATCACCCAGCTAGTAAGTGAGTGGTCACTTTAAACTAAAAGCAGCTCCTACCTCCAATTTTAGCTTCAGCTCCATTTCACACATCCCATCACTTGCCACCCCTTAAGCATCTGAGCCATGAAGAAACTGGTTTTTCTTCTTTCTTCCCAACAGAATCACTGACCCTAGAACAATCTTAAAATCGTTCAACTCTTTTAAAATATCCTAACAAAACAAAAACCCCAACTACAAAGAAAGCTTCCACTGTTTTGTTAGCTCTTTGGGGGGAAAAAAGGTCAAGGGCCCCTCAGAAATGATACTTCTATATATATGGCAAGCCTCAAATTGAGTGGAACATAAGAGGATAAAATAAAGTCTTGTAAGTTTCATGAATCTGAGTTCTTGCTATGTTTGCTTTTTTGTTTTCACCACCAAGTTGAATTTCACAGCCAGTCATTTGTGCAGCTAAGTGGAAAGTCATTTGCTATCAAAGCCATTCAGGATATTCTGACATGGATTTCAGCTAATTCCCATATTCATTCCAAGAGTAAATCATATTGTACCTGCTATGCCTTGGTACCAGTTAAAAGGATGAAATAAGTAGAACTTGTCATTTCAGTCAAGGAAGAACTGAAAACCTGGTTCTTTCTTCTCTTCTTTTCTATTCTCTGATTACTTTAAAAACTCTGCCATATTTTAAGGTTAAGAATCACTTCAGTAAACCTATGTGAACCCCTCATAATCCTGGTTGATTCCTTTTCGTGCCTTACCATTATCATAAAAACAAAACACAAACACACACACACACACACACACACACACACACACACACACACACACACACACACAAACAAAACAGAAAACCAGAGTGATACAATACATGATTCAGGTTCCAGGATAATTGTGAATACACTGAAAATGATGAGCATTTGACCTATCTCTTACCTGTACCTAGAGACATTTGCGACCTTGGGTAAGTCTCTTGACCACTCTGGACTTCAGTTTCCTCTTCTATAAAATGAGGGACTGGACTAGATGATCTTTAAAATTCCTTCTAGCTCTTAATCTATACCTTGCCTAGAGAAGCCATGGAGAGACTGAAATTTCTCTTCCTCACTCAATTTCTTCCTACAAGTTGACCAGGAACACACAATATTTTAATATATTTTTACTTATTTCATTAAATATTTCCCAATTATGTGTAAAAAAAATTTTAACATTCTTTTTTTTTATTTCCAAATCCTCTCCCTCCCTCCTTCCTATCCCCCCTTCCTTGAGAAGGTAAGCAATTTGACCTCAATTTCTGGAACATACCATTCAACATCCCAAGATGTCAGTTCAATATTAGCAAAATGCCACCCATGAACCAACTCCGAATGCCCTCATGCATCTTCTTATCTGAAACCCATCAAAGGTTATCTCTTATGAGGGATGTGGGTATTGAGCTCAATTAAGGAATAAATAGATTTTAGATTGAATAGGCAAATCTCCCCCATCATATACCTTCCTTTTTTAGACATATTTTGCATGTAGGCTCTGGATCAGTGCCAATGACTGCCAGTGACTCATACAGAAACACCCAAGGGAACAGACACAACATGTGAGCTCCTGGCTGCCCATTCTATAGGATTATCAGCCAGGATCACCCAGAACAAACATGAGAAAGCAGAATAGAACAACAGACCACCACAGTTAAGCTGCTGAAAGCTCTTACCTAGTATTCCCTCCCTCCCATTTTCCCTCATATTACAGGGTGAGCCAGAAGGTCTAAAAGCTTTTATTACTGCATGCCAGTCCTAATTATAGCACAGAATTTTCTCCTTTCCAACTCAGGTGTGGCGGTAGCCTCTTGAGATCATCTTTGCACTGCAAGATGCCAGCTGTGTTTCTCCACACTCAAGGGGCATGGTAACTAGTCACTGAAAGGACACACACTCTATTTTTGCTTCAGTTTCCCTGACCATTTGTGGAGACCTAAGAGTAACCAAATGAAAGTAGATAGGAGAGGAAAAGGACCAGACCTGTGGCTTCATTAATATAAGGAACTCCCAGATGAAGAAATTCCCTCTTTTAATGCAGGTACACACCTTTTCCTGTAATTTATAATTTGATGTATGTAAATCTAATATAAAATTTTGTTATATATTATAACATTAAATATATACTATATATTATTATAAACATATAATTTAGATATTTTATTTTTGTCATATAGGTATAATAAATATATTAGTATATAACATAGATCTAATCTATAATTAGATTTGCCTAGAGCACTAAGAGGTTAAATGACTTTCCTAGGGCCACAGGGCCTGTGGTTATCAGAGGTAGAATTTGAACTCAGGTCTTCCTGACTCCAAAGCCAATACATTTATCAACTATACCACAGCTGCCTCTCAGATCCCCTCAAGATGATCCCCAAAGTATCACTCCCATGCTTCCAGCATCTACAATGCTCCACAAGGTGTAGAAGCTTCTGGGAGCTCCCATGTATTGTGATTCAGCAACAAAGCCAAAGTATATGGATCCTCAACTTATTAAGGTGCATCTCCTTCCATAACAGAAACCCCAAGGGGGCAGCTAGGTGGTGCAGTGGATAGAGCAGTGGCCCTGGATTCAGGAGGACCTGAGTTCAAATCCAGCCTCAGACACATAACACTTGTTAGCTGTGTGACCCTGGGCAAGTCACTTTAACCCCACCGCCTAACCAAAAAGAAAAAAGAAAAAAATGAACAAACAGAAACCCAGAAGTGAGCACAGCTACACAATGACACAATTAAGTTGTACTAGATGAAAGATGATCTTTGAGCTTTTCATTATTGTTCATACAAAGGAGAATGAAGAGTTGGTGAGAGGAGGAGAAAAAGATGCTCCAAGGCAATCTTCAGTCCAATCTCTCATCCTTCCATTGGGTTCCTTCCAAGTGTACGCCTGATGTTCAAGCCTTCAGTTGCCACTCTCTCCTGAACTAATTTTCTTACCATTTAATTCACATCTATACAAAGCTGAAAATGCTTACCTGGAACTCACACAGTCTGCATAACCACTTCCACGCTGACATCCTAACAACCCCCAGGTTAGATTCCAAACCTTTCCTGATGGTGGTAAATAGACCCCACGGAATTACAGTCATTTGTTCCTACTTGCAGGAATGGAAGATGGGGGAGAAAACCTTAACACTGAAGAACAACACCTGCTTCTATTTTCTTTCATTCCCATATCTCCCCTAAGCTTCTCACCCAGTGTTCTTCATTTACCTGTACAAAAAGTGCCATCGTTGGGAATGAATGTCTTCTTGTTGTTTGTTGCTTGATATCCTTCCAGACAAATGCAATAAAAGCCTCCAAGCGTATTATGGCATGATGTTTTGTTCCCACAGACTACAGTGTCTCCAAATTGACACTCATCTTTATCTGTTGACACATTCCAATGCACAAAAAAAACAGGGGGTTATAAAGACATACTGTGCAGTGATGCTGCATTTAGAACCACAAAGATGGGTTTACTAACATTTTATTTTCATGGCCTATATGAGAAATAATTCTTGTGGAAAGGGTTTAGACACAGGATGATAGATTCTCTTGGAAAGGAGCTTTGCAATGATTTAGTCCAATCCTCTAATATTAGAGATGAGAAAACTGCGGCTCAGAGGTGCTGAATGGCTCACCCAAAGTTGCACAGGTAGTCTGACTGCTAATCCAATACTCTTGCCACTGCAATATGAAGCCCAGCAAAATTTTGTTCTCCTTATCCCCAGAGAGGAGATGTAGGACCCATGGATGGGGCAAAATTACAGGAAGACAGGGTTTAGCTCAATATAAAGGAAAAACTTCTAAATAATTAGAGCTGTCCAAAAATAAAGGGAGCTACCTCACAGGTGTTAATGAGTTTCCCATCCTTAGTGGCCTTCAAGCAGAGGCTAATTGATCACTGACCTCATATTTTCCTAGAATCTAGTATCTGGATCATTCTTTTATATCCTTTCCCTCCTGACCTTGGATTATGCTTATGTGTATGTATGTGTGAGTATGTGTGTATATAATACGTATGTGTACACATGTTTACATATAGTGTCCCCAATGTAAGAATGTAAGTTTCTTTAGGGTGGGTCCTAGATCATTCTAATTCTTGTATCTACAGTGCCTAAAACAGTGCCTTACACACAATAGGTGCTTAATAAATGTTTGTCATTAAATTGATCACATATGTTGTAGAGGCGATCCTTGCCCCATATAGGGGTTGAAGTAGTTCATCTCTGAGGTTCTTTCTAATGCTGACATTCCATGATGCAATTACTCTGTCTTGTTCCAACTCATTTTTCTTTATATAGGATGAGAAATTAGTTATTCACTACCTTCCTATCACTTTGAGGAAATGGAATTCAAGCTTTTTTTAAGCTAAAAATTGGACTTCATAATGGGAGATTTATTCCATAGAATTTGGAGTTAAGAAACCTCAGAAAATATCTGTTTCCACCATCCTTCTTTATATATATACGAGGAAAGTAAGCACACAGAAATAAAGTGACTTTGCCAAGATCACACAGCTTTCAAGTGGAAGATCCAGGATTCAAATCCATATGTTATGACTGTAATTTCAGTTCTCCTTCCACTAGACCATGCTGTCTTCCCTTGCCCCTCCAGAATATAAAACTTATCATTAGGAATATTCTTTAAAAGTTTTCACTTAAGAATAAAGAGGATTTTACCCAACCTGACATGAACAAACCCAGCTGTCCAACACTCCTGGACTAGGAAAGCAACCATAAATCCCTTCCCCTCTATAGGCCTCAGTTTTCTCATGTGTAAAATGAGGGGATGGGCCCAGTGGTTCTCTTGGGCCTCTTCTATTCCTATTATTCTGTGATTATACGAACATTCTCCTCCTTTTCAACTCTTCAACATTAGAAAATTCAGGACTTACCATGACATTGGGTTCTTCCATTGCCCACAAATCCATAATTGCAGATACAGATCTCCTTCCCATCTATCTTCTGACAGGTGGCATGTACGTGACAAGTGGCACAGACATCTGAAACTGAATCATGTATCATATCTTTAAGGAAGAGAAAAATACCTGTAACAAGTTAGCTTGTGATTCCCTACAAATAGGCACCAGAATTATGTATAATTGAGCAAAACTGACTTCTCTAGCACTGTCTGCTACTCTCTATAAGTAAACAAAAGTTTGGAAGGGGTGAAGGAGAAGCATCTTTTTGCTGTGATGGAATTCTACATTTACCACTATGTTGCTGGGGGAACATTCTTATGATAAGTGCTTAAGAAGCACGTGTCAAACCGTGGCTGGGTATTAGGAGCCAAGCTGGAAAATGCACCAGTAAGGATCAGAAATGGGAAATTACCTCAAAGGCAACGTGAGGGAAATCAAGACTACTCTTTCTATGGTAAGTATGAATTACTACTGCCTGAAAATAGGCCTAGGTCTCAATGACATATTTCTAATTAAAAAAACTCTCATCCATATTTTTAATACAAAACCAAGACATCAACCAGGCTACTAATTACCATTAGAAACTAACACTACACTTGATGCCTCTTTTGTATCATATTTATATTCTGCCTTGATGCATACATGTGTTTAACACATGCATACATGTGTTAAAGTCCCTTTCCCACCTAGAATGTAAGTTCTTTGAGATCAGTAACAGAAGACACCAAACACAATGAAGAAATACTATGGGATAAGATAAGTTCAAGAAATAAACCCAAAAGAAGAGAAGAACCTCACAACAATTATAGGAAGAGCTTCAAAGAGGAAAATAATGATTTAGCCACAAAGACTAAAACAGCAGTTGCAAAACACACACACACACACACACACACACACACACACACACACACACACACACACACAAAACCCCAAGATTAAAAAAATATATGAAATTAGAAATGAAAGGAGGATTCAGAAGGGGAAAAAATGGAAAAGAGAATAAATTGCTTAGAATAGAAAGTAAGAAAATCTTACCCAAATAATGGACTCCCTGAAAAATATACAGTAAAGAAAACTCAATCACTCTGTGAAATAAGAATTACAATAGTCAAAAGATTAGGAAAATAGAAAGAAATACAAGATACTTACTATCCCCAAGAAAAGTGATCTGGAAAACAGGTCAAGAAAAGACAATATATATGAAAACCAGGACATCACATTTCAAGAAATTATCAAAGAAAACTGTCCATATCTATTAGAATCAAAACCAAAAAAAATGCGCTAATCATCTCCTGAAAGAAAACCCACCCTTAAAATACCCAGAAATGACACTGCCAAAATCCAGAGCTTCCAAGTCAAAGAAATAATACTGAAAGCAGTAAGAAAGAAAAAAGGAATCAAAGTTAGTATCACACAAGACTCATCAACAATTAGTACAAAGAAGTCACAGTATGTGATATCCCAAAACGCAAAAGATAAACCTTACAACAAAAAGTAACATATCATGTCAGGCAGAAGGAATAAGCATTACTTCCACCATTTTTCAGAGAGGGAGAGGCTGCATGTGATGGATGGAGAGCTGGCATTGAAATTAGGAAGACCTGAATTAAAAGCTACCTAATTCCCTAATACTCTAGGTAAAGCTCTAAGATGATAAATTGCAAAGAAAGAGCTAATTTGCCTTGGTAGAGAGAGTTTCCTCATCCAAATATCCATGAAATCACATGTCTAATAATAATTTCTAGCCCTATTCATTTAATTTTTATGTGCCTCAATGAACTCCCAGATATTTTACATTTCCAATAGCTATCTTAGATGTAATTTTGTTTTCTAATTCTACAGGGTTTTATTGGTAATAAACAGAAATTCTGATGCATTTCATAGATTTCATCTTCCAACTTGCTGGAGCTATTAATTTCTCTATTTTAATTGAATCTCTAGGGTTTTCTTGTATGCCATCTTATCATCTGCAAAAGTCATAATTTTATTTCTTCTTTGCCTGCGTTTACTCTTTCAAGTTCTATAAAACACTTTACAGAAATAGATTATTTTATCAGATAAATATCAGATAATTGGAAAAATATTACTTTTTCATGGTTTGAACATACAAATAAAATAACAATACCACCTAAATTACTAAAGGATAACTTAAAAGACAATGACATAGTTCTATAATAAAATCATAATAAATTATGTAATGATAATATAATAAAATTCAACTAAAGTAATAAGAAGTCAAGAATCTCAAAGGAAATTACAAGAAAGTAGGAAAGAAAGAGGTCTACCAGTACCAAATCTCTAACCATAATGCAAAGTAGCAAACTGTTTGGTACTGAATAAAAAAGTAAGATAATTAATCAATGGAACACAAAAGCAACTGAACAAAGTAGCATAGCATTCCAGAAGCAAAAATTATTTAAAAAAAAAACAGTTGGGAAAATTGGAAAACAGTCCAAGAAAAATAATGTTTAGATCAACATCTTATACTACATACCACAATAAATTACAAGTGATTGCATGACCCAGATATAAAAGATCAGATCACAATTAGCAAATTAGACGAGAGTGGAAGGAGATACCTTTCACAATCGTGGAGAAAGGAAGAGTTCTTGATCAAACAAAGAATAGAGACCCTGAAGGATATAAAATGGACAATTTTGATTACATAAAATTGAAAGTTTTTATACAAATAAATGCAGTGCAGTTAGAATTAGAAGGGGGAAAATTAACTGGAGAAAATATTTGCAGCAAATTTCTCTGATAAAGGTCTGATATCCAAGATCTAGAGGGAAATGATACTTATATATGTATTTGTGTGTGTGTATAAATACACATATGTACACACACAAATATATATGTACACCTATTTATACACATATGTATTCACATGCATATATATGAACAAGAGTCATTCCCAATACATAAATGTTTAAAGAACATGAACCAGTGCTTCATAAAAGAAGAATTGCAGGCTCTCAAAAACCACATAAAAATGCCCCAAATCACTAGCAATAAGAGAAATGCACATTGAAGTAACTCTGAGGTTCCACTTCATAAATATCAAATTTTTTAAATGACCAAAAAAAATGGCAATTGTTGGAAGGAATGTGGGAAGACAAGCAAATCAATGTGCTATTTGTTGACCTGTAAAGTAAAAGTAACTTGTAACTACACCCAAAAAGTTGTGAAACTGAGTATCTCCTCTATTTTTTTTTAAGGCTGTTGGGGTTAAGTGACTTGCCCAGGGTCACACAGCTGGTAAGTGTCAAGTGTTTGGTCTGAGGCTGGATTTGAACTCAGGTTCTCCTGATTTCAGGGCCAGTGCTCTATCCACTGTGCCACCTAGCTGCCCCTGAGTATCTCCTCTAACCCCACCATGCCACAACTGGTCTTTTACGTCCAAGAAATCAAAGAAAGAAGGGAAGGACCCGTATGTACAAAAATATTTATAGAGCACTTTTTGTTGTAGCAAAGAACTGAAGAAAAGTGGGAATCTACAAATGGGCAATGTCTGAACAAACTGTGCTATATCAATATGGCAGAATATTATTTGCCATAAAAAATGAAAGGGACAGATTCCAAGAAACCTGAGAAGACATTTATGAACTGATGGAGAGTGAAATGAGCCAAACCAAGAGAACTATTTATAGCTATATATACCAGTATCATAATATTGTAAAGAAAAATTATTCTGAAATACTTAAGAATATTGATTAATGCAATCACCAATCACAACTCCAGAAGACCAATAATAGAGCCACATCTTAGTGGATTGTAGATGTGAAATGAAACATGTTTTCAAATGGAACCAAAACAATACAAATTTGCTTTGCTTGACTACATTTGCTACAAAAGAGGGCTCTCTTCTGGAGATGGTAGAGATTTGCCATGGAGGTAGGTAGTGTTAGTGATAGAAGCATTCATTAAATACCTACTATATGCAAGACACTGGGGATACATAGACAAAATAATAGTTTCTTCTTTCAAGAATCTCATGTTCTACTGGAATGACACTTTGAGATAATTAACTACAAAATATATACAAAGTAAACAGAGTACTAATAACTAGTGGAGGGGGAGCATGGATCCAGAAAAACTTCCTAGAGCAAGTGGCACCTGGAATGAGCCTCAAAGGGGCTAGGGATTCTAAGAGGCAGAAGAGTGAGGAAGGGGAACATCACAAGCATGATGCATGTCTAAGTAAAGGTAGAGAATCATGAGCTGGGATATCAGCTAAGAATCATAAATGGGCCAATTTGTCTTGAATGTAGCACGGGTGAAGGGAAGTCAGTCTGGGAATACAGTTTCCAGAAGCTGTTGACAAAATCTGGCCTGGAAAGACCTAGAAGGCAATAGCTCCTCCCCACCAAATAAGAGCCATTTCATCTCCCAAGAGATCTCCTTTGGAAGAGATCTCATCCTGAGTGGAGATCCACAGAATTCAACTATTTGGCATAGGTTAAGTATAAGAAGAGAAGGAAGGAAGGAGAAAGGAGGACTAAGCTAGAGGATTTATAGCATCCCACTATGTATAGTGGAACCATATTAGATTTCCTAAGAACAATCTTGTTAATAGGTACTTTCACCGATTTCCTGTAGCTAGAGGTAAGGAAGAGTTGGAAGATAGCAGGACATACAGAGATAAACATGGTATTCCCCTCTATGGTTGCAATTTTATGCTACTGAAAATTTCAGAGTGAAAAAAAAAAGCATCTTAAAGGAGAAAGTTCTTTGTTGGACTTTTAGTATACATTGTATACATAGTAGGTATCCATATATAGGCATAGATAGATAGATAGATAGATAGATAGATAGATAGATAGATAGATAGATAGATAGATATGTTAACTGAGGTGTCTATCAACCCACCACCACAAAAGTAACAACATTATCTTTAAGGTAATGAATGACATCAGAGGTTCATGGGAATTCAGAGCCAGGTGAAAGAAGACAATAAAGAAGACAGAATATCCTTCTCTGAACCAGACCCAGAGCTCACAGCAGCCAAGAACAGAAAATAATAGAGGGTAAGGTATGGGTGAATTTGGTTTCTACTTTCAACAATCACTTATCAGAAGAGAAGTCTTGAATATAACAGTCTCTCCCCCAGCCCCTGAATCAGAGGAAGATGTGTATGAGACACATCAGTAGTTGGAAAACCTCCTAGACCATCATAGGTATAAAATGTTGCATATAGTATCAAATGTGGTTTCTGTGACGTTTTTGTTCAACATAGCTTCCTTATAAGGAGAGTTTACTAAGATGTGACAGTGTTTTTTCTTTAAAGGCATCAATAAAAAAATTTATAAAGCCTACTAGACCCCAAGTTGGGGTGGGAAGTGATGGAGTAGGGGGATAAAAGAGGAGGTCAGCCTCCTTCCTTGGCTGAGAGTATTGAGTAGAAGCCTCACAGAAACCAGCACAAAGATAGTGAGCTGAAATCAACATATGGTAGCAGGGAACAGCCCAGTGACCATAAGACCGACAGAAATAAGCAGAAACATGACAGAAAGTGGAGACAATGACCAGCAAAGTAAGCAGAGAGAAACACAATGTTACTGTTGAGGTCTAGGGGTGTTGGGACCCCAAAATAGCAACACACCCGAAGGAGTTCAACCCAAGCCTTCTTTCAGCCAAAGACAAGGTTTATTAGAACACGGGCGAGCGAGATTCCCAGTGAGTCTGCACTACTGGCCAGATTTTAAGAATCTGAGCTCTTTAATGGAGGCCAAGATGGACCTTATATACAGAAAGGCTATGGGAGGGATCTGGAGTGCCCAAGTAGTCTGAGGTGACTGTGAAGTAACAGAGAAGGACCTGGACCATGTGGCCAAGAAGACTGGGCTCTAGACAGGATCTATGGAGGTCTAGGGTGGGGCCAGGTGCAGACAATGAAAAGGCAAGTAATTAACTGGGAAGAGTTGATGCCTCAGGCAAACACCAGACACTTGACCATATGGGAAAAGAAGACTCAAGGAAAGTTGGTGGGGGGAGTTTCCCAGTGCTGTACCCCGTCATTACCAGTATATTATCAGTAACTCTGCGTTTTCAGAAGTGTGAATTGCCCTGGCCACATATATGTTTATAGACATGGCCTCTAAAGCACATGCCCTGGTCTGTCCTGATATGTATATCCTTCATAAGTGTACTGAAAGAAATGATCATTAAATAACTAATTGTTAATATCAGGAAGACAGAGGATTTATCCTTTTCTGAAACCTCTACAAGCCAGTGCCTGAAAGACATTGCTAATAGTGAGTTTGGACTGACTTTCTCCTCAGTCTTGTTCAGACCCACCCATATGGGAAAACTCATTGTGTTCTACTCAGATTTGGGTAGGGATAAATTCTTTGATTAAATTGCCCAAGGCTAGGGGCATGATCAAAGTCACTCAAAAGTCCCTCATAACCAATCAGAGTTGATTTCCACCCTCAGGAATACCCACTCTTCCAAGAGCATATAAGCATTGAATGGGTTCTATGACTGGTTTTCAATATTCCAGAGTGTCACTAACCCCTTTTATTAACAATTTGCTAGCATTATTAATAAAATGATTAATTATCCAGAAATTGTGTCTCTCAAACTTTTTCTATATCATAGTACCTTGGATACACAGGTTCCCAACACTTGCATTTTCGTTATTGGTGGTGTGATAACCTATGGGTAAACAAGGGCCATCTCCAGTTGCCCTGATTGATATCTGGCCACTAGACACAAATGGCTCCAGAGGAGAAAGTGAGGCTGGTGACTTTGCATAGCCCTCCATCACTCAAATCCAATTCAATTGCAAGCTATGTCATCTTCTCCCTGATGTCATGGTCCTCTTCAAAAAAACGATGGGCAAACCACACCATACAATGTTCATGAGAGGAAAGGAACCACTTGTCCCTTTGTTAGGTCACTGATTAAATCTCTCTCTCTCTCTCTTTTAGCAAATATGGCCTCTGGCTAGCTAGAAAAGGTAAATACATTGGTGGGAGCTTTTAAGCTATGGTATTGAGTAGGTACCTCAAACTTAGGTTAGCTTTTCCTTATGTCTATGGGTAGAGAGGGTAGCTAGGTGATGCAGTGGATGGAGCCTCATGAGGCTGGAATCAGGAAGATCTGAGTTCAAATCTAGTCTCAGACACTGAGCAAGTCATTTAACCCCTATTTGCCTCAGTTCCTCATTTGTAAAATGGGGACACACTGGAGAAGGAAATGACAAACCACTTCAGTATCTTTGCCAAGAAAACCCCACTTAAGAGTCAGACATGACTGAACAACAACAAAAATGTGTAAAGAGATATCCTAGATGGTACACACATTCACGTAGGGTTTTAACATTTACAAAGTGCTTATTACCATGTGAGTAAATGAAGTAATATTTGTCAGCCACTTAATACTGCTTTGACCCTTTGGTAAAGCTGTTTTTTTCATTCTACCAACATTTATTAAACACTTCTTTGTTCAACTGTGTCAAGCAAGCAAAGACTACTGAGACCCAGTCCTGACCCCAAAAGATTTGGACCAAAAAAGGTCCAAATAGACCTTTCATTTTAAACTAGAATCTTGATGGGGTATAGGCTCTGGAAATCCTCCCCACACACACACCAACTTCCTTGAATTTTCCCACATGGTGAAGTCTCTGGCGTTTCCATCTAAAATCCTTCTCTGTTCCCACAGTCTTATATATAAAAGATCAATCTTGCCTCCATTAAAGTACTCAGATTCAATCAGGCCCACTTGTCAATACAAGCATCACAAATGCTCAGATTCCTTAAGAGTCTGGCCAAGGCTCAGATTCTTAAAATCTGGCCAATAGGGTGGATTCTTAAAATCTTGCCCACCTCTATCAATGTTCTAATAAACCTTGTCTTTGGCTGAAAGAAAACTTGGGTTAAATTCATTTGAGGCAGGACCTGCATCACTATTTCAGGGTCCCAGAACCCCTAAACCTCAACAATCTGAGCCTAGTCTCTTCTTTGGCTATATGCCCCAATGATTCCTAGAACCTGTCTGTATTGTATCCTTTAAACTATCAGGACTTCTCTTTTTGTCTCTTTAAAAGACCCCACTTCCTACTGGATCTCTCACTAAATTCCCATTTTCAGACTCACAGACCTCTTTTCATTGTTATAGAGTCCTTTCAATCATGTCCAACTCTCTGTGACCCTATTTGGGGTTTTCTAGGCAAAGACACTGTAGTGGTTTGCCATTTCCTTCTCCAACTCATTTTATAGATGAGGAACTGAGGCAAACTGGGTTAAGTAACTTGCCCAGAATCACAGAGCTAGTTTGAGGCCAGATTTGAACTCATTGATGATCAGAGATGACTTACCACGGGCCTAAAACATTTTCAGGTACCTTCAGATGCCTGAAATATAGTGTTCTAGGCTCCTCTCTCTCTCTCTCTCTCTCTCTCTCTCTCTCTCTCTCTCTCTCTCTCTCTCTCTCTCTCTCTCTCTCTCTCTCTCTCCTCTCACATGTGTCCTCAACCCTAGGGAAGTGACTTTCCAAAATTCTCTCATTACAGGTTGATAATAGAAGAAAAAAATCCCTTAACATATACAATAACAATAACAATTTCTGTCATGGTAAGAAGGGACTTGTTCTCACATTCTTAGTATTTTTAAATACAGCCATTATATATCTAAGGCTTTTTCAAAGCCTTCAAGCTCCTACTCACTCAGGCTTGCTAATTAACACCTTTATGTTGCTTCTCAGTACCTTTATCCACTCATTTCACATTTCTGCAGCAGTGCCAGACCTCCTAACACTGGGCAATGACTCAGGCAGGGCGTGGGAGGGAGGAGAGTGGCCTTGGTCCAAGATCTCACTATACAGCCCCACCCCACCTTACAATTACACGTCCAATACAGCTCATTAGCAGCACTAATGAACCTGAGTCAGAGATCACAATTGTGACCAGTCCAAGGCACTTGACCACAAAGGCAGCTACTCTGTGGATTATTCCTCCATGAAGCTAAAGCATACTAAGTAGGGATTCATCCTTTTCCCCTCTGCTTTTGCCTCTGCTCTTATGCCCGCCTTACCTACCCTCAATAGTCCAGTGTGCTGAATTTGGACTGTGTCACACATCCTTACTTGCCTCTGGCCCTTTCTCTACTGACACATCAACTCATTACTGCGAGACTGTCTCTCTACCTGTCATATCAAGTATCAACTCTCTCCCTTCTCCTTTTTTAAATGGAGTCATGATTTCATTGATGGAAGAAACTCCCTCACCAATGCCAATGAACATCGACAATTGTCTAATAGCCTTAGAGAATAGCCTGTGGACACTAATAGTTGCCCAGGGCCACACAGCCAGTGTACCATAGGACCAGAGGATCACAAAATCTAGAGTTGGATGTCAGAAGTAGGACTTGATACCAGGTCTCCCTGACTCCAAGGCTGGCTCTCTATCCTTTAGGTGTGCTGTCTCTCTAAGGCTACCTAGCCATTCCTGGGCTATCTTCCTCTAACCTTCTCCACTCATACTAGGTCATGCATGCCAGACTGCTGGGTCACAAAGTCCTGCCCCGTGGCTAAGATGTGACACACAGCTTGTTCATGGACAGTTAACAAAACATTTCCCAGAAGCCCAGAACACAGTCTAACAATGGCTGCCAGGGCCTTTACCAAGGCCTCATACCCACATTAAACAAAGTTAAATACACAACCTCGCTACACTTCAGTAGTGACGGGGAATGTGTCAACTCTAACAAAACTATAATGGAGGGGCCTTGGGATCTGAGCAAATTTCTCAGAGTACTCAAATCTGTAGTGTCTGCAGAATTCCAAGTTTGGTTGATATCAAACTTAAAAAAAAAGAAAAAGTACTGTTTGTTTGATTTTAAAATATCTAATATTTGTCTAGTTATACTGATTTTTACAACAGGATAAGAATGTAGTTAAGAAAATGCCATTTCTCAAGAAATTTAAGTAAAAGTATTTTTGAAACATGAAAAGGCTTTCACAAATCCTGTATGATATTTAAACATGCACGTGGCTATGTATAGGTAATCACTTTCAATGTCTATCTACAAAAATATTATAATCATTTAAATTATATTAATTATAAATTAATTTTAATGTAATTAATTTAAATTAATTTCTTTTCTTTTATTAATACATTTTATATATTATATCATAATTATATGTTATATAACATATACATATAATAGTATGTAATGTTTAATATGAATATGACAAATTATATATGATATTAAATATATGTTAGATAAATATGTTAAATATGTTATGATAGAGATGTTAAATAAATGTTACATATTTAATTTTAATTCATTTTAATTAATATGTTACATTATATTATAGTTTTTCTCTAAAGTGTGTGTGTGTGTGTGTGTACTCTGATAGGGGCAGTTTTTGTACTTATCTTTCCAGGGTCCTCCACGTCACTTCCCACTGTCTCCTCACCATACTCCCACATAGATATAACTTCTCTCACCTTTTTAGTCTCTCCCTGCATGTTATCTTTCCCTGTTAGAGGGAAGCTTCTTGAGGGTAGGGACTGTCTGACCTGCTATGTTCAGCACTAGGTACAGGGCCTGGCGACAGTGAGTGTCTACTTGTGATTTACCCATTATTGTTAAATACTTATCCTGTCTCTCTATAATTATTTATGTGCATGATTTATCCTCATTAAAGTATTAGCAAGGGCAGCTAGATGGCACAGTGAATAGAGCACCAGGCCTGGAGTCAGGAAGACTCATCTTCATGAGTTCAAATCTGACCTCAGATACTTACTAGCTGTGGGACCTGGGCAAGTCACTGAACCTTGTTTGCCTCAGTTTCCTCATCTGTAAAATGAACTGGAGAAAGAAATGGCAAACCACTCCAGTATCTTTGCCAAGAATACCCCAAATGAGGTTACAGAGAGTCTGACACGACTTAAAAACAAAGTCAACAACAACAACAACAGTACTAGCTCTTGAGGGTCTTGTTTAATGCCTTGTACCTGAGAAGTGCTTAATGATATTTGTTGAAATGTTACTATTATTGTGCTTCAATCCTTTAATGGATCTGTGATCTCAGCAATGTGGATACCTCACAAACACAGTTTCTTATTGGTAATATGGTATAACCATCATCACCTTTTCACTAGGCTTTGGATAACCAACAATTTTTACTCTTTGGAGACTGTAGTATTCCATGTTTTATAGCCATATAGAAACACTGGAGAAATAGCAATATTAAAAAGATGGATTTTTGTTTCAGAAAGAAGCTTGGGGTCATTGAATGTACAATTTTCCATATGCAATCCACCTCATTTTTCTTTCAAATCATTTCTAGGCCCAGCTCTCAATATCCCTCAAAAGTATTTGGGGGAGGGGGGGACAGAAGAAAGAGAAAGAAAGAGAGAGAGAGAGAGAGAGAGAGAGAGAGAGAGAGAGAGAGAGAGAGAGAGAGAGAGAACCTATCCAATTACATATCATTATCTAGATAAAAGATTCTTTATCCACTTGGTTTTTACTATGTGGATAATCAGGCTGTACTCTTGAGTACTTATGGATTTTATTTTAGGAGACCCTGCTATGATCCAGGCCTTGACATAATCAGCATAATACCCCTCTTCTATATCAACCTTTCACAAGACGATCTCCATGACAGTAGAAAACACGTTTAGCAAAATCATGTCTCCTGTTTTTATGCCTCACTCATTTAATATTAGTAATCAGTAGCTCAAAGTTATCTGTGTTGTTCCATCTGGCAAAGAAACATAATCTGATCATATGCATGGGAGGCATACGTTTGGACAGACAGCCTTAGAGAGTGTATTTTGAATAAATCTAAAGTGTTTTTTTTAATAGTCGACAAATAATAAGCACAATTCTCTGCCCCTTGTAGTCAACTGGAACTCTAAAGATGTAATCTATTATAGAATTTTTCATTTTCAAAAAATTTCATTTTCATTTTCAAAAAAAGTGTTCTTGCTTGCTTTTTATACTTTCATCAAGGATACACTCAGTACATACAAAGATTATTCTCATAAAGATTTTCTAATGAGGAGAAACTAATCATATTGATCAATAGTTACTAAAATCCTCTCAACAACTTTTTTATTGGTAATATGACTGTGATTTTTTTCTAATTATTCAGTATCTTCTACTTTTTCAGAAGCAACGAGGTGGTATAGTGGATAGAGTGCCAGGCCTGAAGTCAGAAAGATTCATCTTTATGAGTTCAAATCCGGCCTCAGATACTTACTAGCTGTTGTGACCCTGACCAATTCACTTAACCCTGTTGGCCTCAGTTCCTCATCTATAAAATGAGCTAGAGAAGGAAATGGCAAACCATTCCAAACCATTTGCCTGTCCCTGAATGGGGTCACAAAGGTGGACATGACTAAAACAACCGAACAAATTTTTTTCAGTTATCTTGAGAATCAATGCTCTCAAAATAGTGTTGTCAAGAATAAGGAATTTCATTGAACCTAATAATGCCATTTCTTTACCTTCTCTAGTTAATTCATTTGGCAGCCTCTAAAGAGTCTATTTAAAATATCTATGAAACCAAACCAAATACTTTGCTGAAGTGTAATTTTTGCCCTCTTTTTTAATTTTTTTTTTTTGTCACAGAGAAGGCTTGCAGACACAGGGGAGGGATATATTTGGGAATGAATGCAATATAAAAACAAAAGGCCTCAATTTTAAAAAAAAGGAATAAAATCAACTCTGTTTTCTAAAACACTTCATTTATAAGTGATTAAATCTTGCTCCGTTTCATTTGAAGTATATTTAGAAAGCAAGGACATCTACATTTCTGTTTGCTGCTATCATGAATTATAAAGTTAAGTGAGAAAAAATTAATAAATCAGATGCTGTAATGATAGAAAAGAAATTTGGGGAGGCTTGAAGGTCAGACTTCTATTTTTGGTCTATTTCTATTAGCTAATGGATTTTTATTATTTGTACTGTACTTAGTAATACTCATGTTTCCTGACCAAAAAAAATACCACTTAGGCTAATTAAATCAGTTAAGAGCAACCCCATATGGAAGGTTAGCCATGTGATACTGGGAATGTCACTTTAATTCTCTGGGTCTCATAAAATAAAGGGGTCAAACTGGATTATCTCCAAGGTCTGTTCTAGCTCCAATTCTATGAGTCTACAATACGGAATATATTTGCAGTACTAAAAGT
Source organism: Phascolarctos cinereus (assembly GCF_003287225.1). Classification (NCBI taxonomy): domain Eukaryota; kingdom Metazoa; phylum Chordata; class Mammalia; order Diprotodontia; family Phascolarctidae; genus Phascolarctos; species Phascolarctos cinereus. Next base: position 203,938,944 of record NW_027555847.1, on the reverse strand, counting down.
TAGATCAGTTTTTCAATTCTGCCCCCCCCATCTTTGCGACTCAGTTCGAGTCTTATATAATTCATAAAATCCTCCTACCTAGACTCTTTCTTGATCTCCCTAATCTCAGAAACCCTAGAAGATTCACCTTCTGGAGCACAAACAGCAAAGCACTTAAATACACATATCATGTTGTTTATTTTGTTTTATATTTCTATCATATACATCTTGTCCCTATAATCATTTGATAAAGAACTAAATGTGTGTTCCTAGTCAACCACATAAGTAAGGAACAGACATGTAGACAATAATTTATTTTTAAAATATCTGAAGGTTTTGGTGGACTGTAAGGTTGGTATGAAACAATAACATGATGAAGCAATTAATTAATACAACCTTTTGTGGTTATTGTTGTCGTTCAGTCACGTTCAGTTGTGTCCAACTCTTTGTGACCCCATTTTGAAGTTTTCTTGGTAAAGATACTAGAGTGGTTTGCCATTTCCTTCTTTAGCTCATTTTACAGATGAGAAACTGAGGCAAGTGGGGTTAAGTGACTTGTCTGGGATCACACAAGTAGTAAGTGTCTGAGGACAGATCTGAACTCAGGAAAATGAGTCTTCCTCACTCCAGGCTTGACACTCTAAACATTGCACCATCTAGCTGTCCACACAATGCAACCTTAGTCTGTACTAATAGAAGTAGAATATCTAGAATGAGTAGGGTGATAGGACCACTGAACTCTACAGCCAGTCAATAAACATTTATTAAGTGCCTACTATATGCCAGGTACCGTGCTAAGCACTGGAGGTAAAAAGAAAGATAAAAGACAATCCCTACCCTTGAGGAGCTCACAATCTCATGAAAAGGTAGGCCTTATCTATTTAGTTCAGGAAATACACTGATAAACTGGAATAGGTTCATCAGAGGTGGGTAACAAAGATGGTAAAGGAATCTGAAACTATGTCACGTGAAGACTGGCTGAAGAAAAGGGAATCTGGGAATGTTTAGTGTAGGGAAGAAAAGACATGGACATCATGGGGGATATAAACAAATATTTGAAGGGTTGTCACGTGAAAGATAGACTAAACTCATTCTACTTGCCCAGTGTAGAATCAAGCAATCAATAAACATTTATCAAGTGCCTACTGTGTGCCACGTATCATGTATATTCAAGCAGAAGCTTGGCAATCACTCGTCAGAGGTGCTGTAGAAGAAATCAATCAGGCAAAAATTTGGAATAAGCAAACTCTAACTTCCTTTTCTTCTCTGAAATGCTAGCATTATATTGTTTTTAAATTGTAAGCAGAGTCAATTTCTTCTCCTCCCTTGTATCTCCATAGCAGTGCTAAACATATGGTTAGCACTCAATAGATTCTTGTTAATTTATCAACACTGGGTCTTTAGAAGAATACTAACCACAAAGAAGTCTGGTCTCAAAATCAAAGGAAGAATATTTTACTTACCAAGTCTATTAAATTGGGCTCCATATCTAGCTTTGCCAATGACTCACAGGATAAGCTTGAGGCAATGGCTCCATCTTTTTGTGTTTCCTTTTTTCCCCAATTGTAAAATGGAAATGATTATTCTTCCCATATTCCCTTTACAGAAAGGCCCAGGTTTTCCTCTCATTCTATAAACATTCACATTAGTAATTCTCATCCTGGTCCTCACTGAGATGTCTAAAGGTAATTGAATGGGAATTACCTTAATTCTTCCAAAGAATGACAATTTTTAAAAATCTATATGCTTCTTTCTGAACTTTACTCTGCCCACAAAGAGGTCCTGATAGCTTACGTAAGATAAGAATACTATATAATTTGAACATTTTGTCATACACACAAGTGAATAGTCAGAGTTCACATAGATAGACACGGACAGTTCTAGAGTTAGGCTATAATGGCACCTAATCTAATATTTGGAAATCACTGTATTTTGTGAGATGTGATTTGGAGCATAGAATGCAGACCCAAGAGTCAAGAAGACCTGAGTCCAAATCTTGTCTCTAGAACATATTAGCTGTGTGACTATGAGCAAATAACTTAACCATGCTGAACCACAGACAACCTCTCAGACACAGGCTCTTAACCTAGAGTCTGTGAACTCATTTTCATATTTTAATAACTTTATTTCAATGTAATTGGATTCCTTTGTAATCCTTTACATTAATTTTATGCATTTAAAAACATTATTCTGAGAAGTGGTTCCTAAGCTTCACTAGACTCAAAGGAATCCATGACACAAAAAAAGTTAAGAACTACTGCTCTGAAACTCTAAATTATACTTGTGATTCATTGTGCTAGATCAAATTCCCACACCAATGAAATCACAGGTCTTTGGGGTGATTAAATCTGTTGTTAACATGAAGCCAACAAATCCTAAATACACAAATAGAAAAGGAAAGTCTCCTGTGTGATGAAATCACCTAGAACTGTTTAAATAATACATAAAAAATAAGTCACTAGTCTGGAGCCTTCTGTTACACTACAGAAAATTACCAAATAATGCAGCACTATTCACATAGTATGATATAGCAAAATAGTATTCAGGGATTTTTCAAAGAACCAGCTGGTAAAACCTTAGAAAGAAAATGAAAAAATTGAAGACATTCATCTAGGACCTAAGAAAGAAAATGTGCCACCTAGGAAACTTTTGTTAGCAAAACTTCTTAAGAAGTTCCCAGTGTTGGAACAACTAATGGTTATAAAAACCAAAAGGCATGGCACCACCTAGCAAATGGCTATATCCAAAACAAACCAGAGAGAACTCTAGTCCTTCTCAGATGAACATGTAACTGATCAAAATGATGACCACAATACACAGAAATGTTATATGCTCCGACAGAACTCAAAGGAAGATTTACATCACAAGAATATCTTTAGAGTTTCATTCGAAGTGCAAAAATGTCATGAAGAATAAAGGGTAGGGAGAGAAAACTGCCCTCCAAATAGCCCTTCAATATAGAACTCAAGAGCTAAAGGAATCCCAAGAAGTGTGAATGTAATTTATAAAGTTTCAGAGATTTCTAAGGCTCTACGAAACCCTGCATGTCTACACAATACCCAGTTTAGCTGAAACTTCCAAATAGGGAGTATCTACTACCCAATTATCTAGAACAGTCATGTACAACTCAAATAGACATAGGGCCACTAACCCCTTCATAAGGATCCCTGCAGGACACCATGTTGACTTGGTTTTAAATGTTATGTTATCTATATTTTACTGTATTTTTATTTATTTCGTTAAATATTTCCCAATTCCATAGCTGACCATGGGTTTGACATCTCTGTTTAGAGAACAGAAAAATATTCCTTGAAGTCTTTATCTTCCCTTATAGTAGGGGAGCTGACCTGCCTTGGACAGAAGTTATTTGGCTGTGCCTCAAATGTGAAAGCAGAATTCTTCCTGTTCTCCATCCTTGCTGGAAGTGAGATCCTGTCTCTGTTCTTGCTAGTAATTCTCAAGAGCTATTGTCAAGTGGGATGAAGTGTACTTTTTCAAAACCAAAAAAGTTTCACTATGAAAACAACAAAGAAAAGGGATCTGAAGAGGCAGATAGTAATCTTTACCTGCATCAGGAAGCTGGAGAGTAGAAGGCTGTGACACAGAAAAGAAAGGGAGAAAGAATGGTCACTGAATAACTGAAGCTAAGGAATAGACATGAGGCTCTTTCCAAAGAGGACTCTCTGAGGAAGAAGAAGCTGCTTGTCTTCTAAGGAATAAGGATGTGTGGGTTCTGTCAAGTAAGACATCAAGGTCAGGAAACAAGTCACAAACTTTGCATCATGGAGGAATGCTATAGTAATGATGGTGGACTTCAATTGTAAGTGCTAAAAACACTCACTCTGACAAAAGCAGAACAGTTAAAATTTCTTGACTTGATCAAATGAGATAGTATGTAAAGTGTTTTGCAAACCTTATAACACTATATAAATGTTACTAATGATTAATTTCATCTTTCAAAGGCTCATGGAGTTAAAAAAGGGGGGTACTTTTATTCTGGCTCTGACTCTCAAAAACAAGGGGGAACTGGTTATTGGGGAGGAAGTGGGACAGTAAGGGGAAAGGATCACATCTCAGAACGTGAAGATAGAAAAAGTTGGACACAGTTTAAAAGCCAGACTATAAGGAATTGAAAGCTCTCAGTGATGAAATCCTGAAGACACAAATTAAAAGAATTCTGATGAGGAGAAAAAGGACATTTGTCTAAAAACACTAAAGTGGATATGCAAGGAACTTACCAACCAACTTAGATTGTTAAATGACATGTAAAGAAGATAAAAGCAAGGTCAGGAAATAGCAAAAGAATACAAGAGAGGTGTAATCCTATTACAGTAGTCTCAGGGTTACCAAAATTCAGAATAAGTTTAGTCTGTTAAGGAAAGCTAAAGAAAACATATGGGTATTTTTTAAGTTATACTGGAAGAAAAGGGAGAATCAAAGTAGGAAGATGACAACGATTTGGAATAGGTAAAATTGTGATAATGCAAAATTATGGGACTTTGACTTTGCTTGTTTTTTCCACCAACACAAGTGGTACAAAAGAATGAACAATGGATTTAGAGTATGAATCCCAGCTCTGTGCTACCTAGGTGACCTTGGGAAACTCACTTAATTTCTCAAGGTTTCAGTCTCTTCATCTGTGGAATGAGGAATTAGACTAGATAACCTCCAAGGTCCCCCAACTCCAAATCTATGATCTTTATACTGGAAAAGGCAGAGCAAAAATGGCTATTAAATAGTTAATGTCCAAAAGCAGATACAGATGCTGCTGATAACTTCAAGAAACTAATTTATTATTTGGCAAAAACCTACATTCTAGTAGTATTGATTTTTGAGCCACTGCCAGAACTCTTTGAAAGATGATGGGAGAGGAGACAGATACTGTAGATTTGGAGAATAATTGTGGTCCTGGTTTTCAAAACAGGAAAGGGATTAGAGTCCAAAAGTAAATATTTAATTGACAGGACTCCTCTCATCTCCATATCAAAACATCTGGTCAACAGAGAAAGGTATGATGACTCATGTGGTCTTGGGATATCTGAAAAGTCTGAAGAGTCCTGACTCCAGACTTTTGTATGCTTTTAGGTGACCAAGAAGCCATATCATTATGACCAGAGGCTACCAGGAAGCTGAATCAAGTAACGCACAGCTTAAGCCTTGGTCCTTGGGCCAACCAAGTCCAAGGGATAGCACTTGTCACCTCTCAGGGAAAAAACTGGTCTAACTCATGTTGCCAAGAGCAGGGGTAGAGGGGAGGGGAAAACACTAGTAATTTTACAATATAAGGTTATCCTTAATAAAAGTAAAATAAGGAAAATAGGCAGTTTTTCACAGAAGAATTTTTTCAGAACAGACCACACCTATACAGTCATATAATTGGGGGGAAGGTGTATGAGTGACAAAAGGAAAACAAATTTGACTCAGAAGATGAAAATGAAGCCTTAAAGGATCTCTTTAAATAAACTGAGAGATACCTTGTTTGAAGAGATCAGATACAATTCTGTGACAGATATGATCAGAGGGATTACTTTATTAACATTCAGATATCAACATCAAGATAGACTTAATTCAGGAAGCCTAATTCTCCCAAAAGTACCATGGAAAATGTCCTTTTCAAAGTCCAAATAGAAGAGGGACCTTTTACTGGATGGAGGTGTACTACAGATGCTACTCTATGCAGTTGGGGAACCAACTGGCCAGCTCCAGTCAGGCAATGCTGCTGTTTCCTCCTCCTCCTCTTCCCCGCTCCCCCCTATCCTATCCACGTGAGGATTCATACCCTTATATGTGAGCACTCTGTCCAAAGGAATATAAATTGTGATTGTTTATACTTCACAAGATACATTTTGTGGGCTAGATTTCCCACACACACACACACACACACACACACACACACATATACTTATTTATGCTTTTTATTTTTCTAAAAACTGGGACCATTAACTCCTTTGTCTCATGTAGTTTTCATTTATTATTTCTTGAAATAGAGCTCTGGAAAACCAGGCTTTGTTAAGGTTCATTGCAATTCAAATGAAGCTACTTGACTATGCTTTTAAACCCAAATCATTCTGGCTCTCACTGACTGGCCAAGAATAGGTAGCGGCCCAAGCCTCACTTGCTCTCAGTTTGGGTTTTGATGGTTCAGAGTGAATGTAAATAGCTATTGTTTCTGTTCTGGCCAGAAGGTCTTCACCTCCCAGATCAGTTCTTCTGTGAAGGCAAACTAGTTTGGCCATCTTTAGCCTCAATTCTTGCCTAGCCTTTAATGACTGAATGGGTGTTGCTGCAAAGTAAGATCTGGAAAAGGCCTTAGCTTAAAAGGGCCAAGGTCTCCCATTGCATCCTGGGCCATCACTAGGGTCCTGACCTATGTCTTGCCACTGGACTCCAATGACTCTGGAGGAGAGAGTGGGGTTGATGACTTCACACAGCCCTGCCTCACTTAAACTGAATTCACTTGCAAAACAAGACATCACCCTCCTTATGTCATTGGTCCCCTTCCAGAACAAGGATGGACAACCAAGCCTAGAAACACTAAAGAACCTTTTCATTGTCATTCACACTCACTCAAAATAAATATCCACAAAGGAAAAACAAAGGTGATGAACCATGCATTATTATATGCATTTGAACAGGCAATCCACTGAGTTGGGCCACCAATACTTCTAGTTTGGATGTGTGCTACAGGTGGAAAATGAGTTAGGTAGAACTGAAGAGAAGAAACTGGGCTGGATAATATTTGGGAAGTAATGCCAAACTTCCACCAATCCTAGGTTGGTAGCTTCTGCAAAAGATTGTCTATTTTAACATTATATTCCCTAAGTGGTGTGTTGTGATTGCTAATCACGGAATAAAAAGAGCTCAGAAGAATTATAATTGAAATTAACTCAAAAAGAAATAGAAAGATGTGTAAGGGTCTATTCTCACCCCAATTCATCACATAAAGCTCAGACTCAATTAAAAGGACAAACTAGTTATGAGCAAGGATTTAATCAATTTGGGAAGAGTAAAGTGCTTTGATCGTTGGATGAAAGCAAATAATGACACACAGAAAATATTGGAGATTGGCTGGAGAGAATTAGTCATAAGTTACATACAATACACTAAGCCAAATGGGAATCTGAGAGTCCAGCAGCCCAGCATTCAAATTTCAAGTGCTTCTGGGGTCAAGAGCACCTTGAGGAGACAGATGCTCAGGGTCTGTACCAGAGAGCAGCAAGAGGGTAGGAGGAAGGGTAGCTAGGTGGTGCAGTAGTAGATAGAGCACCAGCCCTGGAGTCAGGAGGACCTGAGTTCAAATCCAGTCTCAGATACATAACACTTACTAGCTGTGTGACTCTGGGCAAGTCACTTAACCCCAACTGCCTCACCAAAGAAAAAGAAAAAGAAGAAGAAGAGAATAGGAGGAATGAACTCAGAGTGAATGCTACACTCTGACTTTCCTCCCTCCCAACATGGTCAAAAGATCTGGAGTTCTCATCAGAATAGGTAACAGTGTCCACCACAGCCAGCTGCAAAATCCTCCCCCAAAACAAAGGCCAATGGCAGCATCTGCACACAGAGGACAAACTAGAAACACTGAAGAATGGAAGCTTCAAGGTTCTATGAAAGCACCAACCCTCAGAGCCCAGACAATAGTTTCTACAATTAATGGAAGCTGCACAAATAGGGAAAATGACTTCCAATACCAGGAGTTGTGAGTTTCCCCTTTGGTCACATGTGCTTTCTAAGTTTGAGCCCACTCTTCCCAAGTGTGTTCTAGGGGAGAGTGTGCACCAGTTTGGAGAGGGAGGTCATTTATACCAATTATTCTTGTTATACCACATTAGTAAATACTCTTTCTAAAAGATAATTAATTCTGGCTGGATAATAATTAATGGGGAGAATACTAGATGGAGACTTGTGAATGTGTAGAAACTCTAACCCCTCAGGGTTGTCCCTAAAACTTGGGGTGGTAGCTTTTGGCAAAATGCTACAGATACATGATAAATTACCCTACCAATAACAACGTTCATCAAAGAAGTGGCTTAAAATATACCAAAGTCACGTATGAGCCAAAAAAAAGGTAACTCAGTTGTGTAGTGATAATCATTTAAGATCAACTGAGCGCCAATAAGGGCCAAATACCTGAATTAACCTTTTCTGAGTGAACTAAAAATGCCTCTTCCTGTGTCAGCAACTTACAGGACCAGATGGAATTGACCAGCATTCTTTCTGTTCGTGATCACTAATGACAGGATACCTGGGACCAGGTATCTCTTGAATAGTGGGACTTTTCTTATCTTGATATCCTATGGACATATGTTATGTAGGGGAAACACAGATATCCTGGATCTATAATTTCAACTGACATTTTGACATTCTCCTATTTTATTGTATTTACAACCTATTCAACTAAGAAACTTCCTTTCCCATGCTATATGTTAAAAAACATACGGAGGCTCTATTTTTTTTTTAGTAACACAGACATCCTGAGTCAGGGTTTAATTATCCTCCTAAAATTGCTTGATTCAGTCAGAGTTAAAGCTCTGATTCCATGTACATGTGCTAACAAGGGAATAAAACAACATGAATTTATTTATCACCTGGCTTGTTGTCTCTTTAACCAACTTTCAAGTTGATAGTAGTGAGGGCCAAGGGAAAAAGACAGCCCAGGTGCTACACTTGCAGGAACAAAATATTAAAGAGCTAGAAGGAGGTCTCCAATCCCTTGGATGCACTACATAGAGATATGCTAGAATTGGCTTTTGAGAGGCAAATGTTGAATTTTCAGTGTGAGCATTTATATCTAAGAAAACAGGTAAATGTTACAACCAGGGCTTGACTTGTTGTTTTGTTGATTGTCTAGACTAAAGAATGTGAGAGAGATAATATTAATAATGCAGGTTAAACTTGAAAATGTTTAGCATACTTTTTTTTTCTCCAGAGAATCATTTGTTAAACACTTACCAACACACCACTGGGAAAGGCATGGCAAGAACTGAATAGGATGAGAAGGTGGATGGGTTGTGATATGCATTCAATGAGAAAATCATGGATCCATGGAGGTCACTGTTTGAAAAAGAAGGGTCATACATGACCCAACAGATTAAGAGAACAAGATTTTGAAAATGCCAACATCCATGGATGATTTCAGGAAACTTTCTTCAAAAGCTAATCAGACATTTCTATGATGCAAGTGTTTCACCATTAAATTGAGCAAAATCTCTAAGCACACTAAGCAGAATTTAGAAGGCAAAATGACAAACAGGCCCTGACTATGGCCTGACTATGCCAATAAATTATTGCATACAAATAGAATGGAATATTACACTGCAATGAATTATAATTGCAAAGAATTTGAAGAAACATAGGGAGACAATAGCAACAGAAGAGTTAAAAAACACACAAGCAGACAAAGCCAAACATACAATATATATTATGACAACACTGCAAAAACAAGAATCCTTGAGACAAATACAATGGTGCACAATGTTGGCATCTTACTATCAAAGTTAAAGTGTACATTCTTCCTTTCTCTTAATAATCATTAACCTACAAAAGTTAAAAGTAGCATGTACTACTTGACAGTCATACTAATTTAGGGCAGTTTTGTTCAACTTTTCAGGGAATTTCTTTTGCACAGTGAGTTGGTTGGATGTCTGTTGGGCTAAGCACTAGTGATACAAAGAAAGGCAAAAACAACCCCTGCCCTCAAGAGGCTCATAATCTACTGGAGAACTGGCCTAGAGGGAGGAAGACATGAATTCAACATCCACCACTAACACATATAGGATGTGTCACTCCAAGCAAGTAGCTTAGTAGCTCAGTGCCCCTAGGCAATTCTCTAAGTCTAAAAGTAGCAAAGCAGTAGCTTACCATGTTAGAGAGGATCCCCACATTGTAAGTTCTTATACCAGTTAAATCAAAGGGGGAAGAGGAAAAGAAAGAGGAAGAGGAGGAGATTGTCCAGGACAGGGTAGAAGACCATATGAAGACTGACTAAAGGAACTAGGGATAATTAGACTAGAGAAGATTTGGGGGAGCATGACAGTTGATCTACTACATGGAAGAACGACTTGCCTTGGTCTGCTTGGCCCCAGAAATTGTAACCAGGAGGAGAACCTGAAAGATTAGGCTTGATATCAGGAAAAATTTACTACCAGTTAGGGCAATCCAAAAGTGGAATGGGTTGCTTGCCGACAGACTGGGTTCCCCTTCCCTGGAGGTTTTCAGTTCAACAGTCAAGAATATATTAAGTGCTTCCTAGGGGCAGCAAGATGGTACAGTGGCCGGGAGTCAGGAAGATTCCTCTTCATGAGTTCAAATCCAGCCTCAAACATTTACTAGCTGTGTGACCCTGGGCAAGTCACTTAGTCCTGTTTGTTTTAGTTCCTCATCTGTAAAATGAGCTAGAGAAAGGAATGGAAAACCATTCCAATATCTCTGCCAAGAAAATCCCTAAGAGGATCATGGAGAGTTGAACACAACTGAAAAACAACTCAACAACAAAAATACGTCCTAGACACTTAGACACAATAAGAAACTGAAATAGTCTCTACCCTCAAGGACATTATATTCTATGTATATATTGGGAATAAACAATATATACATAGAAAATTAAATTTAAAAATATATACAAAGTAATTGGGGGAGGGGAAGGGGGACATTACCTACTAGGGGGACAGGACAGACTTCTTGGAGGAAGTTGCTCTTGAACTGAACTCTGAAGGAAAGTAGGGATTTTAGGTGGCAGTCTATTCCAGGCATGTGGGACAGCCTCTGCTGAGGCAAGGAGATGAAAGTTGGAGCAGTCCAAGGAACAGCAGGCTAGAATTCTGAGTGCTGAAGAAGTGATCAAGTGTCATAACCCTAGAAATACAATCTGTTGTCCAGAGTGTGAAGATCTCTAAGTGCCAAGTAGAAGAGTTAGTATTTTATTCTAAAGCAAGAAGGCATGGCTACAGCTTCTTGAGCCAGGAGCAAGCCCATGTTTTGGAATATCATTTCACTGTAATGTAAAGGATAGACTCCTGGACACACAGAGACTAATTAGAAAGTTCTTGCTGTATTCCAGGTAAGAAATAATGAAGATCAGAACTAGTATAACCCAAATGGCAACTGGTCAGAGATGTTATAAGAGGGAATTCTCCTTTGAGTAAAGGTTGGACTATTGTTTCTTTTCATATGCACATATACTGTTTTTTTCCCCATAGAATATAAACTCCTTGAGGGCAAGATGTGTTTCATTTTTGTTTCACAGTTGCCCCTGAGGGCCCTCCCAATTCTGAGATTCTGTGGATCTGATTTGGGAATTCTATTAAAGAGTGGAAAGTCTAAGATGGCCATCCCAAGAATAAGGTGAAATTTTAAGTATGATAGGAAACTCTTAAGTAAATGATTTTGTACAATATTCTAGGTCAGGAATGGGAAATCTGTACCTAGATTATAAAATATTTTCTGAGGACTGTGACAAACAATTGTCATTTCCAGAAATGACAGCGCTCTTTCTTCTGTGCCACACTGAGTCAAAAATCTGTTTTCCTTTAACTTCTCTCTGGAGCAACAATAAATATTTTCTGTTGTTTGACTACAGTTACATCAGAGTAAACTTTCTCAGGTCTTTCAATCATACCTCATAAAACATGGCATAACGGGGAGCAGCACATGTTATATGGAGGTTAGGTGTTTACCTTTAAGTGGACAGAGAGGGCATCCTTGGGTTTTAGTTTTTAAAGGAATTAAAGTTTAAATCACTGGTATAGCTTCCTTGATGCCCAAGGAATTAAAAGTTCAGCCTATGGGGAGTTAGTAATCTGTAGGTTTAGCAGAATTCTCATTGTGTGAAAGAAACACTCTTCTGACCCTGTGACACTGCTGATAGGGTGACTGTGGAGGTAGAGGCAAGTAGTATTTTATTTCAATTAATGAAGAATTATATCCTTTTTAATGCTGTTTTAAGTAAATTTGTTTTCATTTCATTTTATTGTTCATAACTAATGTGTTACTTTACAATCCGGAGCTTTAATCATTCACTGGACTGGACTAAGTTAGGCCTGGCCCAGAATATCTGGCATTGGTTGCCTAATGTAGATTGCAATAACTTTGGATTTTGTTTTGTTATTAAATAAGGAAAAAGGGTAATCCAATCAGGTGACTGAATGGCCAGATACTTATGGCTGCAATATTGTCAGGCTTATACGAGGAGCCCTCTATGGGATAATAAGGGATCCTTCACTAACTACATAGGATTAGACCAGTGGATGCTTAAGGAGCTTGACCAGGAAAGCAAAAATATAGCAAAGACCAGTATTCTTTGGCTCTTGCTAACAGTTTTAGGAAAGCTGGATTATCAATAAATAGAAAACAAGAAGAAATCATGGTTGTGTGTGTGTGTGTTCAGTACTTAAGGATAGGTATGAAAGCACTTTTGCTTAAGGCTCATATCTAGAAGGCAGAGAGGCCAAAACTAAATTGAACTAAATTCCACTAAATTGAAACTAAATTCAGCTAAATTGAAAAGTTCAATACCTGTGGCGCAAAAATCAATAGGCTTCAGATAGACTCTGACTTAGAGATCTAGTTGAAGGATGTGTTAAATCTCACTGAGATTAGGACTTTGAGGAAAGACAATGGGAACAGGCGGACAATGAGAATTGGAAATCTCACTGGTACAAAAAAAATTTTGGATTGATCCCTTTACTATCCCGTGACACCACCCTTCCCCAAGGAGTTCCTCTAAAAGTGACTCAGAGAGTAGAAAGGCTTTCACCACCAGAGGACTTGGAAGACTACTGGAAAAGTTTGGACAGTAAGCCAATGAGTCATTAGAATGATAGTCAATGTAAGTGTGGTCTAAGATCACTAATAGCATTTCTTTCGGCTATGGAGCTCCCTCAGGTTAGACAGCTTACGGAGTATTTGCTCTTGCAAAATTAGGTGAATCAGCTAGATGTGCTGGGCAGCTATCCAAATGAATAGATCCATCAATACAAACTGGAGATAATGGGAAGGAGTATTATGCAGACTGCCATATTAGATGGGCAGGAAGTGATAATATTTTCTCCTGGAAGTAGTTTTGGATATGACTCTTGGATATGACAAGCAGATGATTAGTCATCAGCCTGCAGAGGTCATTAAAATGTATTGGGACATCAAAGAACATGGATTTAAAGGTTCCTTTGCTCCACTCAAACTTGGGACATCCCCCAAAGCCCTCATCCCACTAGATTATTCTGAGACATCCATGTCATGGCTACCAGAATTCAAGGGGCTACTGGGCTGAGTCCACTTAGGTGAAGGATTGCATTTCCCCTAAGGCTTGGGCTGTTCTAAACAGGCTGCTAGATATAGACACTTGAGCTACTCTTGTAACTCAACATGCCTCTAGAGGCACCCTAGTTTCAGTCAGAAGTTCTGAATGTAATAACCCTTAAATCCATGGTCTCTGATGTCCCAATACAATTTTAATAATACCTCTGTAATCATCTGCTTGTCAAAAGAAGGAGCATCCTTGCTCAAGTAGGGATAGATTAAATACATGCCCTGCCCAAGGCTAATCAGAAGAAGTTCATCATGGGCATAGAAACTGGTTATTCCTGGGAGTCACTGGTTGTGCCCATGCCTGGAAAGCTCTTCCTCCTCATCTCTGCCTCCCACCTTCCCTGGCATCCTTCAAATTTAACTAAATTCTCACCTCCTTAATTTTCTAGTCCTCCCCAATTTTAGTACCTTCATACTAAGACTTGATTTAGTCATTTTTCAGTCATTTCCAACTCTTCATGACCCCTTTTTGGGATTTTCTTAGCAAAGACACTGCAGTGGTTTGCCATTTCCTTCTCCAGCTCATTTTATAGATGAGGAAACTGAGGTAAACGGGGTTAAGTGACTTGCTCAGGGTCACAGCTAGTAAGTGTCTGAGGCTGGATTTGAATTCAGGTTATCCTGACTCCAGGCCCAGCATTCTATCCACTGCACCAACTGGCTGCCCTCTAAGACTACCCTCAATTTATCTTGCATGCATTTTCCTTTGCACATAGTTATTTGCATGTTGTCTCATCCATTGGACTGTGGGTTCCTCAACAGCAGCAACTGTATTTGGGTTTTCTTTGTATCTCCAGCAATTAGCAATTCTGAAAATCAGTTTCTGGACTATTACCCTAGTTGTTATTGAACCATCTTCCTTCATTTAGATTTGCTACTGACGTAGAGAGTGATGCAGGATGGTCTCTCTAACAATATGGGTAGGATTCTATTGTTAAGAGGAAATGGTATATTCAGCATCTTGCTCCCTCAGGCATTGGTGCCTTGCATGAACAAATTATGGCTTTGCCAAAGGTAGAGACCTCCAGACCTGGCCCCAATACTTTTCATCTTCCATTAAACCTCAAATACAAGGACTTAGTTCTTGAGGAAAGCTGCTTTGTCTGATAGCTCCACACAACTGGACCTGAGGAGTCATTAATCCAACAGTAGGGTATAACCTTATGTTTGAAGCTTCTGGCAAGTCTTCTTCCAGTTGTATGTTCTGATCTTCTTTGTCACCAAAGAAAGATTCTACGGTCTGACATTTTTTGTGCAGTTTGCTCACGATCCCAGCCAATTACTTGAGTTTTAAACTCTTTGTTAAGGTAGGGGTCTACTTCTAGTATGCAGAATATACTGTCCCAAGCTTCAGAGGTTTTGTGCAGCTGTTTTCAGAGGAACTTCTAGGGACCTGTAAATTTTTAGTTCTTCCAAGGTGGTATGATCAAGGGCAAGGTATTTACTCCTTTCCTGGCCTGTACTCTAGTCTATGTGTGACTACAATCACTCTTGTCTGTCTTGGAACTGTGAGGAGGATTACCTCTCCATTGCCAGCACAAGCTCCACCATGCCAGCACTCCTCCTCACCCCAGGGCTGCCACCCAGAACTGCAACCCAGATCCAAGCACTTGCAAAGCAAGAGAATCCTACCCCAGCACCAGCAAAGAGATCCCTGCAATCCCCCTCTGACTGGCCACTCGATTCCCCCTCAGTCTGTGGACTCAGAGCTCCAGAAGCAGCCGCTGCCCCAGGACTGTGCCAGGACTGGGGCTGGACCAAGCTCCTCTCTCACTGAGGTCCAACAGATCCTTCCTACTGACCTTCTAATTTGTCTTTGGTGTTTGTGGGCTGAGAAGTCTGGAAACCTCCACAGCTCCCCTGAGGACTACTCCAGGTTCGCTGAGGCCCTGTCTTTGCCTGCATGGCCCACACTGAACAGTGTTCTTCTCCCAGCCTGGAGCAAACCTTTCCAATCAACTCTCCAGGTTTTCTTGGAATGGAAATTTGTTTCACTCTGTCTTTTTGTGGGTTTTGCTGCTCTAGAATTTGTTTAGAGCCATTTTTTACAGGTGTTTTGTAGGGCTTGGAGGACAGCTCAAACAAGTCACTGCTTTTACTCTGCCATCTTGGCTCTGCCTAGCTTCTGCCTTTGAAAAACCAGTATGGCATGATCCCACATGGTTCTTAACTACCTGTGGTTTGCCAATATTGGCCCTATTCTCCTACCTCCGGATAAAGGTTTTTACCTTTATTGCAATAGATCCTTATTCAAAATACAGCATTACAGAGCCAGTTAAATTCACCACCATAGCCATCACTCTAAAAATCCTTACAGAACATATCCTTCTTCCTTGTGGATCTCCCTGCACTATTCCCTCTGATCAAAGGCTCCCATTTTACTGTTATGTACATCCAAGATTGGGCCCACTACGGTTACATTTACTGGGTTTCCCATGTCCCAGACCATCCTCGGGCTGCTGGCACTGTTGAACATTGACCCAGACTTTTAAAACAATAGCTTCATTGTCCCACCCCTGATCATTAGGCCTGGGTGTCCTATCTCCTAGATGCTGTGTCTATATTAAATCAATACCAAAATAAGAAGACAGATGGTTCTGGGATAGCAGTTTCTTGGCTCCTAGAAAGAATTTGGTGGACTAAGGAGTAAAAAATCTGGGAAGTGCATTGGGGTAGATATGATCTCTACAATTCAGCAAAGGGCTTTTAATGTTTCTGATGGACAAAAATATGCCCTACAAACAACTGTAGTTAATAAGAAGCATGAGCAAAGTTCTTTCCTTGGCTCTGATCCCAAACAGGAGAATTGTTCAGGCTAGTACTCTCCAGGACAGATCCATGGTTACCTCCTATGCATCAGTATAAATAAAAAATCCCATTTGTCCCACATCTCTGTCCTGTCCCTCAAATGTCAGCCATGCAACTCACAGCTCAACCTACAGGGAATGCCAGGACTGCCAGACCTGAGGTTATCCCCCATTACTGGAGTAATGGCTGCTCAGGTCCAGTTATGGGGAAAAAAAACCCATCATTATGATAAAGGTGAATTTACCTGGAAGAAAGGGAATCCTTTAGCTGACATGGTGTAAATCCCAAGTCCCTCAATAAAGCTGAGAGGGAATCTTCACCTAGGCACCACAGAAGAAGGAGTTCATTCCTCAGTATGGGGCTGTGGGGCAAAAATTGTCTCCTGGGAAAAGGAAGATTTTGGCAAATGGGGCAAGGAACACTAAGTGGATGGCAGTATGAAATGAGTCTTGGGCTCACCTCAGGCTCTTGGGCATGTTGCATGACTGTGGCTCATAACCTCTTACCTATTTTGTAACAGATATCCCTGACCTTTAACAACATATATAAGGAATTGTCAATGATGCTAGAGCTATCAGCGCTGATGTTGTGGACTTGACGCTCCTGGTACTGGTTTCATTCATCCTTGTTTCATTGTGTTTTTGTTTTACATTGGAAGACTCATTAGGGACTTCCTCTGATATTATCCCCATTGTATGGGTTGTACTTTTTAAAGGACTTTTTGATGGTTTTGTGTTCTTATTATATGCATTAAGCTCTTCCACCAATGCTGGTTAGGCTAGACTTGCCCTGAGATCAAAACTGTTTAAGACCATTTTAGTGGTGAAAGGTCACCTAGAAATTGGGGGGCACTTAGCCCAAGGGGAAAGATATGGTAGGAGCATTTTTTATGTATTCTGAGCTGGTTTCCTTTTAAGAAGACAGGGAGATTATCTATGGGTTTGGACTGGTCCAGGGGATTCAGGTTTGAATAACTGGTTTGTCTTCCCATAACTCGTCCAGCCTATGGGGAGTTGGTACTCTGAAGATTTAGTGGAATTCCCACTCTCCTGCACAGATTCCTTTCTGACCTAGTGTCAGAAAGTGGAGGTAAAAAGGGAGTAGCTTAGTAGTTCTTAGTAGAACTAAGACTTGTGTCCTTTTTAACCTTATTCTAAGTAGTTTTTATTTCATCGTATGGTCTGTGAGCATTGCATTTCAATCCTGAGCCTGAATCACTGGAGAAACCTGAGCTAGGTCTGGCCCAGTATACGTGACTTTTAAGACCCTTTGACAATGTGACTGCCATTCTCTAAAGTGTTGCATCTACCAGTATAATAACAATACTACCTAAACCAATTTACTTATTCTGCAAATTCACAAGATTCACCAAACTTCCAAAAGAATATTTTATAGAACTAGCTAAAACAACTAAATTCATGTGGAAGAAGAAAAGGTCAAGGATCTCAAGGGTAATAATGAAAAAAAGTAAGAGGAAAGGGACCTATTCATACTTGATCTCAAACTGTTTTACAAAGCAGTCATCATTAAAATGATTTGGTACTGTTTATAAAAATAAAAGGGAGGTAGATCAGTAGAAAAGATCATGCATACAAAATACAGATGCAGCGGATAGAGCACCGGCCCTGAAGTCAGGAGGACCTGAGCTCAAATCCAGCCTCAGACCAAACACTTGGCACTTACTAGCCGTGTGACCCTGGGCAACTCGCTTAACCCCAATTGCCTAAAAAACCCAACAACAACAGCAACAAAATACAGACACAAAGACAGTAGCCTACTGTTTTGATAAACCCAAAGACCCCATTTACTTGGGGGGGAGGGGGAGAGGTCATTATTTGAAAAAAACTGCTGGTGAGCAAGTCTGGCAGAAATTGTTTAGGTTAACACCACACCATATACCAAAATAAGCTCCAAATGGATACATGATTTACATATAAAATGTCACATCATAAGTAAATTAGATGAAGCAAGGAAGAAATTACCTTTCAGATCTATAAAGAGAAGAAAAGTTCATTTATGACTAAACAAATGATTGAGAGGATCACACAAGATAAAATGGAAAATTTTGATTACATTAAATTTAAAAGTTTTTGCACAAAAAAATACAATGTAGTGAAAATTATAAGAGAAACAGGTAATACCAAAAAAAAAAAATCTCGGCAATAAGTTTTTCTGGTAAAGGTCTCATTTCCAAGACATATCTGGAAATGATTCAGATTTATAAGACTAAGATCTATTCACTAATAGATAAATGATCAAAGGACATGACAAGTAGTTTTCAAAGAAAGAAGTCCAAGCTCCCACAATCATAAAAAAAAATCCTTTAAATAAATAATAATCAACAAAACATAAATTAATGGAACTTTGAGGTTCCACCTCACGTCTATCAGATCATCAAAAATGGCAAATGTTGGAGGGACTGTGGCAGTAAAGGAACATTGCTGCGCGGTTATTGGAATTGTAAACTGCCTCTTGTGGAAGGCAATTTGGAATTATTCCAAGGAAGTTTTCAAATTGTGCATACCCTATGACCCAGATATACCATTTTCAGATCCATACCCCAACAAAATCAAAGAATGAGGGAAAAACACTATATGTTCAAAAATATTTACAACTACTCTTTTTATGATAGTCAAAAATTGGAAACTAAAGGGATATCTTCCTATTGGGAAACAGATAAACAAATTGTGGTATGTGAATATAATAGAATATTATTATGCCATAAGAAATTATGAAATGGACAATTTCAGAGGGAACTGGGAACACCTTATGAAATAATGAAGAGCAAAGTGAGCATAACTAGGAGACCAATTCATATAATAACATTATAGAGAAAAACAATTTTGAAAGACTTTAGAATCAACATCATAATAAACCACAAGTCCAAAAGAATAACCATGCCACTCACCTCCTGAAAGAGAGGTGATGAACTTTGAAAGACAGGTGATACCTTTTCAGACATGGCCAATGTGGGAATTTGTTTTGACAAACTATGAAGCTATATATTGATGGATTTGGTTTGGGGGTTTGTCTTTTTTTTTTTTCTTAATGGGGAGATTTACTGAGAGGGGCAGTTTTTTTTTATATACTTGCTATAGCATCCAAAGGACTTAACGACGAAAAAAAATGCTATCCACCTCCAGAGAAAGAACTGATGGAGTCTGAACGCAGATTAAAGCATACTTTTTTAAAACTTTATTGTTCTTGGGGGTTTTTTGGTCTGTATTTTCTTTTGTGAGATAGCTAATGTGGAAATGTTTTGCATGACTGTATATGAACAATCTATATCAAATTGCTTGCCTTCTCAAGGAGGGGGGAGGGGAGTGTGAGAGAAAATTCAGAACTCAAAGTTTTTAAAAAATGAACGTTAAAAATTTTTTTCACAATTAATTGAGAAAAATAAAAATCAACAACAAAATATATGTACAAAATAAAATAAATATAAATATGGTATATATTATATTATATAATATGTAAATTTAAAAATCAACATAAAATATATGTACAAAATAAATTAATTAAAAATATTTGTCACT
Organism: Phascolarctos cinereus; assembly: GCF_003287225.1. Classification (NCBI taxonomy): domain Eukaryota; kingdom Metazoa; phylum Chordata; class Mammalia; order Diprotodontia; family Phascolarctidae; genus Phascolarctos; species Phascolarctos cinereus. The sequence goes on along the minus strand of NW_027555847.1, from coordinate 203,919,319 downwards.
TGACAAAAAAATTGAACAACAAACATAAACAAAATGGGCGGTAGTAGCGTCCAGAACTAACACAAGAAACCGATACAGAGTACAGCAAGGTTATTACTTCTCTCGATTTGGATGCTATTTTTATATTAGCCTAACATCGCGTTAACTTTCATAACAACTGTGTCATACTCATGTTGACTCATCAAGTTCACAGTAAACTAGTACCTAAACATCTGTCTGCCAAGCAACTAATTGTTTGTCTCAACTTCTCACGTGTAATTAATATTGAAAGTGCACTTGTAATGTCTGACTAATGAATAACTAGAAAAAAAATCAATTAATTCAACAATGGCTACAAACAGACTGTGAGCAAGAACCCAGTTTGGTTTGATTTTATTTTGCTTTCCCAGGATATCTTGCTTAAGAACATAACAAACAAGCCCAACCCCTCATCATCCCTTACTAATACATTTAACATAAAAAGTGACTTCCCCTCGTAGGATCTATCAGTGGGTTTATAAACACCAAAGTAGTTCCTTCCCATGTTATCAACCTCTCAGTATGCACCGGCTGTCTTTACCCATATTACCTGTTTTAGAAGATTGACGTAGTAAGCACTACATAACTGGTTCTAAGGAACAAGTGTTTGTGCAAAGACCACACCAAAAAAGTAAAGCATTCTTTTCAGAAAAGTATGCACAACACCAGCACAGCTGGGTCTTTGGGAACAGGCACATATATAGAACTGACAGCATTAAACATCTACCTGCATGATATTATTAAACAGAAGTAAAGTATTATAGTTAGAAAGGCCTTTATATATCATTGACTCTAATCCTCTTATTTTGAGCAGCTAGGTAGCACAGTGGAGCAATCGAGCACTGGACTTGGAAGACTCGTCTTCCTAAGTTCAAATTCAGCATCAGACATTTACTAGCTGTGTGACCCTGGACAAGTCAACTAACCCTCTTTGCCTCAGTTTCCTCATCTGTAAAATGAGCTGGAGAAGAAAACAGCAAACCACTCCAGTAGCTCTAAAAAGAAAACACCAAGTAGGGTCAAAGAAAGTAGGACACAACTGAAAAATGATTTAACAAATCCCTTCGTTTTAGAGATTAAGCAGCTAAAGTCCAGAAAGCTGAAATAAATAGTTGCTGGCATATCATCTCCCCCATTAGACTATGAGCTCCTTGAGAGCAGTAACTGTTTTTTGCCTTTCTTTGTATCCCCAGTGCTTAGCACAATGCCCGGCACATAATAGGTGTTTGACTAACTCAGTAGGGCCAAGATTATGTAGCTAATAAATGGCAAAGCTAAAATGAGAGCACAGATTTTCTTTGTCCATTATATTCCTTTCATTTAAACAACTTGCTGCCATTATTTGAGCAGAGAGGAGAAGGCTCCTCTACTTAAGGGAGAAAACAACAACCAAAACACTCCTTTCCGACCTCATCAGTGATGTTTGAAATTCCACAGAAAGTAGTTATTTCTTTAGATTCAGGCTTAGTACCCTATTAAAATGTAAATATCCCTAGTATGGGGAAAAGGTAGCCAGGAAATTTTACCAACTTCTCATCGTTACAGTGGTTGGCTAATCACTTGGGATAAGCAATAGTTTTGATGCAGTTTTATTTTGAGACAGCAATATTCATTCATGTGTGGTTTTGCTAACAATAGACTGATTCAGAACATCTGACCTTGACTAGATGAAACAATGTATTGAGCTAATTCCCCAAATTTAATCAGTTCTCTGTCAACTGAGTGCTGGATCTCATGCTATTGACATACATCTTCTTTCTTTCTTGCCATGGTTTTGAGAGCGGATATTAATAACCAAGATTAGAAGGAAAGTGGAAAGCTGGGAAACAATTTTTACGGCCAGTGTTTTCTGATAAAGGCCTCATTTCTAAAATACACAGAGAACTGAGTCAAATTTATAGGAATACAAGTCATTCCCCAATTGACAAATGGTCAAAGGACATGAACGGGCAGTTTTCAAAGGAAGAAATTAAAGCTATCCATAATAATATGAAAAAATGCTCTGCATCACTATTGATTAGAGGAATGCAAATCAAAACAACCTCTCACCTATCAGATTGGCTAATATGGTGGAAAAGGAAAATAATGAACGTTGGTGAAGATGTGGGAAGATTGGGACACTAATGGGGAGTTGTGAACTGATCCCACAACTTTGGAAAACAATTTGGAACTAAGCCTGAAGGGCAACCAAACTGCGCATATCCTTTGATCCAGCAATACCACTACTAGATCTGTATCCCAAAGAGATCATAAAAAAGGGAAAGGACCCACATGTATTTATAGTATTTATATTTATTTATATTTATAGTAGCTCTTTTTGTGATGTCAAAGAATTAGAAATTGAGGGGATGCCTCATCAATCGGGGAATGTCTGAACTAGTTGTGGTATATGAATGTAATGGAATACTATTTTGCTATAAGAAATGATGACCAGGTGGATTTCAGAAAAACCTGGAAAGATTTGCATGAACTGATGCTCAGTGAAGTGAGCAGAATCAGGAGAACATCATCCATAGCAATTGCAACATTGTGCATGATTAACTATGGATAGACTTAGTTCTTCTCAGGAATACAATGATCCAAGACAATTCCAAAAGACTCGTGATGGACAAAGCCAAACATATCTAGAAAAAGAACTATGGAGTCTCAATGTAGATTGAAGCATGCTATTTCCACTTTTTTGCTTGTTTTTTCTTTCTCGTGTTTTTTTTTTCCTATTGATCTGATTCTTCTTTCATAACATGACAAATGTGGAAATACGTTGGGAGAAAAATTTGGAACTCAAAATTTTACAAAAGTAAACACTGAAAAGTATCTTTACATGTAACTGGAAAAAAATAAGGCACTATCAAAAAAAAAGAATGGATACTACTCTAAGAAAGTCGCAATATTTAAAAAGAACGTTTCAATGACTGAGATACTGCAATGTCTGCTGGTGTGGGGAAGTCAAATGTTTCAAAGCTCATTCAAGTCATCAGAGAGCCAGGATTTTTCCCCCAGAAATACAAAGGAAAATATGTTAGAAAACTAAAAATGAGGACAAAAACTGACAAATTGTTATTGTGAAACAGCTTACAAATCTGAATCATTTCCTGTGCTAGTTCTCACTGTGCAAGCAGGATACACAGAAAAATAAGACATTGTCCTTGATTTCAAGAAGCTTAAAATTTGGCAGGAGAGATGACAAGTGCCAATAAAATAGCTATAAATTAAGGTAGAAAATGAATATACATTAGTAAAGGTGCAGATGAAGTGCTATGAGAGCAGATGTAGGAGCTATGACTTCTGACTAGGAAAAGTAGGGAAGGCATCATGGAGGAAGTAGAATTTGCTCTGGGTCTTGAAGGAAGAGTGGAAATCTTGACAGGTGGAACTGAATGCAGGGGATCAAAAAGTATAAGCAAAGCAACTCAAGTATGGGAAAGTACTCACATCTTATACTTTCTGCCCTCACATAGCCCCTAGCATATTCCTTATATATAGTGAGCATTCAATAAATGTTGGTTAAGTCAGACAACAATCAACATGCATTTATTAAGTGCTTACTATATGCCAGGCACTATGTGCATGTGTAGATTTATTCCATACATATATGGAATAAATATAAAAATAAATATATTCATTATATTTATATACTATATGTAATTTATATATTATAAACATTCTATATGGAATTACAGAAATTTCCAAATGGAGATGGAATACTGCAGCATAGCCTTGTATCATGTCACAAAGGTTAATTTATCCAAGATATGGTGATGTTTATGGAGTTTAGATGGATATATGTGTATGTGTGTATGTGTGTGTGTATGTATATATATATGTACATATATATATATACACACACACACACACATATATACAGTGATGTATATATAACTGTATATACATGCTGTATACTATATGTATGTATGTAGAAATGTATAATTATAGATGTAGATACAGATATACACACAGTTATGTATATACCATGTCCTAGGTGTTTTGTTGTTTCAAGTTATACGTTTCATATAAATCACATGATGTCTTCTTTCCTATATGTAAATTTCTTAAAATTCAAGACCCTGTAAAATCTGGCTCCAACTTGTTTTTCCAAGTTTCTCTTCCACCTTTCTCCTTCACACAATCAACATTTCAGTCAAAATATAGAACTCACAGTCCTCCGTTCCCCTCTTACCCCACCTTTTCCCAGTCTTTGCTCATGCCACACCTCATGCCTCTTCTCTCCACCTACAACTGTTGAAATGAGGCAGTGTGCTACAATGGAAACAGCCCTGGTTTGGGAACCAGAAGACCTGACTTATATCCTGCCTTTGTCACTTATTACGTGTGTAACCTGGGCCTTGTCACTTAATCTGGTTGGGCTTAATTGGCAAAATGAGTGGGTTGGACCAGATGACTTCTCAGATTCCTTCCATTTCTAAATCTATGATACCAAATACCACCATTGCTTCAAGACCCAACCCAGTTCCCACCTTTACTCTGATGCCAGCTCAAAGTGCTCTCCCCTCCTCAAATTTCTCATAGCACTTGGAATCTTTCCCTTGCATCCTATTTTGTTTAGTTTGTTATTTATGTAACCTTCTTAACCTTATCTCCCCAGACCATAAGCCCTGAAAGACAGGAGCTATGCCTTATGAACCTCAATTTTTAATTATTTCATTGAACTATGTGACCACCACAAGTCATTTAACCTCTCTAAACCTTAATTTCTTCATCTGTCAAACGGAGGTAAAAATTCCTATAGCATCCATTTCACCAGGTTGTTGTAAGACTCAGATGAAAAAAAAAACATGTTAAGCATTTTGCCAACTGTAAAGTGTTAAATAATTTTCAGTTATTATTATTCTGGGGTCTTTCAAACTGTACTTCTTTTCCAGTTGGTTTCTATTATTTGCTTATCAGGCTACATACCTTGGGGAATATTTGCAATGTTACTGTAAGAGAGAAAAACGAGAGACAGAAAGAAGGGGGCGGGGGGCAGAGGAGACAGGGGGAAAGGGGAAGGGAGAGGAGGAGGGAGGAGGGGGTAAAGGGGTAAAGGGAGAAGGAAAGAGAGAGAGAAAAAATATGACTGAAAATAAACAAATCGTCCTGCTCCAGAGGAATGGGGTCTTTGGAGCTGTACCTGGGTCAACAGCGTTGGGTGAGTGCTTACACCTCTGTGAGCTCAGGAGATGGGTGTGTCAGTCTTCCCCCCGGGCTGCACGCGCTATAAACAGCTCAGGCTCCGGCCCTCGGGAGCCGCCCTAGTCTCGATCCGCCCTCAGTGATGCCCAACTGCGGGGAAGCCAACTCACTTACCCGGGGCGCCGAGGGCGCGGCTGGCTGGGCGCAACAGCTGCACAAGCAGCAGCTGGAGGAGGAGGAGGAGGAAAAGCCTGCCCTGCCGCCCCTGCAGTAAGGGGAAGGGGCAGTTACTGCAGACGCCTCTCCAGGGGCCCCTGCCCTCACGGACCATAGCGTCTGGTCCCTTGTTAGTTAGCAGGTTAGCAGAGTCTCTTTGGGGTGAAAGCAAGGCCTTATGGATCTCGCCGGACTGGGGACTGAGCTTCTCCTGAGAGGTCTGATAAACCCTCCTCCACCCCCTGGGGAAGGGTTGGCCTGTGGCAGTTTCCGGACTAGGGAGGGTGTGGGTTGTGAGATGGAGGGCGGGGTAGGTGGAGAAAAGAGGGGAAGAAAGTGCGCCCCTCACCCACTCTTTGAGAAACTAATCCTTCCTTGGTACTTTGTATTAAAAAAATATAATTTGTGGGCCTTCCTGTTGCCAAACCCCTTCCTAATCCATCCTTCTTAGCCCCTCACCTGCTCCTTTCTTGTTTGCAAGCAGCCTCTTTTTCATATATTAACGTATGCACACATATAACACATTTGTCTCCCTTTTCCCACTGAAACTGACATTTCCTGTTTCATAACCATACTGTCCCCCTGACCCCTCCTCCCTCTTGGTCCAGTTCCAGGCCAGCATGAGTGGTGGCCCTGATAAGGGCTAAATTTGCCCTCCTGCTTAAAATATATATATATATTGCTGTCAAGGAAAGGTTAAAAATAAACCATTCCTTACTATGTTGTGGCAGTGTCCAAAAAAAGAGACAAAAGCTGCATTATATTTTATTTCAAAAATGATAACTGCCATGAAATCATAATAGTCAAGCTTGGCCTCACAGACTAGTTGGGAAAATGCAACTCCCTCTGCACCTTGGCACCTATTGGGAGACAATGAGAGAGGAATGTTGCATGTAGTGTCAGACACAGCTGTTACTTTTTCTGAATTGCTTTTTATTTTCTTTAATTTTTAATTTTTATTATAAGGAGTAGTTCACTGTGAGAAGAGAGAAAGGAAAAGATATTCAGAAATAAAGATGAGGTAAATACCACGGAGCAATGAAAATAAGGCTTTTTTGTTGTTTTGTTTTGGTTTTTTAAACAGCTCTCTGTGACCTTGAGGAAGTCACTCCAACTACTTGGGCCTAAGTTTTCCCATCCCTTAAAATGAGGAACATTAGGAGAGGTGGTGTCCAAGGTGTGTTCCAAATTTAAATCCCATAATGCTATGAGTATATCTCACCGATAAAAAAAAAAACACAAAAAACCCACAAATATTAAAGCCCTAGTCTCAAAGAGATGGATGGCATGTGGTTTTTCTGCAGTATTCACTCTTTAGCTCACAGATATAGAACGTTTTATGGTTCCAGAGCTTGATCTCATTTGATCATCACAACAAGGAGGGTGGGGGAAGATTATTCTGAGAGTTATTTTCCAATTTTTGTAAGTGAAGAACTTGAGGCTTAGAGAAATTAAGTGATTTACCCAAAGTAACATACAAATTAGAGGCTGAACCAGATTTCAACTCAAAGCTGTTTCCCCCATATCAAGCTCCTTCCAGAATGAGGGCTCTGTAATTTTTCAGTGTGTGTGTGTGTGTAATGTGTGTATGTTTATGAATAGATATATATGTATATTTGTGTGTATAGATACATATATGTGTATAGATATATGTGTGTGTGTATATATATGTATATATAACAATTTACGAAATGTGCAAAGGTATTTATGAGAACCATTCTGAAAATCTCCAGCTCTACCCTGGGCACTTTAACCATGCCTCTGGGGCAAATATATAGTAAATAATGGAGATTTAAACATCATAGATGGTGTCTATTGGACACACTCTTAACAGAGTATGTTTTAGATTGGATTTGTAAAGTAAGTCACAAGTCACATAGCCACCCTAACACCTGTGAGCACTTAATAAATATTACATGATGCTGATGATGTGGAAGGAAAGTTTAGGGTTCAATAAAACTGGTACCCACAGAGAAACATTTCAGCAATTTTTCTGAAGATACTTTTATCCTTTGTAATAAAGGCCTGTGCTCCAAGTAAAGATACCAATTTCAAGACAGCCTTTTCTACACTGCTGGTTAAGTGGTTAAGTACTAAAAATAAATTAATTAATTTAAAATAAAAATTTTTTTAAATATTTTAATTTATTTTTAGTTTTCAACATTCACTTCCACAAGATTTTGAGTTCAAAATTTTCTCCCCAAATTGTCCCTCCACCCATCCCAAGATGGCATGCATTCTGAATACCCCTAATCTGCCCTCCCTTCTATCTCTCCCCCTCTTCTTTTATCCCCTTCCTCTTCAATTTTCCTAAAGGGCAGGATAGTTTTCTATACTCCATTTCCTGTATATCTTATTTCCCAGTTGCATGTGAAAACAATTTTTTTTAACTTTTGTTTTTAAAATTTTGGGTTCCAAATTTTCTCCCTTTCTCCCTCCCTACCTACAAGAAACTTGATTCAGGTGTAGTCATGCAAAACACTTCCATAGTAGTCATGTTGTGAAAAACTAAGTATATTTCCCTTCATCCTATGCTGCCCTCCATTTATTCTATTCTCTTTTGACCCTATCCCTCCTTAGAAGTGTTTATTTCTGATTACCCCCTCCCAGAATCTGCCCTCCTCTCTATCATCCTCCTGCTCTCTTGTCCCGTTCCCCCCCGCCATTTTCTGTAGGGTAAGACAGATGTCATACCCAATTATGTATGTTATTCTCTCCTTAAGCCAACCGATGAGAATAAGATTCACTCATTCCCTCTCACCTTCCCCCATTTCCCCTCCACTGTATAAACCTTTTTTTGTCTGTTTTATGTGAGATAATTTACCCCATTCTACCTCTTGATTTCTCCTAGTATAATACTCTCTCACCCCTTAATTTTATTCTCCAGATATCACCCCTTCATCTTCAATTCACCCTGTGCCCTCTATTTATCTATCTATCTATCTCTCTATCTATCTGTCTATCTACATACATATAATTTTTTTCCTTCCAACTACTCTAATACTGACAAAGGACTCATGAGTTACAAATATCATCTTTCCATGCAGAATATAAACAGTTCAACCTTAATAAGTCTCTTATGATTTCTCTTACCTATTTACCTCTTCATGTTTCAGTTGAGTCTTGTATCTGAAAGTCAAGTTTTCTATTCAGCTCTGGTCTTTTCATCAAGAATGCTTGAAAGTCCTCTATTTCACTGAATGACCATTTTTTCCCCTGAAGGCTTATGCTCAGTTTCGCTTGGTAGGTGATTCTTGGTTGTAATCCTATCTCCTTTGCCGTCCAGAATGTTATATCCTATGCCCTGCGGTCCCTTAATGTAGAAGCTGCTAAATCTTGTGTTATCCTGATTGTGTTTCCACAATACTTGACTTGTTTCTTTCTGGCTGCTTGCAATATTTTCTCCTTGACCTGGGAACTCTGTAATTTGGTTACAACATTCCTAGGAATTTTCCTTTGGGGATCTCTTTCAGGAGATGATTGGTGGATTCTTTCCATTTCTATTTTGCCCTCTGGTTCTAAATTATCAGGGCAGTTTTCCTTGACAATTTCTTGAAAGATGATGTCTAGGCTCTTTTTTTGATCATGGCTTTCAGATAGTCCAATAATTTTAAATTCTCTCCTGGATCTATTTTCCAGGTCAATTGCTTTTCCAATGAGCTATTTCACATTGTTTTCTATTTTTTAATTCTTTTGAATTCATTTTACAGTGTCTTGATTTCTTATAAAGTCATTAGCTTCCAATTGCTCCATTCGAATTTTTAAGGAAATATTTTCTTCAGTAAGCTTTTGGACTTCCTTTTCTATCTGGCCAATTCTGCTTTTTAAGGCATTCTTCTCATTGGCTTTTTGGACCTCTTTTGCCATTTAGGTTAGGCTATTTTTTAAGGTTTTATTTTCTTCAGTACTTTTTTGGCTCTCCTTTAGCAAGCTGTTGACTTGTTTTTCATGATTTTCTTGCATCACTCTCAGTTTTTCCTCTGCTTCTCTTACTTGCTTCTCAAACTCCTTTTTGAGCTCTTCCATGGCCTAGGACCAATTCATATTTTTCTTGGAGGCTTTGGAAGTAGGAGCTTTGACTGTGTTGTCTTCTTCTGGTTGTATGTTTTGATCTTTGTTACCAAAGAAAGATTCTATGGTCTGACTCTTTTTGTGCTGCTTGCTCAAGATCCCAGCCAATTATTTGAGTTATAAACTCTTTGTTAAGGTAGGAGTCTGTTTCCAGTGTGGAGAATGTACTGTCCCGAGTTTCGAGGGTTTTGTGCAGCTGTTTTCAGAGATACTTCTAGGGACCTGAAAATTTTCAGTTCTTCCAAGGTGGTATGATTAAGGGAGAGGTGTTTACTCCTCTCCTGGCCTGTGCTCTGGTCTATGAGTGACCACAAGCACTCTTTTCTGTCTTGAAACTGTGAGGAGGATTCTCACTACACAGCCACTACAAGCTCCAGCACTCTAGTGCTCCTCCCCGCCACCCAGAATTGTGACCCAGATCCAAGCACAAGCAAAGCAAGAGAATCCTGTACCAGCAAAGAGATCTCTGCAGGCCCTCTCTGATCAGCCACTCGATTCCCCCTCACTCTGTGGGCCAGAAGCTCCAGAGGCAGGTGCTGCCCAGGAGTCACACTTGGGGAATGGGGCTGGGACCCTGGGCTTCTCTGTCACCGCAGACACAGACTTTTCCTACTGACCTTCTAGGTTGTCTTTGGTGTTCATGGGTTGAGAAGTCTGGAAACTGCCACAGATGCCCACAGTTCAGTCCTCTGAGGCTTGCTCCAGGTTCACTGAGGCCTGGCTTGCCTGCATGCCCACAATGAACTGCGCTCTTCTAACTGCCTGGCACGATATACCTTTCTGATCAACTGTCCAGGTTGTCTTGGACTGGAAATTTGTTTCTCTGTCTTTTTGTGGGTTCTGCTGCTTTAGAATTTGTTTAGAGCCATTTTTATAGGTATTTGAAGGGTTTTGGGGAGAGCTCAAGCAAGTCACTGCTTTTACTCCGCCATCGAGTTAAGTGGGTATCATGTTGTTCAGTCATTTTTTGGTTGTGTCCAACTCTCCGTGACCCCTCTTTGGGGTTTTCTTGGCAGAGATACTAGAGTGGTTTGCCATTTCCTTCTCTAGTTCATTTTACAGATGAAGAAACTGAGGCAAACAGGGTAAGTGACTTGCCCAGGGTCACAAGCTAGTATTTAAGGCCAGATTTGAACTCAGGTCTTCCTGATTCCAAGCCCAGTACTCTGTCCACTTCACCACCACTTAAGTTGGTATCATAGTGTCACAGAATCATCAATTAGGAGCTGGAAGGAATCTTAGGGTCCAAGCTCCTCCTTTTACAAATGAGGGAAACTGAAGCCCAGAGAGGTTGAGTGACTTGTTCAGAATTAGATAGCTAAAAAGTTTCTTTTTTTTTTGGGGGGGGGGAGGCAATCAGGGTTAAGTGACTTGCCCAGAGTCACACAGCTAGGAAGTGTCAAGTGTCTGAGGCCAGATTTGAGCTCAGGTCCTCCTCACTCCAGGGCTGGTGGTCTATCCACTGTGCCACCTAGCTGCCAGCTAAAAAGTTTCTTAAACAGGATTTGAAGTCGGATCTTTCTAATTCCATGGGGCAGCTAGATGGAGAGGCAGGCAGGCAGTACAATGGATAGAGTGCAGGGCCTGAAGGGAGGAAGCTCATCTTCCTGAGTTCCAATTTGTCCTCAAACAATAGTCATGTGACTGTGGGCAAGTCACAGTCATTGCCCACAGTCACTTAATCTTGTTTGCTTCAGTTTCCTCATCTGTAAAATGAGCTACAGAAGGAAATAGCAAACCATGCCAGTATCTATGCCAAGAAAACCCCAAAAGGGATCACAAAGAGCAAGACATGATGGAAACAACTGAACAACACTCTCTCCACTATCAAATCCTCTTGGTTAAAACAGTATGAAGCCGGGTATGGTAGGGAACCCCTTGTAATCCTTGCTACCTGGGAGTCTGATGTTGGTGGATTTACTTGAGCTCAAGAGCTCTGTTGTATTGTAGGCCTAAAGCAGATCAGGTGTCCACACTAAGTTGGACAACAATATAGTGAGCTCCCGGGATTAAGAGGCCACTAGGTTCCCTAAGGAGGAGTGAACCAGCCCAGGTTGGAAATGGAGCAGGTCAAAGTTTCTCTGCCAATCGGTAAAAGGCTCATCCTTTCAGCCTCATTGACATAGGAAGACCCAGCCTAAAAAAAAAGAACAAAAAATACTACATATGTAACCATGACTACTCTTACCCCCATTTGCCTAGAAGTTACTTTTCACATCTTCCTTGGGTTCTAGTTAAGGGGATTGAGGCATGTCTGGACTCTTTGTCATTGGCTCCAGCCCCTACAGATGGTGGTCCCCCAACTATAGGGGGTCCCCTACACCTCAGATCCATTTCACAGCTTACCAGTCAGATTAATTTTTACAAGGAATATTTACTTCAAAAGTATAATAAGGAAAAATATACAAACATATAACCTTCTCTGCTGTACTGCATTATACTCTGAAAAGGGGAAGGGGATTTAGGTTCATAGTTTAGCTCACTCCTCATATAGCACAGTTCCAAGTCCAAAGCTCTTTTGGCCTGGAGTCCCAATCACCCTGGGTTCTTAGGGCTTTCTTGATGGCCTGGATGGTTGCAACACCCCGGGCTACAATGAGGCTCTAAGATGACCATGACTGGACTATAAATTCAGTGAAGATTCTGCCACCCATGCCTAAAACTGAGGAAAAATGAAACAGAACAAGACCAACACCCCAAATACATTTCTTGGAGCCATAGGGCACAAAGGAGAGCAGGTGAAGGTAGTCTTTTCCTTCTCACTGGTTCAGTTCATGGTGCCTTCCTTGGGGGTGAACTGCTACCTTCACCCTCTCTGGATGCAACAAGAAGGGAGAGTGTCCCAGGCTGAAATTTTTGAAGATGCAGTCTTTTCTGGCTTCACAGTCAATTGAAAGAAGTTTCTCTCACCCACATGGTAAAGAAACTCAGTATATCTTCTTCCAGAAGGGTCTTTCCCTCCCAGATTGATTTTGGTGGGTTTTTTTGAGTAGGCAAACAAGTCATCTTTTGCCTCATTTCTTACCTAGCTTTAAATCACTGAATCACTGAATGGGTGTTGCCTCAGACAAACTGAGACCTTAGCTTCAAAAGGCCAAGGTCTCCCCACTGCATCTGGGGCCATCTCCAGTCGTCCTGACCTATGTCTTGTGACTGGACTCCAATGACTCTGCAGGAGAGAGTGAGGCTGATAACTTTGTACAGCCCAGTCTCACTTAAATCTAATTCACTTGCAAGTTAAGACGTCACCCTTCTGATGTCATCAACCCCCTTCAAGAGAAAAGGACAAACAACAACATCAACAATGATCTGTCTCCATGGTAGGTGATCTGGGCATGAGACAAAAGCCTGCATTGTATATCTATTTACAAGGAAAACTCAGATAAGCTTAGGCCCGTGAGCAATCTATCCCTTCTCTACCATTTAGCAGGCAGAGAAACCGAAGTAAAAGATGCAACCAAAATCATGGACAAATCTACAAAAAGAATATACAGCAAAGGCAGGCTTCAAAGCCCAGGTCTCTGATGAGATCCTTATGGCTAATAGGCTAGGAATGGTCAAAGCACTAGAACACAATGTCAGGAGAAGCACGGGTTTACTCTGAGTTCCACCACCCGCTCTTGGCTTCAGTTTAAAATGTTAGAGCTAGAAGAGTCCTTAGAGGTAAAACCCTTTATTTTAAAAGTGGAGAAACTAAGGCCCAGAGGGGAGAAGATTTCCAGGGTCACTCAGCCAGGTTCTCTAGGCTCTCTTATGCGTGTGTTTAATCTGCAATTATGAAAGGACCTATGATTATTATCCATGCATGGCAGGAAGGTCAATGCCTGCACCAGCTGCTCTTTCCACATCGTGCATGCATGTCAATTGTTTGGTTTGTGGCTGTAGCTGGTATCTTGGTGATCTTTCCTTAGACTAGGTAGGCCAATGGTTCTCAACCTCAGAATCTCTTTTGAAAAAAAAAATTAACGGATCCTCACATGACAGTAGCTGTCCTATCCGTATACAAAAAGTTACCATGAATTCAGTAGCATGTTTAAATCAATTTGTATTTTATCTGTACAACAGCATATCCATACATTTGAAAAAAAGAGTAATAAGGATATGACATATTATTTGTTCAGTCTACAGAAGATATGTTTTCTTATTTATTATGGTACTGAATCACACTGCCTATTTTGTTGAAGCTAAATAAAGATCAGAATGACAGTGTTTGGAGTGTAATGTGCATTTTCCATTCCCTTGCAATAACCTCACCTCTATAAAAATAATCCCTTACAGATAACTCATACAAAGGCAGAAACTCACATGATGGTCAGAAGAAACAATCCAAGGACACTCTTAAGGTCTCTCTAAAGAACTTTGGAATCGATTGTGAGACATGGGAGACACCGGCACAGGAATGTTCAGTGTGGTATACCCACAACAAAGAAGGCTCTGTGCTTTATGAGCAAAGCAGAACTGTGGTAGCTTAAAAAATAAAAGTGAGTTGTACAAATTTAGAGACATCTCCCTCCCAAATGATCATGCAGACTATTTGTGCCTGATCTGTTGTACAACCTTTTGAGCTCAGGTAGGTCTGATCAGCCACAGCCCAGACACGCTGTACCTGGACCACAACATAGTGAAGTCATTTTGGTCATCTTTGAGCACAAAAGACAAACAACAACAATAAAAACAATCTCCCCCCTCAAGAAGCTCACATTTTAAAAGGGGAGACAATATGCAAACAGGGTAAAATGGAGGTAATATCCAAAGGAAGGCACTAGCAATTGTGGTTGAGAGGAGGAGCCAAAAAATGTCCTTTGCAGAAAATAGAATGATTTCTTCAAACCAAGCCTTGTCTAATGACTTTTCTATGCCTTTCCTTGGGCTCTTTCCTCTCTCTGTGTCTCTGTCTCTCTATCTCTCTGTGTCTCTGTCTCTCTCCTTCCCCAGCCAATACCTCCCTGATGCCTTCCCTTTCTATCTGTATACATGTCCCTCATCACTGGGGTTCAAGTATAGGGTAAATGGCCATTTTCTGGGTGATGTTATAGAGATACTTGGGGGATTAGATTAAATGGATTCTAATTCCCTTCCAACTCTGTGTTCCCATCATTCTAAGTCACTTTTATGAAAATAATCATGGTTGGTTGGTTGTTATCCTTTATTCTCCAAGATGGCCAAAATGATATCACTATGGCGTAGTCAAAGTACCATGTGTCCAGCTGTGGTGGATCAGAAAAATACAAACTCAGAAGGCTGTATCACAGGTTGGGCACAAATAGTCTATGTGAATGTTTAGAGTGGAAATGTCTCTAAATGCATGCATTTCACATTTCCTTTGAGCTACTGCAATTCTGCTATGCTCATAGAGTACAGCACCCTTTTTGATTTGGGCACACCATACTGGGCAATCTTGTGCCGTTGTCTCCCATGTCTCACAATCAATTCCAGGGTTCTTCAGAGAGACCTTGAGAGTATCCTTGTATCGCTCCTTCTGGCCTCCATGAGAGTGTTTGCCTTGTGTGAGTTCTCTGTAAAACAAAAAGTCTTTTAGGCAAATGTATGTTTGGCATGAGAACAATGTACACACACATCAAAGATATGCTCAATGAAGGTTCAAGAAAGGAACAGGCATGTACTGTACACACACACACACATATATATATATACACATATATATACTACAGTATATATCATGACAGTCAAAAAATTGCCTGTGTAGAGACTGTAAGGTCCCACCGAAGTATGCTGTTCGTTGATTATAAAAAGCATTTGATTCCAGTCAAGCAAAAAGTGATCTTTTTTCGGTGGGGGGGGGACACAATGGGGGTTAAGTGACTTGCTTAGTGTCACACAGCTAGTAAGTGTTATGTGTCTGTAGCCAGATTTGAACTCAGGTCCTCCTGAATCTGGGGCCAGTGCTGTATCACTGCACCACCTAGCTGCCCCCCAAAAAGGTGATCTTTTTTATAAATTTTTTTTTGGGGCAGTTGAGGTTAAGTGACGTGCCTAGAGTCACACAGCTAGTGTCAAGTGTTTGCTCTGAGGCGAGATTTAAACTCAGGTCCTGCTGACTTCAGGGCTGGTGCTCTATCCACCCAGATGCCCCAAAAAGATGATCTTTTAAGAGAGGCATAATCTCAGACACTTGACACTTACTAGCTATGTGACCCTGGGCAAGTCACTTAACCCCAATTGCCTGAGCAAAAAAATAATAACAATAATAATAATAAAATAAATAAAAAGAGAGGCATAATCCAGAAAGCTGGCACTCCAGAAAATTGTTTGCTGTTGTTTATGGAGGATGTCCATCTCAGAGCTCAAATGGAAAAGAAACTATTGATAACAAGGTCCTTCAGATGCTCCTGCTTGAAAATATCAAGATAGATAGATAGATAGATAGATAGATAGATAGATAGATAGATAGATAGATATAGATGTAGATGTAGATGTAGATGTAGATGTAGATGTAGATGTAGATGTAGATGTAGATGTAGATGTAGATAGATGTAGATGTAGATGTAGATGTAGATGTAGATGTAGATGTAGATATAGATAGATATAGATATAGATAGATAGATATAGATATAGATATAGATATAGATATAGATATAGATATAGATATAGATATAGATATAGATATAGATATAGATATAGATATAGATATAGATGTGGATATAGATTATAGATATAGATATAGATATAGATATAGATATAGATATAGATATAGATATAGATATAGATATAGATATAGATATAGATATAGATATAGATATGGATATAGATGTGGATATAGATGTGGATGTGGATATAGATGTAGATGTAGATATAGATGTAGATATAGATATAGATATAGATATAGATATAGATATAGATATAGATATAGATATAGATATAGATATAGATATAGATATAGATATAGATATAGATATAGATATAGATATAGATATAGATATAGATATAGATATCACACATACAGTACTGAGCCTGGAGTTAGGAGTTCCCAAGTTCAAATCTGACCTCATATATTTAATAGCTGTATGACCCTGGGCAAGCATTGATTAGCTTCTGTCTACCTCAAGTTCCTCCACCCTAAAATGAGGATAACAATAGCTTACTTTCCAGGGTTGTTGTGAGAATCAAAGGAAATATTTGCAAAGCACTTAGCACAGTACAGGCATATAATAGCTTAATAAATATTCATTTCCTTTTTTCCTTCCACACAACATTGGACTAATTGAATCAAGCCCTGGAACATTGCAAAGCATACTAAATGTGATCTATAATCTTTCAAAAGAGATTCACCTAGTTATTCACATAGGAAATAATAAGTGGATAAGAAATGCATATGGTACAGATTATGATATGCAGTTGGATAGACAAACCTTAGATTCTATTGGCACGTATACATACAATGGTAGATATATAAGTATCTTACATAGAACACAGTAAATGGACAATGAGTTGGGCCCAGAACAGGATAAGGAGACAGGTCTGGATAACATTTAGGAGACTGTACAGTACCTTTCATGACCCCAAGCTTTTCCTTATAACAAAGGCCTATCTTTTAAACAACAATATTCCTCCAGTGATATAGTTATGAGTCATGGAATACCATAGTCTCCAAAGTATTAAAGTTGAGTGAACCCAAAGAGTGACAGAAAGGTATGGGGGAAGGGTGCAGGGGGAGAAGGAGAAGCAGGCTGCAAGTACATTACATATTGCACAGAAATGATAATGTAGAGGTTATCATCAGAGAACTGTATGGTTAGGAAGGAAAAAATAAACTATGGGCCAGTCACAAAGCAAGATTGAGAAATAGCCAGTAGGCTCTCTCTATGGCCCATTAATGTCCATGCAATGTTAAGAGATCTAGGAGAAACCCACCCTCCCACCCCCAGTACAACAGGCAGACCTCTTGCAGAGAATTTGTGAAGAGACAGATAGGAGAGTCACACAGGATAAGTAAAGCATGGATGGATTAACAGCTGAATCGTTGGCAGGAGTAACAACATTGATGAAATCACGGATCCATCAAAATATACAAAACTGAATGATGGCAGAATTAGTAACCAGGTCCTTCCAAATACACAGAGGGAAAAATACAATACTATATCCCAAAGCCCTTTATTTCGAAGCCCTCACCCTTAGATACAGAAGTTCCCACTTTTGGACAACTCAGGTTGACGGGGTTGGGGTTTTTCCCCCTTGCATTGATCTGCAATCTACCTTTATAAGATTCTATAATTAATTAATTAGTGAAAAACCATTTAGTAAGTGCTTACTTTGTGCAAAGCACTGTGCTAAGCTCTAACAATAGAAAAGTAATATTCTCTTCACATCTTCAACATGTTGAAATCTTTTTCTTCCTTCAAGGCCAATTTTTTTTGTTCACCAGTTTAATTGATCTCTCCTTCCTCATACTTTTTAATTTTTACATAACCTACATTTCCTAAGCTTTCCTCCCCTCCTCCAGAACACCATCCCTTATAACAAAGAAGAAGGGGAAGGGAGAGGCAGTTTAGCAAAATTTAAAAGTCTAGCATTATATATTCTAGTATTTCATAACCATAGTCCCCTACCTCTGCAAAGATAGGAGGCATGTACACTCTTATATCTCTTCTTTGGGGCTAACCTTGGTTATGATCTCATAGCATTCAGTTTTGATTGTTTTGTTACTTTGGTTCTTTTTGATTTACCTCACAGTCATTGTGTATATGGTTTTCGTGGTTCTGCATACTCTACTTTGCATCAATTCACATGTTTTCCCATGCATCTCTGAATTTGTCATATTCATTATTTTTTATAGAGCATAATATTCCATCTGATTCATGTACCACAACTTGTTTAGTGGCTCCCTATTTGATGGATACCTATTTTGTTTCTGATTCTCTGCTATGATGAAGAAAAAAAGTGCTGCTATAAATATTTTAGTATATATGGGACCTTTCTTTTTATTATTATTGATCTCCTTAGTGGCCTGGGGTTTGACGCTGAATTAAATACAAACTCAGACTTCCAGCATCCCAAACAGATGTGTTGATTTCATTGATGGATTCAAAGTCTTCTAATGTGCTTTGGTCCAGGACATATGTTAAGATTGAGCCATCTGCCATTCAGAAGGATGGCCAGGTGAGCTGGTGCCCCCCCCAACAGTAGCTCATTACAACAAATCCCATAAAATTTTTTGGACAATATGGGCTGTGCCTTCCCAACAACTGCCTCCTTATTCCCAGGTTCACACACTTATTGCTTTGGCCCTCAACTCTGACTGTGTCTCTGTCCTCAGACCCCTTTGATTTCTTAGAACAGAGTGACTGCTCCATTCTGTTACAGACATGGTGGCCTTGGTGGCCTTTATTGACCAGTGACTAAGTTCTCTTTGCTCCAGAGAATTCTCTGATCTTGCTCCTTCACCAAATGCACTAGTGGACAGTTGGCCTCAGAACCACAGCACCTGGCCCCCAGACCTGTTTAGCTGGTGCCATAGAATACTTTCTGAAGCTCCATCCCTGACAATTCTCCAGATGTGTAATTCTAATTGTAGATATCCATGACAGTTTTAAATTTGGTATTGCCACTGTGTTCCTATCTGGCAAGGCTGGGTTATCTTGGTACTCACTGTCATATGAAATCAGGCCTCTCCAGTCTTGTCATCTGCCCTTAATACTACAATGCCAGTCCATGATCAATTGTTTATTTTCCTACTGACTCCCAAGCACATCTGCTCTGAGATGATGTCTCCCTTGGTGACTATCTCCCTGGATAACTGTCTCCAGGCCTTCTTATCCTTCTGTAGCCTATAAAACAGGACAACACATTTCCCTGCCTGGTTCACAGAGTTGTGTTAATTGGTTTAAACACTGATATGAGAAATAAGAAGCTTTGTATCAATGCCAAAGAAGGTTATAGAAAAGGACCCTGCATTAGCCAGACCAGAAGACATGGCCTTTTAATTGTCTTTGAGAGAGGTTTATGAATATACTCTAAGTACACATGGGGGCAATTTTGAAAATTAAATTCCTTTTTTTTTTCCACATTGTGGTAACCTGCTCATTAGCACAGTTTACAAATGCCAGGCACAACTCTGTGAAAATGGCTTACCCATCAAAGCTCTGAAGGGAACACATGTATCACAAGAGTGTCGGTAACATCACCCTATAGACAAAGCACAGGTTATGAAACTCCATCTTCAGGGGTGGTTAGTTGGCTCTTTATAATGTGTTCCTTCTGAAGTGCTGAAGTGGAGGCCAGAACTGATCAGGCCTATTTTTGTTCCGGTTCCTAGGACCACAGGGATAAAGTTCAAAGGCATATTGTAAATGAGCTAGTGACATTTCCCTCACCCCAGCCATTTTACAGACAACTTACCCAAGGTCACATGTGTAATGAATAGCCAAGAGAAAATTCAAATCCAGGCAAGGTCCTCAGATTTCAAATAAAAATAGATTTTATCTTTATTAACCTACCACCACTACCACTCACCCTAGCTATTGGAATCATATGCCCTGGTGGTAACTTTATATACCTGCCCTCTGCCCATCCCAAGTTATAAGAGTCCCTAGAACCAGGGAATGTGAGAGCTGGATCACAGATTTAGAGTCATAAGAATCCTTAGATAGTTCAACCCCCCCATTTTACAGATGAGAAAGCAGATGGATGCCTAAAGAGGTAAAACAATAATTCAAAGTAATAGGACCAGACATTATTATTGTTAAAAAAGATCCGCTGTACTTAATTTGCCAGTATAATCTTGCCTCCAAATGCTTGGCAACTTGAGCATGGTGGTACCTGGTTGATGACAATGAAACTCAATAGGGATCAATCTGAAAATAGATTATTCCTTTCCTTTGACACGGGCAGGTACCTCCTTGCCTGCCCTAGTGTCTCCAGTGTGAAGTATAAAAGGATACTAATAACAAGGTTTGGATTCTTTAAGAAACCCTGAATCTCAAAGATCTGAGCTACAGAGAAAAACCACATTAATTAGGACTCTATTAATCTGGAATCTGTGACACATGAGACATAGGCAAGGATGACATTCAATTTTATATCATGAAAAGTAGGTTTGATATGCAAAATAATACTATAAACACGAGGTATAGTGTTTGCTAAAGAAAATAAAATCCTTCCCAGAATTTCTCATACTTTAGCAAAAGCTATTTCTATGTATCACATGAATATGCTAATTGCAAATTATTCTTCCCTATTCATTAAAACAGGCACTTTACTTAGTAATAGAGTACTTCAGCAAACATTATTCCATGTTACTGTATAATACTATACATAAACTTTTTTTTAAATGCCTGGGATTATATATACCATGAACATGACAATTACTCATGTCTCTTTCACTGCAAGACCTCATTACCATTGACTTTCCAGTTCCTGGCTCCAGTCTACTAAGAGGGCAAAAACACCTTCACTCCAGAATTCTAATTAGATCCTTAAGGTTGATTAGTCTACAAGTCTTCCAACTTGATGCTCTCCATCTATGCACAACAAATTCCTACCTTCAGCTCCCCAAACCCTGTAATTAAGGATAGCTGTCTGCTAAAGTGAAATCCTTTCTTCCTGCTACCTCATCCCCATACTCTCATCCCTAGCCAGCAGAGTTCTACCTCCTCATCTGTCATCCTTTTGACAAAACCGATTTCTAGTTGGTGAACGCAAAGGAGATGTGGCCAACACCACTGTCCACATTGAGCTGCCAGATCAAAGCAGAAGCCAGAAATTGAGGAAGAGAGCAAGATCTAATCTTTGGTCTGGGTCCAGCCCCAAACCCAGATCCAAATTTCGCAATCTGTTTCAAGCCAGGGTTATGCAAGAAGCCAGAGAATCCAATAATCAGCTACCCCATCCAGAACTCAGATTTTAGAGTTGGAAGGAACCTCAGAGGTTTAAAGAAACTGTGGACTGGAAAACTTAAGTGACATGTCCCATATCATAAACAGCAGAAACAAGATTTAAATCTTGGTCCTTTGACTTTAAATCTGGGATTTTTTTTTCCATTGTACCACATTAACTATATCAGGGGAGTAGCAGTGACAACCATACTGCACCAGGGATAGGACTAGGGCCTAGTCAACCCATCTAAAATGCCAGAAGCAGGCAGATGCTAGCACTAGAACAAAGTACTCATCATAGAAATGGAGCTAAAGACATGAATAAACAGAAGAAAATTCCCCAATACAATAAAAAAGTACTATGGACTAAGAGAAACCCAAGGGATAAACTCAGAAGAGAATAATTCCATAATAAATACAAGTGGATATGCAACTTAAAAATTAGAAAGGCAACAAGTAGTAAAATCTCAACTAAACATTAAAATAGAAATTCTGAAAATCAAAGAGAAAATTTAAAACAAAAAATTGAATTAATAAACCTACAAGCTGTTTTTTAGAAAAACTAACAAGCATATTTGATCAAATAAGGGAAATCAACTTAATAAACTCAAAGATGAAAAAAGAAGAATTCACAATGGGTAGAAGAAATTATTTAGAATTATTTTGCCCAGTGATATACCAACAAAATTGATAAATAAAATGAATGTTTACATGAACATAAAATACTCAGATTTACAAAGAAGTAGATAATTAAATATTCCAATCTGAAAAAAAAAAGAAATTGTACAAGCTATGAATGAATTTTTAAAAAAAGAACCCAGACCCTACAAACATTCAAAGAATAATTAACTTTAATGTTAATATATATATAATATATATAGAGAGAGAGAGTACAAAAATATAGAAAAAGAAGGTAACTTATTCAGTTCTTTTCATGAGACAAATATGGTCCTGATACACAAACCAGGAGGAGATAAAGTAGAGAAAGAAAACTATAAATAAATATCTTTAGTGACTATTAATGCAAAAATATTAAATATTAGTAAAAAGGAATGGCAACATGTTTAAAAGATTATCTGTAGCAATTTGTCCAAGATACGTGTCAAAGGGTTATCTATGAAATTGAAGCTCAGGCAATAAATATTCATCATCCACTTGACTTTTAGCATGGATTGTTTGCCTGAACTTTAAAAAAAATTATTATGGATTTCATTGAGGATATTCTACAGCATTCCAGGGCTTAATGCAATCAGTCCAATGTCATCCACAAACAGGAACTTCTGGAAAACTTTACTATCTTTAAGGGATCCCTCTTCTATTTGGACTTTGACCAGTTACGTTATATGAGCACTTTTATCTAAGCATATATATACATACATATATGTATATTATATATATCTATATACATATAAATACTTTTCCCTTTGAGTTCATATATATGAGTATATATTTAATTCCCATTATATATATGA
The DNA here is from genome assembly GCF_003287225.1 of Phascolarctos cinereus. Lineage (NCBI taxonomy): Eukaryota > Metazoa > Chordata > Mammalia > Diprotodontia > Phascolarctidae > Phascolarctos > Phascolarctos cinereus. Next base: position 203,896,581 of record NW_027555847.1, on the reverse strand, counting down.
ACACCTTTATATGAGCATATATTTATTTCCCTGCTTTATTCCTTCTTTAATAATAAGAGGGTCTCCAAAACTAGCTCTGTACGTGTTTCAAAGAATATGGCATGATTCTGACATATCCATGAAAGATACCTTGTTGGAAGAATACCCTACTACATTATAAATATCTTAACTCCCTTGACCAAGTTTAGTTTACCCTTATCTACCTCTATCCGTAAAACAGCATTGCACTAATAAGTGTTCAAGAGATCATTGTTGAATAAATGTAATGAAGGGGAAAAAAAACATCACTGAGGTTTTCTGAGTTAAGTGTTTTCTGTGATCTAGTCATAAGCAAAGTATTTACCAGTGACTATCCTTCCAGAAAATCCACAGAAAACCACAGATCAAAATGGCACAATAATACACCAGGCAAGTAGGAGAAAAAGGCACAAAGGATGGCATAAGCCATGAAAAATTATATAGATGTGTAAATCGCCCTGAAATGTCATGAAACACCTGGGAATAAAGGCAGAATGAAGAGAGATAGGATTGTATTACTAGTCACCGCTTATCTTTCCTTTCTACCCCACCAAAGCAAACCAAAATAGAAAACATCAATGGGGACTTTCATTGGGAAGTTTAGTAAGCTGACAATGATTACATTGGGAGTGGGAAGAGAGAAAATAATGCTAAATGCTAGGTCAGCTTATTCTCACTTCCCTGTGCCACATTTCCCTGAAAATGAGTGTGAGTTTGGAGAAATAATAACAGATTGTTTACTCTTGTTCCAAGTAGTCTCCTGTTTGATAAAACAACAGGGTAAAAGAACTAGATCTGAGATTTAAAAAGAACTGAGTAGAAAGACAGACTAATCTAGGCAGAAAAAAAATCAAACTTCAAATTGCAACATTCACTTGTGAGCTTATATCCCTCTCCTATTGCAGATATATAGAAGCAGCAGGAAAAGCCCAGACTGGCTAACCTTGAACCCAGACCCAGAGAAGCAAATTCTGCTGCTAGAAGACACTTATCTAATACCCTTCAGAAGTGATTTATTGTATGTTGCTCTTCTGTGACACGGAAGAGGCAGCTAAGTCACTTCTGACTTTTCATTTGTTGCCCTGTCTGGTTTCAACTTCACAGAACAAGATGCCCTTCCCAGGATAAGCTCAAAATCTCATCACTAAACTGCTAACTAACTCAAGCCTTGATTGACACCACCTCGCTCAGTCTCCTCTACCTTCAGATTGAAGGGCTGGAGGGTGGCATACCAAACTCCTCCCAAAGCCTTCCCTTCTAGAGGTGCAGAAAGTTTTCTCAACTCACTCCACATTGCATCTTCTGTCTTGCCTAGTTTCAACTCCATGGAACAAAATGCCCAGTCACAGGATATTCCCTGCTTCCTTTTATGCATTGATCTCCCCCCTTTAAATTGTAAGCTCCTTGAGGGCAGGGACTCTTTCTTTTTATTAATTGTATCACTAGCACAGCATAATGCCTGGCATATAGCAGGCACTTAATAAATGCTTATTGGATTGGGTTGGGTTGACTCCCCAACCCTACCCCAGAGACACCTATGGGGAAGATGCAGCAGTTTAGAGATGGGTGCCAGGAACTCTTTTAACCCTTTGTTATTTGCCTGGTCTTTTACTTTAGGTAACTACATTTTGCTTTAAACTAACATGTCCTGTTGATCTTCTAAAAGCAACACTGGTGAAAATTTGAGGGATGTGGTTTTGAGCAGATGCTGACCAGGGGTCAGTGTGCTTTGAAATTGGGGTAGCTATCAGGAGACTCCCAATTAAAGGAGATCCAGGTTACACAAATATTTAAACTTCCACAGCAACCAGAATATATTCAGCTCCCTAGCCTCTAGTCACTGTCCTCATCCTTTAGCCCAAGAGTCCTGGAAATTCCTGATACTTCCTGCTTCCTTCAAGTAGATAAACCAGGATGGTGACAGAAAACTCGCAACTAGTAACATGGAACATGTTGAGAGAGCTCTCTCACCCCTTCCCTCCACCTCTTTTCCCCCCCAAAATGTTTGCCTTGTCCTTTCAGGAGGAGAAAAATAAATGTCATTATGTACAAATCCTATTTCCTCTTCTGCAAGATCACTTGGCATATATACAGTGCTGATATTTACAGTCATATCAAATATTAAATAGATTTAGGGTGGTCATTTATAGTGAGTATATGTGTTAAAGCCACTGTGAGTGCTTTCCTCAGCCAGTCAGGATTAATGACCTTTGAGAATGACCTGCTCATCCATTCATAATGCGACTTGCTTTTCATAGGGTGTTCACTGCTGGAAAATAGAAGATTGCAAATTTGACGAAACACAGCCTGTCTACCACCACCACTACCACCTCCAACCTCCCCACCCCCACCCTTCCCACAGACAATTAATGCTTACTTGTGTCTCCTCTATTTTAAGTCAGCTTAATTAATAAGTGCTTTCTGGTGCCTCCAAAGCAATAAAGTTCCCTAGAGCAAAAATAACAACTGAGAAATGACTGGCCAATGCTCTTCTACCCTTATCTCATACCCTTATGTCTGGAGAAATGGTCTTTTTGTCATCATATCACACCTGCAATGCTCCCAATTAACCTGTTCCAGGTTCAGTTTCAAGAATACAATTATATACTGTAGTTAGACTGTGCCTAGTAAATAGTAGGCACTTAATAAATGCTTATTGCCTGACTCATTAACTGACAATTATGTGTCATACAAATTTTCAACTACCTACTAATGTAAATGGGGTCAGGATGGATTGGAGGACAGGGATCAGAGAATAAGAAAGAGAAATTTGATAACTTTCATTTTATTTCTGCTAAGTCTGAGTTTCCCTGTGTTCCAGATCCATTTTCTTAATAATGGGCATCAAATGAGCAGGATCTGAAGCTAGACTTAGTATCAGAAACATTATTTCCAAGCCAGAAGATGTACTTGATAATGTATTTTATAAAACCAGGAAGGAATACAATCTAATCTCTTAATCTAGGAACAGAGCCAGGATTAGGGTTAGGCAGAAATAGGCAGCAGCTGTCAACATGCAGAAGGGTAAAAGAGGAATTCTTTTATAGTACTTTCAATAAATGTTTTTGCTTTGATGTTCAGTCATTTTTCAGTGGTGTCCAACCCTTCGTGACCTCATTTGGGGTTTTCTTGGCAGAGACACTGGAGTGGTTTGCTATTTCCTTCTCCAGCTCATTTTAGAGATGAGGAACTGAGGCAAACAGGGTTAAATGACTTGTCAAGGGCCACACAGGTAGTGTGAGACCAGATTTGAACTCAGGAAAATGAGTCTTCCTGACTCCAGGTCCAGCATTCTGTCCATTGCACCACCCAGTTGCCTATCCCTTAATAAATGTACATGTTTGTAATACTAGAAATTTAACTCTCTCTGTCATAAAGGCAGCTATATGGCATATGAATAGCATGCTGGGCCTGATGTCAGGAAGACCTGAGTTTGAACCTCATCTCAGGCACTCCCTACTTCACAGGTTTGTTCTGATGACCAAGGGAGGTAATGGATATAACTACTGTGAAGTGTTCTGTGAGTATAGGCTCTTGCTCCTCTTCTGAAGAGTGTTGACTTTGGACTCAAAGGATCTGGATTCAAATCTAGGCTCTGTTATTACCTGTGTGACTTTGAGCAAATTACTAAACTTCTACGTTTCTCATCCGTAAGATAAGGAGGTTGGAGCTGATGACCTCTCAGGACGCTTCCAGCCTTAAATCTATGATCTCACCATCCCTCTTTGTGGTCTGCTACCATAAACATGTCCCCAGCTTGTTCCAAAGATATAGCTCACTCCTAAAGAGAGTACTTATTTTGTAAGAATGGTAATCGCCATTAGTCCCATATGGTTATTGAGCCCCTCTTCCCTTATTTATCTTCTTCTCCCTTTACTTTTTTTTAACCTATTTATTATTGTCTCTTATTTTTATATTGGTTCATTTCCCCTTATGCCCATCCTCTTATACTTCCCACACAATCTCCAGTCTTACACTTGTGATAAAGCAATCATTTAAGCAATACCAACCAACATAGCAACTGGGTCTGACAACATATGCTAAGAACATTTAATAGAGAGATTTAAGGTTTGCAAAGCACTTGACAAATATTCTCATTTTATTCTTGTGACTTTACAAGGTAAGTGTTATTATTGTTCCCACTTTACAGATGAGGAAACTAAAACAATCAGAGGTTAACTGATTTGCCTAGAGTCACACATATAGTAAGTATCTGAGGCAGGATTTTAATTCAGGTGTTCCTTGACTACTGCAGGTTCTGCACTATCCCCAGAGCCACCTAGCCTCCCAGTGCACATTTGTAGCACCCACCTCTACCAAGACCTTCCCTTTCTTTCTCAAAGCAAATTGCAGATGAATGCTATTTGCTCTGCTGGGAATTCTGTGACAATAGCCCTTTCCCCTGAATATTTAGTACTTTCTAGATCCTTTTCTAGGCCAATAAACATTGGATCCTTATCCTTCCACTTGTATAGTATACAGTAAAGTATTTTATATCTTTCAAAGCATGTTCATATGCCTTTGTGTGTGTGTGTGGCTATAGGCACTTGTAACTGTAAATTGAAGATAATAAAAATAATAACTGGCATTTATGTAGTATTTTAAGATTTGAACAGGAATTTATATATGTATGTATGTATACATACATGTGTGGTTTGTACATATCCCTAAGATATGTAAATTTTATAAATCATGCTTAAAAGGTATACATATATAATTTTTAATTTATAAATTATATACATGGAGAAGATTCAAGACAGCTAGGGGGTACAGTGAATAGAGCACTGGGCCTGAGTTCAAATCTGGCCTCATACACTTACTAGCTGTGTAACCCTGGGCAAGTCACTTAACCCCTATTGCCTCAATGCCTCATCTTCAAAATGGGAACACACTGCAGAAGGCAATGGCAAACCACTCTTGTCTTTGCCAAGAAAAAAAAAACCCATGGACAAGTCTATGGGGTCACAAAGACTCAGACTACTGCACAAGAGTCTTACTCTAGTTTATTTCTATATTTAGTGTTAATAGATGTCAAACAAAAAAAAGTCATTCATAAGAATGTGATGAGGTTTGGGAGGTTCAAGGATCGAAGTACAGGACAGGGTCATCTGGAATGAATTCATGGACTCAAGCATTCTTTAAGTCAAGTTGGCAAAAGTTTATTATAATGCTAATACGGTGGGCAGAGCTTCTCAAGGGATTCTGCAAACTTTGTCACAGGCATCACTACTGGAAACCAGGGGTAGGGAGCTGGGGAAGGGGTAAGAGGGTTCCTAAGAGGTTTGGGGTTGTATTTTTGGTCTGTTATGCCTGTAAGAAGATAGCTTCAGAAGTTGATGTCTATAACTTGATCTCTGGAGCATATACGATAACTGTGGGAATCAGCTGATATGAGATAGTCTCATTCATACAAGGGCAATTCTACAGAAGTCAGCTTGTTCTTGTAACAGGGAGAGATAGTTTGCCTCTCATGAGTTACTGCCAGAGATAGGGTCTTTAGGCTGGGGAGAAAACTGTCAGGGATTGTGCCTTGAGGCTAGGGAGAAACATGATCTTGCAAGTGGGGTCCGAGTACAAGCACCCAAGCACCCCATCATTCCCTCCTTAAACAGATGGGACCAAAAATCTTTTGGGGTAAGGGACAAAGGTCTCAACTTCTGAAACTGCTTCATGCTGGGATTGGATATAGAGCTATCCCAGCCTCGTGGGGTCCCCCATTCAAGGGATTGGTCCTTTAGCCAGTATCTGGAACTTGGCTGACGTCAGGTCCAAAGGGTGATAGGTGGTAGTCTTGGACAGAAGTTGGTACCCAGCCTGAGTAGTCATCTGCAAGTGAAGGCACTGAGCCTAGGGGAGACAAATCTGGCAAGGAGATTAAGTAGACAAGGGCCAAAAAAGAGTAGGAGGAAAATGACCAGAAGTGGGGTAAGTATGGGCTGTTCTTCTGATAGAGCTATCTGAAATTTGGTTGAGGTATTGACTTTCAAACCAAGCTATATAATTTTCCTTTCTTTTAAAAATACTGTCAAACTTCCTCACACCCTCTCAACATACTTAAACCATCTGAAACTGGCACAAAGGTACCCAGAGCAACAATCCATGGACAACAGGAGGGGCTTGGATGTCCCCCATTTGTCCCAGACTTTCTTATCTACCTTCCATATTTTCAATCAACCCTTTATTTATCTTTCCAAATACTTTGAACCCATTACTCAGACTACTCAATATTCCTTTATATTTCAACCACAACACACGATAGCTCATAAATTGTTACTCTTCACTAACATAACTATATTGCCTTGAGCAAAAGAGGTACCTGACTTTAACCTCACCACTGAATAGATTCACATCCTTGTTTCACAAGTTTGTTTATCTTTCTCTAATTATATTCACTCTAGAAGAAAGAGATACTTTAGAAATTGAATCTTTTCCACATGATAAATTCAAACACTAATTTAACTCTTGCTTAGGCCATAGAATGACTACAAATTCAGACGAAAACAGAAAGATCTCACATACTTACATTGTGCTGATGTCTTTTACTGACCACTTGCTCTGATCACATAAAAATTTGCTATGAAAGGAAAAAGCAGGGACATGTGACATACCAAATATGACAGGATAGAACATCCTTAGCTCCATTTGAATTCAGATAAGTGTCACAGCTGTTCAACCCTGCAGTATCAATTCCACCTCATAGTCAGACAGAAATAGTCAGGTGGGAAACATTCCTTTTCAAAGGAACACAGTGGGGAAAATGAGCCAGGAGTATCCTATCCCAGATTGAGGCTAAGATTATCTTCATGGCTTTTTTCCCAGATGTAGACCTCCACCTGTTAACAGTACAGGATCACATTGTAGCTTGTGACATTTCTCTCAGATACTGATTTAATGCAGATAACTATACCCAAATTCAAACTCAGAATTAGTTATGGTCCCAAGAGCCTTTTATCTTAAACAGCAATTTTCACTAATCACAGCTTAGAGTCAGATACAGTTAATTTTACTCTCATGCAGTTGCAATAAGTAATAAAGATTTACCAGGACTTCCACTTAACAACTTTCCTTCTCAAATTTGAACTTGTCCTGGTGTAAAAGCCAATCATTAGAAATAACTTCTACCTATTATTCATAAATTTGCAACTTCTCAGCAAGCCAAGTTCATTGTTTAGGAACTCCACAACCCAAACAAGTTCTTTTCCCGAGGCTGATGACCGTGCTCACACAGATGGTTTCCAGGGACCCTGGCAAGTTTATAAAATAAGGGGAATCAACATAAACCCCAAAGAGGGGCTGATCTTGGTGGCCTCGCCTGCCAGCCCCCAAACTGCTTTCCACACACAGTAATCAATTAACAATTTTAAGTTTTAACATTAAAACAGTAACCCCAAATAACTTAGTTAACAATCTTACAACTTACATAACTGATAGACAAATTGTTTTAGCTGTAACACCCACTTTATAGGCAAAGGTGGAAATACCTGGTTTTCTAAATAGCAGTTATAAAACATTATAAGACAGGATTAGCAGGACTGATAAAGTAACATAACTGGTTTAACACAATTTTCCCACCGTCTTTTAGTTTTTTTCAGTTCATTCTTTAATAACATCCAAATTATGAAAAATTACTTGCCATAACTGATACAAAAGTTTGCCAATTTAAAACAATAGTATGTACTTGAAACTTGAAACAAACACCTTACCAATCAGGTGACTACAGTTCTGTTGAATGCATTTCCAAATTACCTTACATAGTAAATCAGGTATCTCATCACCATTAGCATTGTATACTGGTCACATTTAATTAAGAAATTAATAATAATAGTTAACATTTTTAGTGTCTGCCCTCTGCCAGGCATTGTGTTAGACATCTTCCAATCATGTGAGGTAAACTGAGGTAACTTGCTTAAGGTCACCCAGTCAACAAATTTTGCATCCATACATTTTCCCAACTTGCCTTAGTGCCACATAGTATAATAAATTCTGACTTATCTTAAGCATCAAACTAGGAGTGACACATTTCACTTAAAATATGACCAGAATGAATTCAGTTACCCTTTTGGTTGTGTTCCAGTACACACAAACTTTTCTCTTTCATGTGAACTAGTCAACCTGCCTCTTTGATCTGAGGGGAAAAGTTTCCCCCTTTCTTTCTTGTCTCTCCCTCTGCATTCAAAACTTGGCCAGAGTTGGAATGTAGAGACAGAGAGAGAGAGAGAATTTTTTTTTAACCAACAATTCTCCAAAATTTCCAAACCTTTTACTCCCAAACCTTCTGTTCACACATTGAGTGCAAATAGACTATACCTTTCTTTCTACCCATACTCCTCTCATCCCCACACGCTTAAACTTTCTTGCTTTTCCTTCTATCTATTTATCCCTCTGGTAGACTTTGATTAAAGCCCCTTTAAAACTGCACATATCTTATTTCTTTCTAATTCTGATCTGACACTTCTCTTACCCTTCTCAACTTGCTTTTACCAATCATATAACCTAAATGATGAAGTATTTTTCTCTCTATTTCTCTCTCCCATCCACCCACTCTTCTGAGGCTGCCTCAACCAGGGAAGGAAGGAGAAGGGGAGAGAAAAAGAAAGCTGCATTCCAAGCAAAGTCCAGCTGCAGCCCTTGGAGGCTACTCTTGCTGGCTGGCTGCATTTTAAATCTTAAAGGGTGTCAGATTACATACAGACCACACCACATTTGCACCACAAAGAGACACAAACACAGAACAGATACAGGCAGGGTGACACAGATAATGACAGGGAGAGTCCAAAAGCTCAGAGAGGTTTGTCAGAAATCCCCTGCACAAATCAGACAATTTTTTTCATGGTCCTCGAGGTGGTATATCGGCCAGGCAAAATGCTCCTTTTTAAGGTCTTGGAGACCAAGCTTTTTCCAGTTCTGTAAAAGATAACCAAGGGGCGAATCTCGGGGTATAGAAAGAGATTAGCCCATCCCTTTTACCTAAAAGGTTATTGATGGAAAGGGACCCCACTAAGCACCTGTGGCCACTCACCTCAACCAGTATCCTGGAGAGGGAGAAATAACCCACAGAAGTTCCCAAATAAGGCATCCCCTTGTCAAGAGAGAAATCTGCCAGAGTCTGTTGCAGGCTTGACCCAAAGTCCCAACAGACCTTCCTAGGAGCTTGTGGGATGAACCAACTACAGGGTGAGGGGAGCGGAAACTTGCCTTGACTGGGAGAGGGCTTGAGACCTCAGACATGCCCCAAATTGGGTGCCATTAAATGATCTGGTTTGGGAGGTTCATGGACCCACCCAAGGATCGAAGTACAGGACAGGGTCGTCTGTAATGAATTCATGGACTCAAGCATTCTTTAAGTCAAGTTGGCAAAAGTTTATTATAATGCTAATATGGTGGGCAGGGCTCCTTAAGGGATTCTGCAGCCTAAGAGGAATGATGCTAAAACTTAAATAGGAAAAGCAGTGGATTATGTAGTAAGTATACTAATTAGGTGATAACATACAACCTTGGCCACAGGCATCATTCACTACTGGAAACTGGGGGTGGGAAGTGGGGGGTGGGGGAGAGTTCCTAAGGGGTGTGGGATTGTATTTTTGGTCTGTTATGCCTGTAACAAGATAGCTTCAGAGGTTGATGTCTATAACTTGACCTCTGGATCGTATACAATAACTGTGAGAATGAGTTGATATGAGATTGTCTCATTCATACAAGGGCAATTCTACAGAAGTCAGCGTGTTCTTGTAACAGGAAGAGATAGTTTGCCTCACGGGGCCCACTCATGAGTTATTGCCTGAGATAGGGTCTTTGGGCTGGGGAGAAAACTGTCAGGGATAGTGCCTTGAGGCTAGGGAGAAATATGATCTTGCAAGTGGGGTCCGAGTACAAGTACCCAAGTACCCCATCAGATGCATAGCTCTGAATAGAAGAAGTGAAACATTAGTCAAGCTTACTGAATCATGGGTACTCATTCTTCAGTCCCATTAACCAATTATGCAAAAATTTTTATTGGAATTTGGTGAATAAATTTCGATCTTCCTTGATTTTAACCAATTACTCTTGCAAACTAATCCGAAGCTTGTATAATTTTTATATTTTTAACAAATGGCTTTAAAGCCCACAAAAATCTTCATTTGAAAGATTTTCAAATAAGTTTAAATTTTTTAATTTCCATGTTTTTTAAATATGCCAAATAGGAGAGTTTTTAGAGATGACACCCATTATTTTTGGCAACAAACTCACATAAAGATGGAGATATTTCCACATACCATTCCCTCTCTCTGAAGCAATCAGGGCTAAATGACTTGCCCAGGGTGACACAGCTAGTAAGTGTCAAGTATCTAAAGCTGGGTTTGAACTCAGGTCCTCCTAACTCCAGGGCTGGTGCTCTATCCACTGTACCACCTACCTGCCCCTCCACAAATCTCTTTTCAAAATGTTTTCTTCATTTACAGGTTTCTTTCCAGAAGCAGCTACTTACTTATGTTAAAACCTTACCTTTTTTTGATATCCAAAATATATAGTGAATACAACATATATCACCAAAAGTTGTTTTCTAATGGATAATCAAAGAATTTCAACAAAATATTTTCAAAAGAATTGCAATCTATTATATAGCATTTGTTCTGAGGAAATTAGACCAACTGTCCCTCGCCCCGATAAAGTATAGATCCTACATCCCCTTGGAGTTCTGAGAATACATCATTAAGGTATCAGGTCATGTTATAGTTTTCTTTAAGTTGGATAGGGTGATTTGATTGATTTACTCAGCACTCCCCATACACCCCTTACTATTAAAAACCATATGCAAACATAGCTAACATAGAAATATTTTTGCATGACTTCACATAACAACAGGCATCACATTGCCTGCCTTTTCAATGGGTAAGGGAGGATCTGGAGGGAAAGAAAGAATTTGGAACTCAAAAATATTTTTAAATGAATGTTTGAAAAATATGCAATGTTCCAATTCATTAATAATAAGGAAAATGCACACCGAAACAACTCTGAGGTTTTACCTCAAAATCAGCAAATTGGCAAAGATAAAATAGTAGTGGAAGAGTCATAGAAACACAGGCACACTAATAAACCATTCAGGGAATCACAAAGTGGTCCAACCATTCTGGTAGTCAATTGGGAATTATTATACAGTGAATAAAATGTCCATATTCTTTGATTCAGAGACCTCACTTTATGGCATATACCCTAAGGAGGTCGAAGATAAAAAGTTCCAATATATGCCAAATGATTATTGCAACACTTTTTTGTAGGAGCAGTCAACTAAGCGGGGAAAAGTAGATGCCCATCAATTGAGGAATAGCAAAAGAGGCTGTGTTTTATGAATAGGGTTAGGTATAGGGACTGAACTTGTGATTCATTGGTACGGGGAATTACCAGATGAGGAAACTCCCTCTATCAACATAGGCTGGCACCTTCTCTGCAACTTGTAATCTTAGAGAGTTGCCTAGAGCACTGAGAGGTTAAGCCTAAGGTCACATAGTCAGAAGTATATGTCAAGACATAAATGTGATAGAATATTACTTCACTATCAAAATTGTATCAATCAATAAATATTCATTAAGCTCCTTCTATGTGCCAGGCATTGTGCTGAGCACTGGGGATACAAAAAGAGGCAAGAGACAGTCTCTGCCTTCATGGAACTTACAAGCTAATGGAGGAGACAATATGCAAAATATATAGAGAGAGAGACATACACAAAGCATTGGTCCTCTTCAAAACTGAAGAATGAACAATATAGAAAGCAAGCTATATACAAAGTGAATGGGAAATAGTTAACAGAGGGAATAAAAGGAGAAATGGGAATATGAACTGATACAAAGTGAAATAAGTAGAACCAGAAAAACAGTATATATGGAAAGAAAAATAACAAAATTTAAACAATACTAAGTAATCATAATGATCAAGCTCAGCTATAAAAAGAGAAAGGGGACTGTACTTCCCTCTTTTTTGCACAGGTAGGTGATTATGGATGTGGAATATTACATACACAGGCTTGATTGATAAATGATTAGTTACATGGAAATGCTTTTTTTATTCTTTCTTTTTTTCTTCTTTGTTATAATGGATGGCTCTGTAGCTGAAGTTGGGGAAGGGATTCATTGAGATATGAAGATGATGTAAATAAGAACAAGAGATGTCAGCAAAAAAAATTTTTAGTTACTTTTACCTTGAATTATGATACTAAGTAGGTAGCTAGGTGGTACAATGGATAGAGTGCCAGACCTGGAGTCAGGAAGAGTCATCTTCCCGAGTTCAAATCTAGCCTCAAAAACTTATTGTGTGACCCTGGGCAAGTCACTTAACCCCATTTGCCTCAGTTTCCTCACCTTTAAAAAATGAGCTGGAGAAGGAAATGGCAAACTATTCCAGTATTTTTTGCCAAGAAAACCCCAGATTGGGTCATGAAGAGTTGGACATGACTGAAATGACTGAACAACAACAAATTTTGGAAGAGAAGTTGGAGCTGGAGGGATCAGGAAGGACTTCATATAGAAGGGGGTGCTTGAGCTGAACTTTGAAGAAAATAAGAGATTCTAAGTGGCAGAGGTGAGAAAGGACTAAATTCCAGGCATGGGAGACAACCAGTGTAAAGGCATGGAGATGAGAGAGGGAGAGAGGAATGTAAGGAACAACAAGAAAGCTAGGGAATAATGTGTAATAAAGACTAGAAAGGTTAAGTTTTGAAGGGCTTTAAATGTCAGGCAGAGGCACTTATATTTGATTCTAGAGTCAAATGGGAACCAATGGAAGTTATTGAGTAGGATAGTGATATGGTGAGACCTATGCTTTAAGAAAATCATTTTGGCAACTGTGTATGTGGATGGATAGGAGAGAGGAGAGAATTGAAGCAGGGAAGCCAATTAGGAAGTTATTGCAATAATCCAAAAGAGAGAGGACGGAGGTTTGCACTAAAGTAGTGATTGGATGAATAGACAGGAAGGAACATACACAAGAAATGTTGTAGAATTAGTAACAAGTTTTGTAACTAATTGTCTAGGAGGTTTGACTGAGAGAAGTTTTAAAGAGAACACCAAGGCTACAAAAAGTGTGTGATTGGAAGCTAAGGTGGGAGAATGCAGGCTGTCTCCTCCCAGAAGCAGGAGGCTCCCATGTTAGGAGATGTGACCATGCTCCAACTGCATTACACTTATCCTGGAGGTAATGGAGAACTACTCCTGAACAGGAATAACCAGTAACTTTGTTTTTGCTGTTTAGTTGTGTCTGACTCTTTGTGACCCCATTTAGAGTTTTCTTGGCAAAGACACTGGAGTGGTTCACCATTTTCTTTTCCAGCTTTACAAAAGAGGAAACTGAGGCAAAGAGAATTAAGGACTTGTCCAGGGTAAGACCTACTTTAGAAAATCACCTTGAAATCTAAGTGAAGAATGGATTGGAATTGGGAGAGACCCAAGGTGGAAAGACCAGTTAGGAGGGGATTGCAATAATTCAGAAAAGAGGAAATATAAGCCCGTTCTGAACTGACTGACTTATACTGGTCTCCTAGTAGTTTATGTTTGATATTGGAACAAAACAAGACACATACAGGTTATTCAACAGTTAACAAAAGATTTACTTAGCCATAGCAGGATATTTGTTGAGGACATCTTGAGTCCATTCAGGTGAGGGAAGCTCCCTAGCCTGGCCTGCTCATCACAAAGCATCATAGAGTGCCTGGAATTCCTCAAAGCTATTTTGTACTCAGATAACCAGGAAGTGATATCAACAGCCAGAACCTTTAGTTGCCTGAACCAATTAAGTTTTGAACCATGAGAAAGAAGAAACAAAACAAAACAAAGAGAGAGAGAGAGAGAGAGAGAGAGAGAGAGAGAGAGAGAGAGAGAGCGCATGCAAATAGTATGCTTTGATCTGCATTCAGACTCCATAGTTTTTTCTCTGGATGTGGACAGCATTTTCCATCATGAGTCTTTTGGAACTGTCTTAGATCATTGCATTGCTTGGAAGAGCTAAGTCTAACAAAGTTGGTCATCATACAATGCTGCTATTACTGTATACGAGGTTCTTCTGGTTCCGCTCACTTCACTCAGCATCAGTTCATGCAAGCCTTTCCAGGTTTTTCTGAAATTTGCCTGCTCACTATTTCTTATGGAACAATAGTATTCCATTTCTTGGTGAACTTTTAAGCTATTAAAGCTTTAACCAGTTTAATTTAAGCCATTAATGCTTTAAATTGCACGAAGACTTTTTGAGATAGTGTTTATTACTATTAGGAAAGTTAATATTTCTTCATTGCATGTAATACTTCCTCTTGATTTCAAGTGGATACTTTTATTGTGTTAAAGAAAAGACTTTTTGGGGACACCTGACAGATGCAAAATAAGGTTGCTAACTTTTATTGCTTCTATTTGACATGGTACTGTTAATGCTAGCAATCATGATAAAACTAGGGAATTAGAGGAATTAGTCATGTAAATAGAAAAGTTGAAATACCAGTATTTGCAGATAACCATGATAGTATGCCTGCAAAACCCAATTGACTCAATGAAGACTGTGAGAGGATAAATGAGTTAACATGGTTGCAGGATGTAAGATTAAGCAACATAAAAATCATTTGCATAATCTTTTCCCGCCCCTTCCCCCAAAGCCACCCCTATTCCAAACTTCCTACTTTTTGTTGAGGACACTACTGTCTCAAGTTTGCAATCTCATCTTTTCCTTTTCTCTCACTCAACATGTCCAATCAAATGCCAAGTCTTATGTCAACCCTCACAACACCTAGGGAGTCTGCTGGTGTCAGATTGAAAGAACTCTTGTTAAATTTCCAGCGTGAGCATTTACAACTTAGAAATCAGCAATCATGATAAATCAGGGCTTGATTTATTGTTCTGTTTGTTGTCTAGACTTAAGAAAGTGTCAATAATACAGATCAAATATAAGGAGAGCCTAGTTGTTAAATATTTACCAGCAGACCTTTTTGCTTTGTTAACATTACTTGAGCTCAGCAAGAAAACAATAGAAAACTCAAGGAATAAAATCCTCACCAGACTGAAGGCCTGGTGGCTGGAGGACAACAACAACAACAACAAGCAACAACAACTGGCATTTCCATAGCACTTCAAGGTTTGCAAAGTGCTTTAGATATATTATCTCTTTTAAGCCTCAACACCCCTGGCAACATCTCTCTCAAAACTGACTCATCTCTATTCACACAGGAACCACCCTAGTTCAGGACCTGCCTGGACTATTGCAATAGCCTCCTAAATGCTGTCCTTGCCTCAGGTCTCTCCCTTCTCCAATCCATCCTCTACACAAATGCCAAAGTGATTTTCCTGAAGTGCAAGTCTGGCCACGTCATTCTCTTGCTCAATAAACTCCAGTTGCTTTTCAAAAAAGCCCTTGGAGGCCATCTAGTCCCACCCGTAACTAAAAAGGCTACAACTTATATCACACTATAACATATCTGACAAGTGATCATTGAGCTTCTCTAAGACCTCCAAGGAGGGGAAACCCACCACTGCTCAAGGAAGACTGTTCCAATGGGAGATAGCTCTGATAGGAAGTTGTTTTTACTTCTTTGTTTGCTTTTTCTAATTTCCAGGCTAAATGTACTTTTCTACACCTTCTAACCATTTCTGTTGGTTTGACCCTCTGGGGCCAAACAGAAAAAATATAATCTCTCTTCCTCATAATGGCCCTTTGAACACTTGAAGACAATTATAATGTCCTCCAGGCTAACCAACCCCCATTCTTTCGAATCATCTTCATATGATATGGATTCAAGACTCTTCAGCATTTTGGTTTTGGATTATCTGAAGGTCCTTAATCAAATATCATCTCTTCTATTTGTCACTTAAAGCCCTTCCTAACCTGAGCTCCAGCCTTCATTTCCAGGTTTATTAAACATTACTCCCCTCCCAGTACTCTATGGTGCAGCTAAACTGGTCCTTTCAATGTTCCTCACACATCCACTTCCTATTTTCATGCTTTTGTACAAGCCTAAAATACACTCCCCCGTGACCTCAGTCTCTCAGAATCCTTGGTTTTAACTTTGAAAGTCTTAAGAACTCTAATCAATGCAATGGCCAACCGTGAGAAAACAGGTATCAGAAGGAGAGTAGATAGAGAAAATGAATTAATATTCCAAGGGGAAACATCCTCTTATTAATAAATAATATCATAGGTGATAGGATAATATTGAGGAATGCCTATCTGATGAAAAAGGACAGGGTGAAGCTACGGGCAGGGACCTAGATAATGACTAGCAAGGTTTCAGGAAGAGAGGTTGTTGAGTGGTTTGCAATATCTCTCCCTTCCTTTAGGGTAAAAGGAGAATTAAAGGTAGAACATTGAGGGGTCATAGAGAGGGGGACTGGGAGTTGAGAAAAACCAGCTGAAAGGGTTTTAAGTATCTAAATGAAAGAAAACCTTATTTAAAATGTAAAACCCATCAGGCATAGGGCTGGATTTGGCTTACAGGCTTTAGTTTGCTCACCCTTGCCTTCCATTATGTTCTTATCCTCTTTCCTCCCTGGGTTGCTGTGACTTTGCTATCTCCATCCTTTTCTGACCTGATACTGATCTTTCTCCTTTGCAGATTTATCATCCCTCTTCTATCCCATTCTGTGACTCTAGAGCTTTGTTGTTATCATAGCCATTGTGCACCTGATTCTACTTAGTTCACTGCATGTAAGCATTCTCATGTTTCTCTGAATTCTTCATATTCATCATTTCTTACCACATAAGATTAGTCCATTATATTTACACACCACATTCAGCCATTCCCCAATTGATAGGTATTCATTTGTTTCCATTTTGTTTTTGCTATCAAGAAAAGTATTGCTATAAATATTTTGGTTTATATGGAACCTGTCCTACTGTCAATGACCTCTTTGAGGTATATGCACATTAGATGTAGTTCTAGGTCCAAGGATAGAAATCTTTTGGTCATTTTTATAGCATAGTTCCAACTTTTTTTCCAAAACATTTGGACCAATTTATAACTTGGCCATACATGTATGAGTATGCCCATCTTTCTACAGCTCCCCTAGCATTGACTATTTGAGCTCTTCATCATCTTAGCCAATATGAAATTTTAATTCTCCAGAGATTTTGATCTTCCAACATTGACAACCATATAACATTGCTGATAGAACATTTGTGTTCTTTTTAAATGATCTATTGAAAGCACTGCAAAATTCTCCAAGTATAATTTAGCTCCCTTGCTTCCTTCTATTCAATTCTGAGCCCAGTTCAATGTCCATTTGCCATGCCTGAGCTAAATGCATGCACTGCTTCCTAACTCAATAAACTCCTAAACTCAAATATCCAACTATATGCCGTACTCAAAATAATAGGGATTTTTCATCCATTTTGTTTTTCTTCAATGGATTGTAATGTTGAGGTCTAGGGGAATCTAACTACAATGTTGCAGTCTAAGGGTGCTGGGAACCCCAAAAGTCAAGGGCAAAAGAACAGACTCTTCCTTGAAAGAATTTGACTTAAGCCTTCTTTCAGTAAGAGATACGGTTCATTAAAGCACCAGTTGGGGTGAGCAAGATTCCTAGTGAGTCAGCGCTATTGGACAGATTTTAAGAATCTGAGCCTTTGTAATAAGAATATAACCGGGCCAGACTCTCTTCTCCTAATCTGATCTGGGATGAGAGGGGTTAACAGAAAAACCCTGGGCTGTTTGTAAATCCTGCTTTGAGATACCCTTTTGACTCAACGGAAGGGAGTGGGGGAAGGGAGTGACCAGGGTTGTGAGGAGGTGTTTCAAAACTCCCTGGATGATCAATCACAAAACCTCCAGAATCTGCTAAGATGTTTTCAGTTGTTCTAACTTTTCACTGTAGCCTTAGCCTGGGACTACAGGAAGAAGAATATTAATTTTTCTTTTGAACTTTTACAATTTATCTTGGTCCTGTAGATTATAGAGGCCAGGCACAAAAGCTTTCCTTTTCAAAGTCTTGGAGACAGAGCTTTTTCCAGTTCTAACCTAGGGGCAAATCTTGGAGAAGTCCCTCTGAATCCAGCTTCAAGGATCTGGTGGCCATGAGGCCAGAAGAGAAGGGCGATCCTGCAGGCACAAGCATGGGGACAGGGAGTTCCTCTGTACAGGAGGATCCAGGGGTGTAGAGAGAAGGGAGTAAGCCTCAAGTAATCAAAAAGAACCTGCAGTTTTCCCAATTCCCTAGTGTATGGGACAGCGACCCTAACCCAAATTAATCTCAGAGACTTCTCAAGGTGGAAAGCAAAGGTTATTTTTATTACAATCTCGGGAGACTGCTCCTCCAATGCACGTAGGACAGAGAGAACGGCAGGCAAAAGGAGATGCCTTATAAACCCTAACGCAAACAAGTCCCCACCCACCACTATCCCTTATTCCCCTTAACTGGGGGGTGGGCTTACATTCTAAGCACGAACTTCAAAGACAAGGAAACGGGGTATAGCCAATCCAAGCACACATACTCCCATTCAGTAAACCTGATGCTGACGTATCAAGAGGGGGCGAGGGGTTTAGGGCCAAATTCCCAAGAGCTAGGCAATTCCTAGGAAACCGAAATCCTCCCCAACCCCTTTTTCTCCCTTATCCCAGAGACGAGAAAAGAGGCGGGAAGCCAAGGGCAAACGGTTCAGGTTGGGGGAGTCAGGGCTTATTCTTTCTGTTACGGGCTTAAAAACAGGGTCTGAGCGGGGAGGATTTTGAAAGTAATAATCAAGAATTATTGACCTTTTGAGGAGGCTTCACTTCTGAGAGTTCATCTTTCACACTAGCGTCTGAAGGAATTGAGAGAATTGACAGAATGCACTTCTGGATAGGGCATCAGTCCTCAGTCCTCTATGCTTCGGAAGTTGTGCCCATGTCCATGGTCTTGAACCAAACCACTGGATGGAGAGCCTGGGAACATCAGGCTGAGTGCGAGAAGTATATAATAAATTTAACATGAAAGTACCAATGTTGCCCTGCTTGTCTGAACTTCTTTCTGCTCTCTTCCATGTATTTTCAAATGTTTCTTTGATTTTTTTCTTTCTTTTTTTTTTATCAATAACCATTCCTCCACAAAAACAGAAGATCTTATTCATAACAAGTATATAGTTAGCCTAAACAAATTCACACATTGGTCATGCATGGAAATACAGGTTTCATTCTGAAATTTTAGTCTATCACAAAAAACAGGCTTTATTATCAGTTCTGTCAAAAGTGGACTTTACTGTGATTCTTCTGGAGTCATAATTGGCAATTTGATCAGAATTCTAAAGTTTTCCAGTGACACAGTAGAAATTGTTTTCCTAGTTCTACTTACTTTACTCTGCCTCAGTTCATGCAAGATCTCCCAGATTTTTTTCTAATTCTTCTCTTTTATCATGTCTTGCAGTAAAATAAAATGCTATTTCATTCTCATACCATAATTTGTTCAGTCATTCCACAAGTGATGGGCCCTACTTTGTTTCCAGTTCTTTATGACAACAAAAAGTGCTGTTATAAATATTTTTTATACTTTTGGGTCCTTTCCCTCTTTCTTCAGGGCAGCAGCTAGGTGGTACGTGGATAGAATACTGGGCCTAGAGTCAGGAAGACCTTAGTTTAAATCCTGCCTCAGTCACTAACTAGCTGTATGAGCTTGTGCAAGTCATTTAACTAACTCTCTTTGCCTCTTTTCCTTATCTGTAAAAATGTGGATAATAATAGCATTTACCTCTTAGGGTTGTTGTGAGGAACAAATGAGATACATGTAAAGCACTTAGCACAGTGCCTGGCACATAGTAAGTGTTATATAAATGTTAGGTATTCCTATTTCTTTCATCTTTATGGGATATATGCCTAGTAGTGATATCACTATGTATGCATAGCTTAGTGACATTTGGGCATAAATTCACTATTGCTTTCCAAAACAGACTTTCAGAGCTCTAACAAAAGTAAATCAGTGTGCCCTCTTCTCCCATAGGCCCTCCAACAAGTATCATTTTCCCTTTTAAATTATCTTTACAGCTTAATAGGTTTGAGTGCAAACCCTGAATTTGTTTTAATTTGCATTTCTCTTCTTATTTGCTGTTTGGAGCATGTTTTCACATAAATGTTGATAACTTGCTTTTCTTTTTTGTTGTTTGTTTTTGTTGCTGTTGAGTCATTTAAGTCATATCCAACTCTTTGTGATCCTGTTTGGGGTTTTCTTGGCAGAGAAACTGGAGTGGTTTACTGTTTTCTTCTCCAGCCCATTTTACAGATGAGGAACTGAGGCAAACAGGGTTAAATAACTTGTCACACAGCCACTAAGTGTCTGAGGTTGGATCTGAACTCCTGAAGATGAATCTTTCTAATTCCAGGTCTATCTAGTGCCACCTCGCTGCCACTTCTTCTTTTGAGAACTGCTTATGCCTTGGGAAATCATTCTTCCTAAATATTTGTATCAATTCCTTATGTATCTCAGATACCAGACCTTTATCAGAAAATGTTGCTGAAAGTTTTCTCTCATTACCTTCTACCCTTCTAATTCTAAATGCATTTTGTTTGTACAAAAACTTTATCAAATCAAACAACCATTTTATCTTTTATCATCCCTTTCTCTTGTTTGATCACTTTTCCCCTTAATCATAATTGCAAAAATTCTCTATTTACCATTTCTTCTAATTTGTTTATGATGTGACCTATTATAGTAGGACATGTATCTATTTGTACTTTATTGTGGCATCAATGTAAGATGTTGATCTAAATATAATTCCTCCTAGACTATGCTACCTAGAAATTTTTGTCCATGCTCTAGAAGTTGGTGTCTTTGAGTTTATCAAATACTGTGCTATGTTTGATTACTTCTACATCTTGTATGCCTAATCTATTTCATTGATCAACTTTTTTATTTTTTCAAATGATACCAAATAGTTTGGGTGATTACTGTGTTATAGTATAATTTGAAATGAGGTATTGCTAGGCCCCTTTTCTTTCTACTTTTTTTTATTATTTCCCTTGAGATTCTTGACCTTTAATTTCTCCAAATGAATTTTATTTTACTTTTCTTCTAGCTCTATGAAGTAGCCTTTTGGTAATTTACTTGATATGGCACTGAATCACAGAATTAATTCAGACAGCATTGTCATTTTTGTTATGTCAGCACATCCCAACTATGAGAAATTAATATTTCCCCAATTATGTCTTCATTTAATTCTATAAAAAGTGCTTTGAAGTTATTTTCATAAAATTCCCATGTATATCTTGGTGAGTAGATTTCCAGACATTTTATACATTCTCTAGTTAATTTAAATGAATTTCTTTTTCTGTCTCTTCCTGCTGAGTTTTCATGGTAATATACAGAAAGGCAAATAATTTCTATGAGTTTATTTTATATCCTGCTACTTTACTGAAGTTATTGACTGTTTCAATTAATATTTAATTGACTCTCTAAAGTTCTTAATGTAAACCATCAATCATCAGCAAAAAAGTAATAATTTTGCTGCTTCTTTACCTATGCTTACTCCCCCAATTTATTTGTTTGTTCTTTCACTGAATCTAGAATTTTAGAACCACAATTAATAATAGTAGCAACAATGGACATCCTTGCTTAACCCATGATTTTATCAAAAAAGTCTCCTGCATTTTTCTCAGATACCATCTCCTTAGCCAGCTGTTTACTTCTGAGATCAATATTTTTTCTTTTGCAACCCTTGCTTCCAATGGGCAACAATGAGGAAAATAGTGTCTTTTAATTTCTTGCTCATGATTTCAGTTCATTCTGGAAATAACATCCATTCCTATGTGGAATCCTCAGAGATGGAGAGCAGGTATTTATTGTGATGTCTTGGAAAATTCTGTCATTACTTGGATTCACGACCACAGGAATCCAACAGGCCTCTATTCTACTGATTAGATTGACAGTATTTTTCAATCACTGGATGACCTCTGACCCAGTAACTTTTCTGGGTCTATTATTTCATTCCTTGGAGGACAAGTAACTATTTTCTCCTAAGATCATCCAGCTCTTCCTTCTTCAACAAAAGCCTCAAAATCTGTTTTTTTTAAACAAAAACCAAATAAAATGAGCATTTCCAAAGGCAAAGTGGAACCTAAAAAAAAAGGCTATACAGAAAACTACGAATCTCTATTGTATACAGCTTGTTTTTACTTTTAAATAAACACATTTACAATAAATTATTAAATATATAACACATTCAACATGTAGCTTTCAAAGCTGTCCTCCTTGCTTCTTTCTGACTTTCCTTTGTTCTATCTGTACATTAAAAAAAAAACTTGCAGTGATCCTCTTTTCTTTTTCTATTTTCTTTTTGACAATTCTATCCCTACTCTAACCACAAATTAGAAAGAAAGAAACAAAAAAAGTAGGAAGGAAGCAAGGAAGAAAGGAAGCAAGGAAGCAAGGAAGAAAGGAAAGCAAGACAAAACCCCTTGTAATAAATATGTATAGGGGAGCAAAACAAATTCCCACATTGGCCTGACACTCTCTAGGCTCTCCAGCCACCTCTTTCACTTCTGATGCCTTTTTTCCCCCAATTGAAACTCTGCTTCTGGTTTTATTTTGTTTTATTTTTTTCAGGAAAACTGCATTATCCCCAATAACTCAGAGTGTGGGGTTGAGTACCTTTACCTATAAAATATAACAAAATACATCAGGTGATTCTAATGCCCCGCTGCAATGACAGAACACTATATTCAAATAATCAAAGTGTCTACTATGTGTCAGGTACTGTAGTGGGTGATGGGGATACAAAGATAAACATGGTGAACAGTCTCTATCTTCAGGGAGCTTATACACTTTTCAGGGGAAAAAAAAACATGTACATATGTAAGACTATGCAAAGTAAATAGAAATTAACTTCCCTCACAGAAAGTAAGGCACTAGTAGCTAATGGGGAGTAATTAGGAAACACTCTATGTAAGAGGTAGCTCTTGAGCTGATTTTTTGAGGAAAGTTAGAGATTTGAGGCAGCTATGTGGTACAGTGGTTAGAGAGCTGTACTGAGCCAGGAAAAACCTTTATTTAAATCCACCCTCAGGTATTTATTAGCTATGCAATCCTGGACAAGTCAACTAACCTCTGACTGCCTCAGTCTCCTCATCTGTAAAGCAGATATAATAATAGTAACTACCTCCCAGGGTTGTTATAGGGATAAAATGATTAAATATTTGTAAATCACTTTGAAAACTTTAAATTACTATGTAAATGCTAGTATTACCATTATTCAAAGATGTAGAAGTGAGAACTAGTTGGCGGAGTAAGTGAAGGCAAGTGATACATACTAAGGTTGAAAAGCTAGGTAGATTGGAGCCCGATCATAAAAGCTTTAAATGTTAAACAGAGGAATTTGTGTTTGACTCTAAAAGTAATAGCAAGCCATTGAAATTTATTGAATAGAGTGATGTAATCAGATCTATGTGTGTGTATATTTTGTCTGTGTGTGTTTGTCAATCTGTCAACAAGCATTTATTTTTTTAATTTATATATATAATATATAATAAATAGTATTATATATTATATATAATTATATTATATTATGTATACATAATAATATAATAATAATATATACATTTATTAATTTATTTTGATTTATCAACAATCACTTCCATATGCTTTTGAGTTTAAAATTTTTCTCCTCCTTCTCCCCCACCACCCTCCCCAGGATGGTGCACAATCTGATATAGGCTATACATTTACATTCCTATTAAACATATTTTCACATTAGTGATATTGTAAGTAGCAATTAAAACCAATAGGAGGAACCATCAGAAAGAGGAAACAAAACTCAACAGAAGAGAAAAAAAGTAGCAATTCAACTTCCATAGTTCTTTCTTTGGATGTGGATAGCATTTTCCATCACAAGGCCTCTGGAGATGTCTTAGATCCTTGTATTGCTGAGAAGGGTTAAGGTTATCAGTATTAGTCATCACATAACGTGGCTGTTACTATGTTGTACACAATGTGTACAAGGTTCTCTTGGTTCTGCTCATTTTACTCAGCATCAGACCATACAAGTCTTTCCAGGTTTTTCTGAAGTGAGCCTGTTCATCATTTCTTATAGCACAATAGTATTCTATTACATTCATATACCACACATTCCCCAATGGATGGGCATCCTCTCAATTTCCAATTCTTTGCCACCACAAAAAGAGCTGCTGTGAATATTTTTGTACATGTGGGTCCTTTTCCCATTTGTATGATTTCTTTGGGATATAGCCCTAGAAGTGCTATTGCTGGGTCAAAGGGTATGCACATTTTTATAGGCCTTTGGGCATAGTTCCAAATTTCAACAAGCATTTATTATGCACCTATTATGTGCCAGGCACTATATGTGAGGCAGCTAGATGGACAGAGTACTGAGCTTGGAGTCAGGAAGATCTAACTTAATTAAAACTTTTAACACAAGTTCTTTAAGTGCTACTATTAATACTAGTGAAGTGTGTGCATGGTTATTTGGACTGATCCAAATCTAATGTCCCAATTTCATATTCTGAATCAGGGGAATGACACATTATAATTATCATCCTCAACAGATTATATGATTTCTCTGCCTTTTAAAAAATATGTTTTAAGGTGGAGCCAAGATGGCAGGTAAAGGCAGAGACTCGCCTGGGCTCTTCCCCAAATCCCTCCAAATCCCTTTAAAAAATGACTCTAAACAAATTCTAGAGCAGCAGAACCCACAAAAAGATGGAGTGAAACAAATTTCTAGCTGAAGACAACCTGGAAGGTCGGCAGGAAAGGTCTGATGTATCAAGGTAAGAGAAGTGCAGTCCAGCTGAGGCTGTGCAGTGCAGAACAAACCCCAGCAAATCTGGAGCAGGTCTTGGGGTCGATGAATCACAGGCAACAGTGGAGGTTTGCAGACCTCTCAGTTCACAGTTGCCAAAGACAACTTACAAGGTCATTAGGAAAGGTCTAGTCACACCTTCATGAGAGTGGAGCACAGTCCAGCTTAGGCTGTGCCAGCACAGCCCTTGGCCCAGTAAACCAGGAGCAGCCCTTGGGAGTGACTAAATCAGCAGTAGCAGCCACAAGGGCTGCTTCTGGAGCTCCACAGATGGTAAAGGGGTCAGGAGATTATCACAATCTTTTTGCTAGCACTGAGGCAAGACTCTGTTTCTTTGCCCATACTCAGATCCAGGTTGGAGTCCTGAGTGGCAGTCCCAGGGTGAGGAGGAGCATTAGCACACAAGAGCTTGCAGCTGCAGTGTAGGGGGAACCCTCCTTACAGTTCCTGGGCAGAAAAGAGTGCTTGTGGTCACTCACAGAACAGAGCATAGGCCAGGAGAGTAGTACCTTCCAAACTACCTTGGAAGAACTAAAAACTTACGGGTCCCTAGAAGTACCTCTGAAAACAGATGAAGCTTGGGACAGTGTGCCCTCCACCCTGGAAACAGAGCCTTACTTTAACAAAGAGTTAAAAGTCGAGTGATAGGCTGAGGAAATGAGCAAAAAAGGGAAAAAAACAAAAAACAAACAAAAAAAACCTCCCAGAAACCTCTGACTATACAATGTTATTATGGTGACAAGGAAAATCAAAACACATACTCAGAAGAAGACAACAAAATCAAAGCTCCTATATCCAAAGCCTCCAAGAAAAATGTGAATATTGGTGTCAGGCCATGGAAGAGCTCAAAGACGATTCTGAAAATCAGTTAAGAGACGTAGAGGAAAAATTGGGAAGAGAAATAAGACTGATGCAAGAAAATCATGACAAATGAGTCAACAGCTTGGTAAAGGAGACACAAAAAAAATACTGAAGAAAATGACATCTTAAAAAATAGACTTGACCTAATGGTAAAAGAGGTTCAAAAAACCAATGAGGAGAAGATTGCCTTAAAAAGCAGAATTGACCAAATGAAAAAGGATGTGCAAAAGCTCACTGAAGAAAATAATTCCTTAAAAATTAGAATGCAGCAAATGGAAGCTAATGACCCCACAGGATATCAAGAAACAATAAAACAAACTCAAAAGAATGAAAGAAATAGAAGACAATGTGAAATATCTCATTGGAAAAACAACTGACCTGGAAAATAGATCCAGGATTGATAATTGAACAATTATTGGACTTCCTGAAATCCATGATAAAAAAAAAAACCTAGACATCATCTTTCAAGAAATTATCAAGAAAAACTGCCCTGATATTCTAGAACCAGAGGGCAAAATAGAAATTGAAAGCGTTCACCAATCTCCTGAAAGAGATCCCAAAATGAAAACTACCTGGAATATTATAGCCAAATTCCAGAGTTCCCAGGTCAAGGAGAAAATATTGGAAGCAGCCAGAAAAAAATAATTCAAGTATCATGGAGCCACAGTCAGGATAAGACAAGATTTAGCAGCTTCTACATTGAAGGGCTTGGAATATGATATTCCAGAGGGCAAAGGAGCTAGGATTACAATCAAGAATCACCTATCCAACAAAACTGAGTATATTCCTTCAGGAAAAAAAAATGGATATTCAATCAGATAGAGGACTTTCAAGCATTTTTGATGAAAAGACCAGAGCTGAATAGAAAGTTTGCCTTTCAAATACAAGACTCAAGAGAAGCATAAAAAAGGCAAACAAAAAAGGGAAATCATAAGGGACTTCATAAGGTTAAACTGTTTATTTTCTTACATGGGAAGATGATATTTGTAACTCATAAGACCTGTCTCATTATTAGGGTAGTTAAAAGGAGGGCACAGGTGTGAGTTGATATGAAACGATGATATCTAAAAAATAAATATTAAGGGGTAAGAGAGGAATTTATTGGGGAAAAGAGAAAGGGAGAGGTAGAATGGGATACATTATCTCATTAAAAGAGGCAAGAAAAAGCTTTTACAGTGGAGGGGAGGAGGAGGGAAGTGAGAGACAGTGAGTAAATCTTACTCCCATCAGAATTGGCTCAAAGAGGGAGAAACATATACACTCAACTGGGTATAGAAATCTATCTTAACCTACAGGAAAGTAGGAGGGAAAGGGGATAAAAGAAGGGATGGGGCTGATAGAAGGGAGCACAGTTTGAGGGAGGGGGTAGTCAGAAACAAAACACTTTTGAGGAGGGACAAGGGTAAAAGGAGAAAGAGAGAACAGAATAAATGAGAGGGGATGGAGGGAAATACAGTTAGCAACAGTAACTGTGAAAAAAATTTTGAAGCAAGTTTCCCTGATAAAGTCCTTGTTTTGCAAACATAGAGAAGTGAGTCAAATTTATAAAAATAAGAGCCATTCCCCAACTGGTAAATAATCAAAAGATATGATCAGTTTTCAGATGAGGTAATTAAAGCTATAGATTATTGCCACTTGAAAAAATGTTCTAAATCCCTTTTGATTGGAGAAATGCAAATTAAAACAATTCTGAGGTACTACCTCATACCTATTAGATTAACTAATAGGACAGAAAAGGAAAATGACCAATGTTGGAGTAGATATGGGAAAAAAAGAGACATTAATGCACTATTGGCGAAGTTGTGAACTGATTCAACCATTCTGTAGAGCAATTTAGAACTATGCCTAAAGGGCTATAAAACCATGCATACCTTTTGACCTAGCAATACCACTACTAGGTCTATATCCACAAAGAGATTTTTTAAAAAAGGAAAAGGACCTATATGTACAAAAATATTTATAGCAGCTCTTCTCTGGGGACAAAGAATTAGAAATTTAGGGGATGTCCGTCAATTGGAAAATAGCTGAACAAGTTGTGGTATGTGATTATGATGGAATACTATTGTACTATGAGAAATGACGATCAGGATGATCTTAGAAAAACCTTGAAAGACTTGCATGGGCTGATGCAAAGTGAAATGTACTATGTACAAAGCAACAGTAACATTGTAAGATGATCAGCCCTGAATGACTTAGCTATTCTCAGCAATACAATGATCCAAGACAACTTGTGATGAAAAGTGCTATCCATCCCCAGAGGAAGAACTGATGGTGTCTGAATACAGATTGAAGCACTTTTTTTTTTTACTTTTTAAATTTTTCTTGAGGTTTTGTTTTTGTTTTTGTCTATGTTTTCTTTTACAACATGACTATTATGGATGATTTTGCATAACTACTCATGTATAACCTATATCGAATTGCTTGCCTTTTCAGTGAGGGCATGGGAAAGGAGGAAGAGAGAATTTGGAATTCAAAATTTTTAAAATGAATGCTAAAAATTGTTTTCACATGTAACTGGGGAAAAATAAAATACTAAGTAAAGAAAAAATACTTTTTATTGGTGCCTTTTGTCTTTGTCACAATTATTTTCCACTTTGTACCCCATGTTGAACACTTTTGGAACAAATTAAAGTAACACCCAAACAATGTATACAATATTCTGTCCTAGTACTACCCTCACTCTAATCCCCATCCTCATCCCCATTCTCTACTCCTTGCCATGAGGGAACAAACACATTTCACTTTTTTCTCCTCTGGACCCTCCTTTATTTTTTCATTATTCAGAGTTCAACTTCCTGATAATAACCTTTTAATTTGCTTTTAGAGTCAGCATACGTATTATCTTGGTTTTGGTTGTTTCATGCTACAAAAGTTCATACAAATCTTCCCACAATTCTTTGAATTCTTCATATTTATCAAGTCACTACTCTTTGCACAGTGATATTCTGTTGCATTCATATTTTAGTTTTCCAGCCAAATCCAACGAGTGTATTTTCCCCCTATCCACTGTGCTTCCCCTAAAAAGTATTGCTATGAATATTTTTGCCCAAATTAATAGGTCTTTATTACTGATTCACTTTGTTTCATACTATAGTATATATACATTTTTACTATCCCCATTAGGCAATAAGCTCCTTGATGTCAGGGATTATACCTCATCATTCTTTGTATTCTTTATTACAATAGTTCTTCCACTTGTGGGCCAAGGACCCCTATAGGGCCAAAGAATTATTCCAACAAGTCCAGAATTCCATTCCACAAATTTGCATTGTTATTTTGATTCTTATTCTATAGAATGAATGCTTCACATGCAAAGGTGTTACTTTTTCAAATGCATGTAGATGTTGTAATTACTCAAATACCAATTCATTCAAAAGAGTAATGAATTCATAGTAGCCTTTTTTCATCATGTATTTTCTAGGAATTAGTGAATAAATTTAGAATCATTTATTAGATACTTATGACTGCCAGGTAGTGAAAAAATTATTTGCAAGTAACTTTTAAGAACTTTTAAGAAGTTCTCTCATTTTGGGAATAAGGATAGGCATCTGAGTGAAACTGTAGCAATGGAGTAAAGGATTAGAGAAAATTAAACATCTATTCAGTTGTAATCCGAGTCTTCCTTTTTTGGCAAAGATACTGGTTTGCCAATTCCTTCTCCAGTACATTTTACAGGTGAGGAAACTGAGGCAAATAGGGTTAAGTGACTTTCCCAGGACCACACAGCTAGTAAATGTCTGAGGCCAGGTTTGAACTGAAGAAAATGAATCTTCTTGGCTCCAGGTCTGGCAGTCTATCCACTGTGCCACCTAACTTGGATTTGAACTTAGCAGCTTGCAAAACCAAAGGTCTAGTCAATATTAAACAAATGGTAAACTTCTCCATGTAAACTGAGTTCTTCCTGTCTTCTTACCTGTTATTTCCCTCCACGTACTCTGATCCATTGACACTGGCCTTGTTGCTGCTGCTGGAACAAGATATTCAATCTCCCAACCCCATGTATTTCCACTGAATGTCCCCCACACCTGGAATTCTTTCTCTTCTCTGCCTCCTGGCTTTCTTCAAGTCTTAGCTAAAATCCCCTTCTTCTGAAAGTCTTTCCTTCTTAATGTTAGTTAGCATGTCCCCAGAGATAATCTCCAATTTATGCTGTATAGATCATGTTTGTATACAGTTAAGTCTCACTTAGTCTCCCACTTTAGAATATTAAGTTCAAGACAGAGACTGTTCTTCCCTTTTCTTTATATCCTCAGTGCTTAGCATAGGGCCTGGCATATATCAGGTGCTTAATAAATGTGCTTAACTGATTTTCTGCTAGTGTTTTTTTATAAGTTCCTCAGCTATAACTAACATTTGGGGAAGTAGGGCAGAGAACAGTCTTTGGGGGAAGACACATATCAGTAACATTAAAGCATCTAAGAATTGATAGAGACTTCGGGGGCTAGTTAGTCCAAACTGCATCTGAACAGGAATCCTTCCACAACATGTCGCAACATATGCTAATACAGCCTTCCACCTGCCTCTCTGCATCTCACATCCATTGCTCCCATTTCTTCCCTCTGGGGCCAAGGACAAGCCCAAAACTAGTCCTTTTTCCACATGACAATCCTTAAAATAACTGAAGAAAGGTGTAATGCAATTCTCCCCTCCTCCCTCAGCCTTTTCTCTACATTAAACATTCCAGAGTCCTTCAACTGATTCTCTTTGAAGTCACTTCCAGGCCACTGACTGTCCTGGTTGCCTTTTTCTGACCACTCCGTAGTTCAAGGTCCTTCTTAAAACAGCACAGCTAGGAGGCACAGCAGATAGAGCTTTGGTGTTGGAATCAGGAAGACCAGAATTCAAATCTAGGCTAAGATGCTTCTGAGCTGTGACCTTTACTTGCTTCAACTGTCAATTATAAAATGGGAATAATAATGGCACCTAGTGTTGTGAGGATCGAATATTTGTCAAGCACTTAAGTGTTTGACACAAAGTAGTTGCTTAATAAAAGCTTCTCTTCTCTTCCTCTCCCCACTAAAATGTGACCCAAACATACCTCCTGTGCCCTGCATACTACGTACTCTGAAATATTGGCTCTTGTTAAGATAGTCTAGAGTTCAAAATAATTTTATTTTTATATTAGAAGTTGGGAAGAAATAAATCCTATAGCTCATATAGGATTGGGTATATATACCCAATCCTGTAGTTCATAAAAGCAATGACCCCAGAATATAAACTTAAAGGACAGTGATCTCTATGAGAAGTTGAATTACAACAGAAGACAGGCTGGAGAGACATGTAAAAACAAGCATGCAAGAAGAATCAAGATTGTAATTGTGGGTAAAGAACTCATAGCACACAATTACATTAATTTTTTAATTCTTCAATTTAATTCTTCAATTATTGTTATAAATACTATACCTTAAAACAAGGAAGTCGGATATGGTATTGGTCTTAAAAAATAACAGTACATGTTGCTTATTATTATGGCTCAAATTTTCTGCCAAGTCATTTACTTACAACTGATAGCTTCTGGCAAAAATATTCTTCCTATGGGTCCTAAACCTAGCATGGCAATTTGTTTCACTAATAAT
Source organism: Phascolarctos cinereus (assembly GCF_003287225.1). Classification (NCBI taxonomy): domain Eukaryota; kingdom Metazoa; phylum Chordata; class Mammalia; order Diprotodontia; family Phascolarctidae; genus Phascolarctos; species Phascolarctos cinereus. The sequence continues at coordinate 203,865,406 of NW_027555847.1, read as the reverse complement.
ATAAAACATACACTATACCTTTTTTTTTTACTTTATAGAATTACTAACACAATTATGAATAATGGCCTATTAAAATCTCTTAGAGAAACTGAGGATATCTTTCATAAAGGAACATTTGGTTTTCCTAAATTATTTTGTGGTTAGCAGTTTTCAGAAGATCTCTTCCCTCAAACACCTAACATCACAAAAATATTTACTACTCCAGGGATATCACAGGCATGACATACAAAATAATAAACACCTTTCAACCTGGGGCAAAGGAAATCAAGCAGTGTGTTATATATGAAAATTCTAAGTTTTTGAGACAGAAAGGTGCATCTGGTTATATGCATATACACATACTTTATAACCAAATGTCCTTAAAATATTAACCAATTACTTTTAATCCATAGGACTAAGAAACACCTATTAAGAGGATCAGCATTCTCATAAGCCAGTGCAGGTGACATTTATGGAACAGAGACACTGAGATTTTCAAAAACTTAAATTCAGTGTGAAGGTGCTGATCAGGAATAAATGAGTAAAAATAATTTTCTTCTGAGAAATACTTGCAATAAATTTCCACTCTTGAGAGATGATACAAATTCAGGGATATTTATGGGGATCTGATCTATCCTTTAACCCTAATAGTTATTTCTTCCACCTTGGATTAGTTACCAAAGGAAAAAATGGCAGCTATGATATCTTGGGTCAAATTATGATCTGAAGTAGTCCTATCTGAAATCGAGCATCCATCCCAAAATGTTCACATCAAGCCAAACTTTTCTTGCACTGCATCTTTGAAATGATATATAGGTGTATCCACCTAACATTCTTAACTGGTTTTGGAAAAAAAAGATGATGTTCAAAAAAACAGTATTACAAGGGCCAGTTAATTCCATACAAACATTATATACTGGTGATTAATCACTACATTGGAGTTTTGTAATATGGTGAAGGTTTGTTCTAATATATTAATGATCTGAAACAAATGTTGGGGAGCTTAATATTGCGTAGGATATGCTTGTCCCGTATTGGTTGCAACAGAGGATAAATATAAAAGTGGAAATAATATAGGTAATAGCAAAACAAGATTGGCAAATTTCTGACGCCTCCAATAAAGACAATTGTTCCATAAATAGTTGTGGAGTTACAATATTTTGATTTGTATGATTATTATACTTCAAACATTTCATTTGTGTGCTTTCTACTCTATAAAAAAGGCATCAGTTTAGATGGCTATAAGAGAAAATGAAAGTAAGACATCATTAGAGTTACAATCAAACAAGGGGGAAACCCAAAGCAACAGACAAGAACACAGGAAATTTTAAGAGAGTACAGATGTCATGACATTTATTAAAAGGCATGCTGTAACACTAGAGTTGTTAGGAAAAGAGTTAAGTATAGATAATCAAGTAATAATAATCAGCAAATACACAAACTTAGGAGAAATGGAATATACTGTAGTATACAGAAGCTTGAATTAACCATGCACTACGCAGTTAGAAAATATGTTTCTTTAATATTTTATCTTCTCTTTGCATTTATAACATAAGTCATTTCAACAGACATGGAATCCTTTTTTCCTCCAATGCCACAAACTGCTTTACAAATGAAAGCTGGTACTGTTGCTTATCAAAATATACAAGACAATTGATGTTTTTATATAAAACCACTTTATACTTTAACTTGTTCCCAAAAACCCTTTTTTTTGCCAGGTAAAAAAATGTTGTTACAAATATTTACAGCATTTTCTTGTGTTAGATGAACATTCTTACAAACTGAAAAAGGGAATTTTATGAACAGACCATTTAAAACACGATAGAATGTCAGAGGCTCCTAGCTGTGCTATTTTTTTCTTGAATACAGTACTGAAAATAATCCATTATCCCTTGCCTTTAACCCAAATCATTCTGTTCACATTTAAACTCCCATTTTTCACTAAGTGGTCCATTCACCAAATAGAAAATACAAAGAAAAGGCCACTTTGCATTGGGTCTTCTTTCAGAAAGGAGCTTGGGGGAGAGTGGGGAAAGTTTAAGAGAACATCTCAGTAAAACCAGAACAGTCAGTCTTTGGTCAGAGCAATGAGGTGACATTCCGATGCAAAAACTTGCTTGGTCAGCAATCTTTATGATTTGTGCTGCTATGGAGCTAGGATGAACCTTTGAAGGATTTGGGTAACAATGTTTAAAAAAAAATAACAACAGACTGGAATGTGATTAAAATGACAGTATGAAAGTAGCTATTTAAATATTCACTAATATCACAAACAATGCAGAAATCCAAGAACTTAAAAAAAAAGTTTACAGTGCTGATCTAAGCTTGTCAAAAAGAAGCTTCTGATCATAACTCTTATCTTCAAGGGCACTGGACCAAGCTATTATCCCACTATACCATATACCCCAAGTTAGAAAAGATACCATGACCCCTACAAAGATTTGAAGCAGCTCTATACTGGATTCCTGCACAATGCTATACAATGAATATCATATGGTAAAGGCAAAGGAGTAACTGAGACTTCATTTAGATAGTCACAATTTTTTGCATGTATGGATAGTCAGTGGGCCAACATTTTAAAAAAATCATATGGTACATAGTTTATGGAAATTGATTCTATGTAAGTGCGAAAAAGGTGTTGGGGGGAAGGACAATTAAGACTACTGAAGGCACATAAACTTTGGTCCTGGTTTTTTTTGTTTTTCCCTCTCTACAAAACCCCCTAAGTCAAATAGTACATTTTAAATTATTTTTCTTCTAGCAATTCATAATTTGTAGTATGCTAGGAATTTCTGCTCTGAAAAAAATTACAAATAGTTTTGTATATTACAAACATATTCTAAAAGACAGCAGAGTTAAATTTTGCTTAAAGGAAAACCCCTGTGCAATCTGAATTATATTTCTTTCAGCACAACAGTAAAACTTTTAAGCCTGGCAGTTTTTTTCTAGGTAACAACAGATCAAGACAAAGGAAAAGGCAACCAAAAATGGCTTTAAGCACAGGTATACTCTCACATATTGGTTTTTAAAATAGCAGTACACAGAAGGGAATCCAGGAGATGGACTGAAAGTTTGGCAAACTTTTTAAGTGTGATTCATAGGGAGTAGTCTGTAGTTTCAGCCCTGTTATCTTTTGGTCAAATTTAGAGAAAGGATGAGATGACAAACTTAAATGTATAAAAGCAAAACTGCTACTGCAAAGTAACTTACATACTCTTCCTAAAAGACATAGATATTTTGAATTTGTTTGCAAAATTATGTGTAAAATACAGCACATAACAGTGATGGCTCTCTTTCGTCTTTAAAATACAGAGGCTCAAAGATTCCAATCACTTAAAATTATTGCACACAAAATGGGGCTAATGCAGACACTCATGAATGAATCAAGTCATGAAAAATTACAATAAAATTGCAAAAGCTTTCTTTGACGTTCAATTTCTAATTCCAACTTTTAAAAATAATAAAAACATTAAGTCAAAGCAGAAACACCCAGACTAAAATAATTATTATTTCAGTCATGATAGGTCTTTTAGATGGTTTACATAATTGTCCTTTATTTCACTTATATGCAAAAGACATCTAAAATGCTGAAGGAAAATGGAATTGTAATACCAAACAAAATTCCATTTTTATTTTTCAAGTCTCTACTGAAATCCTACTCCATTGACTTATCAAGACCATGGGGTGATCTTGGATTCTTGAAGGTTATATATGTATCAAAACACAAATTCTGCATCAAAACACCAAGCTGAGAAGGCTTCAAGGAAACACTTATGGTCATGCAGTATAGCTACCACTTGAAATCCAGTCAGATTGGTCCTATCACTAGAAGGTTGTCCACCAAGTGTTTCTTTCTTTCTTTTTTTTTTTTTTGGGGGGGGTGGAGGTATAGGGGGATGGGGTAGGAGAGGCCAACAATGCCAACTCATCTTCTAAGGCATAGGTCTTAACACTTTTTACCTGTGTCATTGGAGGGAGTACACACACTTATGAAATCATGGATCTTTTAAACACTTCATAAGTGTTCTCCAAGTACCATTTATAAGAAAAATAAAAATCTATTTCCATTTTTACTTAAATTTCATGTGACCCTAAACTATTACATCAAATAAAAACATTATTTGGGTCCATTTAATTTTTCCACTGGAATTTGTTAGAGTCATATATTTGACACTTGTGCTAAATGGACTCAAGTTCTTTAAAAAAAAAAAAAGAAAAAAGGCAAAACTTTTTTGGGTGTGTGAGTGATTCACTGACATGCTTTTTAGACCTAACATTTCATTGCTACAGGGGACTGGACTCTGAATGAGGAAATTCCTTTTTAATGAATATAGACTAGGAATACCTCGACAATTTATAGTCTTAGAGAGCTGCACTAACAGAAAATGCCCAAATTTCTTCAAACAACGTAATCTTAGTCTCTTAGTAATCCATAAAATGGAAAAAGTTATCAACACCCAACACTTTATTGACTTTCACAATGGAGCTATCAGGTCATTCTAACTCTTCTCCAACAAGCTGTTATTAGGGGAAAATAATCAGAGGGATTTTTTGATTTGTATTTTGTTGTTCTGTCGTTTTTTTTTTTAAATGGACTAGTGAAGTATTTTAATCTCCTAAGAAAGCAGAACTTCTATTTCAGCCTAACCTATAATAGTCAGAGTTGCATTTTAAATGTACTGCTATTTTTGAAATCTGTATCTGTACTTTATCTAAAAGCCAAGAGACCTCCAAAAGTAATATAGTATTCTTTTAAAATAAAGTACATAAACTTCAAAAATTAACACTACAGAACAGCAAAAGTGAAAAAAAAAAGTTTAGAAGATAGAGAATGCATGCCAAAATTAAAAAAGCACACAGATCTTGATTTTCCACCACCCAATTTTTTTTTCTTTTACAAAACCTGTGCCGACACATAGACTGTAGACCTCTATAATTCAAACAACAAGCCCAAATGGATAATACTTGGGCTAATTTTAGACAAAAATTGAATTTTTCCAAACACCCTATTTTTATACAAGAATATGTCTTTTCCAAATCTTAATTTAGATTTTCTTTGTCAATAAATTAAAATGTTATGTGCATATGTATATACAATATCAGAATAGTGTATGTATGAATATATACGTATATACATACATACACATATATACACAAAGTCCCTGATAAGGATTCAAATGTTCTTTCAGATTTAAAGATCTGCTTCATAATTACATTCAACTCCATTATGATCTGCCTTCTATCAGTGTTCCTTTGCCGCACTTAGCTTGACTATCTTATGAGAATAAGTTTCATAAGTCATATGATATTTTCTAACCAAAAGAGGAATACAAAATATTCCGATTAATATATGTCATAGAATAATGTAGCTCTTTTAGTATCCTAAGTACTGTGTGGATAAAAAAACTCACACACACAAATTCTAGTTTATTACCTAAAAAATTAATGTCTTTTCTACCATTTAATAGGTGACACACACAAAAAAATCCATAACTGCCTATTCAACCAATGCTAAAATGGTCCACCTCATAACTTCATGTTCCTTCCTTATTCTAAAAGCTTATCATTATCAATGACTAAGTAAATTGTTTCTGCTTGACTATCATAATTCTTTCAATCTCTGAATTGTATTAGAAAGATTACTACAAGAAATTTGATCTAGTTTTTCTCACAAGATCATCACTGTATTAAAATTAATGGCTGGTGGCAAGGAAACATGTTGAAATTGAATAACTGAGATGAATCACAAGTACTGAGACTTAATATAATCTATTAAAATCTGAAATAAGTAAAAAGGGTTGACAAAAATGACTTAAAAAACGAAAAATGCTTTTAAAAATCTGATCAAGCATCAAAGTAATAGTTAACCAAAAGTTGCTTAATTAAAAAAAAGTCACATTACACAATTACTGAAGCAACATTAAAACACACTCTTACATTCAACAAAATAAAGAGAAGACACTCCCCCCCCCCAAATCCAATCTTCCCTTACTCTTCAAATACGTGGGCATTTAATAATGAAGCTATATTAGCAAAGAAAAGCAAGTTCTCTCTTTAGTACTGAGAAAAAAAAATAAACAAGGAATCCTGAGACAAATTCTGATGGGTATACACAAAATCAACAAATTGGGACCATGCTTTACAGTAAAAAATTATCAGGTAAGTGGCATTGATTGCTAACAGATAAAATTTGAAGAGGCCTACAGGGTATGTACTGAATTATTACCAATCCCATAAACCCCACCCACCCACCCCATTTCTGCACCAAAGCACCAAAAATTTGAATTCAGACTACTACTTATTGAAAACCATTTTAAAAATCACAATGAAAACATTTTAAATCCTAAAGATCAAAAAGAAAAAAAAAATCTCTCTTACCAAGCCCACAATACAGTTTTCAAGATTTTTAGATAAAACTCTAAGCTATTGTATCATTATAAGCACATAATAAGGCACGTAATAAGAAATTAAGTAAATACACAGTAATTTTGATTTAGTATTAGATTATAGTGGTACAAAAAACCCTTGAGGTTTAAATTTTTTTTAAAAGAAGACCTTACCAAAAATAACTTTTAAAAAATCTGTCAAACCATATGATAGACCTGAATATTTTCCTTAAGACTGTAAACTTTTATTATCTGAAAACAAATGTAAAAAAGTAGCTTTTAATTAGGATTATTTTTCCTTTTAATTTTTCCAGAATCATACTACACATCATTTCACGGGAAAAATGTCATTGTGAATTCAGATAAAACGTGATTTTTACTCAATAAAAGCATTAATTAATCCTATAAACAGGTCTTGGTTCTATCTCAATCCAACTCGATTTGGGGAGAGAGTCAGGCACTGCCTTTCTCCAAAAATCTTACTTTCACAATAAAACTAAGAACATAAGAATGATTCAGAAGAGTCCAATGAATGAGGGAAAAGATTGTTTTTCATTAGGAATTTATACTTATAAATTTACGCTTGAGATATCAGAGTCCTTCAATTTGCCTTTGAATTCATTATCACGTGTCACAAAGTAGTGACCAAAAACTGCTATAATTCATGAACATTAATATCTCTCTGCACAGGAGTCACACTTTCTAGTCAGAGACAAATATATAAATTTTTGCTTACACAAAGTGATTTTAAAGTACTTATGTTTAAATAATTCAAACCATGAAGGAATTTGGAAATGTTGTGTAAGCTTGATTTGGACCAAAAAATAGGCTGTCCCCTGAAAGAGAATTTAACACAGGGCATCTGATTGAAAAAAATATTCCTTTTTTAAAAAATAGGATATTTCCACAGAAACTCTGGCGTGGAGAAATAATAATAAATCTTTTACCACATACTGACAGAAAATAATGGAAAAAAAGGTAATCCCTTGATTCTTTACTGTGTATGAACACACTCAAACATCAAACTCAGTGAGAGTTTAATTCAATATTTTGTAAAAGAGGCAGAATTCATCTTAAGCTGCTTCAGTCTCTGTCTGAAGGTTTTACTCAAATTGTGGTCCAGTCTTAAAAGGAAAGTTCACAGAAAAGTCAAATTGTTGATTTTGAGAAGGAGACTCTGAGGTGGTGGTTTTCTCCAAGATCATGATTATGCAGCTCAATAAGTGCCTGAATTGCTTCCTCCACAGATCCCAACTGGATGAGTGCCATTTTGCGATCTTTCCTGGGAAAGAGAACACATATGTTTAAGCAACTGTAAATCCCATCCACTGTAAATATAATTTTAATTTTCTATTCAAAACTATCTCTCTCTCTCTCTCTCACACACACACACACACACACACACACACACACACACACACACACACAGATTAGAGAGAAATTATGGCTCTCTCACTCTCTCTCTCACACACACACTCTAAAAGGATATAAATCTATTGCTAATAAGTTCCTAACACAGGAAAGAACTTACTGGAAGAATTTGAAGGCTTTAACTGTACATCCGGCATCTGTAAATAGATTCTTCAGGTCATCAACCATAACTGAAGGTCTAAGAAAACAGACAAAAAAATCATAATTGCTTCATTCTTGACTACCACAAATTAAGTTGTATTAACTCGTATTGTAGTTTAAACAAAATAATTACTTTAATATGTATGTAAATGTTATGATAGCTGAATATTAAAGATTAAAATCAAATCAAAGAATCCCAAAACATATACACAATAACCTTACAAAGTATTTTCCATAAGTAATCTTCTTTCATCTTAACAATACTCAAGGGTTGTTTGATCTTATAGGAATCACTGCCTCCTATTTTACAGATGATTTTGGTTCAAGGTCTTCTTTCCAAATGCTGGTGTTTATTTGCCTCCGCTGATCTCACTACTAAACACTGTTAACTGCATCCTGACCTCAGGCTTCTGCCAACATAGTCTCTGGCTTCGTCAGTGATCATTCAACCTGACTTTCAGTTTCCTTCCCCTGACAAACCCACTCCCCCTTCCTTCTCGAAATTCTCTCTTCTCTAGAATTCTACTGACTGCCCCTTTTCTGTCTTCTCACCTCTTAAATGTGCAAGTACCTGACAGTTTAATTTTTCTCCCTCTAGCTTCTCTTCCTAAGGTCAGCTATAGGGATCACATCTACTCATATAGAGCTAAAGCTCTATCAACACTATTACTTCCAAAGCTATCTCTGGCTATCATTCTTTTTCTATGTTTCCTCTCCAGCTGCCTTCTATTTCAAATTTAATGTCTTACCACTAATTCCACACTCACAGCCTATTTTTAAAAAAATTAATCTGTTCCCCAAAATGTTTGTCCCTTTCTGACTTTCATGTCTCTATTACTAGTACTACTATTCTTTTCACTGACTTCCAAGCTCAAAACCTCAGAATCACAAATTACTTTTCTCCCTACTTCATTCTGTAAAAATAATCACTAAGTCCTAATGATCTTGTCTTCAGCATCTCTTACGAATGTTTCCTCTTCATTCCTACTTCCCAATGCCCTATTGCAAGTGATGGCATCTTGGATATGAATGAAGTAGCTTTCCTTGAGGACAATGGCCTTCCTGTCTGTCTCTAGTCTTCTTCTACTCTAATCCTTCTTACGTAGCAGTGTCTGAACAATTTTGCTAAAACAAAGTTGTAAAAACAAATCATCCTTTCACTGATATTTTCATACCATTACTCTCCTAATCATTAACACAGAATGACTCCCAATTCCCTATTGTATCAAATGCAGACTTATCTTAATGTTCAGTCCTTTCTTCAACATGGCCTCTTCTTACTTGTCCAACCATATCTCCCAGTAACAGATCAACATAAATATGCCCTGCACTAATCAAGATAATCTCGATTGACCCCTTAAAAGATCATGTGAGTTCTTACCCTAATACATTTGCTCAATTAGATTCTATTTTAGCCTGCCTACCTCTTGTCAAAATCCTATCCATCCTTCAAAATCCAGGTAAAAATTCTAGTCCTCCTTCACAGAACTTTGTTTGTTTTTTTTTTTAACCAACACTAGGCTACATTTTATTTTGTTTCCCTGATCAATTTTTCTGAAAGTATCAACTGAGTCAAAAACTTACTCTGACTACTGCCACCAGATAAGGCACTTGACAAATGCTTAGGGGTCCCTGAATCATAGCTTTAATTAATAACACTAAGTTCTGCAAAATGCTTTATGTGGCGTCTCATTTGATCCTTACAACAATCTATAAGTATTATTATTGTCCTCATTTTGCAGATGAAGAAACAAGCTGATGTGACTTGCCCAGGGTCACAACACTTCAGAAACTACTAAAATAAGATGTAATTCTATTAAAAGTCAAGCATACTTAATTTTTTTTAAAGATAAAAATTACTATATTCTTTTGTGAGAAAAAAATACAATCACTACAAGTTATACAGAAATGGAATATTTTATTAATTCATCAAAATTTTATTAAGGATCTGCTATGTATATTGTACTCTGCTGAGTGCTAGGACACAGAAGAAATTTCAGCTAAATGACTGGCTTTTCAAGTGGAGGGTAAGAGAAATTTCAAGGACAATTAGGCTCAAACCTGAAAATTTTACATTTCCTAAATTCATTAACCTATCTTCAGCTGAAAGGGTATGTATTATATTATTTTAAAATCAAATAACTTCAATAAGATTGAAGGAGAATAATTCTGGAATGTGTTTTGAAAAAAAAATGCCTTCAAGGTTTTGGGTTTCAAATTATTCAAGAACAATTGTATGAGTGGAATAAGAAAAGGACAATGAAAGCCAATACTGGCCTAACTTACCTACAAAGTGGTAACATATCAAACAGTTTCTATGCTAATCAAGTTAGTTGATGGCAAACAGTCAACTAAATTCTGACAATATGTTAGAGATTTGGGGGGACAGGGAAAGGTGCTTATTTGCTCAGAATAATAGATATGCACCACTGGGATAATATGGTTAAAACAAAAAAATTTATGCTTTTTTTGAGCCAAGAGATTAGCTATCTCAGGATCCCACAATGCCCTAATCATTTTGCAAATAAATTAAACAAAAGGAGTTGAACACTTAAAAAAAAATCAAACTTCACAACCTATTTTGTCTATTATGAAACAATATTTTCAAGATACCATTTAACAGGCTATAAGAAATTAAAGACTGAGACAAGTTATCTCCCAGAAGCAATTTCAGGGTTTATCAACTCTTCAACTACATTTAAAACCGGCACTTCATAAATAAACTGAGTAAACAAGCAATTAGCTACATACGGGATGTTAGAAAGATGCAGGGTGGCAGATGGTGGATAGATATTCTGGAAGTTCTTAGACCCAGGCTTCTTAAAACGATGTAAAGGACTATTGCTAAAATCCTTAGTCAAACCTTGGTCTTCTTGGCCCTCACGAGGAAGCTGGACTGATTGATGTTTTGACAGAGTGGCACGAAGCACCTTTCCATAAAGTCTTTGTCCACTCAGGTGGTTCATGGCTAGTAGTGGGGGAGGAGAAAATCAAGTTTGGCTATGAGAACAGTTTGAAGACATATTCTGTCAAAATCAATATAAACAGTCTATCTTATAATCCTCCAAATTTGCCCAATGACGGACAAAGGTGTGTACAGCAGAATGAAGATGTGGCAAAATATATACATTGATCTTGAAAGCATAAAAAAAGCTACTTCAAAATTAAGTACAGAGTCAAAGAATCCCAGCATTAGAAGACTCAATGAAGTTCATATACTTCAATTCCTTGATGAATGTATGAAATCCTCTCCTAAAATTATCTCATTAACACTCTGAAAACCACCACAATGAGGAATTGCTTTTCAAAGCAATTCATTACACTTTAAGGCAGCTCACTAACTATCAGGAGACAGGCACATGGTGTTACAGAAAGAAAACAATGCCGGATTTGGTGTCAGAGAACCTGAGATTTGATCCTGACTCTCATCTGTGGGAGCTACTGACCAATCACAAACTCTCTGGGTCTCATGTCCTTAAAGAGACTGGATTAGGTGCCCTCTATGGTTCCCTCAAGCTCTAAATCTATGATCTAATTTTCTTTCTTTTGCTAAACTGCAACACCACTCCTTGTAACTTCTACTTATATAGTTCCTTAGATCACAAAGAAGAAATTTAATGATTCTTCCATATAACAACCAAAGCATTACTTCAAGATGATATAGCCTATTAAACACCCACCCTCCTGCCCCTTGCTCTAAGTCACACTGCTAAGTCTTCTCTACTAGAAGTTAAACTTCTCCAGTCTACTTGACTCATCACATGGTTCCCATCCCTTCCAAGAGGAAGGAATCACCAACTCTATTCCTTCCAGTGAAGAGGATTTATGATCTCCAGCCTTTTCATGTCACTGGCTCTGGAGCTAAAATTTCTCTTATGTGTTGTCTCCCTAACTAGGTTATGAGCTTCTTGAAAGTAATGGCCTGTCATACTTTTTCTATTTGGATCTCCAATGCCTGGCACATATTAAGCACATAATGCTTTTTCATTCACAATTCCATGCTAGCTCCAGATGTGGCCTGACCAGGATAGTACAGTGGAATTAACTTCTCTATTTAGAATTCTACCTTAATTTTTACCCAAAAGAACACTGAGATTAAAACTACTCTATTTTTGATAATCAATTTTGTCTTCTAATTTTGTCATCCACAAACTGATTAGCAAGATAGCTACAGACATGGCCTCACACTCTGTGTCTCTTTAGCATCGCTGTACTTGTTACAAGCTGAATTAATCTGTTTCACATCTATTTATGTTTAAGGCACTGACTGAGGAGTGATGATTTTTAAAGTTGAAGTAGGTGAAAACAATGTCCTTTTCCTTACTTTAAACTTATACAAGTATTTCATTGCATAGACTGAATAGAATTTAACAATGGTAACTAAAGGCAGCTAGCTACTTTAACAATTTCTTGTTATTAATAACAATTTCACCTTTTAGTGATAATGTAAAAAGTGGAAAAAATAGTGTGTTCCTTTCATGAAAGAAATTTCTTCCATGTCAACATTCAGATAAAGAGCTCTGCCATCATAGTTTGTTACACTATTGAGCACATGCAAAAGGTTTTTAAGCAACATTTTTATCAATAAGTATTTTCATGTAGTATCACAGGTCTTTTTGCTCTCAAAAACCATGCTTTTATAAACAAAAATATATACATAATTTAGGTAAAGAACTCTTTCTCCGAATACTAAAATGGAAGAAAACCTTTCCATAAAAAGAAACCAGCAGATTAGAAGACTGATTTTTTCTTACCACTTTTTGTGTTACTACCAAAAAGAGTAATTATTATAAATTACATTAAACTAATTAAATTCTACTGAAGAGTCAATAAAATACTTCTATAAATTTTTAAAAAGGGAAATCACTTTTATTGATCTTAACTTGCTTTAAAAAATCATCACCCTCAGTCAAAGCCTTAAATAATAGTAAAGACAATTTACATGGAGATAAATTAACCCACATCTCAACAAGTACGACAGTGCTTAAGGGAAGAACAGTATCCAGAACACAGGAGAAGATAGTTCAGGTGGTCTACCACATCTATAATACTGTGCATAAAATGCTGCCACATTTTAGAAAGGACACTGAGAAGCTAAAGAGCAACCACCAGAAGTGTCAGACAGCTTGCAAAGCTTCTGAGTGATGCTGGAATCTGATTAAAATGTAATTGGAAAATGTTTAACAAAATAAATCAATATGCAGTCTGTATCTACTTCTCCTTGAGTCTGACACCAGTGATCATACAGACCATGAGGATCAGTTAAAGGAAACAGCGTGTTTAATTTGTAGAAGAGAAGACTTAACAAGATCTTGATAGCTCTTTTCAAGTATCTGATGGGTTGGCAGGTAGAATAGTGTTTAACATTTTCCCAAATGGTTTTAGAGGTTAGAGCTAGAAGAAAAAGGTAGACGCTACAGAGACATGGCCTTGAGCTGGATACAAGAGAAAACCTAACAATTCTAACACCCCCAAGTGGGATGGGCTGCTTGACTTCACTCACTTTCTTTAAACAAAGACTGATTACCACTTTTCCCAGTGCTGTGGAAGGAAGGCATTCCTGTAGAGTAAGGATTAAACAAGATTGCTCCTGAAGTCCCTGTATACAGGTCATGACAACAATTAAGATTTATGTAAGACAAAACCAAAAAGCAAAATCTGATGCTATTATTTTGTACAATGATACTACTAATGCTATTGTATTTGAAACTAGCTTCACAATGAACACAAATAAATGAAAATAATCCATTTTTATTACCTAGTTGAGCTTGATTTGCATCTGCCATCTGAACCAAAGCATTTTCTTTCTTATTAAACATGATCTTCACACGCTGTACATCACCATACACCCCTGTGGAAAATTTTAAAAAATCATCTTTTTCAGTACATGCTGATATAAACTTTAATTTCTTTTGATAAACTTATTTAAATAATCTACACTTATCTAACTGGTCATCTACAACAGAATTTTAAAATGCCATCCACCTTAATTCTATTTCCAAGAAACTCAAAACTTTTAAATACAATAAAACACTACTATATCCTAAACAACAAAAATAACAATAAAAAGTTATAAAAATAATAGAGTCCATACAATGGCTAAATAAAATCAAAACAATCCCATTGTTTTATGAGCTAGTCTTCAACTAACAATAGCCATCCTACTATTTCTACTATATTTCTCCTCCATGTCAGTAGATTCTCTCAACAATCCTGTCATATGCCACTGAAATTAAAACAAATGACATGCTTATCTTTTTTTAAGAACGAAGGCTAAAATGATAGCGCAATTACATAAGACAATTCCAATTTTTCAAACAAATGAGTAATGATGTCAGTCTGAAAGTTTCTCTATTTTAAGCTTTATTATTAAAAGTTAATAAAAATGAACTTACCAAACAGGATAAAAAGTCCATGTGGTGTAATAGCCTATTTTTAAAAAAAAGCACAAGCTTTACTTTCCCCTCAAATGTAAATGCTTAAAGAGGTTATTAAAAATCTGGCAAAATTTATATGTGAATGCATTCAATTAAAATGAAACCAGCATAACACAGAGGTATTCTCCAAAATTCTTCATCCTTACCTAAGCCACTATTGTCATAGTAACAAACTTTCAAAAAGCTCATTATCACACCAACATTTTTCTTTCCTTTTAACATGTTTCCAATTTTGAGTCAATGTACCATGGCTCTATGTACTGCACAATAAAATCATTTTACAAAACCTCAACTTGATGCAAATTTTAAGTCTAACTGTGAACTACCTGCAAAAAGAAAATGAGCAAAAAAGAAAAAGACCCTTCAGATCTCTTCGACAGGAGTTGTTTAGATACCTGTTAACAGCATTTGATAAATGGATATATTTTACGTGAATTTATTTTCAAATATGAAGAATAATTTCAGAGCCAACTCCTAAGAGATCAAAACATAGTTAGCTATAGCCTACATATGTAACTGCCCAACTGAAGTCCTACCCTGATGCTTTATTATAGCCTAGAGGTGACCATCAGATCATCAGAACACGAACTCTGATATGTTCTATCAAAAAAATTTTGATTTATCACAGTTCTTGAATTTCTTACATATATATTACTTTTCAACTCACATCAGAATTGAGGTTGCTGACAAGCAGAACAGAATTTCCGGGTACACCAGGAACCCCAGGAATTGCCATCCTTCCAGTGACAGCAGAGGTTGTGATGGTTAAAGGACCAAGAGCTCCAGGAACAGCTGGAACTGAAAGACCTTTACAAAAATGTCAGATATATTTCATTTTTCTAGTTATCAGAAACATTAATATAGTTTCAGAGAATACATATAATATACACAGACACACACACGCCCCAAATAAAATAAGGACGTAAACACAATAAGGTCTTAACAACGTCATCGTTTGTTGACTTTTTTCTCAATAGATGTATCTGAGGGCCAAGCGTTATAGGGCTACCTCACTGAACAAACATTTCTACATTTCAGTACATAGGTCTCACAACCTCCAAGAGCTAACAATCTCAGGGGGACAGACATGTACAAGAAAAAGTATAATATACGGTAGAATGTGATAGAAGCATAGGAGAAGAGATCCTTAAAAGTACTCTAAGAAATTTGAAGGGGAAAGAGATCACTTTCAGATCTTGCGCAAGGTGGGTTTGTAAAACAGAGAACTTTCCCTGAGGGTGGTGGCACCTTAACTGGCTCTTCAAGAAAAAGGATTTCAACAGATGTAGATGGGAAGGGGATGTGTTCCAAGCATAAGAGATATCAGAAGTACAGGCTCAAAAAGTAGCCTCCTATTTGGTCTATTCTCTTCCAAATAAGAGACACTTAACTGCCACAGAGTAGAATCATCGCACTATCTAGGAATACCATTATTCCCAGCACTTTCTGAAATATTTACTTCAGCAAATTTATCCAAAAAATAAACTTTTGTAAAGTTATTTTCATCCTGTTGTTAATTTCCATCAACTTCTTCTCAAAAAAATTATCCAGTCTGTTAAAAAAAAAAACTGGTAAAAAGAAGATTGCTTACCCGAATAAGAAGTTTGAATTTTTTCAATCCTATAATGTCAACACCATAATTTTGTTCCTTTCCCTTTTTAGCCTTGGTATTCACAATATGAAAAGACTTCTTATTAACACTAGACCCAAAATGCTTTCATCTCAAAACTTCATTTAATAAGCTAATTCCCCAATTCATCAATTCTGGGTTCTCAAGTATAATTTTCCTTAAACCAAACTTCCAATTATAACTATTAAAAGATTTAAAAAGAAACAAGATAACACCTTACTTCTGTATGATAAGTATACTTAAAAATATAATCAAAAAACAAAATTCCTTCTGCCTCTTTGCTAAAAACGGTCTGAATCCCAACAGCCAGACTTCTCACAAATGAAAGTAAAAGGCATGAAAGATTACTATACTATGCAACTTTAACACTGGGTAGGAAATGAAGGGCTGTAGGAAGTGAGAGGGCTGTAGGAAGTTAGTGGGGCATTTCAGCAGCTCCTGTTTAAAATGATTTAAAGATTGTACCTTTCAATAACTACATGGAAGCCCAGTGACAGAAATAACCTTGGCCACACTATGGAAAGGTTCTATTTAGCTATTTAAAGAAAGAGCAAACATCACAATCAGTTCAGAATCGCTACAATGTAAGAAAAGTGTTGAGCCCCATTCACTTCATCTAGATTAACATTTGAGATAGTCAATCTTAGCCATACAAATATCAGGCAGGCAACTACTACTATTAGTGTCACTTTTAAGTACGTGGAGGGGAAAAGTAAATTAATTTCATTTCTCCGAAATTAAAATTGGGAATTTTAATATATAATATTTGGGAAAGATAAACAAGGCTCTATCTAATGACTAAGAAATCTCTCTAACCAAATGATAACCCCTAGATGGACAAAATATTCCCTCAGAAACATATGACAAGCATTCATACATTTTTTCCAAATCCACTGACAGAAATAGTTTTCTGATGCTATAATTCAAACAATGAGACCTATTACACTAAAGTTAATGGAGACTATAACTTTTAAGACTATGTTCTGAAATCAATCCTCAATTATCTGTGCTAATCTGATCTTTTCCTAAAGCTGACTTATCAGCTCCTACCACCCAGAATCTGAATGAAAGGCCCTGGACACTGCTGGAAGACAACAATGGAGGAAGAACAGTCCCAAGGGTTGTGGTGTGATCTTTGCTCTCCAAGAGGACCATGACATCAGGGAGGTGATTCCATGACATGCAAGTGAATTGGATTTAAGTGAGGGAGGCCTGTGCAAAGTCACCAGCCTCACTTTCTCCTCTGGAGCCATCTAGGTCCAGGGTCCAGATACAGATCAGGACAACTAGCCTAGGACGCAGTGGGCCTTTGTAAGCTAAGGTTTTTAACAGGTCTCAGTTTGACTGAGGCAATGCAAATTCAGTGATTAAGGCTTAACAAGAACTGAGGCAGAGAATGGTCTCCTTACCTACTCAAAAATGCATTTAAATTAAAAAATCCACCTTGGAGAGGAAGATTCTCAGGGTTTCTGCCTAAAACTGAAACAACTGATATTTACATTCATTCTGAGTCAATCAGGGTCCAAACAAGGACCAAGCAGGGCTTGGCCTGGGACGTATACTGTTGGCCAATCAATGTGTGGACAGTCCAAGTTAAATACAATGATTATAAGTAGCAAAGGCAAATATATATGTGTGTATGTGTGTGTGTTTTGTGTGTGTGTGTGTGTATGTATGTGTTGTGTGTGTGTGTATACACACATATATATACACACAATAAGATTAACCATAGTACACTACTTCCCATAATTTAATTTATATAACCCTCTTAATCTTGATATCAATTCAAGAATAAACTTACCAGTAGCTTGAGGAAATCCAATGGCAGGGGCAAATCCAGCAGCCCCTGCATATGGTGAGGAAATTATACCAGGTGCACCTAATAGAAGAAAACAACAAAAGCAAACATAATACCTTCAACAAATAAGACTGTTAGCAGAAATATTATAAAGCAAGGACAATCTACTTTTTACCATCTACTTATTACTAAAGGCACTGCTACACCTGAAGACTCTGATGGAGGTAAGCAACCTCAGCTGCCAGGTATACAAAATTATGTGATTGGCGGCAAGCAGTCACTACTACTAATTTAATTCAGCTAAATTTTCTGTTAAAAAAGCACTGATGAGAGGTAGGCCAGAAATCTATCATCATTTATTGAACATTCTATGTATGATAATAGAAAACTTAAAGTGACTGGGGAGGGACCTAACCCTAAAAACGTTTATAATTTATTTGGAAAGACAGACTAGGTGCATAAGAAGAAACCCAGTACAAGGCAATATATCAAAAGATAGATGGTGTGAAAAATGATTTCTCTTGGCAATCTTTGTCTTGGAGACTCAGAGCTCCTAGCACCCCCGGCCTTCTGTCCAAAGTTCTTCAGAAGGACATTACTGATAATGAGCTTGCACTGAATCTTCCTATCTTGGTCAAACTCCAACTCATGCCTGATTTAATTTTATCCTTCTCAGGTTTGGGTAGAGACAGATTTCCAAGACTGGAGATGGTATTTCCTCTGGCTGGTGATACCAGCTCCTGTTGACCAAGATAGTGAACTAAGTCACGTACTCAAGACTCATTTTAATATAACCCACCTCCTAGTGTTTTGACCAATCAGAGTTGATTGGTATCCCTTGCAAACACCTACTCTTCGCAGAGCATATAACCCTGTACCCCCAAATCCCAAATGGAACCAGTTCTGAACTGGCCCCTTTGGGGGGGCCCAGTTTTGGACTGAACTCCTATGCAATGCATGTCAAGCCAGCTTGAAATTAAACTGTGGACACATGCACCTTAACTTCGTTTGTCTCTTTCTTAAAACAGACTCTGTAATAAACTGGGGTTTGACAATAGATAGATAGATGGTGAGTGCCAAAGAAGAGGTGTAGTCCAGATGTTAATGGGTTAAAAGAGAGGGACTACTGATGGCTAGACAAAGCTTAATAAAAGATGTAAAGAGAAGGATGGGGAGGGGGGAATGCTGGAAAGGGGAAACCTCATAAATAAAGATATGAGATTATAAATATAAAGTTGTCTGTGGCAATCTGATTCCTGTGAATTATACAATTATTTAAAAGAAAAGCTTTTATCAATATTTTAACAATATTTCACAAGAATTGCCTTTGTCAACAAAGATAAAAAAATAATTTCCCCCAAATTTTCATGTTTATTTAAAAATATGACACCATAAACTTATGAATACTCACTCTTTCTCTTAAATAGAAATAAACAAAGGTACAGATGCTAAGGTGTAAGTAAGGTGGATTTTTGTTATTCTTTCTTATAGTTTAGTTCCCAGGTTCCATGGCCATAACAATCTCTAGTTTCCAGGTGTTAACATAATATTTCCCGTGAATTATGGTTGAAAACAACTTCTACTGGGCAGCTGCAATACAGATATAGGGGTGACATAATGTGCTATGCTAGGTCATAATGACATTGCTAAAGTTAACCTGTGAGCTTAATGTTGGCAAGACGCCTTCTTTGTTTGTGGCCCTATAAAGCAAGTGGGCACTGGTCAGTAAGGGGGAATCTATTTTGGGATTTGGATAACTCACAGAGGAAATGCAGGTACCTGCCTTGATCGGCCTCCATCAAGGCTTGGGAGGAATCTGTATGTTTGCCTCAACTGGCCCCATTGAGGCTTTAGGGGATACAAGGAGTTGAACTCCTATTCTTGCCTACCCCTGCGAGAAGTGTGATTATGGAATGTTATAGGAGTTGGAGCTCCCATTATCAGCAACTCTCCTGAGGAGACTAGACTAGAATAAAGTAAGCTTATTTAACCCCTCCAAAGCTGTCTTCCTACCTGACCAGATCAAGAGTGAATCTGTTAGAGGCTGGAGCCTAAAGTCTCCAGTGCCTCCTGTGTTGTTACCTGTCTTAACACAAGAGTTCGGGTATGTTACAACTACTTGTCTGTGGGAAAGGCTGACTGATAGGTAGCACAGTGAAGAGAATACTGGAATTGGCATTAGAAAGACCTGAGTCTTAATCCTCTCCAAGACACTAAAGTAACTGTGTGACCCTGGGCATTTAACTTCTCCTGGATTCAGTTTTGTCACCTTTAGATAAGGAGTAACAATAATATTTAGCACCTATTTCCCAGGATTGATGTGACCATCAAATGAGATTATGTTCTTAAAGCACGATATATTAGCTATTATTGTTATTATTATTTAAACTAAAACAATGAAAATCCCAGGTTAAGGCAACTGTCTTGATTATTTTCCTTTTTTTAGGACGTGAGATTTCTGTAAAAAGAATGTCCATCAGAATATAGATGAAACAAATAAAAGCAAAACTAATAAAGCAGACAAAAATTTTAAAGTTTAAAAGATACTTGCTACCCTTCCCAGTCTATTAGTGAACAGATAAATTGGTTGATGGCTAGAATTTCTCCCTTGATTATAACCACGTTTTTCCCTTCATGGACCAAAACTGCTAGATACTCTACCTATCTATTGATTGCTTTAAAGAAAAGGAATCATTCTTCCCAAATATCACATGCTAGTTACATACCAAATGGTTATATTTCTTGTTTCTTTCTAGATCCGTGATCTCACATGTGTACGGCCCTTCCATGTATGAAACTCCCTCTACTGATACAATATGGCAACCTTTCTGTAACAATGTTCTAAAGTGGCCATGGCCACTAAGAGGTTAACTGACTTGCCCAAGGTCATGTAATCTGCATGGGTCCGAGTGAGGCGCTGTAAAGAAGTCCTCCCAGACTCTGAGAACAACTCTTTCTGCTTTACCATGCTACCTTCCCACAGGATCTTTCCAAGAGTCTTTAAAACAATTTTAGTAATGCTAGGCTAGATGAGCAAAATAAAAAACACAGCATGACGGCAGAGAATAGTTGCAAGGAGAAGAGATGTGATGACAGTTGGACCTACATCAGAAAAGGTCTGTTGGCCTCCCACTAGAACCCTGGGCACTTTGGTTAGAACAAACATCAAGTGAGCTGAAGCAACGTGAAAAGATAGCAGCTACACTCAAAGGTCTATTTTACTATAATTAGGTGTCTCTCTTTTTAAAGCACAATTTTTATTGTTCAGTTGTTTTTAATCACGTCCAACTCTTCATGACCCCATTTGGGGTTTTCTTGGCAAAGATACTGGAGTGGTTTGCCATTTCCCTTTCCAGTTCATGTTACAGATGAGGAAACTGAGGCAAACAGGGTTAAATGACTTGCACAAGGTCACACAGCTAGTAAGTATCTGAGGCCAGATTCGAACTCGGGAAGATGAATCTTCCTGACTCTCAGCCTGGCACTCTATCCACTGCACCTGTTCGTAGTTTGAGGTTTCTTCCCACCCCCACCTCTAAAAAAGAAGAAAGATACTTCAAACAGCTTATCTTACCAAATGTCTCCTTATCTGAACACTTAAACTTAAAAAATGACATTATGATTTTGCTTAACATTGAAAAAACACCTTAATTCTACCCATCAAAGGTGAAGAATTTATTCATATTTTTAAAAATGCAAGACAACTAAGCAATCATGCGACAATGACATGACCTTTAACAAATAATCGAGGTTCCCTGATCCCACCTGTGAATCCTATCTCCTGAGTAACCTGCCATCCTAAAGATCAACAACTGAATTTGAAATGTGAAAATAAATTTATATATGAACCATAAAGCTTAGAACTCTGAAAACTGTTACAACTATTTTCAGTGTAGAACAGAAACGAGAAATTTCTATATTAAAAGGTACTGCTATATTGAGGAAAGAAACCACTTAGCGCTTTCACATACTTAGACTCTGGTCTAAGATTCACTTACTAAGAAAATACTTCCTTGGGGCAGCTAGATGGCACAGTGGATAGAGCACCGGCCCTGGAGTCAGGAGGACCTGAGTTCAAATGTGACCTCAGACACTTGACACTTACTAGCTGTGTGACCCTGGGTACGTCACTTAACCCCACTGCCTAACCCAAAAAATCCCACAAACAAAAAACCTTCCTTGGCAGAAACCTCATTTGGGACAGAAATGGCTAAAAAGTATGCCTATTATTCATGAAAATTGTTAAATATATAGAAAATACATCTCTCACTATTCATAGCCTCTTTTAATGGAAATTACTACGTCTATCCACATATTTATAACACAGCAAAAATTTAAGTTTCAGTAGGAAGTAAAGACTTCAAAAAATACAGTGACAGGCAGAAACTAGGCACAGACCAAAATCTTACAACCATATACCAAAATAAAGTCAAAATGGGTTCACGATTTAGATATAAAGGCTGATATTATAAGCAAACTGGGAAAGCAAGGAATAGTTTACCTGTCAGATTTATGGAAAACAGAAGAATTTATGACCAAACAAGAGACAGAACATTACAAAATACAAAGTGGATAATTTTGATTATATTAAATTGAAAAGTTTCTGCAAAAACAAAGCTGCAATCTGTACAAAGAGTGGTTGGTTCTGGGATGATTACTAGGAAAACAGGTTAATGTAAATTTTATTTTTCACTATTCGACTAAGTTATTATCAGGAGAGATATGAGAACCAAGGCTCTAAATAGAGGAAATTAGGGCAAAGATTTGCCTTAGGAAAACATGAGGGGAAAGCCTACATTCCTGAAAGCCTATTAAAGAGCAATCATAACATCACATAGCTGATTCTTCCTTTTTCACCATGGGAGGAGAGGGTACAAGGGAGCACAGCAGAGACGTTTTAATTGATCAGAAATTATAAAAAGGCTAATTAAGACTATCTTCCCCAGATCCTCCCAAGCAGCAAAACCAGCTTAAGCTGAATGGACAGACTGTGGGCACAATGAAGAGGAGATTCTAGAATCACACTCACCCAAGATGCTCACATGATGAGAAATGGGCAAACACTATCACAGGGAACCACATGTTCCTATCACTCATCTCACATTCACATATCTACTCACTGAATATCTGTCTCTGTCGCTGTCATGAGTTTGCTCTCTCCATACACAATTTAATTCTAGTAAGCACAATGCACACATGATGTGACTCCACTGCGTAGGAGCAAAATGAAAAACAATCTCTGACTCTAAAGTTCTTACATTCTATCTCATTTCATCATTACAATAATCCTGCATGGAAAATGCTACAGTTATCTTCATTTTACAGATAAGGAAATACTACTGGAGAGATTAAATGACTTGCCCATAGTTATAAGAGGTATTAAATATCATAGGTGGGATTTGAACCCAGGTCTCTGTTACCTCAAAGCTGGGCAATTAATCAAATCTCAAAAATAATTATTTGGATAGTACCATGCTTTTGAAGGAGGCAAGTATCACTGTGGACTAGTAAGGACTCATTTGAACAAAAAAAATCTATTAACCTTGGAGCGAAATGTAATGCAGTGAAATGACTGCTGGACATGTTTGTAATCAAAAGATCTGGATTCATATCTCTAATTTGCCACTTACTGTGTGACCTTGCACAATCCACTGCACCTCTGAGCTTTGAATTCCTTATCTCTAAAGTGAGAGCACTAGGCTAGATAAATTCTAAGATTCCTTCCAAATATAAAATTTTGCGATTCTGTAATCCTAACTCATGTTTCCTATATCTCCTTAACTATGGAGACTTTAAAATTTTACAATTCAAATTAATCAGGTCTAAAGCTTCTCAATTCTATTGAAATAGCTAAACCATCAGTGAAAATTCCATATGCTTTAAGAATGTCCCACAAGAAGGGACAACAATAATAAAAACCACACCCCAAACCTGACATGACAGCAGGACATCTATTCACATTTAGAAGATATGTACTGCAGAGAAAAAAAGACTGCCCTCCTACCTACTTAGGAATGGCAATAGTTTTTGTGATCTTTTAATGTCGCTAGAATGCATCTGGTGACCAAAACATCACTTGTAATAAATGTTTGTAATTCCCACCATTCCAAACTCACAAAAAATCTTACGGTAACTAACCATGAATAAAAATGAAGGAAATCTTTAAATTGAGAACCGATGAACACTAGAACCTTGATATACATAGTATCTTCCTACATTAAAGAACACCACAAATTCCTCTGCCTCTAGGAACACAAGTAACAAAAAAGTCTCAATATCACAATAGTAGAAGCTTCAAATTGTAACTTTTCCCCAAGAGATGGTACAATGTGATGAGACAATATAACCTCAGAAAAATGGAAACCAAGTCACCAGAAAGGCAATGGACAGGGGCCCAGTTGTTCTGAGCAGGCTGCAATATATTATAATCATAAAGGAGAAATGAAATATAGAATGTCATCACAGAAGTAGGAGTGAAAAAGAATATGGACAAGACAATAATGAGGCACAGTGTTCCACTGGTGTCCTCACATCAAGAGTATCTGAGGAAGGGGCCAAATATACTGAGCAGACCCTCTTTGCCAAACTTATGGAACATGGACAATTATTGCTCAATAAAGGCAGGCAGGCATGGATGTGTTGGGATCCGCAATGGTAGAAAATACTCTTAGCTATGAAACCAAGTTAAGCTACACAGTGGAGTGTGGGCATGTCTAAGACATCCCAAAATGGAAAGAAAAATGGACTCAAGTTGGACAACCTGGGTCCAAACTCAGGCTCTGTTACTTAATGTGTGATATTGGGCTACTTATTTCATGTATTTTCTTTGGACCTGAGTTTCCTCATAGATAAAAGGAGGGGTTTTAGCCACATAATCCTTAATGGATTCATCCAGCTACAAACAGCCTATGATTCTTAGGCATCTCTTTGCCCCTCATTACTATAATCAATACAAAATTATATCAGATCCCACAAAAATGAACCAATCTCCATTTTACAAACCTCAACTCCACAGTATTTAGCTGTACTGTCATGTACCATGAAACCAATTATTAATTGAAAAAAAATTATTATACTATGTGAAAGATAAGCGTAACATAAAATTTGTTTCCCTTACATTTTTTTCTGTTTCAGATTTTATTAATGTGATAGTAGTGTATATATTTATAGAATTGTGAAGATACATTATCTTGAATCAGACATCACAACAAGCAATGCTCCTCTCGCGAAATATGGATCTTTAAGATATATCCATGATTTTCAATGACTAGACATAATGTAGGAATTACAAAAAAAAAACATACACAATGCAAAAATCTGTATTACCAAAATTACCATGTTTTTAAAATCTTAGGACATCATGTGTTTGTGATACAAGCACTAGCTCATTAAATCAGACAGACAATATGAATATTATTTACTGATTTGCAATCCTATTTTCTATCATCATTTGTTACAGAAGCAGCTATCATAAATGCATTTACTCTGGCAAATGAGATGCCAAGATACTGATGTTAAAAAATGTATTCAAATAAAATAGGAATTTTAATAATCTGGTAAGCAAAATGCTCCACCTGTGCTAGATTGTAGTTTAAAAAAAAAAGGCCTTTTACATTAAGAAGCTGCCTGAAAAAAAATCAAAAGATTATTTAAATAGGGAAATTAAAATTACTTCATCTGAAAAACCAACCATAATCAGAAATATCAAATCTAGAGGGGAACAATTGGCCTATAAAAATACTTTAATATAGTTTCTTCCTTTGTTTGTAGATATCTTAATAAATCCAGTTCGATTAATAAGAAAGAAAAGATTTCAGGCATACATTTTCACTGTCAACTCTCGAACACATCACTTGATGTCTCTCATCTAATTTTTTTTTTAAATTTCAAAACGATATGAAAGCCAGTGTGTAAAGAAAACTATCAGTCTAGTATTATGGCATGCAACTCACTTGTGACTTTGAAAAGAATTACTTACCAAAAGCAGCAGCCATAGTAGGATCAATGGATGGCTGGCCATCACCAGAAGGAAGGTCAAGGCGAGTGAAATCTCTGCTTTTGTCATTATTATACTTCACATTAAGGCTGGTTAACTTGGAGAAGTCAATACGCAGAGTGCAGCATGCATTATAGATATTCTGGCCATCCAGAGCCTAAAGGGTTTGACGAAAGGTACTGATTTTTTGGGTAGTATTACAAAATTAGCATGCCAAACTGTCATTTTTTAAAATGTAGATTGCATTTACTTGCTATATGTTACCATTAAACTATTGTGAGCCTCAATTTCTTCTTCTATTAACCACTCTCCTCTCCATTAGTCCCCCCCAAAATATAACAAGTCCTCTCCTTTCTTGAAAGGAAGCACTGTGCAGTATACAGAGCTCCAGATCTGGAGTGAGAAGTTCTATTTTCAAAGCCTGTTCTAACACAAAAATTGTGTGACCCTGGGCAAGTCACTTAACTGTTCTGGGACACAGTTTCCTCATATTTAAAATGAGGGGTTTGGACTCAATGACCTTTAAGGTCCCTTTCAACTCCAAATATATGATACTGTAAAACTCCACAGGACATTTCACCCTTAATTTTAATGACGTTCATTAAATAATGTTCAAATTAAATTATTCTGCCACAGAGTTTTCTTGTCTTGAAGAGTCTTTAAAATACTTTGGATAATAGGGAAATCTCAGAATGTGAGAAAAGGCTACTTTTCCTTTCTCTGTTTTTCTGTAGCTTATGGTACAGTTATATACTACTTGATTTGGCTATTAACAGGAAGAGTAACTTCCTGAAGGAATGTTAAAAGGATTAACAGTTAGAAGAGGCCTTAGAAAATACAAGTAGGCAGCATACTGGATGGTGCCTGACTAGGCCTGGAGTTTGGAAGACCAGAGTTCAAATCTGACTTGAGATTTGCCCAAGTGTCAAGACACTTATTAGCACTGTGACCCTGTACAAGTCATTTCTACCTGAGTTTCTTTAACTGAAAAATGAGGATAATAGCAGCACCTACTTCTCAGGGTTGTTGTAAGGATCAAATGAGATAATATTTGTTAAGTGCTTAATACATAATAGGTGCTTAATAAATGTTTGTTTCCTTCCTTCCTTTCTTAGAGAAAATTTAATCTAAACCCTTCATTTTACAGAAGCAGAAATAGGTCCAACAACTTGCAAAAGGTCATTAGATATTTCTGATTTCAAATCAAGCATTCTTTCAATTATGTAACACATGCTACTTCATAATTAATGTGATTATATACTAAGTCCTTTTTTGGAATAATGCTATGTTACCAAAATGTAAGAAGTCACTAATGTTGATGAATTTTTAATTTGTGATATACCTGTAACTTAGGTAACCATGTGAACACTTCTACAATATTTCTAAAATTAGTAGGCAATATTGTGAAATAAAACTACTTTGAAAATATACTAATAAAGCAGGCATACTACCCACTGTGCCTACCTCACAAGGTTAAATGAGTGTTTTTAAAAACTGTACAGCACAAATCAGATGTAAAGCACTGCATACTTTAATATGCACAGATGAATATCCACAACTACCTTACTCCAGATGCTCTTATTCCTCTTAGTTATATATCTTTCTTACCAGGATAAGATTATAAGCTGTCTTCTCAATGTACTTGA
Organism: Phascolarctos cinereus; assembly: GCF_003287225.1. Taxonomy (NCBI): domain Eukaryota; kingdom Metazoa; phylum Chordata; class Mammalia; order Diprotodontia; family Phascolarctidae; genus Phascolarctos; species Phascolarctos cinereus. The sequence continues at coordinate 203,837,962 of NW_027555847.1, read as the reverse complement.
ATAGTGCTGCAATTCAACAGCCTTAATTCAACAACAATCTTCATCAGAGACTACCAAACCTGACAATTAACTGTAACTCAGCAAACCACATGAAACAACATTATGTGTGTATATATAGATACATATATGTATAACTGTGATATACTTCAAATTATATTATTTTAATATATTTCCCAAAAAAGTGTCAAAAACAGAACAGAAAAAAACTCAAAACATTTCCAGCAAGAACTAAAATATGTTTAAATATAAAAATTTACCTAAATATTTACTTCAAAATGTTGGAAAACTGTCAAAGATAACATTATTCTAGCCAAACTGATTAAAGTTCTAAACCACAAAATGGCAAATGTCATATCATGAAGACACTAAATAATTCTGATATAATAAAAATGGAAACAATAAAATGATCTTTTTTTCTCATTCATTCTAAACAACTCTGGTCACAATTACCATTTTGGCATAATGTGCATTCAGTGGCTCAGCATACTGAAGCAAGGCCTGAAACTGATTGTTCTTTGTGAAGGTGATAATCCTCAAAACTGTTCCAAACTTGGAAAAAATCTGAAAGAAAAATTACAAATTTGGATAAAGTACAGGAAAAAAACCGAAACACTGATTTGTGGATATCTCTTTACTTAAGAAAGTGATGTTAATAACAGCTACAAAGCACTATTTCTTCCTATTTTAAAACTAGAAAGCTTCCTCCAGTAAGAACCTTGGCCGAAAATGTGTTAAAATCACACCCAAGGTGGCAAGAAACTTTTAAAGCTCTTACATAAAGGAAATTGGTGATTTCAGAGCAACATGAATAATTACAGGTTGAATATGATGGAAATGACTGACTGTATAACCTTACAGTAAAGGAGAGTGTGGGAGGGGGGCATTTTATGATTTAGCTGCTATGATTTTTGATTTTCTTTCTCAGGTTGTCCCTAAAAGATAAACAGGAAAGGGGCTGTCTTGATGTTCATTTCAACTAAGCAAAGCTATAGTGCGCATCTACAATGTGAATGATATAGGACTAAAAAAAAAAAAACGGGATATGAAAGCTATATGATATGATCTCTGTCTCTGAGGAATTTATAATCACATGGAGGAAAAATAATACAGGAACAATTAAAAAACAAAAAACCCTATATGCTTACAGCGCCCAAATACGTACACAAATTTATGAAGAGAGATAAATAAGATTATGGCTAGAGAAGCTGGCAAAGAATCAGTAGATAAATGAAAGTGGGATCTGACCTGAAACTATGGTAGTTTCAATGGTAGAGCAGTGACATAACAATGATTAACAAATGACTAGATGGGGGTGGAAGGATGTGCAGGGGAGGGACAGAAACAGGGTGAAGAGGGATGAGTTAGTGTTGATTCCAAGTTTCCAAGTAGACTCACTAGAAAAACAGAGATACCAGTAGAAACATAAGTTAACAATGAGACACAGGCATGTTTTGATTTGGTTTTTTTTGGGTGGGATTGGGAGGGAATTATTTGACTGGGCCATGGCTGAGCTTAGAACCCGAAATACATATATCTTGGTGAAGATATCCTACAAGCCACTGGCACTATGGATCTAAAGCTCTGGCTCAGAGATACAGATGTTGGAATCATTTACTAGATGACCAAAGCCATTGGAGTGAACGAGATGAACTATAAAAAGTGTTTACAGGGAGAAAATCAAAGGGTCAGAAACAGAAAATTGGTGGATATATCTAAATATAAAAAGGAGAAAGATGAGGAACCAGCAAATAGGGAAAAAGCAGCATAAAATTTCAGGAATCAGGGGCATCAAAAAATCAAATGCTATACTGGTTAAGTACAATAGGATGCAGACAGAAGAAGGCCATTCATTGAATTAGTAATAAGTAAATCAGTGGGAAAAAACTTTTTAACTGTGGTGGTAGACAAGGCCAGAGTGAACAGGATTGAAGAATGCATGCTACTGAAGAAATGAAAATACTGAGTATAGCCTCCCTTTACCAAAGGAGTTTAAAAGTAAATGGAAAGAAACAAGGTAATAATTATGCAAAAACAGCCGGGTCAAAGGAAACTTTAAGTAGGGAACAACTGAAGATATTTGCTGGGTGAGTGAAAAGAATATACCAACAAAAAAATTACTGCAAAAATATCTAGCTTTTTTAGAATACAAGTTATGTTTTAAGTCTTAATAAACAGTCAAAGTATGAAAGTAAAATGTATTACAGATAAAAAGATGAAAAAACACATATATTCATAAATCTGTGTCAAATATCTAGCATGCAATGGGAAGGGAAAAAAGATAAAAAGAAAAAATAAAAAAAGAAACACTACCAAAAAACAGATGAAAAAATTAATTCTTGCCTTTGAGGAGCTTATAACCTATTATTTCAAATGTGTTTCTAGTGATAGCAAATAATATGAAAAAATTCAAGGTTAATTTTAACAAAATGAAAAGAAGTAGCTTTCCTCCTACATTTGGCATGGATTCATTTTAAAACTTGTATAATTACTGCAACTTTTCTTCTAAGAATGTCAGCTGAAAACTTGCTATACAAAGTCTCAAATATTGAATACATGGAATTCTAATACTAGTAGAAAGATGAGCCTGACGGCTAAATCCTCATATGGAAGAGTTCTTTTTCATTCATTTCATTGTATTGGTTTCTTAAAGAAAGTAACATCTCCCAGGTATAGAATCAGACCAAAAATTTGTTTCTGAAGATAATGCAAAGGTGACAATTCAGATCTAAAATTATCTAGGATTTTTAAAACCTGACAAAAATCAACAACAGATAATGAACTTGCTTCCTAAGTTTTAGTTAGTATTTCCTTCAAGTGCATGTATCCATGAAAAAATGTTTTATTACATTTCTGATTATCTTTGGTAAGTAGTGGCAACCCTTATATTTACTGGTAAATGCTCTGCCATATTTAAAATAGAAGGGTTCTGGCTCTTCAGACATCAAAACACCTATCTGCTTGGGAAAGAATCTTTCCTGATATATGTACACACAGACACAGACACACACTACTATATCTTACAGTGTTTGCCACATGCTTTTCACACCTAGAGAACCACCACCACTGCCATTCTAGAACACTGGGAAAATCTTAACACCCTGGCCAAATGCATGGTCATTGTAGTTACCAACAATCAACAGATCCACATTCCCAGAGCCTGCAATGAGAGCCTGTAAAACCACACTTCCTGAACAGGGATCTTAATGGTAGGGTTTGAGGAAATCATAACAGCTGGGGAAGAGATGGTTTCTCAATTCTCATTAATTATTAATTTGGATGGAAGCTTCAGGCATTATTTTTATGGCACATTGTAGCTTATTCATTTATACAAAATAAATTTGGTCTCAAATCATCCAAACATATGTATTGTAAGAATTTTTCCTTTTAAATTCAGGAAATATTTTACTTTAATTGCACCAACAAATTTATTTCACTGCTTATCAGCACATAAATCTATGCACTCACAAAACCTAAGTATATCTTATAATTATTGTTATTTTAGATAAAAAGTGGATTAATTACACATCAAAGATCAAACACTTGACGAAAGTAATCTATTTTATTTTAGGTAAAACTTGGCAAAAGTTGCTAAGAAAAAAAGTTTACTGGCATTTACTCATAAAGGGTTTATCAGATTAAAATATTTCTTACAATAATAAGCACCATGGTAACAACCTGCTTACAAAAGCTTTATAAGGAAAAAAACCCACAGAATTCTATATTATTAGTATGATTGATTTTTTAAAATTAAATGTTAACATAATTACTTTCAGATGCCATTTAATCTTATATGGAAAGATAAATGATTTGGTCTCTTTTAAGCATAATGCTACACCTAAGAAAGCCAAATGCACGATATTATTAGGATAGCATAGATATATTGCTGACTCAGTTGTAGCAAAGGGTAGGAGTGTTTGCGGATTATATTTTTGCAATGCTCCACAAAACAAAATAAAATTCGAGTTTGGACCTAACTTATAACCCAAATTCATTTATATATGCACACATACATATACATATATAAATTGTGTGTGTGTATAATATGTGTGTGTATATATGTGTACACACATATATCTCGATTATAACTAAACAACTTCATGAAAAATACCAAGCATAAAAATAAATTCACATTGACACATACAAAAAAACCACAGTGAAACCTGCTTTTGAAACCACATTTCCCTGAAAATGGTAGTATGGACAAGCAGTCTTTGAAAAAGCTTTATGATTATGCATTATTTACTAAATTAACAGTGTTTTTATTAATAATTGGAAATAAATTTTTACAATGTAAGCAACATCTGATAAAATGTATAGTTATTACAAATGAGAAACAGAGTCCCTAATACATTGCCATTCATCAGATGGGTTATTCAAAAAATGTTGATGATGCTACTTAACAAAACAGATCACCAGTGTATGTATTTAACACAGCTAACCAATTTTAAAATTTCCTTCAAAATTGTCTAAACTTTGCAATTACTTGGAAAATGGGTAAATAATTAATAACCAGTATTACCTGACAAATTCCAATATTCTGACATTCAAATTCCAATGGATCTATGACCCCACCGACATGGATACCAAGCTCCAGGGATAAAAATTACAACCTACCCTTCCCTGTACATCCTGTGTGAGTCTTATCTATTGGTAGTTTCCCTTGACATCATGAATTTAGAATGGATCACATGGGATCCATCAATTATCCCACACTCTCAACATGTGACCAGTCCATCTTCTTTTTCAATTGGACATTTTCTTGATGATACCCTTCATACCACTTATCTAGCATAATTACTTGTCTGTAATGCATTAAAGCCTGCTCATGACTACCAAGTGTTCCTCCATTGCCCCCTGGGGGATCCTCATTTTCAGTTCTTCTGAGACTATCTAGTTCCATGAATTTAAGCCACAGATCACCACTAGAGGAATACTAGTTTTGAAAACACAAGTCTTTGTTTTTCCAATAAGTTTGGGGTCATTATAAGAAATTTTGCAATTTCCCAACTTCTCAACCTGCTTTTGTCATCCTTTAATATTCTTGGCCTGACTCACTATTCATTGGGACTATCTAAAATATACTACGATGATGGAGGAGCTTGACAGGTTATCCTTTTAATAGCTTATCATGGAAAAATAGACATTCTTTTTTCACTTAGTTTTCTTCTATATTGATGATTTTTGATTGGTCCTGCATATTCCAAAGCTTGACACAATCAGCATAATATCACCTCCAAACAAAAGCGTCTGAGGACCTCACTCTTTATAGAGAGTCCTTCCTCAAGTTGGACTCTGTGATGCATCTCCATAATAGCAGTGGAAATTTCCTCTGGCAAGTATACATCTCCCTATTTTGAGAACACTGAACAGTTATCAGGGTTGTTATAGCGTTCAAGGAATTTTATATAATTCTGACATATGTATGGCAGATACCTTGTTGGATGTCAGCGTTGGCATTTTCCTCAAGTTCAATCAAATGCATTTTTATAGTCGACAATGAATACATTGAGAATTTATATCCTTCGATTTTTCTAGTCAATTTTGTGATGGCAAAGACATCAATCATGTGGAAAACCGCTTATGAAAGCCTGACTGTTCTTTTTTAATACCCTTAATCAAGAATGCCATCAATGAATGTCAATTATTCTCAACAAAAAAAAAAGTACATAAAGAGAAAGTAAAGAAATGGATTAAAATATTGGTATTTTCATTTGTTCTTTTTCATAGGAATAAAAAACATAAATACTATATTTTTGGTATTGTGTCTTTTTTCAGATACCTTAAGAATAAATACTTCATTGACCTCAACTGTGTCCAATGTATGTGTTTGTTTTGTTCAGTTCAACTTTTTGCTAATGGGAGGTTCTGTTGAGGTGTCACTGTGAAGAAATAATGATCTTTTTTAAAAAGAGAAAAACAATCAATAACATTTTTTAAATATATATATAGTGAAATAACTGATACAAGTAGCAATTAGTCAGATTTGAATATTGTTTTCTTTCTTATTTCTCCTTACCTGATAGAGTACTTCAAGAGTGACAGGGTAAAAGAGGTTTTCCACAATTATTCGGAGAACAGGGCTTTGCCCAGGAAGAACTCCACCTTCATTGCCTGGGGCTGCAGTAAGGGCCAGACTTCCAGACTGGACAGCATTCACTGCTTGCAATGCAGCTTGAGCTCGCTATCAAACAATCCAAAATGAGAATTGTTATAAAATCCAGCCATCAAATATGCAAACACAGAAGTAAAGCAGAAATTGTAATGTACACTTTTTTTCTTTTGCAAGTTAGGCCCATCTGAGTTCTGATTAATATATATTGACTCATTTTTCTAAAGGTAAAATGGGAATCTAGAAAAAGACAATACTTTCTCTTACTTAGCTCACATAAGTAATCTGAAATATTAGAAGACCAAAATAGTCTTAAAACTAAAGATTCCATTATAAATTAGAGGTAAAGTAAAACTTCAATTAACCAGACACCAATTAAGCCATTTCATTATCTTTCATTATCATTTCAGTACACATCACTTGTAAAAGAAAGCTAGAAATGATGAAATTTCTTTAAAATAAATCCTTGGTAACTTTCTGAGTATACCTGGGGCCTAGCCAATGACATGGAAAGTCACCACTAGTATCACTGAAGCAAAAAAAAAAAAAAAAGGGGGGTGGGGAAGACCCTTTTTTAGGCAACTGGGGTAAAGTGACTTGCCCAGGGGCACATAGCTAGTAAGTGTCAAGTGTCTGCTCTGAGGCCATATTTGAACTCAGGTCCTCCTGACTTTAGGGCCAGTGCTCTATCTACTGCATCACCTAGCTGCTCTCAGACTTTTCTTGAGAGGAGAACAAATGGCTGAGTTAGAAATACCAAATTAAAAAAAAAATTCAGACAATCAATTAATCAATAAGCATTTATTATGCATCAACTAAATGCAAAGCAAAAGATAGTCCTTGCCCTTGCACAGCTCAAAATCTAATAATCTATTCCTTTCATTAGTGATAATTCAATCAACACATTTAGCTTCAATTCAACCTCAGCATTCTATGTACAATACAAAAAAATTAGAAAAGGCACTTAAGTTGCAGTCAGGAATCAATTAAACAAACAGCTGGACTTGAGCAACTACATACAGAAGAAATCTACACAATTTTTTAGGCACTCAATGCTCCTGTAAGACCTCAAAGATAAAAATGGCACCTTCAAAATGGAAAGATTAGAGGTGGTACTATGACAATAGCAATTCACCTCCCCGTAGCACTTTTAAGGTTTTCAAAATGCATTCCTCATGATGAAATAAGAAAGTAGCATTAACCTCATTTTACATAGGAGGAAATAGAGGTCAAGGGACTTGCCCATGGTCACAATGCCAATATCTGAGGTAGAAATCAAATCCTTATCTCTTCACTTTCAAGTTCAGCATTCTAATCATTATACCACACTGCCTCTCAAAAACAGATTTAAAATGGCTAGGACTTATGCTTAACAAATGCTTATTGAAAAAATCAAATCACAAACAAACAGAAGATGTTTAAAATAATCCACAACACCCTGTCATATCAAAAAAATAAACATTCTGCCACATTACATGAAGCACTCTATTTTTCTCAAACTTTCGTAGCTAAATTCTTTCAAATGTCTTCATGGCAAATGAACATTCCTCCCTTTATGACTAATTGTTGTAGCACTATAAAGAAATTTCCAGCAATCCAAAAATTCAAAGAACATTTTTCCTAAAAAGGTAGTTAACTAATGAAATCTTTCGAGAAAAAAATTAGGTAATAGCAATTAGAAATGTACTGTCATTACTTAATGGAGCTTCTAGTTCATCATATAGGAGATTCAATTCTGGCTTCATTGGTATAATCTATTATATTTTATATGTATAATTATATTCTGTATTATATCAGAAACACAAAAGGGATTAAATTCTTCTACAGATGTAAAAATGAAATGGGAAAAGGTTCTTCCTGAACATCTTGAAAAGTCCTTATCACTTCATTTAAGGATTTCTCCTGACATCTGATAAGCTACTAGGAAAGCCAAAGAAATCTGCCTGTATCATAAAACTTAGCTGCTAATCTAAGAAACAGTTTCCAATGACACAGTATTGTGTCACGTAAAATATATACCATATAACCAGTCTCCAAACGTTCTATGTTTATATTATGACAAAGTATCTGTAATGCTTTGAAGTTACAGCTATTTTTAGCCTCACAGCATACCTAGGGTTTATAGCCTTCCTGAATGAATAAATGAAAGTCATTCTAATCTCTGGGGGGAGCAGCTAACATTTATATTAAGAGATGTCTTGTTTTATCCTCACAACAAGCCTGAGAGGCAAGTGAAGTTACCACTCTTACTTCAAAGATGATAAAGTTGTCTATTATTACATGAAGCATGATTCACAATGAGACTTTCCTAACTCCAGGTCCAACACACTCAAGCTTTTAAAGAGTTTCAAAAAGAAGAATTGGAAACTATCAACAACTGTATTGCTAAAAAACACTAAACAAATTTAAGTTTAATAGCCTACATACCAAAAAGATCAACAACGCCAAAACACTGAACATGTCAATGCTGGAGCATCTATAGAAAGTCAGGAACACTAACACACTGTTGATGGAGCAACGAATCTATATAGTCAAACTAGACAACAATTTGCAATTATGAAAGAAAAGTCATTAAGTATTTATGGAGCTGGGCATATACACCTCATGGAGATCAAAGATAGAATGAACAGTCCCATATATATCAAATATTCATAGCAGTTCTTATATATAGTATCAAAGAACTAGAAATAATGTGAGCATCCATCATTTGGGAACAAGCTGAACAAACTGTCATCTCTGAACAAAATAGAATATTATGATGTAGTATATTGTAAAAATGAGAAATTCAAAAATGTGAGGAGGTCAAATGAATTTACACAAAGTGAATAACCAATAAAATGATATAAAAAGTTACTACAATAACAATAGAAAAGAATGCCAAAATGAAGACAAATGCTATATAAGTGTAATGACCAATCCTGGCCCTGAGAAGAGATAAAACAATACACTTCTTATTTGAAGAGGTGAGTGAGGCTATAGATATGCTATGCTATATATGTTGTAAAATATAGTCACTATATCCCCAGTTTTAACTTTTTTGTTTGTTACAAGAGAAAGCTCACCTGGTAGTGCTGTATACAGGGTATAAGACAGAATATATCCAGAAACTCCCATCACAGGATCATAGATTTAGAGCTGGAAAGGACCTTGGAGATCATCAAGTCCAATCCCTTTATTTAAAGATGAGGAAACTAAGGTCCAAAGGTGAAATGATTTGTCTACGGTTATACAGCTAATAAGTGCCTGAATCAGTACTGGGATGCAGCTTTTTCAGACTCTCAAGTCCAAAACTCTTTTCCCTAAGCCATCTATCATATGAAAAACTACCTTAGATAGAGCATCTGGCACAGAGCTAACTAAAAAGCCTCCTTCTCTCCTCAGATGGAGGTATCAGTGACTAGGAAGACTGCACATTCCACTTCACTTCTAGGAACTTAACTCAAATATTCTGAGATAAGTACAACTAACTCAACTTTCTTTTAATTAAATAAATCCTTGGAAGAAAATTTTTAAGATGCTGTACCAAATATGATTAACAACAAAACAAAAATATAAAAAGGATGTGAGAGTCTATTTTGTGACCTCTAGCCTACATATACATTTTAAGGGTTGAATAATTTAATAATAAATTCTACAAGGTACACGATAGTTTTAAGTTTAATTAATAAGCAGCAAAAATATAAGCCAATCTCAATCTCTCTGAGTTCCTTATTTGAGGAGGGGAAAAAAGACAGGGGGGATATAAGGTAGACAGTGGGCAAAGACAAAATGAGACTTAGCTTCCTTCCAGCTCTAAAATTCTATAGTCTTGTGTCATATACGATCATTCAATTATGTTTCTAAAAACATTATTTCCTTATATCTGAACACTGGATCTAGCAGAAAGTCACATTCAAGTTTACTACTTTTCAAAGTCAATTAATATCCAAATATATTTTAATTAGATTAATGCCATATGCCCTAATTAATATTTTAAAAGTGAAAGTGTTTAACACTCACAGCTTGATTAGGTAGATTGTCAGTCTTAAGTTCTCTGTGATTAGAATACTGAATATAAACAGGTTGACTTCGGAGGTGAGGAGTAACTGGAGTGTAGTAGTTCACCATAGTAACAGCAGCTTCCTCAGAAGCCATTTCTAAGAATGCCTGCAATCAACACAAAACAAATTTTAAAATTTGCAATATATTATAAAATCATTGTTACTTCATTCTCCTTATTAAGGTCACCAGGACACAGGAGATCTTTAACAAATTAGGTTTATGATTCGGGAACTATTCTTTAAAACCTAATGTTCACAATAATTTGATAGAAAACATAATAATTTTCATTTCCAAAACCTTTCCAGAATTCATTATTTTTAAATGTATAGTGAAAGTTATATTGCCTAGCAATTTACTAACTAGAAACCAATATTTGAGATATCTTTCACACCGTATATTTAATTTAGGAACCAGTGAATGGAATTGCACATGACTGGAATCTGCTTGTTGCCCAATTGATAAAAGTAATATTACTTCCTAGTCCTACTATTTATTTGGTTTCAGAGGGTGGGAGAAGTTAAATACCTTCACTGTAAAGCTCTTGCAAAAATGGTGATTTAAATATATAAATTACTGGCCTTTCATTTAACAAAAGGCCTTTGGAAGACTACAGGGCTACTGGTATGACCCTCCTTGTGTCCTGGAATTCTTGCCAGGAAGTCAATAATGACCAGAAGTAATTGAGGTAGAAATGCTAGTGGGAACTGGCATACCCTGAAAATCCATCACCTGTTCTCCGTAAGCTGCCAACAGAATTTCCCCATCAGCACCCCCTCACTATCTGGCACCTTTCAATCCTATACTTTCCCTCCTCCCCCAAATAATAGTTGGAAATCCCCAAAATAACTAGCTATGTAAATGACATAACAAATCATAGCAGAATACCTTCCCATATGAAGCCACTTCAGTCAAGTTAAAATTCTTAATCTTTTTAGTGAATAAACACTAATGTCAAGCAGTAAAAGTATCAGGTGCTGAAAAGGGACAACTATTGTGGAGGCTCTAACTTATCTATCTCAGTATAACTCCAGGGATAAGATCAGAACATACAAAGTGCTTTAGGGATTTCTCCTTCTCTCCATCTCCTCCCTCAACATTCTTCCCACTTAATGGCTGGCTACACACAGTATCATTAATATAAATTATTTGTTTGTATTCACATCAGTTCCTTTATTTACCAAATCAGATACTAATTACTTAGCTTCACTTCTCTATCACGGAATTTAAAGAAATACTAGATATTTATAACATATTTTTCAGGTACTATTGTGGTTTTGTATCTTACATAGGAAAGCACACATGAATGTCTTTAAATAGTAATGGCAAGAACCACCAAAATAATTTCCTTTCCTATAAAAGTGTCAACATGGAGAAATTTTTTGAGCATTAAACTATTACATACCTGGCTTTTTCCTTTCAACATCAAGAGATTGGTTACTTTGCCAAATGGTAGACCTAATGATATGACCTCTGTTTCAGTAACATCATTTGGAATTTTACGAAGATGGAGAACACGAGAAGGAGAGCAGGGAGATCGATCTCCTTTAAATTTCTTGCTGTCATTCCCATTAGCTAAAAGAAATAATTTTTTAAAAAAATATTCTTAATTTATATTTTCATTATCACACAACATTAGCCATATTGAGTACTGATAATTGTATGCAGTAAAACCATGCACCTGAAATTCAAGAAACTGTTAAAAACTACCTTTTGAGTAAAACACAGGTATGTTGTGTTTTTACTAGTACTGAATGTACAGCTACGTGAAGTCTAAATTAAAATTAGAGGACCTTGCAAAATATGAATATTAATCCTACAACTTTTCATTATGAACATTCAATTTTGCCTTTTTCCTCTCTTTCCTATTACAATAAAAAAGTACGCAATTATTTCATCACCACAATCATGGGAAATATCAGCAACAATTATTTTTCCACAGTTGTCTAAGATCAAAAGGATTTTTCTCAGTTTCTACCCACAGTAAACTTTGACTAATTTGTCAAATATTAAAGTACCCACAAATAAAACCATTTAAGAGATTTCATTTTTGGGATGTGGTTATATTTGGATATATCATTTGTTTTTATTTAATGCTGAAATTAATTATCTATAGCAGCCCAAAACTTAAAATTTATAGTAGTTCAGAATGGATAGTCCTAGGAATAAATATTCAAATTTTGGTGTTCAGAATCACACACATACAATTGACACATTATTTAAATTAAATTATTTAAAAATGTGATTTCTGCATAGACTAAATTTAAAAAGCAATTCTTTGTGGCCTTTACACCATATATTATGATAATACTAGGTTTTATGGGAGAATGAACACATATACATATATATAGCACAGAAGTCAACCTGCCTCTCCAAGTTGAATTGTCTTCTTTCCAAAAGCAGTTTCCTTTTCTAATTTCTTCCATTCAAACAACAGTTTCACCACTTACCCTTTCATATAGGCTCCTAACAGTGAAAGCATCCCCTCTCACTCAACCCTTTCTGTCAAATTCTTTCAACTCTTCATTCAAAATGCCTGCTACATTGATTAGTTCCCTTCCTACAGTCCCAAATGAATCAAAGCCCTAAATTCATGGATTTACTGAGAGCCTTTTAATGATTGTCCTTCAACTCCAATTTCTCCCTATTGTAATCCATCTCCCACATTGCCTCTGCATTAATCTTCCTAAAACCACTTTCTTATCATCCCATCGCTCAAAATCTAGTTTTCCAACACAAAGAGGAAAAAATTACAAACTTCTCAACCTTACGTTTAAAATTTTCTAGACATGCTCAAACTTTTCAACATCTCTTCTACTTTACTACTTTAATTGAAGCCTTCTCTCCAATGAATATACCTCATCCCTTGCAATCCTCTCTTTGTGAGTACATCTGATGACAACACTGATTCACAGAGCCAAAAGGAGAAGCAGGCAAATTCCTTGTTCCCACTGATATTTCTAAATCATCCCATCATCTCTCTTGCTGATCTGTATGGAAAGGAACACCAGATGGTAAGCTACTTATTATTAGCTGTGCAATTTCAGACAAATCATTTTACCCCCTCTATAAGTCCTTTTGCTTCCCATATGTAAAATGGGAAGCTGGAGTGGGGGTGGGGGTTTAGGGGTAAGAGAAGGAGATTGGTATAGATGCTTTCTAAGAAAACTTCCAGGCCCTAATTCCAATGAAATTATATGTTCTCATTTTCTCACTGACAATAAAACCTATTTTTTTTTTAACTGAGCACAACCTTCAATCGGTTTCTTGACCCTTTCTCCTTCACATTAATTAACCTCACCCTCAGACCACTTGGTCTGCCATCATAATAATCTCTCCCTCCACTCTTTCAGCCAAATTTTTTCAACTCTTCATTCAAAATGCCACCCTGGAATTCCTTGTCCCCTGACCTCTTGCCATTCGTAAACTGTGAGTTTTCATTCCTGGGTTACCTGCACCATTCTCACTTCATCATTCACATTCACATTATATAGCACATTAGCTGAGCCTGACTCCTGCTTGACAATACTAAACATAAATATTATTACATATTTATATATAATTTATATATAATATACATTTATATATTAAATATTATTATATAAATTATAATAACAATGACTCACTATTTCATGTCTGTAGTATCTATTCCAAATCTGCTTTCAACTCAACCTTATACTAATTCCCTACCTCTACTCATAAGCAGATGATCTCCCCTCCTATTTCACATTAAAAAGACCAAGGTCATTCCTATGAATAAATTCCCTCAACTCCTCTTATATAATTTCTCAAAATTTCTGAGCAATATAATCCATTCTCTCCTCTTTTCCTCTGGTCATGAAAAAAGCAACACTTTTTCATTTAGCCTATATAGATAGGTCCTTAACCTCACTACTTCTCCAGCTTCCAGTACATTACTCCACAGCCACTACCTCTCAATTCATTCACCTTCAAACTATCTTTCTACTTTGGCTTAATAATAATAATAATAATAATAATAATAATAATAATAATGATGATGATGATGATGATCATTTATATATAAGCTTACTCAGGTCCTCAAGTTCTCTTAAAAAGCAAATAAAATTTTCCTTCATCCTTTTATTTCATTTAGCTACTCTTCTTCCTTTAATTATTAAGTTTCTTGAATAGAATTATGTAAGTGTATTGTATAAATATATCTACATACAATGCTTCCAACATCACTACTGGACTGAAAAGGTTCTTTCAAATGTTCCTTATTTCCTAATTGCCAAACCTAACAGCTTTTCAATCATCCTCCCTCTCTCTAGTTTTTGACACAATTCCTCCTACAGGACACTGGGCTTCACTCTGGAGACACACTGTCTTTACCTTTCCCAACAATCTATTTTTCTCTGGCTCTCCTTTTATTGTCTTCGAGATCCTTTAATATGTATTCATGAAATACCCTCCATTAAAAGAACTTAGAAGCACCCTGAGAACATGGATTGTTCATTTCTGTCAATGTATTCTCAGTATCCAGCACACTACACTGCACCTAGTATTTCATATATATATACACACACACACACTATAAATATTTCTTGAACTATCTTCACTCTTTTGCTTAATTTTACTTACCTCCACAGCTTCAACAACTACCAAGGTGATTCGTGAAGCTCTTTCTCAAGTCTTGACATCTTTTCAGTTCCAGATCTGCATTTCTAACACATTTTTATCTGATCTTCCACTACAACCAAAAACTAGCATACTATCTTTAAATGCCAGTCTTTATTTCATATTTTTTCCCCCATCAGTAGTACTATTGTTTACACAAGTCTCCCATGTTTAAAACATTGGCTTTATCTCTGACTCTTCCTTCACTATCACCTCTCGCATCCAATTTCTAGTTAACTGTACCTCTGTGACTTCTCATTATCTGTCTTCTCCTCTCTATGAATATTAATACTACTTTACTATAGCCACCTGTAGTATTACAATAGCATCCCTTGAGGTCTTCCCATTTCTTCTTCCTCCCAGCCAATCTATTCTTCATCTTAAAGTCAAAGTAATTTCAGATCTGATCACATTTTGCTCTAGAGCTTAAAATACCACCACCAGAAAGAAAACAAACAAAAAAAAAAACACCAAACCTCCAGCATTTCCCTAATGTCAATCAAATAAAGCTCAAATTCAACTACCTGACACTCAAGAAACTACATTCTGAAGATTGCAGGATATTTCCAGCCTTTTCTGATATGTCTCACTTTTTTTTTTTTAACAGATCATGCCCCAGTCAAAATAACCTACTCTTGGTCTTCCAAACATAGAGCATGCTCTATGGCCTTTGCTGATCGTACTTGGAATGCTTTCCCTATCCTTTCTTTAATCCCTAAATTCCTACCCATCCCTTAAAACCCAACTCCAAATGCTACCTTCTTCATGAAACCTTTCCTGAGAAATCTAACTGGTAACAACCTTTTCTAGCCTGGACCTTACATAGCATTTTATTTTCCAACTCTCTAATGTACTTACCATGTAATGTTATACATTATAGCTATTGATGTTTGTTGTCTTATCTCATTACTAGTCTGTAAACTCCACATGGACAGTATGTTAAGTAAATTTTTTATCTATTCTTCTCTGAACACAGTGGAAACTTAATGTTTGCTGAGTAGATGGACTAAATGAATTCAAGGTACCTCATAATCTAGCCCAACATAATTCTCCCACTACTTTCTCATACAAACTATCCACTCCAAGAAAATTTCCACACTAGCTGAATACACATTATCATCTTCACTCCCTATTTCAATTCTTCGCTGATGTTTCAAACTCAATAAACAGAGCTTGTCTCATCCTCCTCCAGAAGAAATTCCCTGACCACTAACAGCTCACACTGATATTCTCAACTTTTATTATATACACTAGAGATCTTATGATACAGGAAAACAAAAACTGAGAAAACAGATAGGAACAAGAAAGGGATTTCTCAGAGCTCTTTGAGGCTTTCAAAAAAATCCTTAAAATGTAAAATGTTTTGCAATGATTTCACTGATACTGTATAATAGGGAGTTTACAAAGCAAATAACTATAACTACAGTTTTACCACCATTTCGATATACTGAGGACAAGCAGCATAAGAGTCTCAAAGGCATACAGTACATCTAAAGTAAGATAATTTCCCAGATCCAAAAGCTATTTCACAGCTAATTTCAAAACTTTCATTGCTTTAAGGCATGCTGATCTAGAGCAAATAGATGATCGTGTTCCTAAATGAGTTACCAAAAACTGGCAATAATATTTTAAAAAATCAAGTGATACTTCCATTTCTATTCCAAACACTATTTTAATCAGTGAACTGGAGAATGGAGTATAATAATCTTGCCTGCACTATTACCTTAGTCCCTTAAATGGTCTCCCTGCCTCAAATTTCTCCTCTCTCCTGTCAACCTTCAACTAAACTGATTTTCCAAAAGCACAGGTTTGACCAATGCTTCTTGCTTATTGCTTGACATTTAAAGTCTTTCACAATCTGTCTCGAGACTACCATTCTAGGCTAGTATACATTACTTCCTTTCACAGAACCAATCAACAAGCATCGATTAAGCACCCTCTAAATGCCAGGCAAGAGGCTGAGCACTGACGATACAAAGACAAAACAATCCCTACCCCTTGAAAAATCACTGACACAAAACTGGGCAAAATATGAAGTTCAGCTATATGCACGGAACTTAGAGTAGTAATGGGATAAGACATAAACATCAATAACTATAATCTATATACATTAAATGACAAGCACATTAGAGAAATGGTCAATCAAGTGTTGTGTAGGTCCAAGGAGGAAAAGGATGTTATTAACTGGAGGTTTTAGGAAAGGCTTCATGAAGGTGGCATTAGAATTAGGTTTTGAGGGACAAATAGGAAGATAGTAGGCAAAATAAAATTGGAAGCGAGTTCCTGGTATGTGAAGACAAAAGATGACAGAGAGTAAGTTACTTTGATTGGAGTATGACTTATTGAATGAGAGTAATGTGAGATGACACTAGAAATGCATCAGAGTTGGAATAATCCTTATTCTCCAAGGCAACTCCAAGACTTTCTAATACCAATGCAGATCCTAGAAGCTGTTATCTACTAGGCCACAGGATATCCCTCCTCATTTCTCAATAGTTCAGTGTCTGGTTTGTCTCCCTCACCAAATTCTTGCCCTCACGCTTACGGAATTCAACATGCAATAAGAAATGTTTCCTCAAATATCCTAAATTCCCAGTTCCTCAATTTGCTCAAAACCTGTAACTGATTTCTCTACTCCACTTTAGCTAAACAAGGAGTGGTCATACCCATGATCTTGCCTTCATTCTCAAGTGTTCTAATTTTCATGTTCCAGCACTCCAAAATTTCTTTATCTAAACATTATCTTTTATCATCCTATCATTCCTTTCTCTGCTTTACTAGTTCTAAATTTATTGTCTTCACTGTTACCTCTAATCCATCAAATCCTTAATTCCAGGCCCTCATCCCTTCTGACTTCGCTTTCCATGCTTACCACTCCAGATCTCTTAAAGAATCAGTTTATGAAAGACCCACATGTTCTCCTCTACTTTCAAATATCTTACTCCCTTGTTCTATCACTAATTACATTCTTGCCAAATCTAAACCCTTAGTTATTCACATGATGTACCTTGGTTGACCCTACTAACTTGCAGCTGAATAAAGCTGGAAATGATAAAACCAGACTGTTTTGTCACAACTACAAATTTATTCAATCTACATTCAACTAGGCCCTCACTTCCCTTCTAAGGTAACATTGTATCTACTCCTCTGTGTATCTAGTACATAGAAAACTATGTACATAGTGCTTTCTCATTAGAATGTAAACTTCTCAAGGGCAGAAACTATTTTCCTTCTGTCTTTTTTCTCCCCGGTGGTTAGTATGAAGCCTATCACAAAAGAGCCACTTAAATGCTTGTTAGTTAAGTGGGTAATACCAGAGAGTGAGAAGTCAGAATAACTCACTTTTCAAACTTGGGCGATCAGAAAAGTGAGGAATGGGTGATGGGCTCAGGCCAAGATAATAAGTTCTGCTTTGCATATAGTGCATGTGAAACATCCAATTGGAAATGTCCAATGAGCAATTGGTCATATGGGACTGGAGCTCACTAGAAACTAGTGCTGTTCTACAGCAAAGTAACTGGCATAAAGATATTTGAACTGATGGGAGATAGGGATAAGATCAAGAGAGTGATCAGAGAAAAGAGGGCTCCAGACAGGGTTCTGTTGACTTCCAAAAAGAGAGTCTAAATTCTTCTGATGTTATGGATCTCATTTGTCGTTGCTGCTGTTCAGTCATTTTCAGTCCAACTCTTCATAATCCCCATCTTGTGGTTTTCTTGGCAAAGGTACTGGAGCAGTTTGCCATTTCTTTCTTTGGCTCATTTTACAGAGGAAGAAACTGAGGCAAATGGGGTGAAGTGACTTGGTTAGGGTCACACAGCTAGTAAATGTCTGAGGCCGGATTTGAACTCAGGGAGACTTGTCTCCCAGACTCCAGGACTGGTCCTCTATGCCACCATCTAGATCTCATTTAGAAGGCTGCAAAACACTACAGGGCTTGGCACAATTGCCAAAACAGTATTACAAAATGCAAACTTAGGAGATCATCCCATTATGTCTATGCAATCCCTCTTTCCTTTGGATCTGTGCTCAACAAAACACAGCTGGTGACACAGTGGATAAAGGGCTAGGTCTAGAATTGGGAAGATGTAAGTTTAAATCTGCCCTCAGAGGCTTATTAGCTGTGTAACCCTGAGCATATCACTTAACCTCCCTTTGCGTCTGAGATTCCTCAACTGTAAAATGGTGTAAAACAGCATCCATACTTTATAGGGTTGTTATGAGATAATATTCGTAAAAAGCTCTTAACACAGTGCCTGGCACACAGTAGATATATACATACATATGTGTGGTATATATGTGTGTGTATACACACACACTCCCTTCTTCCCTCCCTCCCTATGATACAATGCAAAAAACAAACACATCCCATGATCTCATTTGATATCAATAATCAGAAAATGTAAAAAAAAATGTTCTAGCTATCATTTCAGGAGGATTTTAACACATGGCAGCCACCAAGAGCCTTTAAAGTTCTGTTTCATGCTACTCAATTAAATGCTTTTTAGTCAACAACAAGCACAATGACATCTTTTATTTCCTACACCTTTTTGCCAATTTTGTGCTATAAAGTTATGATATGCTGCAGAACATAATTTGCAAAATCTGGCTGTCCTCTTCTCATACTTTCATAACCAATTCCCTCAATACACGTGTAAATTATTCCCAATATGATTCTAATAACGATTTTATGATAAATATATATATGCATCCATTTTTATCTCAGTTATGTTAGAATCTAATGTCTAATTCTAGAGATGGGAAATAATAATTTCCTTTTCTTCATTTGTTGTGAATTTTCCATTTCCTTTTTTGATAATTTGGTTTTCTCCTCTTTTTTAAAAATCAGATTAGCTAATGTTTTATTTATTTTATCATTTTCAAAAATCCAACTCCTATTTATATCAATTTAATGTTTTGAATGTTGTTTCCCTTCTTTGATTTTCAGAATTTCTATGCTATTTTGATGGGATTTTTAATTTATGACTTTCTCTAATAAACACCTCATTTCTATGATATATATGAAACAGTTTCAAATTTATAATAGGAACTATTCCCCTAACTGACATATGATCAAAGAGGTCAATAGGTAGTTTTTGGAGGAAGAAATCAAAGCTCTCAGGCATATGAAAAAAAATGCTATCACTAGTCATCAGTAAAAAGCAAATGAAAATTTAAAAAGTTCTCCAAATTATTAAAGTATGCATATATACCCCTTGACCCAGCAATACCATTACTAGTTCTATACGCTAAAGAAAATTATTTATGGCAGTTCTTTTTGTGGTAGGCAAAGCATTGGAAACTGAGGAGGTAGGAGGTGCTCATCAGATGGGAAATGACTAAAAAGTTATGGTATGTATTACTAAAAAGTTAGGTGCTAGAATACCACTGTGCTGAAACAAATAAAGAAAGGGACAGCCATGAAGAAACCTACCAAGCACTTCGATGAACTGATGCATAGGGACGCAAGCAGAAATAAGAACAATTTATACAATAACAACAACACCGTAAAGACAAGCAACTTAGCAACTCTGGTGGACACAATGACCAATCACAACTCTAGAGTACTTGTGATGAATCAGGCTACTCATCTTCTAATAGAAAGGTGATGGATTCAGAATGCAGACTGAAGCATTTTAGGGGAGACATGGCCAATGTGGGAATTTGTTTTCCTTGATTACACACATTTATAATAGGGATTCTGTTTTTCTTGATTTCTCAAGAAAGAGAAATTGGGGTACTAGGGAGAGAAGATGAAGATTATCAGAAAAATATTATTTTTCAAAGTTTGAAAAATAATAAAATTTAATTAAAAAATAAACTTACTTTCCCTTCACTGCTTCTTATTTTTTTTATAAGATACTATGAAACCTCCTATCATCTTTTGCCATATGATTTTATTAGTTTATATTCTAAAAGTGTTGCTATGGCAGCCATCTTTCCACAAGTGTTTGTTCAATAAAGTGATCTTTAGGTTTTGTTAGCTTTTTTCATTATGTCAAGTGATTTATATTGATTGAACTTTCACATTATTAAAATCTAACTTCCTAAATGATATTTCCTATGTGGAAGTCCCACCAACACCTAAAATTTCATAAATCGAAAACAGATCATCACAGTTTTCCCCAAATCTACTAGTCCTGCAGTTCACATCTGGCATGGGAATAGAGCCTTGAGAAGCAGAATGGGTGTACTGGGAAAAACTTTAAACCTTAACTTAAAACACTTAATACCTCTATGTAACCTTATGCAAGTCACTCAACCTCAATAAGACTCAGTTTTATCATGTTACAAGGTGAAGTTAATATAACTATTTAACAAAATTATATACGTCCTTCATTTTAAAAGTAAGGAAACTGAGAGCCAGAAAGGCTAAGTTACTTACCCAGCTCACATAAGAAGTAAGCAGCAGAATACTAAGTTTAGGAAGAAAATATATATAAAAGTTTTGGCAAACACTACCAAAGTGTCAACTATTATTGTGCAGTGTTTTAATGACCTTAAGCTTCCCCTGGAAAGAAAGTCTATCTTTTTTATCACCAATATTCTTTTGGTGATGTTGTGTGACTGTGAGTCACAGAATAGCACAGTCTCCAAAGAATTAAGATTTGAGCCACTAAAAGGGGAATAGGGTACATCATGGGTGTAAATAGATTAACAACGAAGAACTGTGAAGGAAGAATAATGTAAAAGACACTGTCAGAGAAAAGCAAGACCACAAGAGAAGGCCCAGTTTTGTAGAGAGGGCAAACGTTAACTAAAGGATGGTCCACATGCACCCTGGTAGCCAATACACATATAAAAAAGATTTTACTCCCATGGACAATGGGACAAGAATCATAGAGAATGAAAAGGTGATGAGAATGTTATTCAATGATGAGATCAATCACAAATCCAAGGAAGGAAGATAACGATTTTAAGCAGAAAGTACATTACAGGAATGTTAGTGAATACAAAAAAGCAGTTGCCAAAGTCCTTCTTAACTCTATCTCTGTTATCTCATCTATCACCTGCTTTTTCTTTTACTAGACCACTACTTTTAATACTTTTACTAGTTTAATACTTTCATTATTACTTACCTAGAATATTAACACTCTAGAAAACAATATCTCTCCCTTCTGTCTCTCTTTACTTCATGTCACTCTCCTAGTCAGAAAATGTGTGGCTTGCTATTTTTTCTACAATAAAATACCAAGTACTCAGTCCTGCATTTTAAAAGACAATACTTTTGCAGACTTATCTCATTCTAATTCTCATTTTTCACGCTCCATTTCAATTCAATTGGACTACTTTCTGTCCTCCATTCTTATCCTACCACCTATCTCTATGACTTTGCATGTACCATTTTCCATGTCTTGAATAGACTGCCATTCTCATAACTCTTCATTCATGGCCCTATGTATTACCTCCATGAAAACTACCTTTACCACTCCCAACCTCCTATCCCCAAAGCATTCTTTTCTTTCTCACATTTCTCACATCACTTTGCCCCACTTTTTTGTACTCATATATTCTCCCTTGTATCATATTTTGTAGACATAATTTCCTTCCTATTTGATTATAAACTTGTGGAGACTCAGGCTTCCTGACAACTCCAAATTGCTTTCCAGAACAGTTAAATCCAAACACAGTTCCAACCATGCATCAATTTGCCTCTCCTCCAACATCTGACATTTTTCATGTTATCATCTTTGCTACTCTGATAGGTCTAAAGCAGAGGTTCCCAAAGTGGGAGACACTGCCCCGTTGGGGGCACTGGAACGATCCAGAGGGGCGGTGGTAGCCTCGGGTACAATTGGTGGGCACTGAATAAAAAGGGGACATAAGGAAAGCATAAAGAAAGCAGAAAATTTTAAAACCTATTCAGACATGTTTTACCTGTTGTGTTAAAAGTAGGAGTGATTATATTATTTTCCAAATAAACACACAAAACGCAAGTTATAACTGATCAGTAGTCAAGTAAACTCAAAGGTCTTAAGCAAGTGTTGCCAGGGAACTATGTAGTGCGTTGTTGGGAAGTCCAGCATGCATGGGCAGGAATATGTGTATGTAATGACTTGTTTACAATATGCTATATACCGTATAGTATATGGTTACATGATGGCATACAGTATATGGTTACATGACACAATATTGCATCATCAAAATTCCAATGCAGGAAAAAACTCACAAATTTATAATAAATAATTAAACTTAAGATGCCTTTTTAAAAATATTTTTTTTGAAACAATGTAAATTTTAAAAAAAAACAACCATCAAAGGAAATAGATTTCCAGGAGGGCACTAAGTAATTTTTTTTTTAAATGCAGATGGTAGGCTAAATAAGTTTGGGAACCTCTGGAATAAAATAAAAACTCATAGTGATTTTGCTTTTAATTTTATTTATATCTTGTTTTTAATATCATCTTCATTTCTCAATGTTCTCCTTCTCCCTCTCAAAGACTAAAATGAGAAGAAAAAAAGATTTCAGTAAAAGTAACCAACCTCAGTCCTACAAACAAAGGAGGGAGACAGGACCCATACTTTTAACTAAAAACAATCTTAAATTTTCAATTCTCATTTTATTTAGAGCAGAGGGGTTTGCAGGGAACCAGTTTAAAATGTAAATGATAAATGTTTAACAAAATAAATAAAAATACAACACAACATAAATGTTAATTTGTGGTTTTCTAAGCCAATATGCAGAGATCTGTTTCTATTCGAGTCTGACACCATTGACTTGGAGTGTCCTTTCACTGTTGATGGCTTGCATTTTTTCAAAAATGCCTTTTAATCATTTGACCACTTAGCCAATTGGCTAGAGAACTTGTTCTTCACTATTTATGTCAATCTTCTATTCCGCGTATTGTGCTGTCTATCTGCATATTGACTAATAGACCAATAGAACCTTGTCAATGGCATGCTGCCAAGCTTTTTCTCCCAGCCAACTACTGATCCCCTTCAAACTGTGCTGACTTTGCTCGTGCCAAAGTTTTTCAATTCTATGTAATATGTGTACATGCAAAACCTATGAGGCTGCTTGCTGTCTTGGGAAGAGGAGAGGGGGAGAAAACTTTGTAACTCAAAATCTTTCAAAAAATGAATGCTGAAAATTGTCTTTACATATAATCGGAAAAAAATAATATTAAATTTTTTATGTAATATAAATTGTCCTTTCTATTTTTTATGTTTATTTCTATTTCTTGTTTAAGACTTCATTATTTTGAAAGAGTATATCCTTCTCTTTTTCTTTATTATTTTTGATATTATCTTTAATAATTAGGCCTTAAGGTATAAGATCTTAAGGTCTTAACCAGATTTCTGCTAAACTTTCAATATTTCCTAGCATTTTTGTAGAACAGGGAGCGCTTACTTGAGTAGTTGAAATCCTTGGGGATACAGAACATGATGTTATTTTCACTTGCTCCTAAATCATCTTTAACAAATATGTTCTGCAATTTTTTTGCATGACTTCATATGTATAATTGATATATTACTTGCCTTCTCAATGGGTAGGGGAGGGAGGGATTAGAGGGAAAGAATTTGGAACTCAAAATGTTTAAACAAAAAAAGGTTAAAAATAAATAAGCAGATGTGTTCTATTTTTTTAAGGAGTACTAAATAATTTTGATGATTAATGCTTTATAGTTTCATATCTGCCAATGTTAGGCTCTCTTAATTCATACCTGTTTCATCATTTCTCTTCAGGTATTTGATATTGTTTAAATAAATTTTATTTTTTCTAGCTCTTAAAGTAACCTAATCTTGGTGGTTTAATATAGCAATACCATATCTATGGAAGTTAATTAATTTAGACTGTTGGGTTGTTTTTTGTTTGTTTGTTTGTTTTTGCATTACCAAAGCTGATTAATGAACAATCAAATTCTCTTCAACTCTCTGACTCTGGAAAACATTTTATGATTATACACATAAGTCTGAATTGGGCCATCACAGTTTGTTTCGGTAGATAATGTATTGTATTCTGTGGTTATTTTGAATGCAATTTCTTTTTCTATCTCCTGGAAGTTTAGTTACTAACAAAAAGACAGAAAGAGAGAGAGAGAGAGAGAGAGAGAGAGAGTGAGTGTGTGTGTGTGTGTGTGTGTGTGTGTGTGTGTGTAAACCCACATGCAAATTAACAAATGAATGAAAAACATTATTAAACACTGTAGCAAACACTGCTAAGTATTAGGAATATCAACAGAAACAAGTAAGATATTTCACAAACTATAAGAGCTTATATTCTAATAAAGGAAGACAATATAGACTGGGGGGGGACCAGCAGGCAGGGAAATCAGTAGAACGGTGATGGGAATCACACAGCAACTAACATAGCCTTCCCAAGAATGCTAGTGGCAATCTGATTACTATTCTCAAAGGTAGAGGAGAAAAGTGGGGGTGGGGCAACTGAGGCCAAGTAGACCTGGCTGAACTGAACTGAGGCCAGGCTGAATGCTCACCAATAAGAGGCCAGGTCACACACATGAGAACATCAGTATATGGCAGAGGAGAGCAGATGACAAGGCACAAAGACGGCCATG
Source organism: Phascolarctos cinereus (assembly GCF_003287225.1). Classification (NCBI taxonomy): domain Eukaryota; kingdom Metazoa; phylum Chordata; class Mammalia; order Diprotodontia; family Phascolarctidae; genus Phascolarctos; species Phascolarctos cinereus. Next base: position 203,812,657 of record NW_027555847.1, on the reverse strand, counting down.
TAACTTTATCAAATAAAAGTGGTTAAAAAAATGTTGCTTTATCCTTGCTGTTATTGGAAAGACACCAAATGTTTTTCCATTGCAAATAACAGCAGCACAAGGTTTGAGATAGATAATGCCAACCATATTCTGCTTTTTAATGTCCAACATACATGGGTATAATATTGTTATCAATAGTTTTTCCTACATCTATCCATGTAACTCATTTTCAGTGTTTTTGTTATCAATGTCTATTTTATTCAATTTTTTAAACGTAGAACCATTTCTAGCATAAAACAAATTTTGTCATAGTAAATAAGTTTTGAATATATTATGACAGCCTTTGCAAATATTTTATTCAGTGATTATTCTGCAGTTTTCTTTCTTTGCCTTATCTCTTCCTTCTGTGACCAAAAATACTCATTTTTGCGTCAGAATGAGTTTGGTAAGATGTTCTCTCTCTCTCTGTTTATGTTTATACATACATACATATACATATATATATATATATATATATACATATATATATATGTTGTGTGCACATATGTGTGTGTGTGAATGTATACACACATATATGTGAATGTATATACACACACGTAAGCAGCTTAAGTAATATTAGAATAAGCTGCTCCTGAAATGTTTTATATAATTCATTTTTAAAGCTACCCCAACCCCAATTAAAAAAACAAGACTTTCTTTGTGAATTTAATTTTTGCTTCTAGGTTAAGATCCTTTAAATTTTCTACTTAAGTTAATGGTTTTGTTGGCATTTTGCAGTATTTCCTTTATTTCTTCTTTGTTATGAATGCTCATTTATCATTTTACAAATTTGGTTTTTTCCTCTCTTTTTAAAAATCTAATTATTAGGTAATGGTTTGTCTATTAGTTTAATTTTAAAGTCAGCTCAATTTTTTGCATCAACAAAGGTTTTTTGCATCTCAATTTTGTTGTTCTTGCCTCCCCTACCTTATAGGCAAGGAAAACACCTGGGGCCAGGCAATGTGTCCTCACCACAGTCACTAACCAGGAAGTCAGCCTCATTCCTAATTGCACATCCATGCCAATATAACATTGGCTCTAGCATGTCTTATGGCAAATCCTTCCCCTCCCCACTGGAAGTCCACAGGCATTGGGCAGTTTTATCTCCTGAGACAGTCTGTTGATTCTTTGCTACATTTTGTATTCTTCATTATTCTGGAGTAGGTTCTGAAGGAGGTGGTCTTGTCTGGAACCTTTCACATCAACCTATTTGCCAGAGGTCCCAGTGATCTCTCCCCATCACCAAATCGAATGGCCTTTTTTCTCAGTCCTCATCTGAAGCAAGATAGTGTTGACCACCCCTCTTTTGGATACTCCTTTCCTTCTTCTTTTTTTTTTGGGTGATATTGTTTTGTCCTGGTTCTCTCAACCTGCCTGTTCTTCAGAGTTTCTTTTGCTGGATCATCATTCATATAGCATACCCCACCTATGGGTGTACCCCAAATTCTGGGCTAGATCTTCTCTCCACGCTCTCCTGGTGAACACATTAAGTCCTATGGGCTCAATTACGATCTCTGCACAGACTACTGCCTGATCTACATACCACCTCTGGTGTCTCTCCTGGGCTCCATGTTTGCATTTCAAACTATCTTTTTTCAGGCTGGATGTTCAATAGTCATATTACAAGACAGATTTCACTATCTTTTGCCAATCCTATCCTAAACACTATCCTTAGTGGATTAAGATAAACACACGATTTACATGAACTGATGCAGAGTGTTTCATAAGTCTTACTCAAGTTTTAAGCTTTAATAGCTTACATTTTATATTTAAGATCACAGTAGCACTCATGAGCACTGGAGCTCTCTAGCCCAGCAGTTCCTAAACATTTTGATCTCAGGAGTCCCAAACACTCTTAAAAATTGATAACCCCAAAGAGCTTTTGTTTATGTGGGCTCTGACCAATATTTACCATATTAGATAATTTTAAAATATCTATCAATATATTTTTTAAAAATGATAACTTCATTACATGGCAACACATTGCATTCTTATTCCAAAACAAAAAAAAATTTTATAGAACAGCATTATTTTACATAGTTTTGCAAATCCCTTTAACGTCTGATGCATTTTCATACCTGCCTCTGAATTCAACATTACAATGTTATTTTAGCTGAAGCATGTTAAGAAAATCTAGCCTCACATAGATATGTGGTCAGAAAAGAGGATAATTTTAACATGCATCATAATATTATGATGAAAATATTTTTAACACTGCAGACCTCAAAAGGGTCTGAGGGACTTGAGAAAACTAAGGTCAAGGTAGGTGAAGTGACTTGCCCACAGTTACACAGGTATTAAACAGCAGGGTTAGGATTTGAATCCAGGTAGAGTTTTCTTTCTACTCCATCTCATTATATACTTGTGTCCTTCAATAGAACATAAACTACTTGAAGGCAAATAGTTACCTTTTGTTCTCTGGATCTCCAGTATCCAGCATGGTGCCTGGCATAGAACAAACATTTAATGAATACCTCAGTTAAGTCAACAAGCATTTCTCAAGAGGCAACGAGCATTTCTTAACCATCAACTACACACCAGGCACTGTGCTGAACACTGAGGACACAAAGTAAAAGACATTTTAAAAAGAAATACAATATAATGAGGGACACAACATGCAAACAACTGGGTACCACATATACAAACACACACAGAGGTTAAACTGGAGATAGTCTCAAAGTGAAAGCACCAAGTTTAAGGAGTAACGGGAAAGGCTTCTTGCAGGAGATGGGACTTTTAAAGGAGACTGAAGGAAACCAGAGAAGCTGGAAGGTAAAAATAAAGAGGAAGAGAGTTCCAAGAATGGGAAGGACAAATGAAGAATATTAAGTGATTGATAATATTTCTATTTCTAGGCAAATGTAAAGTGCCTTATGTTAGTCTCAATAAAAGTTTGTTGAATTTCTCTAAATGAATATTCACATATAGAAATTATTTTCAATGGGACCAAGTCTATATTATGAAACTATACTGAGGTTTGACTAGACCTCTCTTCTCCTTTCCAGATTTAAATTCTTCTATAACAAATATCTAAAGGACTAAAACCTCCAAGAAGGCAGTTATTTTCAATTAGCTACAAAAGACCGATATAGAACAAAAAGGCAAAATTACTCCAATGAGGTTTTCATTATAGGAAGAAATTTCTAATGAAAAGCTGTCTAACCAAATGGAATACTATTTGAAATAGCAAGTACCCTAGTCCTAGAAATATTCAAGTTTCAAATACTATAAAATAGGATTCTTGCCTGGAGTAGGAAATCTGATTAGATTATTTTTAATGCTTATGACAATTTTAAAAAATGGTATAGAGTTGTTTTTTTTTAAAAATATAATTACTTATAGAGGCTTTATTGAGAAAACCAGGGATTTTAGGTGTTAGCATGAGGGCCCATCTTCTTGCCAAATATAGGGCACTATGTTGACAAAGTATCAGCTCGAAAGCCATTCTTCTTCTGTTACCCACTTTGAATCTGACCTTACTTTTTTAATCCAGGTCAGAGAACCAAGACTTTACCTTCTAGAATTAGACCAACCATTTCAAGAGTTACAAGGGGATCTGTCTCCCAAAACAACTTCATCCTCAAAAGAGGAGCCATTTTGAAGCAGACCCTGGTATTCAGAAGCAATGAGACGTACCCCGATCAGAGAGACAGGATTTTCTCCCCAAACCTTGAGTATGTGTAGGTCTTGAACAGAGACAAACAACTGCATGGCTACAATGCAGACATACCTGTTCTGCTCCAGCAAAAACTGCTACTAGCCTTCTCACTTGGCTTCCCCATACCCAAGCCCACTGCAAAAACATTCAAACTATAACTCACTGCCACACTCTACTCCTCCTCCCCATCTCAACTTGCCTATTACCATAAACGGTACCAGATTATCCCCGACACCCAGGATGGAAACCACAGAATCATCCGTTATTCTTCTTCCTACAAACTCCATAATCACCACAAATTCTTCCTTTGAAATGTTTCTCTAAATCTATCTTTTCCCTCTATTCCAGGAACTCTGCAGTCAATTCTAACAGTTCCATAGAACTGCAACAGCTCCAGGGAAGTGCTTCTAATCTCTGCCTTTTTTAGTCCAACCTTGACACTACTGCTGTTACAATGTCACCAAAACCATACAATGGCAACTAAGTACAAAATTCTGAGCCTGATCAGGTCCATAACTCTCCACAATATAGTCTCATCTTAACCAACCATATTTTCCCAACATTTCCCTTATCTTAGCCAATTTTTATCTCCCTAGGGTTCTCCAAAGACAATACTTCATTCTAGTCAATCCAATATCGTAACGATTACCCAAATACACCATTCACTTTTCCATCTGAGTCTTTTGACAGATAATGTGCCACCTGCTAGGCATTATGTTCCTCAGTTCCTGTCCAGATCTTCCCTCTCATTGAAATCCCATCACCTGCTTGAAGCCTTCCTTCCTCAAGCCCACAATGATCTCTCCTTAACTCCCATTATCACTAACTGTATACATCACTCATCTTGATACATAATTACATAGTGCCTTAACTTCTATTTAACTGCTCCATCTGTCTGTCTTTTTCCCCTTGAGACTGCTTCAAGCTCTTTAGTGTACTACTAACACAGTTTAATTGCTCAAAGCAAATTTACTAAACTGAACTAAGTTTGAAATAAGTTTTTCAGGAAAAAAAATGCTGTCTGGTACAGATTTGTTTTAAAGTTTAAAGAGATGAAAACATAATAACTTTACTATTGTGAAGGATTATCCTTCTGTTTGCCTTTTCTCCTTCTTAAAAAAAAAGTCAGAGAGACACTACTTCGAAAGAATAGAAAAATCAGTCTTGCTTCTTATATGTCAAATCCCCCTCCTATAAAATACCATTACAAAGCAAAGTACACCATAATGAATGAATTTACAAGATCCAAGTGATGCTTCCTAGTAAAAGTTCTTTACTGTTCTTTACAGTTAAAATGAACCACAGCAAATAACAAAGTATGGAAATATTTTCTCCTCTAAATGGCAATCTTATTTAAAGTGTATTAGTTTGGAAAATTGCTGAAGCAAATATAGTAAATATATTTAATGGAATACTATTACAATGTAAGGAGCAACAAATCTTAAAGAAGTTGGAAGAACAGGGCAGCTAGGTAGCGCAGTGGATAAAGCACCGGCCCTGGATTCAGAAAGACCTGAGTTCAAATCCGGCCTCAGACACATAACACTTACTAGCTGTGTGACTCTGGGCAAGTCACTTAACCCCACTGCCTAACCAAAAAATAAATTTTTTTTTTCAGGCAATCAGAGTTAAGTGATTTGCCCAAGGTCACACAGCTAGTAAGTGTCTGAGGACCAATTTGACCTCATGTCTTTCTGATTCCAGGCCCAATGTTCTATCCACTGCATCACCTAGCAGTCCTTAACAAAATACTTTTAAAAATCCTGATTTACAGACCACTCTAGGTTAAGAAACCTTGGCTTAGATCAAAATAATGATGTTTTGCAACAACAATTAATTGCAGTTCATTTAACTTTAACTATGGTAGTTCACATTATAACAGCAGGAGAATGGGGAAGGAAATCATTACAGTAGACTTTGAACGAAACAAAATGTTTCAACTCTGATATCCTCAAACTGACACGATTTTGTTGAATATCCTATACTCAACAATCAAAACTCCTAAAACATTAGAGCAGGAAGGGCCCTTAAAGATCATTTAGTCTAATCCCCTCTTTTTATAAAATGAAAAAAATTTCTAAATCAAAATTTACTCATTTAATAGATACCATGTAATAGAAAAATAAAGGGGATTAAGCACTAGACCTGTGATTTCACTGGTATAGTGAACTCCATGAATGAGGAAACTCTACCAGTGCAGGTCGGCACCCTCTCTGCAACTTAACAGTCTTACAGAGTTGCCTAGGGCACTGAGAGGTTAAGTGACTTACCCAGGGTCACACAGAATATGTCAGAGGCAGGACTTGAACCCAGGTCTTCCTGGCTCCAAGGCCAGCTCTCTACGCCATGCTGCCTCTCCAAAAAGAAACAAACAAAACAAAAAACAAAACAAACAAAAAAAAAAGAGAAAATATTTTATATATACACATATACATTTATATACACACAAAATACAACTTTTAAAAGTTAATTTCATAGGAACAAAGTTTTCACCTATTTTCAAGCAGCAATAAACATTCCTCCAAAGTTTATAGTCTTCCTATATTTCAGTAGGAGAAGAAAGTGAAGGATGCAGGAAGTCTGGGATATCTGGCCACCAGAAGTTCCAAGAATTATATGGCATGAATCAGAACAAATGAGGGCCCCTCTTGGATTCAATGGTTTATTCAGTCATGTGACTCTGGAATGATATTTGCAATCACTGTGAACCAAAAGAAACATAACCACTGTACTTCCTGTAAAGTCTAATATAATACAGTAATACAAAAATTAGAGATCTTAAAAAGAAAAAAGTTACATGTGAAAGATGCACACCACGTTATTATTGCCTTGTCTGTTTTTCAATACCTATAAATGGTGTTCTTTGTTGCCTCACAGCCTTATGGTCCAAAAAGAGGAAAAAGTTGGTTACAGCTAGAAGGAGCTTGGGTAATTATGTCCCCAAGGGATGCAATGCCAAGCACTCCATTAAACACTGGGAATACAAATACAGAAAAGATACTCCCTACCCCAAAGGGGGAGACAGCATACACCGTTTTACATAATGGCCAGGAAAGGGTAAAGTCACAGGGGTGGAGAATGGAGTCATACAGCAGATGATGGTCATGCCCATTCCTGGAGCAAAGATAGCATTTATTTGATTAGTATTCCCAGTGGATAAAGTGGAAATGAAGTATGCACTTGATGACATGAAAAAACAAAAAAGCATTTATTAAGTGTTTACTATGTACAAAACAAGAAGATAGCATAGTGGGATGGCTAGGGCACGGCTGGTCAACTGCAGTCTCACCAGTCACCTTTTCTCTCTTTTCTTCCACATGTCATTCTTCCTCAGTGCATGTGAATCACTCCCACTGATTCAATTAGCACCTTTACTCAGATGCTCCTAAATCTATAGATCTAGCTCTGTCTCCCCAGAGTGCCAGTCCTGCACCTCCAACTGTCTCTGCTTACTGAAGACCAGAATGTAACACTCACACCTCTAAAATAAAACTCTTAATCTAAGACCTTCTAACTCTCTTACAAACTTTACTATTTTTATTGAAAACATCATCATTTTTCCTACAGTGCAGATTTGATGTCTTTGAATTGTTCACCCTCCCTCACCCTCTCACTTCCACTAAATTTCCAAGTCCTGTCAATTCTACTTCCAATCAAACCATCAACAAGCATTGGTTTATTTAGTGTCAGACCTTAAAAGCTAGGTTCTAGAGACAGAGATTCAAAATTGAGACATTCCCTGCCTCCAAGAAGCTTACCTTGTGCTAGGAGGACACATTCACAGATAGATGCTATAGAATTTTTTTTTCTAATAAGCATTGATGGGGAAAAGGCACTAACAACTAGAGAAAGCAAGGAAAGGCATTTTGAAAGCAATGGATCTGAGCCTTGGAAAGAACTAGAGGTTTCAAAAGGCAAAGGGTAAAAGGAAGAGGCAGAATGCAGTCAAAACATAAATTTTCATACATTCCTCTCTTGAGTTTTGGTTGTCACATGTGGCGTTATGGACCAGATGGACCTTGAGGCTCCTAGCAGCCCTTACATTCTACAATCCTCCTCAGTCCAACTTCTTTTGTCTTTTCCATTTCCACTTCTTGTATATAAGCATGTGTGACTAGACTACCTCTAACTCTGCTTACATCCTTGACAGTCAAAGATCCTCAGTACTTCAATCTCCCTGCTTCTCAGTATCACCACATCTCCAAGGCTCCTTCCAATCCTGACATTCTTCAATACTCAGTCCCTGCATCTCACTAAGGTTCAGCTCCCCATTGTGTCAAATGAGGTCCTTAAACTGAATGATCTCTTAAAGCTTTGACATTCTCTGACTCTCATGGAGTCCTCCTCCTTGAGGCTCATTATACCTATGTTCCTCAGTGCAAATAGTTTTGATTATTTCCCCCCTTTCCCTCCCTACTTTTTACCTTGGATTTGTACCCTTGCCTGTCCTCTATGGGAAACGAATGCACACAATCTAATCTGAGCCCTTGCTGGAATACAACAATACCCTCATAAATTCCCTAATCTGATTCCCCATAGTACCCAATTCGAACCTCTTCTCCCCTCTCCACAACAACCACGTAACACTTCTCACATAATGTTGATATGCTAATTACAAGAGTTCTTAACTATAAAAATTTCCTAAGAACTTCTATTTATTAATATTCTATAAGCTTAATTCCAGTGCATGCTTGTATTTGAAAGCATCAGAATACACCTTTTTATATTATTCTCTAGGTCAGACTTCTCTAATTTATATTACAGTGTCTGTAAATTAGTCCAAATTATTGAGTTTTTACTATGATTATAAAATTCAAGACAATTTACTGAAACTAATGACTCAAATAAAGCTGTTAACTAAACAATTAAAACTGACAATGGAACTATAAAGAGGAGACCAAATTAGTAAAACCTTGATTAACCAGAACTCTAAATAATTTTTTAACATGTCTTTTTAGGGAAAAGAAAAAGATGACAAAAATCTGATTCAATAACTGTTCTATTTAAATAACAAATTTCCTGTGTGTGTCCTTAACTCAGTACAAATTCAGTTCAATATTCTTCTGGCAAATATTTTGGAAAGGAAAAAACTCACCTCTACTAAAAATAAAAATTAGAAAATTTCCCCAGTTCAATAGTAAGAAACTGAACTAATATTTTAAAGTTTTAGATTAGTTAGAAAATAAACTAATTCACTGTTCTATTAACATATTCTTAAACAATTTTTTAAACAATGAAGCATATAAAAAGATATTCAAGCTATCTATAGCCAATCAAAAAATGTTCCACTAATATTTACACAAATTCACATTAAAGTCTCATATCCATCAGACTGGAAAATTACCCACCCACCCCCAAAAAAGGAAAATGATAAATACAAAAGGAAATATGGGGAAACAGGCACATTTATGCACTGTTAGGGAAACTGAATTGGTACAGCCATTCTGGAAACAAATTTGGAACTAAGCCCCAAAAGTTACTAACCTGTGACCCTTTGACCCAGAGATACCACTACTAGGCCTATACTTGAAAAAGATCAAAGAAAGAGGAAAGGGTTCTATATGTACAAAAAATATTTATAACAACTCCTTTTCTTGGTGGCAAAGTATTAGAAATTAAGAGGGTGATGTCCATCACTTGGGGAAAGGTTAAATAAATTATAGTCTATTAACATAATACTACTGCGCTGTAAAAAATTATGAAAGACAGCTTCAGAGAAACCTAGGAGACTTGTATGGATGGATGCAGGGTGAAGTGAGTAGAACCAGGAGAACAATTTATACTATAATAACAACATTGTAAAGGAAACAACTTTGAAAGATTTAAGAACTCTTATCAATTCAATGATTAAACACAATTTCAGAAAAATGATGACAAAACAATCTCCTATAACCTAAGAGACATAAGGGACTAAACAGAAGGAATGAGATAAACTTTGAGACACGGCCAATAGGAATTTTTTTTGGGGGGGGGCGCACTTCACTAAGCATATATGTTACAAAGTTTTTTGTTTTTTCCTTTTTTATTCCCACCAGAGGAGGAGGAGGGAGAAGGAACAAATGAATATTTGATAACTGAAAAACAAAAATTTAAGTGAAGTATAATTGGTACTATCTTTGTGCATGGTTAATATTTAAATGGAGGATAATATATGTATGTATGTACAAGTTGGAACAATATCCTCACCCCTTCCCCTATGTAAGTAAGGACAGTCTTTCCATTAAAGTTTTTGAGACCTTCCTGGAAAGGTGGTTGGCCCATGGGACCAGAAGCTCCGATTGCTGATATCACTTCCTCAAAACCAGAGAACAAAGCATCTAAGAGGAATTCCAGGGGAACTCTGATGCTAAGCTAGTAGATCAGGATGGGCAACTTAGGCAAGGGAGCTTCCCTCTGCTGAATTAACTGGCATCTTCAATGCCTCTTCTTGTTGGAATATCCTGCTGTAATGAAGGAAATCTCTTTTTGTTAACTGTTGAACAACCTATAAGAATTGCATCTATCAAACCTAAACTATCAGGGGAGTGGCTCTTAGGCCCAGCCCAAAACAGTGTTTAGTATTTTTACATAAGATTTTATTTCTACTCTTGAAGCTCAATAAACCACCTGAGTAAACCGAAGCACCTCAAGTACCTAACTCCATTTTCACATATCAAAATGGCAAAAAGTGTATCTAAAATAAAAGTTAAGCACTATTGACATTGACGGACAAACAGTAAACAATAAATAAAAGAGTTATACAGTAATCACTAAACACTAGAAGTAGGAGACATAGAAATCAGGAAACTACTCTTTCTACTTCTAAAAAGGCTTTTCTTTCATGAAAAATCTTTTTAGACCAGTTGTCATTTATTTATTAGAAAGATCATGGTGAAGAACTCAAGTATAGAATAGATGACTGTCAGGGATTCAATGCAGAAAAGATTTAGGAATAGTTGGGACTAGCTGACTTTCAACACAAAGAATAAAGAATTTATGACTGTGAGGAGGCAGAGCCAAATGGCAGTGATAGGAAGCAATGTAGTAAGCTACCTCCACAAACTCTTCTAGAATGATCTAGAAAATTCACCAAATGAAATATTGACAGGAAAATGAAAAAAAAAAAATCACAGCTGAGTTGTTTATTCAGCCCAACTCAGCATAGGGAGATAGATAGGGAAGTCTGTAGAAAGCAGAGACAGGGCTGAGCATGGGCACTGAGGGAAAATAGGTCCCATACAGAGTACCACCAGGCTCATGCTAATAAAAGCAAACTCACAACTTTGTTACCACCTACTCAGTTGTGTGTCACAGGTACAAGACACAGTGAGAAGAGAACCTGTGCACAAGGGTGGTGTTCCCAGGCAGGGAGGCCCTGGGTGGTAAACTGAGAAAGGAGAAAGTTCAAAAGTGAGCAGCAGCAGTGTGGCTCAGGCCCCAAGCTCGGAGCAGGGTCTCACTTTCAGCATCTAGTGCAGCCTGCAGTGGAATAACCAAGGCAGGAAATCCAGACCAAAGAGAAACCTACAATTGTGCCACTCTGAATCAACACAGCTTTACAGCTTTTCCAGCAGGGCAACAGTGGCTGAGTCGAAGGCCAGTCTACTATTGCTCAGACCCAAACCCAAGTCAAGAACTTGTAGATCTCAGACCAGGAGAGCAGTAATCAGTCTTTGCCTGGATCAGACCCCTTTGCAGCACTGAAAGCCTATAGGTTCCCAGTTAATTCATGAGATCCTAAAATAACACAACACTAAATATCACAAGAATGCTGCAATAGGACTAGCCCAGATCTTTCCTCCTGGGGCAGAGTCCAGCCCTAACATCAAGTCTGAAGTCAGGAAGTAGGCTGGAATAACTGGAAAACAAAAAAAGAACCTCATCATAATGAGCTATTATGATGGCAAGAATGTTCAAGACACAAACACAGAAGAGAATGACTATAAAATATCTACAAGTACTGTCTGAGAGAAAAACACAGGTTGGCCACAAACTCCAACTAGAATTCCTGGAGGAGATGAAGCAAGAGTTTTCTGTTTTGTTTTGTTTTTGTTTCTGCTTTTTGGTGAGGCAATCGCTGTTAAGTGACTTGCCCAGGGTCACACAGCTAGTAAGTATCAAGTGTCTGAGGCCATATTTGAACTTAGGTCCTCCTGACTCCAGGGCCAGTGCTCTATCCACTGTGCCACCTAGCTGCCCTAAGAGTTTAAAAAAAAAAGTTTAAAATGATGTTGTAAATGGAATAAGAGCACTGGAAGAAAAAATTGGAAAGGAAATGAGAGCTATGAAAGAAAGAATGGGAAAGTGAATTAACAGCTTGGCACAATAAGTTTAAAACCTTGTCCAAGCAACAAACTCCCTGAAAATTAGAATGGACCAAATAGAAGACAATGCCTTCATAAGGCAACAAGAAATATTACAACAGTCAAATGGCTGAAAACATAGAAAAAAATGTAATGTACCTCATAGCAAAAACAACGAACTAGAAAACAGATCAAGGAGAAATAAACTAAAAATCACTGGACTATCCTGAGCACCATGACAAAAAAAAAAGAGCCTAGACATCATATTTCAAGAAATCGTAAAACTGCCCAGATGTCTTGGAATCAAAAGGTAAAATGGAAACAGAAAACATCCACCAGTCACTTCCTGAAAGAAACACCAAAATGATAAGTCTAAGGAACGTCACAGCCAAAACCCAGAGCTTCCAAGAACAAAGAAAAAAATTCTGTAAACAACCTGAAAGAATTCAAATACTGAGGAGCCACAGTCAGGATCATACATGATTTAGCAGCCAGCACTATAAAGGAAAGGACAACTTAGATATGAAATTCTAGAAGACAAAGGATATGGATATACAGCCAAGAATAAGGTGCCCAGCAAAACTGAGTATAATACACTACAGAGGGAGGGAAATGGACCTTTGATGAAATAAAGGCCTTCCAAACATTCCTAATGAAAAGACTAAAAGACTAAAAACTCTGAAGATCAAACACATGAAGAAAGAAACATAAAAAGATAAACGAAAGGCCAATGACAAAGAACTAAACAAAAATAAACTGCTTAAATTGAAATAAATAGGGAGATGATGTATGTATCCCTTCAGAACCATGTCATTGGGGTTCATAGAGCAAATCCAATTAGTCAAAGCCTGAGAGTGGTTCTGTTATATCTTAGCAATCTTAAGAAAAGAATGGAAAGAGAGGGGAATAAGGAGGGTGCACACAAAAAGACATCAATACAAAGAAGGAGGAACGGTGAAAGGAGAGAAGGAACAGGTGATACTCGAACTTCACTCTCATGTGAACTGGTCAAAAGAAAAAAAATAACACACATAGAGTTGAGTACAGAAATACATCTCATTCAACAAGGAAACAAGAGGGGAAAGGGGGAAGAGGAATTACATGGAGGGTAGATTAAGGGAAGGATTAGCCCTAAGTAAAACAAACTCTAAAGATGTATAAAAATATTTATAGCTTTTTTTTGAGGTGGCAAAGAATGGGAATCTAAGGATATGCTCATCAATTGGGAAATGGATAAACAAGTTATAGTGTATGAATGTAATAGAATGCCACTGAACTCTTATCAGTATATAATGTCCAATCAGGATTCCAGGACTAATGATGAAACAATCTCCTGATAGAGAGGTGAAGAACACAGAATTCAGAACAAGACAGGTGTTTTTTTGGACATGGCCAATGTAGAAATTTGTTTTGAAATGTTTGTAATGCATTTTGTTTTCCTGTGTTCTCAACTGGGGTTAATAGAAGAGTGGTAGTGAGAAGGCATATTTTGGCTGACTAAAAAAAATTTTCTAAGGTTAAAAAGGTACTAGAGTACACTTTCTTTGCCAGAGGTTAAGGATAGGAGCAGGGAATGATGATAATAATAACAACAACAAAATTAATCTACTGACTAATTCCTAAATCGTTACTTGCAACAAGCTAATGTCACATGGTAAAATTTAGACTCTTCTAAGCATACAAATTACTCCATGATTTGGCCCAAAATATCTTCTGAATGTTACCACCAAATAACCATCTTCCAGAACCCTCCAATCTAACCAAAGGTTACTCAATCCCCTGCCTCCATGCTTTTGCTCTGTTCTATCCACCTAAAATATCTCTCTCCTTCCCTGACTAAATAAAGCTTGTTTATCCTGCAAAACCATAGTAACATTTTCCCCATAAAACCTTCCCTTCCCGACCCAACCTATATTTAATATATTCACAAAAATATTTACCAAGTGAGCCACATCACACCCATTAAGTATTCCATGCCTTTTCCCTCCTCTCTACTCTCTCTTACCTCAGTTCCCCATAGGTTCAATAATACTTCAAATCACCCAGCTTCACACAAACTCGTCTCATCCTTGACTCCTCAGACTCATTTACCCCACATATCCAGCTGTTAATCTTGTCATTTTTACCTCTATGTCTCTATACATCCCCATCTCTTCATTCACACAGCAACCAATCCATTTATAGTAATAAGTCCTCATCACTTCTTGACTATACTACTGCACTTCTAATTGGTCCCTTTGCCCCAAGCCTCTCTACTCCAAGCCATCTCCCACACTGCTGTGAAAGGAGATTTTCCTTACATGTGAGTCAGATCAAGTCAACCCTACTGGTCAACACCATCCTCCTCCTCTTCCTCCTCATTAAACTCCAATGGCTATATTTTCAGATCAAATATAAACTCCAACTTAGAATTTAGAATTCTTCTATCATCATTTACCACCTCACTACACTTCCAGATGTGATGATGAGAAACTTATTCTGCAAGATGAAACAAACACTGAAATTCACACCTCCTCACCACCCCTTGCCCATGGGGCGCGCCTGCCTCCCTCTGACTGGAAAGAGTGATGGGTGGACAGTGGAGAACTCCTCCCATATCCTTGAACATTCAAGAAAGACACTCATGGATTGACCTCATCATTTCCCACCCAGCTGCCCTCCTAGTCATCACAATTATCAGAAACTTATTTTCTCCAAAACTTCTTCAATCCTAACTAACACCTCCTTAGATGATTTCCCATCCTAGATGAAGAACTTTATTAGCCTCATGCTACCCAAACAACAACATCTCCCTCCTCCAAACCTCTTGCCCCCAGCTTTTCAGGTTCTTTTTATGTGCTGTCCTTGCCCCTTTCCTCCACCATTAGACTGTGACCTCCATGAGGACTGGGGCTGTTTCATGCCTTTCTTTGGATCCCTAGTGTTTATCACAGCACCTAGCACATAGCAGAAGCTTAAATGTTTATTGACTCTTCACAACCTGGCCTTTTTTGTTTTCCAGCGTCTTGACATATTATTCCCCTCCACAGACTGTATATCTTAGACTTTTTCCTTTTAACACAGAGCATGCCATCTCCTCCCTCCTTTGCTTCTATAATGCTTTCCAACCACTGCTCTACCTCTTAGAAGTCCTGGCTTCCTTCAAACACCACTCTCTACAGGAGACCTCTAATGGGATCCCATCCCCTAACCCCCAATCACTAGTGCCTTCCGGTCCCTAGTACTCATGTTTCATGTAGATACAGGATGGGAATTATTTCACTTTTATCTCTGCATCCATAGCATTTAGCACTGATGGTGAATGCATTTAATAAATGCTTGAAAACTGATTTTGAATGCCTGTGATTAGCATAGTGGGTTTTTTTTGGTAACATGCTTAATAAAGGGTTAATTTCAATAGATGGGAAAAATGACATTCATGTTACTGAAAAAATAAAATATGTAATAAGACTTACTTTTCCCTGTTGTTATTCCAACCCCTAATTGTTCCCTTCAATATTAAAATGAATAGTTCAAAAAGCTCATCCTAACATTATATTTTTGATTAAACTAAGAACAAAAGGCAAATTAGCTGTGTGGCCCTGAGTATACCAGTATTTCTGAGAATCAATTCCTCAGCTATAGAATGAAAGGGCTTGATTAGAAAAATTCTAAGGTTGCTTTCTGCCCTAAAATCTAGGATATTTCATAGAGAACGCTTTGTAAAGATTTTAATTCCTCTAATCCTGGGGTCAGCAAATTACAGCCAGAAAGCCAAATCTGGCTTTATTTTAAAATGTAAAAGCCATCCTTAGCTCAAAGTTCACAAAAAACAGAATTTGCCCAATTTGCCTACCTCTGCCCTAATCTAAAACTACCATATTTTAAAGATAAAATATTTCAAAAGAAAAAAGCAATCATACTATATGGCTGAGAATGAAACCTTAGAAATTGACACCTTTTCAAAGAATTTTTGATAACAGTAATAAAGTGTGCTAACTTACTGAATATCTGGCTTTAATGAAATCTGCCCTAAATTTCAAGTCCTCAGGTTTCCAACAAACATTTAAGGATTAAAAAAAGACTCAATATGTCAAGGCTGAGCCTTATTTTTAGGACTTAGATTTTAGACCAAAAAGAATTCAGAATTTAAAATTGTATGTACAACAGACTATTCTATATTACTTTGGCCCATAATGCATATCATCTATATTTATAACAGGAACAAAATGACAAAATGGACTATTTGCCATATATATTGTCACGTAAAGCCAAACCTTTATAAATGAAAAATCAAATTTTCACTATACCTGTAGCTGGAGTCGAATTGCTCATGGTAAAAGGCCCGTTAGTGATACCAGAAGAAAGAAGCTCATCAGATCCCCGCTAAAAATGGGAAGGGAAAAAAAGAAGTTAAAACAGGCTTTCTACAATGAGACTATTTAACTAGGCAGCACATGCTGTCGGCATCAGGGTTTACAATAAACAACGGTTATTCTGATTACATAAAAAGTGACAAATTATAAGCCCTATTCTACTCTGAACTGCCAAGAATTTTCTGTCCATAACATAAGCAAGACCCTATTCTAACAACGGAAAAGAAAGAAAATTAAGCCTCTAACATATAAACAATTTTCATTTCTCAAAAGTTTTTTAAATTATAGTTTACAAAACTATTTTATTCCTAATTTAAGCATTACTCTAAGATCATAACATTATTTCTAAATGTTTTTACAGAAGTCTAAATACAACACTGTTGAAAGCAAGTTGGTACACCAAAATACGTTGCTTTTATAAAATTTGATCTACAAACTGAATTTGGAGTCAAAGGACCTCAAAAATAAAACCCCAGTTTTATTTACTATCTATGTGACTTTGGACAAATGACTTAGACCCCCTGCCTGATAACTCTATAAATGAGAGAACTAAACTAGGTGACCTCTAAAGACCTTCCAAAATCTAAATCCTTAAACTACAAAATTGAGAAATCATAGGATGATGTTACAAAATATTTCAAAACAGATATGTTAAAACAGCAAGCTCCACTATGACATTTAAATCATGGCTTTATTCAAACTCATCTTAAGTGCCGTATTAGAAATATGTTGGATAAAATAATGGCTACTAGGTACCAAAATGCAAGTAAAACTCCAAAAAATAAAAAAAAAAATTTGAGACTAATGATTTTCACAATTTCCTCATGTGAAAATTACATGAGAAACAAATGCCAAATGCTCCTTACTAATATATGTTATAAAATAAATCGTGACAGAAATAACGCATTAGGTCAAATAGTCTTACTTCCTTAGAACATTAAAAATATAACTCAAATGAAGCTATGGCAAATAATAGGATTTAGGGCTGGAAGGGACCTTGGAAGATCACCTACTCCAATTATATAACTTTAAAGACAATAAACCTGAAGCCTAACTAATAAAATGACTTACACAAGGTTCCAGAGGTATTAAGCCACAGCCAGGTAATGGTCCTCCTCCCTTTTAAAGCATGTCTTTCAAAAGCCAAGCAAGAAAAGTTCTCTTTTATAGCTTTTTACATTTATACCATAATCACATCGAAGTACTTGCTAGATATCCTTTATATTCCCTTGATTTAAAAAATAGGTTTCTTATTTTTATTATATATAATAAAGTAAATTTAATGTGATAAAACTTCTGTGATAAGGACTTTTGTGATAAGGAATGGGTAAGATAAAACCAACTAGTACAGTCGACTAGTACATCTCACTTGTGTGACTCTTGTGTGACTCTGGGCAAAAGTCATTTAATCTTCTTAGGGTTTCAGTCTCTCCACCTCTTAAATAAAGTGTTTAGACTAGGTGGTCTTTAAGGTTCCTCCCTGCTCTAGAAATTTGATTCTATATGCTTCAGGAAAACCAAAAAGGTCAGAGAGAACTTGGGGAGGGATAGGGGAAAGAAGAGAAGCAAAAAAAAAAAAAAAATAAGAGGACTTCAAGTGCCCTGGAGTCCCAGAGACTTGGGGAAGAAAAATGAGTAAGGTGTACACAGGCCTAAAGCCAAGGAAGGAAATTGGAGAACAGCACAGAATAGAAAAATGAAAGGCTCTTCCTAAACGTAAGGGCCAACATAAGATTTAAAAGAGCCATGACAGCTATAGACCACCTAAGGACCAGGGGAAATGACATGAAGACTTATCTGGGCTGAACTTGATGAGCTTGATCTACAACATACCCTACATCCCTATACAACATTAAAGTAAGAAAACGGAACTGCAACTAACTGTGTCTTAAACTATACCAGTAAACCCGAATATGTGGCTTCATTTTAAATGAGAACAACTTCAACCTTTGTATAGAACTCATGGATTTTATGCTTAAAAACTTCTTCACAATTTCCTTGGGAAATAGATACTGGAAGCATCATATCCATTTTGTGTGACTATGGGCAAATCATAGAAGAAAAGAGGCTCAGAGGGGTTGACCTGCCCAATGTCACAATTTATAGTACAAGGAGTCAGGATTTAAATGCAGGTCTTTCCTGGTTCTACACATCTTTCCATTAAATCTCTTTTGCTACTCAGTTTATTTATCCTTTCCTTTTAAAAATTTAAATCATGTCTAAATTAAAATAAGCAAAACACCCAAAATTTTCTATTCCTCCATTAGCAAAAACTATGCATCTATAACAAGATAAAGAGATAGCAGTTGCCATACCCCAGAAGAAATCCCCCCCACTACATTCTTAGTTAAGGTGAAAAAGAAAAATAATAAGAAACGGTTATGGCAGATGTTTGTTCCTTTACCAACTAATCCATGTCCTTATTTATCCTCAGAGTAACTATTTGTACCAGAAACTTTTCAAAAATGCTGATTCTGGTTACCATATTACAAATGGGGAGAATATGTAAGTTAAAAAAAAAAAACCAAAAAACTTGTGGGAAATATTTTTTTACACTCCCCTGAAAAAAAAAGTACTTTAAATGAACTGTAATATAATGCAGTAGCCATTCTAGAATGCCAGTCAAATGACTTTTTATGTTTTCTTTTCCTGCCAGGAGTTTTTAATTTTAATTTCTTAAGAAAGAAGAAAATCAATTCATAATTGACTTACAGTATAAGTCTTATAGTAAACCCTTATATGATATTCCACCAAACCAAATTCTTTAGTTTATATCCATTCCTAATTGCTTTCTCTGGCTAGCCCCAATTCTTGGAACAGTCTCCCTCCTCAACTTCACCTACTGACTTCTTTGGCTTCCTTTAAGTCCCAACCAAAATTCCAATTCTTACTGGAAGCCTTCCCCAAATCTCTCAAGATAACCTCAATTCCAGTGTCTTCCTTCTACTGATTCATTCCCATTTATACTTTACTCAGTTTGTTTGTACATAACATTGGTATGCCCCATTAGAACATAAGTTCCTTAAGGGAAGGGATTGTCTTCTGACTCTTTTTGTAACCCCAGTCCTTAGCACAGTGCCTGGAATATAGTAGGTACTTAATAAAATTTTATTGATTGATTTTCCAGGACTCATTAACCAAGCTAAAACCACAGCATTTTAAAACAATATACAACATTAAAAACCAGTGCCTATAATTAAGCTGGTAACTATAATGATAACGGTATATGATACTAACTTCCTGGTATATCCAAAAAAAATCCCTAAATTTGTTTGTAAAATGTGGCATAATAAACTTTTAGTAAGTTTCTCTTTCAATTAATTAACAAATATCTATTAAACATTCTGTGCCAGTGCCATGCACTGTGTAGGTGCTAGGAATACAAGGACAAAAATGAAACAATTCCTGATACTTAAGGACCTCACATTCTATGGGGGAAGACACATACACATGTTAGTACACAAAAAAAAAATCAATAAAAGGTATCTAGAGGAAGAGAGTAAGGAATCAGATTTTAGGAGGAAAAGAGGTAAGAAAAGTTCTCGAGAAAAAAATGGCACTTGATCTGAAATGATTCAGGTAGTGGAAGTGAGGAAGGAGTGCATTTCAAGTAAGGGGAAAGTCTGTGCAAAGGCAGTAGAGAATGCTGACGAAGTCATCAGTAGAGGCTGAGTGTCCTGTGTGTGGAATAACAAGAAGGCCAGGATAGGTAGCCCACTGGTAGTAAGGTACAATGAAGCTGGAAAGGTACAGTGGAGTAGATCGTAAAGGACTTCAAATACCTACTGTATTTGATCCTAAAGAACGGGTTTCACTCCTCTGCCACAAACTTTGGATTCTATCTTTGGTATTTTAATGCCCTTCACGCTCTTGCTCCAACCTCCCTTTATGGCCAAATTATATTATCCCCTTTGCACACTGCACATATTTCAGCCAATGGGCCTACCTGATGTTCCTCCTTGGTATCCTTTGCACAAGCTGTCATATTTCTGAAATCCACTCCACTAGCTCTGCTCAAATGTCCCCTCCAAAAAGTCTCTCCTTATTGCCTTGGCTACTAAAGTCTCCTGTCCAAAATAACTTCGTATTTATTTTGCATATACTTATATGAACACATGTTGTCTCTCCTCCACTCCCACCCTCACTCCTCAATAAAATGCACACACCTTGGCAGCAGGTTGTTTCATTTTCTTCCTATTCTCTGCAATTTATCATAATGACAATTGGATATACTGCATAACAGGTGCTTTAAATGACAAATAAGTGGTTCTTTTCCTTCTCAAATAACAACCCTACAAGTACCCTGAATCCTATCACTTCCTATCTTCTCCAGATGATTTCCCCATTATCCTTCCCACTAATCTTCAATCTCTCCCAAATGACATGTTCCTCTATTACCACACACATCCAAGTGCTGCTCATCTTTAAAGGATGAAAAACCTTCAATGAAGCCTACTATTTCTTCTATCATCCTTTATCTTTCTTCCCCTCCTCAGCTAAACATTTATGGGAGAAAAAACACCATCTAGCAATGTTTGCTACCTCCACTTCCTCATTCAACTGACCTTTTAATGACCACATCAAATGGCCTTTACTCGATCCTCACCCTTCAAGCAACACTTGACACTTTTGACTACCTCCTCCTCCTCCAACCACTATTGGTTTTTGTGACTGCTCTATCTTGGTTTTTTCACCTGTCCGACCTTACCTTAGTATCCACTGCTTGATTTGATCAAAGTAACATACTAATTGTGCCTGTCACCCAAGACTGTTTTGGGCCTTCTATCTTCTCTAATTTCTGAATAGATGGTCTCATCAGCTCCCATGGGTTCACTGATCTATGCAGATTACTCCCAGCCCTGCTCTCTCTTGAGCTCTCATCTCACATCACTAAATATCTACTGAACAATCAAATTGGATACTCTAAGAACATCTTAAACTTACATCCAAAACAAAACATTATCTTTACCTCCCCAAACTGACCCCTCTTCCAAACCTCCCTACTACTGTCAAAGGCATCACCTCCATGTCATCCTTGACTCAGTCACTCTCACTCACCCCACACATCCAATCAGTTGCCAAATTTTGTCATTTTTATTTCCACAGACTCTGTAATATAAAACCCTATCTCTCCACTCACATAGCCATCACCCTAATTCAGGCATTTATTTATCTCTTGCCAAGACTACTGCAATAGCCTTCTAATTGGTCTCCTCGTCTCAAGTTTCTCATTCCAAACTTCCACACAAGCTAAAGTGCTTGTCTTAAAGCTTGAGTGTAATCATGTCAACCCTACATTTCCTGCTGTGTTTGGCATTTAAAACTCTTCATCACCTAGTCCTTCCAACCTTTCCTGCCTTTTTACACACTATTCCTCCTTCCATGAATTCCCAATCTTGTTTCTGTTTCTTCACATGATACGCCATCTCCCTTCTCTACGCCTCTGTACTGTCTGGAATGTTCTCTCCTGCTCACTCTCTCACCTCTTGAAATCCTGGACATCTTTCAAGTATCAGCTCACTTTCTGTAGGAGGCCTTTCCTTGTCCTTGTTCATTTTACCCATCTCCTTACCTCCCCCTTCAAGTGAGTGGGCCTTTCCCTCTTCAGTTACCTTCCAATAACTCTCCAAGTGTCTTTCAGGTCCTTATTCACATACACATTGTCTCCTCACCATGACAGCAAAGACTCTTATCTTCATATACCTAGGGCTTAGCACAGTTCTTGTGTCATATTAAGAGCTTAATAATGCTTCTTGATAGACTGATTTAAAAAAAGCATCATCAACTTCCTCATAAGATGGTTACCTGAATGCAGCTCAGACCCCCTGGGTTCCCACAAACCCACTCCAGTTTAAGGGGAAAAAAAAGCCCAAAGGTACACATCAGACCAAACCATTGAATGGGATGTCCCAGTGAAGACTTCTCAGTGTAATTAAGGTAATGAGTTCAGAAGGTAGTGTGAGAAATGAACTCTCAGAAGTGAAGGCTCCTCAAAGTGTCAAATAATTCTTGATTATTACTTTCAAAATACTCCCCCACTTAAACCCTGTTTTTTAAGCACTTAACAGAAAGAATAAGCCCTGCCCCACCCCCAACCTGAGCTTCCAGCCTCTTTCTTTGTCTTTGATTTTCGAGCTTAGAATGTAAGCCCACCCCCAGGTAAGGGGGTAAGAGGGTAAGGGATAGTGATGGGTGGAAACTTGTTTGCGTGGTGGGTGGAGGCTTGCTTTCATAAGGCGGCCCCTGTTACTCCACTTCTCTCTCTCTCTACGTGTATCGAAGGAGCAGACAGCCATCTCGCGAGATTGTAATAAAGGTAACCTTTACTTTCCACCATGAGGTCTCTGAGTTTATTTGGGTTGGGGTCGCTGTCCCACACATGGTGATCAAGAAATCCAATGAGAATCTATAACAAGTAATCATTTATTAATCACCTATATTATGTGCCAGGCACCACACTACACATTTGAGGATACAAACAAAGGCAAAAGAAGGAGCTCACAATCTAATGGGGAAGACAATATTCAAATAACTATGGGTGAGTAAGCTATATAAAGGACAACTGGGAGATAATCAACCGAAGAAAAGCACTAGAATTAAGAGAGATTGAGAGAGGCTTCCTGTAAGTAGGATTTTATCTGGGACTTGAAAGAAAACAGGAGGCAGAGATGAGGAGGAAGAACATTCCAGGCATGAAGAACAGTCAAAATATACATATACATCCAGAAGAGACAGTGTCTTGTTTGAGGAAAAAGGCCAGCGTCACCAGATCAAAGAGTAAGAAGAGTCATAAGACGCAGAAAGGATGAATGTAAGGGACTTCTTCTATCCCAGAATTGTACAATAATGCTAGCTGGAAACCCTTAGGAAACACAAAAGGGAGGTGTCATCAAAGCCAATAATGCAGGACAGCACAGGCTCTCAGAAACAGGACATACGTAGCATATAAGACTCAGTGTCCAGATGTAACAAAAACTGTTCTCTTGAGACAGTCTGTGAGTCCGAGGACACAGCAACCAGAAAACAATCTTCAGGCAAGCAACAGACAAATTAGGACACTCCAGATTAGGGTCACCAGAGAGAACACTGAAGATCCAGCATCGTGAACTTCAAAATTCAGGGGGATCCAGAGAAAAAACTATGGAGTCTGAATGCATATTAAAGCATACTATTTTCTCTCTCTTTTTTTTCTTTCTTGTGGTTTTTCCCTTTTATTTTGATTCTTTTTTTCATAATATGACTGATATGGAAGTATGTTTAATATGATTGCATTATATATAGTTTACATCAAATTGCTTGGGGAGGAAGAAAAAAGTGAATGTTGAAAACTATCTTTACATGTAATTGGAAAAACTAAAATACTACTAAGTGGGGGGAAAAAAGAAACACAGAATGCCACTGGGGACATTTCAGTGTTACAACCCAGTGACAGTTACAGTTTGTGATTCCTAAGAAATGGAAACTATTGACCAGTCATTGTCATCACTTCCCTTAATATATTTTTAAAAAAAAATTCCAGGGGAACTAACCCTAGGAAGTGGAAGTCAGTGTAAGAACCTAAGACACCCAGGGTGAGGTCATGGAGAGCCAAGCCCTCACCCCCTCAAAATCACAGCAAGGTATGCAGCCTGGTCCTAGCATAAAGCCTTAATTCAGAAACTAAATCTGGAAATGAATAAATCAAAGAAACTACTCAACAAAACAAAAAGAAAGTACTTCAAATTTAAAGGTACCCAGAAAGCGAGTAGTAGAAAGTTGAAGGAAAGAGATTTTCCACGAGGACATGAATACTTAGAAGAGAAAAAATAAAAGTTCTGGAGGAAAGAACTGGAAGAATAAGTAGCCTAAAGAAACTGGTAAACGTTTCCCAAGAAATAAAATCCCTGAAAACTAGAATAGACAAATAAGAAAATAACTCCATGAGATAGAAAAAAATACTAGAACAAAAGTAAAATACTGAAAAAAGGGAAGAAAACATAAGATATTTGAAATCTGAAACTGAGCCGGAAAACACATCAAGAAGAGATTAATTCAATAATCATTTGACTCCCTAAAAACAAAGAAAACAAAACATGCTTTTAAAAAAAGCAAAGAAAATATAAAGGTGCCTCTAAGACAATTGGGAAATGGTTCAACAAAATGTGGTATAGGAGTATAATGAAATATTATTGAACTATAAAAATAACAAAAGACCGGAAAATCCCAAGTAGTACAACTGACCAGAACCAGAATGAAGTGAGTAGAGTCATTAAGAACAATTTATACAAGGACAACAACATTTTAAAACTTTAAAACTCTGATCAATGCAATGACCAATTATATCTCCACTGGATCTCTAATGAAGCATGTCATCTGCCATGGACAAAAGATTCACAGATACACATTTTTGGACATGGCTACTACGTGGATTAATTTTGCTCGACTTTATTAATATTTATTAAAATTGGGGAGGAAGGAGATTGAGCAATAGTAATGCAAAAGAAAAAGAGGGTCTGTGAAAAGCGCAGAAGAGAACAGAAAGAAATTCAAAAGCAAGTATAGGCAAGCAGAATAAAAGAGATTCATATGCAATCCACTTTCTGTGTTATGCTATGTACACTTAATTTTTTTGTTGTTTTGGTGTTTTGAGTTCAGAATAAATTTTTTTCTTAAAAAACAACAACACAGGTTAAAATCAATAATTTTAGTCATAAAAGGTAGAAAGAAAGATGGGTCTTGAGACCCAGCTTCTTCCCTAATAAAAAGAGGCCTAAAATAGACAATCTCAAAGCTTCCTTCTCGCTCTGAAGACCATGCCATTAGATAAACAGCTGTCTTAAACCAAGCTTTGATGTAGACAAATTTTGCTCTCAGAATTCCATTTTCTTACATGGTATCTTCCTTTTGGTGCCCCCTCTACCAAAGTGGTCTGACTTCTTTCACCCACAGCAGTATACTCCTTGGGCTGGCCCTCCCCTATCTGCACCTTATTAACATCTACATAGAGTCCCATTCCAATTCATTGGTAAAATAATCTATGATTAAACAGAAACAGAAGCTATTGGGTTACCTCTTTCCCAAGTAACTAATTACCTTTTTTACCTGGAGTCTTTAGGAAACAATGTTTTAACCCAAAGAATAACAAGGTGTAAATTTCAGAGAGTGTAGTAATAGTAATAGCTCATATTTAAATAAAACTTTATAATCGACAAAGCTCTTTTTTCATGACATCATACTTTCATAGGATCATAGATCTCAAACCAGAAGATCCTTTAAGTTATTCAGTCCAATCCTCTGAGGAACCTAAGGTTCAAAGAGGATCAATGAATGATTTGTAGAGGTCACCTAGCCATTAACAGTAGAGCCAGAACTCAAATTCAGGTTTTATGACTCTAAAATCAACACTTTTTGCTAACCTTAAAATTTTCTATTATAAACATTTTCTTTTTGTGGCTCAGCTCTGACACAGGGAACCTCCTCTGCCATTAACATATACGCAGATCAAATCAGCAACTTCTTTTAGTTCTTATTAAGTTGGCTGACAGTCTGAGAAGTTAAACGTCTAGTTCCCCCCCCACATACCCTTCCAAGGCCAGCTACCTCTAGGTGTACTCTAGGAAAAAGTGATCAAGAAATTTAATTTATTCTTCATGTCCTTAAATTGTGTCTCTGTCATTGCCAAAAGGAGAGCAAAAAAGTGTAAGAAACATTCATAAATACTTGCACACCGACTGGACACCAATCAGCTACCATTTATTAAATGTCTACTAAGGCACTGTACTAGGCACTAGGCATACCAAAAAACAAACAAAAACCCAAACCACATCCCTTCTTATTCTGGTTCCATGTGAATTCTTAATGAAAGTACTAAAAAAAAAATCACTTTAAGTTCCATAGCACAGATTTCACCCAAATGTATTAGTTAATTCTTCATATCCCCATTCACACATGAAGCAGCAAAATCAACATTAAATGATCAAATCAAATGATTAAACCCAATAAGTTCATACGAATAGACATCTTTACTAGAGAGGATATATTAGAAGGTTATTTTTAAGTCTTTGTGATACCATTGGACAGTAAACTCATGTTCTTACACAAACGAAATAAATTTTTATTCCCCTGAATCCCTCCTCTCCTCCAAAAAATCCCTGATTACTCTTTTCTTAACCGAAAAATTTAGCAACTGCAGGAAATTTTAAAATATTAATACTTCTTTAAATGTGATATCTAGAATTACATCTTTTTAAGCTCTTTTGTAACATTTTTGAAAGCTAATGCTGTTTCCACTTAAAATAAAACACTGTAAAAACTTCCCAGAAATCATCAATTTCTTCAACTGCAGTAGTTTAATACAAAAATATGTAGTTACTAAACATACCTTTATAGAATCAGGTGTACGACTGGCTATTTTAAAAATCTTACTTCTGAGTTTAAAAACTCAAGAGCTAAATGGAAAATCTAGCTTTGAAGTATGATAGCCAGACATTTAGTGTCATATGTTAGAAAGGGATATGGATCAGTGTTTATTAAAGAAGATAAAACAGGTCCTACCCAGCAATTAAAACTACACCAAAAAAGGTAATTTGCTTTGCATCATATCTAGACATGAAATATTTAAAATGGAAAAAAAAAAAGGGCTAAATTCCTAACAATTATTTTGGTAACTAAGGTGTACTAGTAAACTTTTCTTCGGAAAATTTTAAAGATATGCACATATACTGATATACCACTTGCCTTCTTAATGAGTAGGAATGGAGAGAATTTGGAAATCAAATTTTTTTTTAAATATTAAAAATAAATGTAAAGTTTAAAATATAATATACATACATGCACATATTTGCAAAACCTGTCTCTCCTTTGGCAGCCCATTCCACTTTTGGAGAGCTCTAATTGTTAAGAAGTTTTCCCTGACCTCAAGACTAAATTTGATTTTTCTAACTTCTAGCCATTGCTCCTTGCTTTGGCTAGTAGGCTAAAACAGATCGAATCCTTCTTCCACAAGCAAGCCTTTCAATATTTGAAATAGGTATAAGATACACTGCCCATCAACATCCAAAGTTCTAAACCCCCTCCAGAGTCTTCTTTCAACCATTCTCATGTAATTTGAACTCAACAACATTTATCATCCTGGCTGCCCTTCTCTAGATACTCTCCAGTTCATCAATGTCCTTCTAAAACTGGTGAATTAAGAATTAATACAACACTCTAGACATGTTCTCATCAATGTGGAGTACCCAAAAAAAAAATAATAACCTCCTTAATTCCTGAAAACTATGCCTCTCTTTATGCAGACCAGTATCATAAGTTGCCACATTATAATACTGGCCCATAAATAATTAGTTTGCAGTTGACTAAAACTGTGAATTCTTTAGTAGATGAACTGTTTTAACTTATATGCTCCCCAAGCTATACTTGTGAAACTGATTTTTCTGAACCCAAGTCTAATTTTATATTTATCTCTGTTGAATTTTATCTAAACAGTTACAGTTCATAGGTCCAGCCTAAGATCTTTTGGGGGTGAGTTCATTGTATCTTGTTATGTTTTAATTAAAAAATCTTAACTTTAGCAAGATGCTGAGTACAAAAATATGATCTATGAAATGGTTTCTATTCTCAAGCAGTTTAAAATAAGGGCAAACTGTTTAAAAGTTTTTGTTATATTCTACCAGTATTATATGGCTGAAATATGCAGCACAACAGGATAACCAACCATCACGGAGAGACGCATATGGTAGATGTGAACAAGCTACAAAATAACATAAGAAATTTCAAAGAACACTAATAAAGGATATTATCTAGGAAATGACCAGACGATAGGCTGATACAGGGTAAGAGAGAGTTAACAGATGTACAGATGTACCAGGTGCGTCCTGGTACTTCTATGATGATCCCTCTTTCTGCCTGAGATAAATTTGTTAAAAAACACAAAGAATGGGTAGGAATAGGTGGATCATTTGAGGGAACAGCAAAATCTCTAAGATCACAAATCTGTTTGACTTGTTTGAAGATGAAAAAATATTAAGCTGAAAAGTTTTGTTTAAAGAAAATAGTACAGTACTAAGAGTCAGGAGATTTGAATCCTATCCCTTAGGTTTAGAAGCTTTTTGTGACTATGAGATCAATTAACTTCTCCAAGTCTCAGTTCCTTCAGATGCATTATAAAGATAATGCATCTCATAGGATGCAACTCACAGGATTATTGCGTAGAACAAAACAACTTTTATGATTTATAAATTGTATGTTTATAATAGAAACATTCTCACCTACTTATATGCTCCTTCCATAGATCTCAAGTCAAAAGACTATTTCAAAGAAGAGACTGTTTAAGCTGGAAATACATTTACATATTCTACCACAGTTATTAGCTGTGAAAGTTTAAAGATAAAGATTTTTTTTTAATTAAAAGAAAGCTTCAGTGTTTGACAGGGGAGAGAAGAGAAGGAAATCATAATAATATAAGTGCACAAATGGAACCAAAGAATATTAGTTTAAGAAATGAATGATTCCTACACCCTCATTTTATAGATAAGGAAAAGGCCAGGAGAGGTGAAATGTCTTGCCCAAACTCACACAGTCACTAAGTGGCAGAGCTAGGACTAAAATACTGATCTTTTGGACTCTTTCCAGTGCTCTTTATACTACACCATAGTGTGAATTAACCTTACATAACCAAATAAACCAAATACACTGAAGGCAGATATCAAAGAAAACAGAATACTGATTCAACAAATTGATCCGAAATCTCCTAAGCAACCTGGTCCAAAGTTTACACAGCCAGCAGCTGTTCCATGGACCTGTTAACTTAGTGGCTATCTAGCTGACAGCTTCATTGTTTGATACATCAATTATTAAAGCTCCCTCCCAATCAATAATGAAATACAGAAGGAAAAAACAATATCATAATTAGGGAGCCAATAAAAGAATTTTAATGTTTAATTTGAGAATCTACTCTGCCTAGCACAAAAGGACTATTATGACAAAGGTAACATATGAGCTTAAAAAACTTAGTCATTTAAGAAATAGGAAAAGAAGTTAAAAACAGCTTTCAATTCATGTTGTCACTAAAATAGAGATGGACTTGTTTTATTTTAAAATACTTATCACATACATGAATAATATAAATTAGTATCTTTGGATATGCTAAGAGCTCCTGATACATGAATGACACAACAGACATTTTAAGTGAAGATTACTGCAGCTAAAAACTGTATAGCAAATCTAGCAAAATCACCTCTTCTTCAGAAGTACTTCTTCAAATAATCAATATATTTATAAATCTAAGACAAAAATATGCACCATTTGATTAAGGAGTTTAAGAAGTAATTTAATTGAAAAAGGAATATTATTTCAAACATTACTACTTGATTTAAATCATTAAATCAATAGGGAAAGTTTGCTTTTAAATAAGGAAAACCAGTACATTAAACTGTATTATGCACGTGCACACACAAGTGCACACACATCCACACACACCCTACCCCATAGCTTCCCTACTGAATGAAAACACAGAAACAACGTTCACAGAAACTAGAATAATTTCACGCAAATGAACTATCAAAGTACATTAGAAACACAACTTTAAAGAATAATTATTCTATCTACCCATCTTCCATTTCTACACAAGCAACTATTTTCCTTTACTGATAAGCTAATAAGCATATCTAGAAAATAACATTAGTAATATCTTGATATCAACATAAGCTTTAAAATATTTTCCAGGATATTCTTGTGGATAAGAGGAAAAATATGAAAACGACTGCTGTTTGATTAAGTGGCAGGTGGTTGAATAGCCATATACCAGTGTTAATTAATAGATCTGTGTTAAATGGACTATGATGGGCAGCTAGGTGGCACAACAGTCACTGGTTTTGGACTCAGGAAAACCTAAGTTGAAATCCAGCCACAGTCACTTTGTGCTCCTGGGCAAGTCATTTAATTTCTACCTGCCTCAGTTTCCTCAAATGTAAAATGGGGATAATAATAGCACCTACTTCCCAAGGTTGTTGTGAGGATCAAAAGAGATAATAATTGTTAGCCCAGTGTCTGGCACATAGTAGATGCTTAATAAATACTTTTATATATATATGATCCTATGATTGCTACAGGGTTCTGTCTATGGGTTTGTCCTATTCAAAACCTTTTATCAACAATATGGATGAACACATGGAAAGTAAACTTATTGAACAGTAATGACAGCATTATGAGAAGTACTGTGTCACTATTTTAGTGACCTATCACAATGTACTCCAAACTTTTTAGATTGGTCATACCTATCAGCAAGATTTTTGAAAATGTACCAGATTTCATTTATATTTTCTCATTTATAAACCACCTAATTATAATTATGTACATTGTAAAACTTAAAAAGCAATATTAAGAAAGAATGGGATAAAAAAGAAATAATATTTGATCCTGAGCCAACAGGGAGCCACCCCCCAGAGTTTATTGAGTAAAGGGAAGAGATGGTCAGACCTGCACTTTAGGAAAATCACTTTGGCAGCTAGCTATGAAGAGAATGGACTGAAGAAGAGAAAAATATGAGTCTTGGATGCCAATTAGGAGGCTACTGCAACAGTTCTGGTGAGAGATAAGAGGTTCCCAAGCTTATTTGGCCTACCATCCACTTTTCAAAAAAATTTTTTTTAAATTACTCAGCACCCCCCTGAAAATCTACTTTCTTTAATCCTTTAATGGTTTTTTAATTTGCATTTCAAAAAAATATATAATTTTTTAAATGACGCATCTTAAATTTAATAATTTATTGTAAATTTGTTGGTTTTTTCCTGCATTGAAATTTTTATGATGCAATATTGCATCATGTAATCACATAGTATCACATTGTAAATAAGTAATTACACGCATATATTCCCTGCTGATGCACGCTGGACTTCCTGACAACACAAGATACACCCTCCTTTCAACACTTGCTTGTTAAGACCTGTCAGCAGACTTGACCACTGATCAGTCATAATTTGCATTTTGTGTTTTTATTTGGAAAATAATGTAATTGCTATGACTTTAGCTCTGTCATATAACAGATGAAACATGTACAAACAGTTTTTCAAAATTTTCTCCTCCTCTTTCCTTGTGCTTCTACTGCCCCTTTATTTTTATTCAATGCCCCACCCCAAATGCACTTGAGGCTACTACCCACCCTCTTAGATCAGTCCAGGGCCCTCCAGGGGGAGGTATTGCCCACTTTGGAAACCTGTGAGTGGTAGCAGCTATACAAATATAGAGATGGGGACAAAAGCAAGAGATGCAGAGATAGAAAATACAAGATCTGGCTACTGACTGGATATGTATGGGGTAAGAGGATATACCAGGTAAGGAGCTGAAGTTGACACCAAGATAGTAAACCTAGGTCACTTCTTATAGCACAGTATTCCACTACATTCATAAACCATAATTTCTTCAGCCATCCTCCAATTTCCAAATGACTGACAGAACTTAAGGAAAAACTGAAAGAAAAAAAATTAACTATATTCCCTGCACCTAATTAAGCAAACATAGAAAAAATGTCAACTACTTCTCCAATTTATACTCTTAACATACTTAACACCAATGAGCTACTACATATAATTTAGATAAAACTGTAACAAAATTCATATGGAAAAACAAAACAAGAAGAATATTAAAAAGGATTAAGTACTGAAGTTGAATTTTTGAAGGAAGAGTTGTCTAATAGATGCTAAAATGTATTATAAAGTGGCAAATGTTTAAAACTACCTGCTGCTAGATTTTAGAAAGAGGGAAAGAACATATCAATATTAGTATTTGATAAAAAACTAAAAATAAAAAAACCTACTGAATAAGGAAAAGTCATTAAATTAGATAAAAAAGGAAAAAAATAGTAACAGGTATGATGATCCATAACCCTACACCATATATTATGAATAGATTAAATATTTTTATTAAAAAAATCTAACTAAAGTAATGCTGTATTTTTCTCCATGAAAAGCACCACCCCTTCAAAAGAAAACAAAAACAATCCCCCCCACCTCATCCAACCAAGAGAAATAATGAAAACAAAAATAGGAGTTTGATTAATACTTCTTTATTATCTAGCTTCTTCCAAGTGTATTTCAAGTTCCCCTTATATAAAGCCTTCCTTAATCCCCTCAGTTGCTAATGCTCTTTCCCAACTCAATTTACCAAGTATGACACATAAATCTATATACATACTGTATTCCCCCCAAGTAAAAATATCAGTACCTTGAGGTCGGGAAGTATTTTCATTTTGTGACCACTACTTAGCAATGCTCTGAACAGACTGTTTAAAAAGAAGTGTTTGTTGAATTGAAAGGTTACATTCAAACATATTTCTCAACTATGAACTTTGTTCCACTGTACGTTTACATGTCATTCATCTGAAGCTTAATACAGCAAAATCTCAATTTATATCCTGATTCAAAAAATATATTTCTCATTCAAAAGCATACATCTAACATCTCTGAAAGTACTTTAGAACTGAAATTTTATGATTCTAGATTTTGTCAACTTGCTTCCTCTCCACACTGGCCAAATACAGCAACTTCTTCCTATACATTGTTATTCTCTATCCAGTGCAAAATCATTCTCAGAAAATGAGCAATTAAGCCTTTATTGTGTGTGAGGCAGTGAGCTCATCTAAAACTTTCAAATTTAAGTTGTTATGAAAGACGCTAAAGTTTTCCTAAAATATACAATATGTTCTCCTTGTTTATCTTGGGAAAGACCTGTGAAAAAGGTATCCTTTCACAGTTTAATAGACCAACTGGAGAAATTCTAGTTTGACAGGATCCTAAAGTCACAAGATTTGTTCGCCAGCTTAGGGATCACTACTTGAAAATAATTAAGATTAATTCACCAGAATCACTCCCTCTTCTTCAGAGAAGCTGTCATCCAAACAGAAGGACAGCAACCAACATGGAGTCCATTTGACTCAGTTATTTGACAAGTCAAATTTATCAAGAGTGATACGGTCATAGTAAACTTACAGGTATAAAGTGAAAATTGAGTTTCTTAAGTAATCAAAATAGTCTAATCCTCTCATACTTCAAATGCATCTGTGATCCCATCATTTTGTTATCTACAGTGATGCAGATCAAAACCCATCCATGCTTTCCTGAACTATACAATGTTTAGCCATGTAAGAAATAGGTTTACCTAATGCGTTGGAGATGTTTTTCCCCTTTTTCTTGACATCACAAGGATGCCAGCAGAACACTGTAACTGTCTACCTGTCTTCCCTTTTCCTTAACCATGTGACCAGTCCATCTTCTCCTCCCATACATTTTCTTGATGACATCTTAATCTTATTCTTCAAAGTTCTCCACTGGTTAAATGCTGCGACATGCTCACACCCATCGTGTACCTTTCCATTGTCCAGTGTGTGATATTTGCTTATAATTCTTTGGACACTGTTGTATTCTGTCTCACTCTTATATAGGGGCACTAGTAGAACGTTATTAAAAAGATGGCTTTTTGTTTCAGCCCATGAAACAAAGAATTTGGTCATATTTTTACAAAATTAGTTTCCTAAAAAAAGATCTAAAGGTGACTCATAAGCCTATATTATTCTCAAGAAGTTTTTGTTTTCCTATTTTATTATGAAGGCCCAGGAATACACTTTTTAAAAATTAACTCCAACTACATTAATTTGAAATTCGTAATTAGGAGTACTTCTATTCAGGTCTAAGGTTTATCTCTGTAGTGCAACCTATGAAAAGAAGGCAAGTCAAATTATATTGCAAAATTACTGAAGATTTCCTTCAGTTTATCCTACTTAAGGGATCAAATTTTTTTTTCAAAAAATTGAACTGTATCATATTTAATAATTAAGTATGTCATTTGCAATTGCTTTAATTAATTGCATTTTTAATTTAAAATTTAATTAATTGCATTAATCTTTGGAGCTAATTATGAAAGAACTCTTATTTGTCAACATTTAGCAATTAGTTCAAACATGAATTTGAGAGTAAAAAACTTGCATATTTTAGTCTTCCTCTCCCCCATTAGTCAAAATTAGAAGTGTTTTGCTATACTAAAAAATTACTAGGATTAAATTACTAAGGAAGTATTAATATGGGAGAACAAAAATATTAGCATGGAATAAAATGAATGAAAAAAAATTTAAGCACCTGTACTAGGTGCAAAGAACATACATACAAAGTGAGAGTTACAGCTTACTATAGGGGAAGCAACACATATGCACAAGTGCTGTGACAGGGTAGCTTTTATGATGATATCACAGACAATCTGAGCAGTGGTATCAATAATCCAAAAATATTAAAAGAACAAGAGAAAATTCTTCACAACACTACCTAAATGGAGAATTTATGTGAGATTTTTTTCTATGGAATATTTGTGTTTTCCCACAATATTTGATCAAACCAGATATCAAAGTACCAACTGCATAAAATAAGCTACATCAAATTATGATTTGAAATTATTTTAATTAAAAGTAATGAATGATTACTATAAGGATAGGAATAAAGGGGTAGGGAATCAGGTCTGAAGGAGAGGGAGATAAGCATTTTGGTACAATACTTAAAAGAAAACAAAGTCATTTTAATACAATCCTAAACAGACCTACCTCATACTGTCCTTCCATTGTGTGAGAAGGTTCCAGAGAACTCCAGTTTTCATTTTATTTTTTTCCCTTTCCCTCTCCAAAAATACTTTACTGATTTTTCTTAAATGGCCCAAGAATTACGTTCTATCACTCCTGGCATCACTATATCCCAGATTCAGTCTTTCTCCTTGTCAGGTTACAATAGCTTATTGGCGGGAGTCAGCTTCTGAGTGGAGCCTCATAAGACAATAGGGACAGTTGAAGTGTATATGGTACTTAAGGTATTCATTTCTGAAGATCTTTTCCCAAAGATTTCATTTGCATTTTCAGAGATAGATAGATAGACAGACAGACAGAAAGACAGAACTACTACTAGAAGTTAAGCTCACCCTTCAAATAATCCCATGCATACAATACAATACAATACAATACAATACAATACAATACAATACAATACACAAACTTCTGGCTTTGGGGGCAGGGAGTGCAGTGAGGAGGTAATACAGAACATTCAGAAAAATGAGCTGTCCATTTGGCATAAATGTAACCTTCAGACACTGCAAACCAAATTAATACAAATTACTGTTTGCCCATTCATGCTCAAATAAAAATTTTCCCCAAATCCAGTACATATTAAGTACTTTCTATGTGCAGAATGTGCTTTCATTGGTCTCACTATATTTTGTTTCTAAGTATAACAAAATTACACCAGATACATGAAATTCAGTGACAAGTCAAGTATAAAAAAAGGGCACAAAGACCATATACTGGGATGTTTTTTCCCATTTGACCATTCTGCTTCGTTATAGATTATATATCCATGAATGATCAGTTTTCTTTTAACTTAGAGAAGTAACAAATTTTCTTCTATTCACTAAATAGATTTCCAAATTCTTTAGTTTTCATTATATCTGACTTATTATATGAAGAAGTATAAATTTCCTTTAGATTCTCAGCAAGCAAACAAGAAACCATTTATGTCCCAATAGCTCAAGGATTACCACATAAAGTATGCCTTCCAGAATAATCAAGGTTCATATGAGCAGTGCAAAAAAAAAATAATAATAATCCAACTAATTCAGTTTTGGAGAGTTTATAAACAATATAAAATATGCTGAGTAAGGAGTTGAAGATGACACTGATGTTGTAAGCCTGGGTGACTAGAAGATGGAACCAATTTATGGTTCAACTTAACAGCTGATGAACATAATTACACTTCCAAAAAGGCAATCCTACAAAATACATGGTAGAAGACTTGAATAACTGATGCTGGTGAAAATTCTTTTATTCATACAAGTATGTCTTTAATACCCTTTTTACGCATAACAATGCCCTGAAGTTTAAAAAAACTTCTTCCCTCTAAGAGTTTAAAATATGGTTATAGAAAAGATTACAATATAGTTATAGAAAAAAAAGATATCCACACATTAAACAGTGAACTAATGACAAAATGAAATATAAGACCGAATTGCCAAATGGTTTAAAATACCAAATGAAGATCTGAGACAGGTTCATTTGTGTCAGAGGCTTTAGGTAAAGCCTCTTAGGAAGATGTACAGTTAGCCCAGAAAGATGGACTCTAAGAACTTACTGGATGATTCAATATGTCCACTGGGCTGTAAAAGTAATGAAATGTGTTAAAATATTACATTTAATTTAGGAAATGGACTTTCCAGTACTTAGTTAGGAGAACCAGTTTAAAAACATGTGACCTGACCCATTAAGTCACAAGCAAAAATCAATCTAAAGAGCATGAAAATAAATCATCAAGAATCTTTTAATTATGATTTATCTAATTTAGGTGATGTCCAACAAATAAGACAGATACTCACAGGCTTTCACTCTGCTCTACTTTGACCTTGAAAGGCCTATTTCCACCTAGCAAAGCAAATGCTTATTCATCATGGGGAAGAAAAAAACAAATATTCAGGCCAGCCTGGAACAGTATAAACTCTAAACAGAAACTCCAGTCCTCCTCCCGAAAAACTTATCTTAGAAGGAAACTATTATATCCAGGGTATCACTCTGCAACTCACTAAATCTGATATAACATGAATCTGCTATTAGCAGAAGTGCTAAAATCACACCCCAAGAATAATCATCTTCCCTGGACAGTCAAGTCACTCAAATGAAAACCATTATACATCAGCTCAAACTTGATGCCAAAAGAACTGCAAGGAAACATCAAACCATTCATGGAAAGCTGAGATAACAGACAAACTTAGAAGGAACCTAAGCCATTTTAAAATCAAAATTTTCATTTATTCTTGTAAGATTTTAAAAAAAATTGGCATGCAACTGCATACTTTTATGAGCAAGTCTTCATGAGAGAACTTTATTCGTCTTTTTTTTTAATAACATCCCCGCATCAGCCCATTAAGAGGGAAAGTTAAAATTCTAAGATAGGAAATCCAAAGAAAGCCAGCCCCCAAAAAGTCTTAATACAGTAAGATTAATACATCAGATACAGTAACAGCTGGTGTTCCTAGTCACACACACATTAAGAAAGGAAATTACATTGTCTCTACCTGTTATTTTGATTTATTAAAAACAAAACTATATGTATACGTATAGCCTATATCAGATTGTGCGCTGTCTTGGGGGGGAGAGGATAAGAGGGGAGAAAAATTTAAAATTCAAAAGCTTATGGACGTGATTGTTGACAAATCAAAATAAATTAATTAAAAAAACACACACTATGTTACTCAGTAATTCCCTAGATTCAGCTTTAAGAGGACTACAAGCTCAAGAGTCAACTGTGAGATATGATGACCAAAAAAGTTATTAAGTTGCATAAAGAAAAGCATATTTTCCATGATTCCTCAAAGGCTATCCTAGTGGAACCCAAATTCTGGTAAATTCTACCATGCTGGAAAAAAGGTATATTCCTGACACAAAATTAGGCCTTCTTTCAAAAGGCCAGTCAAGCAAAGAAGAGATAAGTTCATGACCAGTAAGTAGGCTGAGCATTTGCTGATGAATAACTTGGCTACAGCAAAGAACTACAAAATGGTCATCAGTCCTTAGCAGCCTTTCTTTTCTTTTGTCTCTGCAGTGATGGTGCAGAAAAAGAGGCAGAGGATGCTAACACAGATGTAAAACTATAGATATTTAACTCTTAGTACTCTGATTTTGTGAGTTTTTCCAATGTCTAACAAGTACACATGCTATTGAAGGCTGTCAAGCTTAACATTCTTATTAAGGACAAAAAAAGTTACAGCTAAATAGAAGGTTGACTCAAGTTCTCCTTGGAGAACACCTGTGTATCCAAAAGTAACAAGAAACATTTAGTGGGACTCTACTCTTCTGGTATTACAATGCTTGCTTTGGGTTTAAGCATTTGCAACAAGACCATCATGAAAATAACTATTGCATATGCACCAACATTTGTGGAAAAGAATAAGGAAGTATAGAAATTTTATAAAGAACCTCCAAATTAAATTAACATATATGATGATACACTATGACTTCAATACAAAGATGGGCAGGATGTTGGAAAACATGGTTCAATGTTAAGAAAAATGAGGTCAAAGGCTCAAAACTAAAGAGTAACAGAAACTTGATAAAATATTAA
This sequence comes from Phascolarctos cinereus, assembly GCF_003287225.1. Taxonomy (NCBI): domain Eukaryota; kingdom Metazoa; phylum Chordata; class Mammalia; order Diprotodontia; family Phascolarctidae; genus Phascolarctos; species Phascolarctos cinereus. Next base: position 203,774,232 of record NW_027555847.1, on the reverse strand, counting down.
GAAGGGAAATAAAAATGAGTTTATGGAAAACCTGGCAAGAACTCCAATTATGTCAGACCATGGCAAGTGTATTTAAGAATTAAACTAGAAGAACAAAAGTGGGTGAAGGGGAGGGGAGCCAAGATTTCTAAAGCAAATTTTGACTGCATCAATAAAAATGTAGTTGCCACATTTAGATTCTAACATCACTGTTCTCAATTTGATGTAAGAAAAGGTGAAAATAGCACTAAAGAAAAAGTTGAAAAGAGAAAACAAACCAATGAAGTATCCACAAAGGAAATCCATGATGGAGTCAAAACAATTTTTAGGATATTACGATATTCTGTCTCAACATATCTGAAAGATGGGAATGTATATCAAAAATTTGAGGGGGAAAAATCACAGATTTTATTACTCAAAAACAGCAAGAGAATAACAACTTCTCTCATCTCTAAAAAGTCTTTATGAACATGATCTACATATGCATCAAGGACATCGTTAATAAAGGTATGAGAAGGGAGTTAGAGTTAGTAGATTTTCACAAAAGATATTCTATACCAAATTACATCTTCAATTATACAACCAATTAAAAAGTACAAAGAATACAACTGTTTTACAACTATAAAAAAGCATTTGACTTGGTAATGCAAAATGCTACCCTAGATGGCTCTCCTCCAACAAGTATCCCTCAACACATGTCAAAATCATATAAGATTATAAGAGGGCCAATGAACAAAGTAGTAAGACTTATACTCAAAGACATGCACAGAGTTCAAATACCAAAAAGATTCCTCCAGATGTTCTCATTAAGAGTTGACATTAGGTAGATTGTATCAAGCTCTATAACAGTAGTTTTCAAGGTGTGTGGTCCACCTTTTGGGGGGATCTGAGTGGTCAAAATTATTTTTAAAATAATATTAAGATATTATTTGACTATTTTCCAACTACTATTTGTGGGAGGCCAGATTTTCTTCATATACTTCAACTAAGAATATAGTGCAACAGATAGCATGTAAAGGCAGGAATAAAAACCCAGCTATCTTCTATAGCTAGACATGAAAAAGATTTGGGAAGAGGAAAAAAAAACAACTTTGTACTCTTCTCATTTTTTGCTTTAGAAAATATAGCTGTTTTTCACTAAAATGGTAATTACTTTAACATTTAATAAGTTTATTACTATCATTTTAAATGAATTAACAAATGTTTCAAAATTTATCAGTTTTTAAATTTCTACAATACAATAAATATCAATAGCTATAACCTGCATAAACAAAAGCTCTTCAGGGTCCGCAATAATTTGTAATATTGTCAGACGTGTCTGAGACCGAAAAGTTGGAGAAGCACTGCCCTAAAAAACAGTATTTCCCAAATGAGATCCATTATTTTGCAGAAAAATCCATCCACCCCACCCCCCAAAAAGTGAATAAAGAATACCTACTTTCCCAGCTATGATATGCAGTTACACGGTCAACTCCTAAAACCAGTGGTCCGTAAGTACAGCCATGAAGCAGTCACGTTATTCAAACTTACACTACATGAAGTTATAACACAGAAAACATGGTAAATTGATTGTAGCCCAATGGAAAATGCTATAACTGGTTTAAAATAAGTTTTATCTATTTATTACAAGAGTAAAGCATGTATGGGCTGCCTCAGGGGACAAACAAGCTCCCTATCTTCCTAGCTGATGATTTCTGGAAAACCATGGGAAATCGTCTATTTCTTTAAGATTATCCAAAGCATCCTGAGAGATTTCTCTAGAACTTCTTTGTCCTACATTTTTCCTTCAAAATTAAAATCGAAAAAGTAATTGCTCCACTATGAAACTTCCAACCTCCTTCAGTAAGAACTAGACTATGGGCTCCTCAGGGCAGTTAGAACCCAACTGCTAACAAGAGTTCACACAGCAACAACTTCAAAAAGGCATTTGGGACAATTCTGCCCTATTCCCCCCTCCGTATGACTCGGTTGGGCAACTTACAGCCCTGCCTCCTTCTTGTTTTGAAGGAACACAGATTGAGTCAATTGACAAATCACATTACATTTCCCAACAACAAAAAAAGGCACCCCTCTTCAAACTTGATTCACAAGGTTATTACAAATAAATTAGAAAGCAAAAATTTTTTTCCAATTTTTTTTTAGGCAATTGGGGGTTAAGTGACTTGCCTAGGGTCACACAGCTAGTAAGTGTCAAGTGTTTGGTCTGAAACTGGATTTGAACTCAGGTCCTCCTGACTTCAGGGCCAGTGCTCTATCCACTGCGCCACCTAGCTGCCCCCAGAAAGCAAAATTCACATTACTGAAAGAGAATCCTAGACTAATATGATGAAATGTCATTACTGTCATTTAATTTCAGGCATTCTGACACATCATTACATTTTAGAATTACTATGACCATGTTCATGCCATTTAATTACTTTAGATTTCTTTTCTAATGTAATAACAAACCTCTTCTTTGCAGTGGCAGTATTTCCATATGAAGTATTCTTCCTTTTATTAGGGGCTCATTTAAAAATGCCCCTATTACTCTGGAAAATACATCCTTCCAGTCAGCTAGGTTCGTTATCTAGGAATCCACTCTTCCAATCTCCACATATCTAACCACTTGCTAAATTTTGCCCTTTCTACCTCCATATCTCTGGCTTCCTTCCTTTTTTCCCTACTCACACAACCACCACCTTAGTAAAAGTTTCTCAAGATCCTAGACCTGTATTACTACAATAACTTAACCCTAACTGGTCTCCCAATCTCAAATTTCTCCTCTTTCTGAGCCCATCCTTTACACAATTGACAAAATTATTTTCCTAAGAAGTCTGACCATGTTGCTTCCCTATTCAATACACTTCAGATCAAACTAAATTGGGAGTCAGAAAACCCTGAGTTCAAATTCTGGCTTGGCTCTGCCACTTAGTACCCGTCTGACTTTGAGCAAGTCACTTAACCTCTGGGTCTCAGTTTCTTTTGGAAAATGTAAAAAGCTAAAAACAAAACAAACAAAAACAAACCACCACATTAAATGGTATTTAAATAACACATTAAATGCCTGCTTCTTATCCAGCCCTGACCTCTACACTCACATCTCCAGCTATCTTTAGACATCTCAAATTGGATGTCCCATAAACAACTAAAATTCTGCTCATCAGCTCTCCTTGGTTTTCCTCTCCAAGGAACATCATGGCTCCCCTAGGATAAGAACCTGACCACATGAAATCTCATCACCACTCAGAATGACTCCAGTTTTTGATACTCAACACCTTTTCAACTATCTTCACTTGCCTCTCCCATCTAATTGGAGGGCTAGAGGATAAAACAATAAACTCCTCCCAAAACTTTCCTTTAAAGAGGGCTCAGAACTTTGAGGGCAACTTTCTGTTTTCCATCAATCGTTCTGCTTGGTTTCAACTCTATGGAACATCATACCTTGGGTGTCCCCTCCCCACCCTACCCCATCCCACTCCTTCCTTTCGAGTTCCATTTATATTAATAGTAAGCTCCTTGAGGGCAGGAACTGTCCTTTTTCTTAATTGTATCCCCAGTGCCTGGCAGAAAGTAGGAGTTTAACAAAATATTTACTGAATTGAACTCAGAATGGCCAAAACTGAACTCACTATCTTTCCTCTGGAACCCATTCCCCTTCCAAACTTTCCTACTATTTAAGGGCACCACCATCCTCTCAGGCTTAAACCAAGGTGTAAGTCTTCATTTCTCACTCTAACCCTGTCCATATCCAATTTGTTACCAACTTTGGCAGATTTTACCTTCATAATATCTCCAGCATATATCCCCTTCTCAGACTTGCCATCACTCAAGCTCAGGCGCTCATTACCTCATACATGGACTACTGGGACAGCCTGGAGTTTGGTCTTCCTAGCTCAAGTCTACCTCCATTCCAGTCTATCCTCTACTGGACTGTGAAATTATCCTCCATTCAGCTATCAAACAAAAGCACAAATCTGTACATGTCACCCCCTCCTATTCAAGAAACTTATCACCTAGGAGCAAATATAAAATCCTGTTTGGCATTCAAGGGCTTTCACAACTTTGCCACTTCGAACCTTTCCATGAAAAATACAGTTAGCAATAGAAACTAAAAAAATTTTTGAAGCAAATTTCTCTTATAAAAGCCTCATTTCTCAAACACATAGAGAACTGAGTCAAATTTATAAAAATAAGAGCCATTTCCCAATTGATAAATAATCAAAAGATATGAAGCTTTCAGATGAAGCAATCAAAAGCTATCTATAGCCATATGAAAGAATATTCTAATTCACTATTCACAGGAGACATGCAAATTAAAACAATTCTGAGGTACTACCTTACACCTGTTAGATTGGCTAATAGGACAGAAAAAGGGAAATGACCAATGTTGTAGGGGATGCGGGGGGGAAAAAAGAGACATTAATGCACTGTGTGGTGGAGTTGTGAACTGATTCAACCATTCTTCAGAGCAATTTAGAACTATGCCCAAAGGGCTATAAAACCATGCATACCCTTTGACCTAGCAATATCACTACTAGGTCTGTATCCCAAAAGAGATAAAAAGGAAAATGACTTACATGTACAAAAATATTTATAGTAGCTCTTTCCTGGGGGCAAAAAATTAGAAACTGAGGCCATGCCCATCAAATGGGGAATGGCTGAACGAGTTCTGGTATGTGATTATGATGGAATACTACTGTACTATAAGAAGTGATGAGCAAGATAATCTCAGAAAAACCTGGAAAGACATGCATGGGCTATTGCAAAGTGAAATGTACTGTGTACAAAGTCAACAGCAATATTGTAAGATGATCAGCTGTGAATGACTTAGCTGTTCTCAGCAATACAATGATCCAAGACAACTCTGAAGGACTAAAGATGAAAAATGCTATCCATCCCCAGAGAAAGAACTAAAGGAATCTGAAAACAGATGGAAGCATACTTTTGTTTTTACTAGTTTTTTAAATCTATATTTTCTTTTACAACATGACTATTATGGATGTTTTGTATCTCTTACTACTCCAATCCATGCTCTCTGCACAGCCACCCAAATGACTTCCCTAAAAGTAGGACCATTTCTTCCCAGTTTCTTATTTACCTGCAGAATGAAATATAAACTCCTTTAGCATTTAAAATTGTTCACAACGTGGCCTTTTCCTATCTTTCCAATGTTACTACCCTCCACAAACTCTATTCTATCAATGTTGGCCTAATTGCTGTAGGTCTCACATACCTCTCTGCCTTTACACTGATTATTCCCTCTAGGGGAATCATCTAATCCTCACCTCTACCTCTTAAAAGTCCTTATTTTCTTAAAGATGTAACTCTAACGCCACCTTCTGAAGAATGCCTTTCCCAGTGCCTCCAACCACTAGTGTTCTCCCCCTCTAACGTTATCTTCCAATAAGATTAATCTGCATGTATATTATGTCTCCATTTATATACATGTTGTCTCTCCATTAAAACATGAATTTCATGATAGTAGGGACAGTACAGCAGGGACTGTATTTGCTTTTTCTTTATATCCTAGAACACTTAACTCCATGCCTGATACATAGCAAGTGCCTAATAAATGCAGACTGATTGATGTACTGTGCTTCTTTTCCTTAACTTTGCACGTTTCCCTCACCAGAAATAACTTTCCCTTTTCCTCTTTGCCTGAAGTCCTACCTATCCAAATCGAAACCACCTCCTCCACAAAGACTTCCCTAATTAGTAACCAATTAGTAATCACCCTAGCTGAGCCCCAAATGACTTCTTCCATTAAAAGTCCCATCGTTTTTTGTCCCTCATGCACTTTTGTAATATTATATGTCAGAGCTACTGATGTTGTCATATTCCTTTAATTCCTAGAAATCAGCAGGATGCTGTGGAAAGGGTGCTATATTTGGAGTCAAATGGCCTGGATTTGAATCCTGACTCTATTTACACATGGGACCTTAGATTAATCATTTATCCTCTCTGGGCCTCAGTTTTCTTCTCTCTAAAATTCTCTCTAAAATTAGGGACAGAATGGACTAGATAGTCTCTAAGATCCTTTTAACTCTAATTCTCTGAATAATTCTATGACTGCATCCATCAAGATTTTGTCTGAGGCCTTGTTCTTTCTTCACACACTCTCTTAGTATACCAATGGATGTCTTACTGGTATATATTCAAAGCTGTATACCTCTCCCAAGCGCTAATACCTTAATTTATATCATAGTTACATTCATACATCTTTTACATTGTGCAGTAGTTTTTAAATGGCTTTTGGGCAGGTCCTTTTTCAATTCTAAAGTTCTGTGGTTCCAAGGACAAGAAAATTTATTCATCTTTGTGTCTGGTTAATAAGTGTTTGTTGAACTGATCTCTTTCAGTTAAGGACACTGCCATCCTTCCCATCCCCTGGGGTTTGCAACTTCAGTTACACTCTCCTCTTTCTCATACTCACACACATCTAATTAATTGGCAAGTCTTGTCAATTCTACCCCTACACTATATCTTGCATCTATCCGCTTCTAGCTATTCACAAAGACCCTCATTACTTCTCACCTGAATTACTGCAATAAGCTAATTGTTTTCTCTGCATCCAATCTCTCCCCCCTCTGTAATCTATTCTCCAGACAGCTGCCAATGTGATAATCCTAAAGTTCAGGTCTGGCTATGTTATTCCTCACACTCAAGAAGATTCAGCAGTTTCTTGAGGATTAACTACAAAACTCCTCTGGCTCCAGACTACCTTTTTAATCTAATTACATATTATTCTTTTCTATTCACTCTACATTCCAGCCAAAATGGCCTGCTTACTATTCCCCATACAGGATACTCCTTTCTCCTGCCTGCCTTCTAATCTCAACTGAAATAGTCCCCTCCTACAAGGAACTCAAAGCTACTAGCTTTTTTCTGTGTGCAGGTTACTCTTTTCCCCTCCCAACAACGTATAAATTACATGAGGACAACCTAAGAATAATCTCATCCCATCTAGCCTTAGTCTCTCTCCTGAGCTCCATTTCTACATTACCAACTGACTTCTGGACATCTCCACTTGGATATCTCAAAGGCATTTCAAATAATATGCCCAAAACAGAATTCCTCATTCCGGCTGATAACCATGTTTCCTCTAAATTCCCCAATTTCTGTTCAGGGGTACCAAGATTCTTCTAATAGTCCAGGCTCAAAACAGGAGTCATCCCTGACTCTCCCTCTGCCTCAAACCCTATATTCAATCAATAGAAAACTCTAGCAGAAGATAACTTCACAACTTTTCTTCCATCAGTTCCCTTCTTTCCACTGACACAGCCATCAACCAATATGCCAAGCCCTTATCACCCCTCTCCGGAAATATTCTAATAGCCTCCAGAGTGGACTCCTTGTTTCCATTCTCTCCCCTGCCCACTGTAGCCAAAATAATCCTCCTAAAGCACAAGCAGGAACAGATTATTGCCTCTGTTCAAAAAATACTGAGTGGTTATCCATTGTCTCTAAGATAACATATAAACAGCCTGGCAGTTAAATAGCTTTTCAAAATCTAGCTCCAGGTTGCATTTCCAGATTTATTTCACATTACTCCCGGCTCTGTTTTTAGACAAAGTGGCCTCCTTACTTACTCCTAACCCATATTACATCTCCCCTCTCATTCACTTCCCTCTTCACTTCCACCTCTTGGAATTCTTAGCTTCTCACTTCAGCTTACCAGACAGATCTCCTAAATGTTAGTACTCATTCCTCAAAGTACCTCCTGTTTGTTTACCTGTGATATTCCCTATTAGAAAGCAAGCTCTGAGAGGCCAAGGAGTGCTTAGACCTTGTCTTCCCGTCCTCAGTAACTAGCCTACCACTCTGCTCAGAGCAAGCACTTCAATGTTTGCCGTATTTCTCCTTTTTGTGTATTTTCAAGTCTGTTACATAATTAAAATTCTAAGCACCAAAATATGGTTCTTGTGCCTAATATCTAAACCTTTCACTGCCTAATATCTAAACATTTTATTTATTTTTAGTTTCCTTAGGATGCAACAGACATGATGAATACCAAATGTCTAAGGATATTTATCTGTAAAGACTAACAGTCAATGCCTAAGTAGTTTTCTTAACATAAATACATGACTTTTAAAGACATAGTTCTAGACTTAACAGAAATTTACAAATAAGAACAAAGCAACATTGGGTATAAAATGCCAACTATTTTGTTTACTTCCCTGAATTCCATAGTTCTACCTATACCAATAAAATGTTCTGAATAATGATCCAGAGGGTAGAATAAAACCTGCAGTGTATACCTGGTGTTACCAGAATTTTTATTGAGCCAGTCTCTAACCTGAGAGTGCTTGGAGCCACACAAAACAGGCCTAGAGAACAAGAGTGCCAGTAACCAAGCAGTTTAATTAATCAATTTCAGAGTGAGGAATGCTCTCCTAGCTGAAGTAAAGCACAGGTTATATACTTAAATCTCAGAGTTTCAACAGCATAGGGAATATGTCCCATTAAGAGGGAGTCAAGACCAGGGGTGGGGAACCTGCAGCCTCAAGGCCACATGTGGCCCTCTAGGTCCTCAAGTGCAACCCTTTGAATCCAAACTTCACAAAACAAATCCCCTAAATAAAAGGAATTGTTCTTTAAAACTTGGACTCAGTCAAAAGGCTGCACCCAAGTACCTAAAAGGCCACTTAGGTGCCCCAACCCTGGTGGAGACAAATGTCCTCAGTGGCAGAGAAAAGTACAGCTGTGGCCACTACTGCCTAAAGACAGCCTGGGAGGCCTTTAATCATTAGTATATTCATTACACATATCACACTGATTAATATGAAAACTTCAATTCTCTTCTCACCCACTGAATGTTTATTTACCATTTTCAAATTTAAATGTTTATGTAAATATTTACCAAAGGAGAAAAAAGTACGACCACAAAAAGCAATACTACCCTAATATTTGTCAGTCTACAATATTTTTAAAAGTAGTGCATCAAAAATAAATTTTGTACTTTTCCACTTTGGTAAACATGGATTTTCTTTAAAATTCATATTAAAGTATTCTACTGGAATATTAATGAAATTTCAAGACCTTCAAGAAACATAATAGAAAGAACAAAACCTTGTTTTAACATTTTCTGACTGTATGACCACAGTCAAAGTCTATGTTAAAGTCTCAGTTAACCCTGATTACACTTGCATTCCACCTCATTGGAGTTGTTGGGAGGAAAAATATTTGTAAACCTTAAAGCACTATATAAATGAGATTTATTATTCTAACCTAGAGACCATATTTTTAAAACCTGACATTAATAAGCACTGTTTTAGTCAACTATATGAAACTAAGAAAACAGTTGGCTTTTATGAAAAGCTTATTCTTTTACATATTGTTCAGAAGCTGGTCAGAAAAAAATTTGTAAAGTACACAAATTATTTTTGAAAACTATGAATTACCTATTGGACAAATTTCCTTTGTTTCTTGCCACTAGTTTTACCGTCCATGAAAGGGAAGATGGAGGAAAAATCCATTACTCTGCTACATTTCTTAGAATCTTCATTTGGCTCAAGTGAGACTTTACGTTATCTTTTATTTTCACTTTTATGTGTCTACGTATTAAAGATATGATGTAAGCCTCACCCATGATTAATATGAATAAACAAAAATTGGCTGTAAATACATGCCAAAATAAATTGTTAATGGCTAAATCAAAAACAAAAGAACATTGCTGGCACAGAAATAGCACAAGAGACGATATGTGAATAGTGATACAATTTTGCTGAAGGGGAAAATGCCACAAATTAAGAGGATACAAAAGTGAATACGAAAGATGAGAAAAAGATTCCTACCTTTAAACCGACTGTTATAAGATCTGTAACAACACTGTATGGAAAAAAAATGAAGAGAAAATGGAAAACAAAGTTAGAGAGCAAGTATTACAAAGGCAGAGGTAAATAAGGTTAAAGGAGGAAAGAAAAACATTGTTATAATGTAAATAAAAGTGAAAATGTGATGAGTTGTGGAATGTTTTTGCAAAGGAAATTTGACTGACAGACTAGTAACACACAGTATGAACAAAGCAAAGCTCTAAAGAGATAGATAAGAAACACATAAATCAAACTCCTTGAAATTAATCATTTCAACAGAAAAACAACTGTGCCCATATAGAAACATTAACCAGCATGTTTATCCATTTGCCTATATTCTTCAACTTGGTCTTCAAAATAAAAATTGCCCAAATTTTTTATCTTCCAAGTCAAACAGGCATAAATTATTTTTAAAAGTTTAAAAAGAACTCAAGGACTTAAATTTCACAGAATTAAGATTTCTTTTAAGCCTCATCAGAACAGTAACAAGATACTGTGTCACTATTAAAACCAATAAAATATCAAATTACTCAAATGATTTCAAACAGTATTTTCAAACTAATACGTCCTAGATGCGAAACAGCTCCAAGAAGGGGGAAAAAATTTAATCCTAAATTTCAGTTAATTCAGCAGGGACTTTGGGCACAATAAATGCTAATGTATAGTGACTTTTCTTAAAAAGGTAATTCAAAACTTGAACCTATGGTCCACTACTTTAAAGCAAAGGGTTCACAGAGCTTTTTTTGCAGGCTGTGAGAAACCCTAAAAGTTTAATTAGGCCCCTGAGGACAAAATCTTGAAAGGTCTAGAACCACACCTTTTAAAGGTGGGGCAGAACCTTTATAATTAATGTTCTGTGACGTACCCAAAAAATCTATCTATTGCAGCATAAGCAGACAACTACCATCAATTAAAACTTATCTCCGGATACTCTTAAGAGAAAATTGTAATTGTACAAACTGAAAATTCCACATACTGATCATCACCTGGGATTGCAAGGCCCTATAATATAAAAGCAATTGTTTTAAAAAATAAATATACATGATGTTGGCGCTTAAAATTAATTCAGCTGACCGAAAATTTTTTTTAATAAAGTACCTTTCCTGTAACTTATATTAAGCATAAGATGACAAATTTTTGTATAATTCTTGTCCAGAAAGTAATACAGATTAAACTATATTATTTACCTTAATTTCACAATGAGGTCTTTTTTAGTATCTATGTACTTATTAACAGCCCCATGCTTAAATGAACTGTCTTAAAAACTCATTTCAAGCTTTAAAAAAAATAGTATTTAAGTTTCACCCCCCGCTGGACCAGTCCCAATACTATATAATTAAGAGGTCAGCAGTTTTATTAAAGAGCAAAATGTATTTCATAATATTTCCACTCAAGTTGTCTGAATAATAATTTAACTAAAATTCACAATTAAAAACATCCAAGACACAAGCTGCTTGTACCAATGCATTTTCTAACACAAAGAGTGGTTACCCTTCCATAACTATGACAAGACATTAGTTCATTATATCTTTAAAAAAAATTAGGGGGGTTGCCCTCCCCTTTTAGCATTGACTGCACAACAAATTACAGAAACCGGTTAATTTGCATCAACTACCTATTTATCTAATTAAACAGATTATTTTTTTTCTAATGAAAATAACTTTCCAGTTAAAGCACCTCATGTAAGGCACACAAAAGCCTTCAAAAACGCTAAATCACTTCAGTATATGATTTGTAGACATTTGCTAAACTTAGAAATAAAAATGTTATTTCAGTCACAAAGCTAGTGATAGCATTCTAAAAACATTTTTTTAGTTTTCAAATTGTCACTTGTGTTTTATCCTGTAGCCATATTCACTGGCATTCAACTGAGCTAATCAGAAACGGTAAACCTACGGGAAACATCAAATGAGTATGCATTATAGGAAGAGCCAACGTTTTTCCTATTACCATCACAACTATATAGTAACATAACTGCAGACACAAGATTTAATTAGCAGTGTTTTTCTATTTTCTCTTTAAAGTAAAACCATCAGATAAGATTTCTTTTCTTTACAAGTCTTAAGGCTTTCCAGAAATCGACCACCTGTGGGAATGCCGAACAAACCAACACCAGCGTGAAATGGATTTATAGCTGCTGTAAGAGTAGCATCAGTTATTACCCTTGCACTTCCCTTTACATTAAAAAAAAAAATTATACAATGTGCTGCAGCCTACGAACCCTTTCACCAATGGTCCAAGATCCCAAACCAGAAATAAAATCACTTCCCTCTTAACTTCGCCTTTTCCCCCAAGAACATTCTCCATAAATATTCAGAGTCCAAGTCTCTGACTTAAGCACATTTCGAGGCCAAAGTCGTCTCTGACTTAAGCATTTTTTCAAGGCCAAAGGGATCTCTTTAGTTTCCCAGTTAAAAAGGGTCTCTTTTTTAATCTATTCTAACTTTACTCTCAGTACTCAACCACCCACGCCACCTTCCCTCCATAAAGAATTTACACACATTTTCCCTCCTACCCCGAAATTTGCTTTAGTTTGGGGGAAGAGAGAGTGCCGAACCTGCAGAGCTTCCTTCATCTACCCAAGAAACAGAAACTCTCCGAGAAAAGTCAAAGTCGCACCCAACCCCCAAGACACCACCCGAAGCAGCAACAGGAGCAGCCACAGCTCAGCTCCTCCTCCTGGGTTCTCCAAACGTCGTACACATACACACCATTTTCTAAGCGGAAGTGATCTGAGGGCTGCGGGTAAGGAACACCAACTCCAACTCCGGATCTCTGGCTTTCCAGATGTCTCAACACACAGCAAGACGTGACTCCGGTTAGTCGGCAGAGGAGAGGATGTGGGGGTGAAAAGGAGGATGTGGACTATCCTTCAACCCCTTCAACCTACTCTAATCACAGAAGTTCCGTGCCCAACCTGGAGCGGGCGAGGAAGGGAGGATGAGGAGGGGAGGCGACTGGAGGGGGCGTGGAATGGGAGGGTAGCGAGGAGGGAGAAGGGGGTGGGAGCAGGGGAGAGGGGAGGGGGAGAGGAGAGGAAAGAGGGAGAATGGGAAAGGGAAAAGAGAAGAGGGAAGGAGAAAAAGGGGAAGGGGAGAAAAGGAGAGAGGGAGAGAGAGAGAGAGAGAGAGAGAGAGAGAGAGAGAGAGAGAGAGAGAGAGAGAGAGCAGGAAAAGAGAAAAAAGGAGAAAAGAGAAGAGGGTTAAAAAAGAAAGAGGAAAGGGGGAGAAGAGAAAAGGGAGGAAAAGGGGAGAGTGAGAAAAGAGAGAAGGAGAAAAGGAATGATGGGGAAAGGGAAGAGGGAGACAAAAAAGATGAGAAAAGGAAGAACGAGAAAAGGAAGAGCTAGAAAAAGGGGAGAGGGAGGAAAAGGAGAGGAGAAAAAAGAAGATGGAGCAAAACAGAAAAGGGGAGGAAAGGAGAAGGGGAGAGAGAAAAGAGGGAAAAGGGAAGAAAGGGAGAAACGGAGAGGAAAAGCTAGAGCGAGAAAAGGGAACAGAAAAAGGGGGCTAAGGGACTGAAGGAAAGAGCGAGGAGAGAGGGAGGAGGAAAAGGGGGAGAGGGAGAAAAGGAGGAAGGAGAAGGAAAGAAAGAGGGAGAAAAGATGGAAGGGGGGAGAGGAGAGAAGAGAAAACGAGAGGGGAAGGAAGGGGGCGAGAAGCGAGGAAAGTGTGTCTAAGAAGTCCTACACAGTTAAAACCTCTTCAGTCCCAAAGGAAAAGCTCCGCAGGGATTTGCTCTCTTCCCCAAGAGTCCCTCAGCGATCACCCCACCCTCCCCGGCCTCCAACAGCGGCGGCAGCAGATCCACCTCACCCGCGCACACACACCCCCTTCCCTTCTTCCTTCTCTCCTTTGCTCCCCCCGCCCCCGCCCCGGCTCAGCGGCGCCCCCTCCCAGCCTCAGCGCCCCGCTCCACCAGAAGGGTAAGGGGGGGGGAGGGAGACAAGAGAGCGCGGAGAGGAAACCGAACGAGACCTAAGGGGAAGCAGGGGCATTTCCACCCCCGCCCCGCGCACCCCCTCCCCCCGCACACTCTGCGCCGCGCCCAGTCGCGGGAAGGTGAGGGGCCCCCTCGCCAGCTTCGTTCCAGCCAAGCTCCGGGGCCGGCGGAGGGATGGCGGAGGGCTCAAGGCGGCCGCCGGCAAGCTCAGCCACGCTCCCCGGGCCGGCGCCGCTCGGGGGCGAAGGGCCCGCCTGCACTTACCCATCCATGGCCCAGGAAGGACGGGAGAGCTCGGGACGGGAGGCAGAGAGGGCGCGGGGAAGTCCTCGGGCCGGCAGGCCTGGCGCAGCACAATGAGCGGCGGCCCTGGGACTCGAGGGCGTGGACGCCGTGGGCGGGGGAGAAGGCGGGGAGCCTCGAGAGGAAGAGGAGGCCGGATGCTCGATCGGGCCGCTCCGGGCTGGAGGGGAGCGGCGTCTCTCTCTCTCTCTCCGGAGCACCCAGCCCCCCAACCAGCCGGGGAAAGAGAGAGCGAGAGAAGGAGGAGCAGAGAAGGGAGCGCGCCCCCGCCGCCGCCTCGGGACCGGCTACTCCTCCGCCCGTCACGCGGCTGGCTAGCGCGCCCGCGCGCGTCCCAGCCCTCGAGAACAGACTCTCCACCCCCGAGGGCGAACGCGAGCCTTTCAGGTTCACTCCTCCTCCGCCCAGTTTCCAGACGCCCCAGCGCGTGCGCGCGCCTCTCCTCACAACCCCTCCCAGGCCCAGCCGGCGCGCGCGTGCGCGCATCCTTGTGCAACCTAGCTCGCCCCACCCCGATCCCCCCTCCCCAGCCGCGCCCCACCTCCTTTCCTGTTTCTTAGATTCCGAGAGGAATGAGAGAGCTAGCGCTCTGTTGCCTCTGCTGCTGCCTCTCTCCTTTCTTTGCTTCCTTCCTTCCCCCTCCTCCCGACTCCCACTCCAGCAAAAATATTAAACTCTTTATTTCTCCCAACTACCTACCTAAAAGGGAAAGGGTAGTAAGGCTGTTGTCAGTACCACCAGGAGGGAACAGCAAACCCCCCTCCCCTTCCCTCCTGATCCTGGAAGGAGGTGCCCCTGGCCAGACAGTTGCTGTACCTTGAAAAATTACCTCCCCGCGCACACACACATACACACACCCCACTCCTACATCTAAGGTTTTCTCTTTGTATTTCTGGAGCTTAAGAATGTGCAGTATCAGCTTGGAACAACCTGGAGCTCCTGACAATCCTTCATTTCAGTTATCCGTTCTAAAATCTATAGACTGGCACCACCAGGATGGGAGGGGCCGTCCAACAGAACGGATAAACAGCTAGCTCACCCCGATAGGTTTGATGATTACTTACCCCAGGCCTCTCAAGCCCAAAGAAAATACCCCATTTTTGAGGTTCCCAGGACTGAAGTGCCACCATATCCATGTAGCTGTCTCCAAAAGAAATGCAGTTTCAGTTGTAAAATTCAACAGGCATCAATCAGTCACCTAAGAAGAGCAAGAAAGCAATTGAGGACGAGAAGCTTAAACTAAGCTGAGATCAGATGGTTAGCCATGTATTCTTGCAGTTCAGACCAATGTGCGAGGCTTAAAATAATAGAAAGGAGAAAGATTGTGTGCAGAATATGAGAACATCTGAGGCTATTTTTAGCCTCTGGCTTGCCCTCGTCTTACTGTATATGCTTGAATTAAAATGTAAGATGGAGAATATATCAGAGTTAAAGATGCATCTTGAAATGGGAGACTGGCTTTAGAAGCTTGAGTTGTAGATAAGAAATGCTTCCTAAAGGGTCTCCCTAACTTACCGACCCCCAATATCTTCCCAGTCTCCTCAGCCTACAAAATACCTTGGAGGAACAGGAATTAGACTTCTTGTGTTTAGTTCTAGAGTTCAAAACTAGGAAGTGGGAATTGCTCAGAGGCAGATTTAGGGTTGATTTAAGGGAAAAGTTCTTGACTACTAGGGCTATTCAAAAGTGCAATGGGCTGCCTAGGGAGGTGACAGCTTCTGCTTCGAGGAGGGCTGGATGACCTCTTGTCTAGAATGTTGTAGAGCGAACACTTGGTCATCTAAGGATTGGACTAAATGGCACCTGAGGTTCCTTCTATCAGTGAGACTCTTAATGTTAACACTGTAGAGGTCTGATCACATCGATCGCCACCCTAAAATCTTCAGTGACTCCCACTTTTATTTGAACCACTAAATAAACTCAGAACTCCTTAATCTGGCATTCAAGGCCCTCCGGAGTGTGGTTTAACCTTATACAATGCTACTTTTCCCTAGTTAAATTGAAACATTGTGATTCCCCAAAACAAATTCTTCCTGCCCCACACCTTTGCCTATACTGCCCTTTACACCAGGAATCCCTGTCTCCCTTCTCTTCCTACTTAGGTACCTGCTTATTGAAATTATAATAATAGTAGTAGTAGTAGTAATAATAATAAAACCTGCCTCACAGGGTTGTTGTAAGGTTCAATTGAGATGATGTATATGAAACACTTTGCAAACTTGAAAGATGTATATAAATGTGAGCTATTATTTTTCATTTCATTCAGCCAGACACAGCATGGTGAAATGGTTAAAGAACTGGTTTCAGAAGCAAGATCTCAGGTTAAATTCTAGCTCTATCACAAAGTGGCTATGTGATCCTGAGCAAATAAATTAGCCTTTTAAACTATAAATTGTAGAGAAGGTGCCAACCTGCATTGGTAGAAAAAGTTCCTCACTAGAAGGAACCAAAGAAATCTTAGGTCCAATCTCTATCCTCACCTAACCATTATCACCACACCCACCACAGTGATTTCTTGCCCCTGATCAATCAGCTAGTAAAGATCGGAAGTAAGTTTAGAACCCAGAAGTAATGCTAAGAAAGCTGAATTTAATGTAATAGATAAAAGGCTTGACTTGGAATCAGGAGACCTGGGTTCAATTTTCAACTTAAGTATTTACTAGCTGTGTGATAATGGGTAAGGCTTAACTTCTCACAGCCTCAATTTCTTGGATAATAGATAATAATATTTGGATAAATTGGATAATAATAATATGCATAATAATAATTGTACTACTTACCTCATAGGGTTGTTATGAGGATGACATGAGATGATGTAAAGCACCTTGCCAACTCTGAAACTTTATGTCAGTTATAATTATGTTCTAATTTGTATTAAATGTACTTGTGAACGTGTCTGACCACCTGAAGTCTATTTATCTTTGTATATTCCACACATCTAAGCATAAGGCAATACAGTAGTGAAACATTGTATTCACATAGTGGCCACGAATTGGGATATTTTTTTAAGTCTTTTCTAGATTTCTTTACACTCTTTCATGCTTGTCAGTCTTAATTACATTATGGTATTCCATCATATAATGTATTCCACTATTTGGGGAAATTTAGCTTGCTTCCAGTTTTTTCCACTTACAAATAACACTGCCAAGAAAATATTTTTCATTGTTTTTGATAACACTTTCAGGGTAGAGTCCCAATAATAGAATTATTAGATCATAAGGAACTGTTGTAACTTGCAAACTTTGTAAAAAAGGAATTTTTGTAACTTTTATTGTATACAACCAAATTAATGTCCAAAACATTTCCACAAGCTAAAAATTCCACCAACTATAAATGAATTTAGTTGTTTCTTCACAACTCTGCTAGAATTGAGTTTCATCACTTCTAATTATTTTTATAAATTGGATGGATAAGAGATGGCCCATCCTGCTTTTAAGCAGAATGTATGACTATACACATTCTGCTCTATCCTTTTATAAAATGTTCTTCACCAGCTACGTACCCTGGACATATCACAGTCACCTCTTATAGTAAAGAATCAGGATCATTTTTTTTCTAGTGACGTCATTATTAACGTGCTATTTTTTTTTTTTAGAGAAGAAGGAGAGTACTGGTTGGGAAAGGCATATTTCTCTTGAAGCTTTTTTATTGGTATTATTACCATGCATATATTATTATTATTTTTTTTACCCATGCATGGGCTGCAGGAGCTCAAATGTTTCTGGACATAAGAAATGACAACAGGTATTCTACCCAAACTCAATGGGTCTTTAAGTCAGCTTTGCAATTCCTTTGTTGGGGAGCTAGTACACCCCACGCAGCATAGCCCAACCTACATGCAAATCAAAGTACAGTATATGAGAGAATGGAGAAACAAGATAGCAGGTAAGGCTCCAAGAAGTGTGCAGATATCATATCCATGGTGCTTTCCTGTCCTGTTCAGAAACCAAAATACAGAACATATAGCGAGGGGAACCTGAGTAGTACCAATATAACATATGGATTCTAAGTCAAAGCCATGTATGTGATTCTTCACAATTGAGCTCCATACATTACTAGGAAAGATATACCCTACCATGGACATTTCTGTTGATCATATCAGTTACACCAGCACGAAAGTAGTTATTTACCCAACTCCCATTTGCCCTGAAAGAGGTAATAAAGGTGGGGAAAAGTGATGAGCCCTTGCAAGAACCTCAGACAGGAATTGCCCATAAAGGGACATGCAGTCCTTATAGATGACTGTGACTACTTCTCCCATAGGAATAGTTCTTCTGCCAAAGCCTACTACAGTGCTCTGCTCCATTTTCCAGAAACAGCAGCAAGACATATTGGCTTTCTTAGGCCATAGTCAGTTGTCCTTTAAGATGTAGCTCTGAATCTTTGCTACCAGTCAAATGCAAGTGGTATTTGTCATTGGCAGAAAGGGATACCTGCTTGATTGGGCAATACAACTAATAGAGGAAAGTTCATTATTAATGAGCTAGCCACAGTTCATGAAATTTTTTT
Organism: Phascolarctos cinereus; assembly: GCF_003287225.1. Taxonomy (NCBI): domain Eukaryota; kingdom Metazoa; phylum Chordata; class Mammalia; order Diprotodontia; family Phascolarctidae; genus Phascolarctos; species Phascolarctos cinereus. The sequence goes on along the minus strand of NW_027555847.1, from coordinate 203,755,708 downwards.
TTAGAAATCTGGATATGCATATGGAAAGAGTAATGCTATGACCTTAATGTTGGAATTAAAACAGAATAGGCTATTAATTGAACAAATAAATTATTCTGGAAACTTTGCTCTATCCTAGACCGGGAAGAGTGAGAACTATTTGGAATTGTTAGGAGGAGGTTGAATGATCATCTCATGGCAAATACAGTGAAAGCATAGGACTTAACAGAACTTGTCCATCTCACTTATACAGCCTGTTGATAGAGGAGGAGCATTAAAGAAGGGTTACAGGTTTGCCCAATAAACCAGCAAATGGGAAGAAAAACAGGTAAAAGTTGAGCTAAATAGTCCCTGAGGAAACCCTTTGGAGTGAATGATAGGAAGGAGCCCAGATGTTCCAATGGCAGGAGTACTACGAAAGTCACTGGCTTTGTTTAGGTGTGAGAAGCCAAACCACCTGGCTTAATACGATATGAAGAACCACATAACCCTCCACCCTCCTACCCCCCCCCATCCCAGCCATAATGAGCCATATTTCTTGGACATGCTAGAAATAGATTGCCTAGAATTTGGTGAGAAACTGGGGAATGGCCCTCCTGAGGTAAGTCACCATGAGAATGTGTGGTTATTAAAATAAGAAGAACTTTGGAGGGAAGGCTAATGTACTAGAAAACCGTTTCTCTCACGCAACAAGCAGATGGCAGTGGTGGACAAATCATTCTGGGAGTAATTGATACGACAGTGGCTGGGGTAGTGTCTGAGTTGCCATGGTTACAATGGCACACTTCCCATAATGAATGGAACTTGTATCAGTGTAGTTTCCTGGAGTTAGGACCAGCTCAGCTGAGGTCAGGACCCTCCCCCAGAACTACCAACAACTAAAGGGTAAGCCTCCCCACCTTTTGTTTAGTTGCTAGACATCTTTAACAAAAAGAGGGAAGTTCAGTTGCCACTTTTTAAGTTCTCCCACAGAATACCTTCCTATGATATTACCATACCATATACTGATTTGTATAATGAGCAAAAGATGTGATATTTGCACTCATATATTCAGGAAAATATGAAGAGGGTTTATCTGACCTCTACATCAATAGTTCTCAAACTATTTGGTCTGAACCCCTTTATACTCTTAAAAATTATTGAGGATCTCAAAAAACTTTTGTTTATGTGGGTTACATTTATCATTTTGAAATTAAAATTAATCAATTGAAATTGATAATGTATTGATAGATTCATTTTAAAATATCAATAATAAATCCATTATATAAATATAACCAATGTTTATAAAAATAACCATATTTTTCAGAACAAAAAATTAGTCAAAAGGGTGGCAGTGTTTTACATATTTTTTGCAAATCTAATGTCTGCCTTAATAGAGGTCAGCTCAGTTCTCCTTTCTGCTTCAGCATTCAGTCTGTTGGAATATATTGTTTTGATGTGTATGAAGAAAATCCAGCCTTACACAGCTATGTAGTTGGAAATGGAAGGAATATTTTAATAGGCAAATAATGTTTTAATATTATTGTAAAAATAGTTTTGACCTTGAGGATCCCCTGAAAGGGTCTCAGGGATCCTCAGGGGTCCATGGACCACAACAGCTGCTCTAGACTATAAACAAGGTTGCCCTTCTAGGCAGAAGTACTATTGGCTTTTTTTTTCCTCTAAGAAAGGAGAGGAGCTATAACTACTGATTACAGGGAATTCATATAGAAAACTGCATAGATTATAGGATACACACATTTATACTAATGTGGATTTATGGGGACCATATATAATCTTATAAGTCAATTTCAAAGATGAATAGAAACCAACAGCTCTTAATTTATTTGGATATATTGATAATGATATTTTACATTTACATTAAAGTTTGAAGAGCAAGTAAAGTTTTTCATATTATTCTTGGGGACAGAATGAAGATATATATATATTATATATATATTAGATAGTTATGCGGTCAGATGATTTCAGAACAGATTAGATGGCTTGACTCAAAAAGTAGTTATTAAAGGATTAATATAAAGTAGAGGTCGTTAATGGAATACCTCAGGGTTCTGTGCTTGGCCCCGTGCTGTTTAACATTTTTATCAAGAACTTGGATAAAGTATGTTTAGCAAATTTGCAGATGACACAAAGATAGAAAGGATATCTAATAGAATCTATGGTAGTCAGGATCCAACATGAATTTCATAGGTCCAAGCATTTGGGCTAAATCTATCAAGATGGACTTCAATAAAGATAAATATAAAGTCTTGCACTTGGGCACAAAAAGTCAATATCACAAGTATAAGGTAGGGGAGGCTTAGAAAGACAACAGTTGATCTGAAAAAGTTTCAGGGCAGGGTGGTAATTGGACTGCAAGCTCAATAGTAGCAGTGTGATGTGGCAGCCAAAAGAAGCTGATGTGCTGAATGGGGGAGGGAGGGGCAGGATATGAAACAGATAAACTGCTTGCTAACCTAATTTCTTTTTTTAAAAAGGGAAAAATAGGGGCAGCTAGGTGGCACAGTGGATAGAGCTCAGGCCTTGAAGTCAGGAGTAACTGAGTTCAAATCTGGTCTCAGGCACACAATGCACAACACATACTAACTGTGTGACCCTAGGCAAGTCACTTAACCCCAACTGCCTAGCAAAAAATTTTTAAAAAGGGGAAAATGAAATTGAAAATGTCAAAAATGAAAAAGGAGAATTCACAACAAGAAGGGAATAAGAGAAATTATTAGAAACCATCTTATCCAATTATATACCACCAAAGCTGATAAATCAAAATTTAACTGAACAAGAAATAGAGAATTTAAGTACCCTACTGTCAGAAAAAGAAATTGAACAACTCAGAAATTCCTAAAGAAAAAGTCTCTAAGACTCGATGGACTTACAAATGAATTCTATCAAACATTCAAAAAATACCTGATTCCAGTATTACATATTACATATTTGCAAAAGCAGGAAAAAAAAGGTACAGTGGGTTGAACCTGATTCAGTATGATTCCTTGGTTGTTTGAGTCTGATATTGAGCTAGAATGAGACACCTACAGGTCATTCAACAGTTAATAAAAGGAGGTTTACTTAGCCATATCTTAGATTGGATACTCAACAAGGATACAGAACTTGGCTCCAATTGATAGAACCCTGTCTGGTCAGCAAGGTAAGGTGTGGTGACCCAGCCCCCTTGGGACATCCACCAGGACTGAACTCCATGTGGATGAGCATTTGTATGCACTCAAATGAACAAGAAGACATGTTCATGTGACCTGGGGACATGAGAAAGATATATCAATAGCTAAATACCCTTAGTCTTACCCTTGGCCAAACAAGTCTAGGAAACAGTTTTTGTGAAAAAAGGACTAGCCTAATCTACCTGGGAGTGGGAACACTAATCTATCATAGAAGGGATCCTACCTTCTATGTAAGTAACATGTACCTGATACCTATTCTGGGGAGAAATAAAGTAGAGAAAGAAAACCATAGATTAGTATATCCTAATGAATATCAATATACAAATATTGGATAGAATAAGAATATAGAGTCTACAAGAAGATTTTTAAAAATTATATAATATCACCAGGTTTAGGGGCAGCTAGGTGGCGCAGCAAATAGAGCACTGGCCCTGAAGTCAGAAGGACCTGAGTTCAAATTCCGCCTCAGACCAAATACTTGACACTTACTAGCTGTGTGACCCTGGGCAAGTCACTTAACCCCAATTGTCTAAAAAAAAGGAAATATCACCAGGTTTGATTTGTACCAGGAATGCAGTATGAGTTCAGTATCAGGAAAACTATAAATATAATAAACTATATTAGTTACAAAAATGGTAAAAAATCCCATGATTATACTGACAGATGCAGAAAAGGCTTTTGACATGATACAAGACCACTTTACATAAAAACATTTAAGAACAAAGGATTAAATTAACTGTTCTTTAATATGATAAATAATATCTATCTAAATAAAACCTTAACATTATCTATAATATAGATACATTACAGGCATTTCTAATAAGATTGCTAATGGTAATAGTAATAGCTTTTACAGGGAGCTTTGAGGTTTGCAAAGCATTTTACAAATATGATCTTATTTGATCCAACAATCCTGGGAGATCAGTGCTATTATTATCTCCATTTTACTGCTGAGGAAACTGAGATAGACAGAGGTTAAATGACTTGTCCAGGGTCAAGGGAAAAATAAGGATGTCCAGTCACTACTATTATTTGATATAGTTTTAGAAATGAGAGCTATAGGAATAAGGCAAGTAAATTAAACCAAAGAGAATGCAGATAGTCAAAGAGGAAATAAAATGGTCACTCAAGATAATTTACTTAGAGAATCCTAGCTATTAAACTAAAATTAATGTTAAAAATTAATAACTTCATCAAAGTAGCAGGATATAAAATAAACCCAGATAAGTTACCCTCTTTAATTTATTACTAACAAAACCCAGTAAGAAATAATACAATGAGATACTCCATTCAAAATGACTATAGAATGCATGAGATATTTGGGAATCCACCTTCCAAAGCAGACACAGGAACTATATGAATACAAAGAAAAGGGGGGTTTTGGACAACAATACCATATAAGTAAATATAAAGAAGATGAAAAATCAGCATGACTGACCTATACATTGAAAAAGTCTGAAAATATGTGCAACATACACTTGTGGATCAACCATATCTGCAGAGAGGTAGGCTAGGAGTGCCATCTCCTATTTGTTCTCTCTGGTCATGCATTTTCTTTATAATTTTGCAACATCACTTAAAATACTCTTGCAGAAATAAAAATAGACTTAAATAAAAAAAAGGAGATATAGTAAATACTCATGATCAGAGGCCATGCCAATATATTAAAAATGAAAATATTACGTAAAATAACACTTATTCAACATCACGCCAATCAGACTACCAAAAGACTCCAATAGAGCTAGTGTCTCACTCTGGAACTTCTCTCACTACCTGAGGTCTTTTCACGTGGAAAATCCTTCCATCATGCTAAGCTCCTTCCCCCCTTTGTATGTTCTTCCTGGTTTCTCCATTTGGAAGAGTGAGGGAGGAGGCCTGCTAACCTTTATTCCCCTCCCTGCTGTGCTTCTAACTTTTTGGACTTCAACCCCTGTTAGTACTTTTCTCCCCTTTCCCCTTTCAGGTTCCTTTTGTGTGTTGTTTCCACCACTAACATGTAAGTTCATTGAGGGCAAAAATTGTCTTTCTTTTTGCTTGTATTGGTATCCATGGAAATTAGCTAAGTGCCCTGCACATAGTAAGTACTTAAAAACTTTTTGCCTGCCTATTACTTTACAAAAGGGCTACTTTACAAAAGGTTTCTTAATCTTTTTGAGTGTCATAGACCCATTGAACTCTGGGGAAGCTTAGAGAACCCATCTCAGGATGAATGTTTAAATGCATAAAATAAAATACATAGAATTATAAAAGAAGCCAATTATATTGAAATAGTTACTGAAAGATTAAGAAGCCAAACTTTAAGGGGCAGCTAGATGGTGCAGTGGATAGAGCACCGGCCCTGAAGTCAGGAGAACCTGAGTTCAAATCCGGCCTCAGACCAAACACTTGACACTAGCTGTGTGACCCTGGGCAAGTCACTTAACCATGATTGCCTTTAAAAAAAATAGCCTAACTTTAAAGAGGTAGAAAAGTATAGCAACAAAATTCATCTAAAGGAACAAAAGCTCAAGAAAAAAAAAGATCAAGGAATTTTTAAGGGAAATAATGGAAAAAAGTGAGTTCAGCAGAAATACCTCTCAAGCTATCTGACAAAGCAGTATCAAAGTTATTTGGTAGTGGTTAAAAAATAGAAGAGTTGATCACTGGAAAAGATTAGTTAAACATGACACGGAAGCAATCAAATCTAGTGGCTTAGTATATAATAAACACTCAAGCTCCAGCTACTGAATTGAACACTTCTTATTCAACAAAAATTGCTGGGAAAACGCAAAATCAGTCTGGCAGAAATAAAATTTTAACAAAAAATTTCATACCAAATACTATATTAAGCTCTAAATTGAGATATGATCTGAACATTAAATGTTATATCATAAGAAGCTAATGGAGGAGCAGAATAAGGAGATACCTTAGCTACCACAACTATGGATAGGGGAAGAATTCTTGATCAAACAATGGATAAAGAAAATAGCTTTAGATGAAATGAACAATTTTGATTACATAAAATTTTGAAGTTTTTATACAAACAAAATCAATGCAATTAGAATTAGACTGGGACAAGTCTTTGTAGAAAATTACTTTGATAAAGATATGCTATCTAAGATGTGCAGATAGAAATTAATGTTCTGTTCAATCATTTTTCAGTCAGGTCCAACTCTTCACGATCCCATTTGGGGTTTTCTTGGCAAAGATATTTGAATGGTGTACCATTTCCATCTCTAGCTCATTTTACAGATAAGGAAACTGAGGCAAACAGGGTTACATGACTTGCCCAGGGTCACATAGCTAGTAAGTGTCTGAGACCAGATTTGAACTCACAAAGATGAATCTTTCTGACTTGGGGCCTGGCACGCTACGCACTGTGTCACCTAGCTGTTCATCAGAAATTAATGCCAATAAATCGAAGGTGAGATTAATAAAATGGAAATTAAGAAAACTATTGAACTAATAAATAAAACCGAGCTGGCTTTATGAAAAAAAAATAGAGAAACCTTTGGTTAATTTGACTAAAAAAGAAGAAAACCAAATTACCAGTATCAAAAATGAGAAGGGTGAATAACAATATTAGAAGCTATTTTGCCCAACTGTATGCCAATAAATCTGTCAATCTTAGTGAAATAGATGAATATTTACAAAAATATAAATTGCCCAGATTGACAGAAGAGGAAATAAAATACTTGAAGAACCCCATACCAGAAAAAGAAATTGAACAAGTCATCAGTGAACTCCCTAAAGAAAAAATCTCCAGGGCTAGATGGATTTACAAGTAAATTCTATCAAACATTTAAAGAATAATTAATTCAAATTCTATATAAACTATTTGGAAAAATAGGTGAAGAAGAAGTCCTACTAAATTCTTTTTATGATACAAATATAGTGCTGATACCTAAGCCAGGAAAAGCCAAAAAAAAGAGAGAGGAAATTATAATGAATATAGATGCAAAAATTTTACATAAAATATTAACAAAGAGATTACAGCAACTTATCACCAGGATAATATATTATGACCAGGTGGGATTTATACCAGTAATGCAGGGCTGATTCAATATTAGGAAAACTATCAGCATAATTGACCACATCAATAACAAAATTAACAGAAATCATATGATTAACTCAATAGATGCAGAAAAAGCTTTTGGCAAAATACAGCACCCATTCTGATTGAAAACACTAGAGAGCATAGGAATAAATGGAGTTTTCCTTAAAATGATAAGTAGCATCTATCTAAAACCATCAGCAAGCATTATATGTAATAGAGATAAGCTAGAAACATTTCCAGTAAGATCAGGTATAAAACAAGGATGTCCATTATCACCACTGCTATTCAATATCGTACTAGAAATGTTAGCTTTAGCAATAAGAGAAGAAAAAGAAATGGAAGGAATTAGAATAGGCAAGGAAGAAACAAAGCTATAACTCTTTGCACATGATATGATGGGATACTTAGAGAATCCTAGTAAACCAACTCAAAAACTACTTGAAATAATTAGCAACTTTAGCAAAGTTGCAGAATATAAAACAAGTCCACATAAATCATTAGCATTTTTATATATTACTAACAAAGCACAACAGTAAGAGATAGAAAGAGAAATTTCATTTAAAGTACCGATAGACAATATAAAATATTTGGGAGTCTACCTGCCAAGACAAACCCATGAACTATGTGAATACAATTACAAAACACTTTTCACACAAAAACAAGTAAGATCTAAATAACTGGAAAAACATTAGCTGCTCATGGGTAGGCTGAGCTAATATAATAAAAATAACAATTCTACTTAAATTAATTTATTTACTTAGTGCCATACCAATCAAACTGCCAAAAATTATTTTCTAGATCTAGAAAAAATAATAACAAAATTCATCTGGAAGAACAGAAGATCCAGAATATCAAGGGAATTAATGAAAAGAAATGTAAGGGAAGGTGGCCTAGATCTAAAATCATCAAAACTACTTGGTACTAACTAAGAAATAGAATGGTGGATCAATGGAATAGGTTAGGTGCCCAAGATACAGTAGTCAATTAGTAATCTACTTTTTGACAAACCCAAAGACTCCAGCTTCCTTTGAAAATCTAAGTTGGCTATTGAGTTCCCTGTATATCTGTATTAATCTCTTCAGAAACTCCTAATTTTTTTCCTCATTGGAGTATCATCTTTTGTTTTCTGATAGCTTCCTAGCTTTCCTGGATTTATTTCTTCTGTTGTATTTTGGTCCTTGGGATCTTACCTATCTCTTCTCTGAACCCTTTGAAATCTACCTTCCCCAAATCTAGATGGCACATGTGAGACTTTTTTAGATTTTTTTTCTTCTTTCTGTTAACTGGGAGAGACTGAACAATAACCTGATTCCCTAAGAGCATGTGCAGAGTGCTACTGATGCATTCCCCAAGCTTGGAAGTAGCTAGGCAGTCTGTTTCTGGAAGAGTTGTAATTACATGTAATTGAAATGCATTAGAGAGACTTTGGAACTTGTATAAACATTTAAAAAATGGTTCTAATTTGCTTACCACATGACAAAGAGGAGCCTCTTTGATTGGCTGTTTAGCCTGAACTAGAGATCCATTCAAAAGGCACTATTCAACCTAGTCCTCTTATTCTTGGTTTTGACACCTTCCTATGCATTCTGGTGAGAGAAGAGAGACTATACTATATTTTATGGGGAAAGATTTCACCACCAAGGCCAACATACAACCTATGAATACAGGTCTTGTTTAGTTGCCTTGGTGTTTGTCCTTGCGTTTTCAGTGAAAGAGATTAATCTAAGGGCAGCTAGGTGGCGCAGTGGATAGAGCATGGGCCCTGAAGTCAGGAGGACCTGAGTTCAAATTCGACCTCAGACCAAACACTTACTAGCTGTGTGATCCTGGGCAAGTCACTTAACCCCAATTGCCTAAAACAAACAAACAAACAAAGAGATTAATCTGGAGGCTATGACCTTGTCAGTTTTGAAAGATCGGGAGAGTGAGCCATCTGATTTCTAGGCATTGAGTCTGCCAAGTCTTGTAATCAGCCCAACATCAATGTCCCAAGGAGCAAACTTGGTGGATGGGGGAAGCACTTATTAAGAGCCTACTATGTGCCAGACACTGTGCTAAGCACTTATATAATTATATAAAATAATATTTTAGGTATTATTTGATCCTTTAATACCCAGCCCAGTAGTAATTGAGACAAGGATTCATAAAAAAAAAAAAGATACTACATTTGTATGTGAACTTGGTGGGCCCAATGCTATGTAGAAACTGTGCTAAGTCTTAACCCTTTCTTCCCAGAGACTGAGGTAATATAGTGGAGAGTGTGCCTTCAAAGTGCTAAGGGGGAGATTTTTATATTTCTGTTCTTTCTATGTCTTTAAAGTAAATATCTCTAAAAGATGTTTATTGGTTAAATGGGCCTAGGACATTGGTCACTGGAGGCCAATGGGGAACACCCCCAAAACAGCTTGGTTCCATACATGCTCCATGGAATGCCCTCTCCTTCAGATCCTATCCAAAAAATCAGGAGGATTGCACTGTTTACTACTCACCCTACCATTCCACAGCTGCCAGTCCAGCAGGTAAGGGAAACCGTCTTGATTACCCTCATGACAACCAAAATAATAGACATTAAAAAAAAACATCGTAAATGAAATCAACATTAAGAAGCAACAAAATTTAGGTAAAATACAAGAGACAATGTTAGTACCATTTCATCAAAGTTAAAGCTCACATTCTTCCTTTCAGTTAACAACTAGTAAACTACCAAAATATAAAAGTGATACTATTAGTCATGATGGTATACTATTACTCATAATCACAGTATTAGGAAGTTTTGAGTCATAATTCAGGAGCACTGTTCTTTGGGTTAGTGGTTATTTAGGTGTGTGTTGGGAAACATCTGTTGCATCAGAACAAAACGCATCTACATATAACACCAAAAATGCTACAGACTACTCTGTCACAAAATCTTTTGTTTGATGCTAGTTGCTATTCTGGAATAGAATCTGCTGGGTTTCTATCCAAGGACATCGGTATCAGAATCTCTTCAAAGACAAGCAGCATGGTCTAGGAATGAGTGAGTGAGCTGCTAGCACTCCATTGCCATTTTTTTTCTCTCTCAATCTCCTTGAAAAGAAAAAGTAACTGATATGTTTCTTGTGTAAATGTGTTAGTTCACACCACATCTGGTATATACATTTTTCTAAAAAAAGCTTCAGAAAACACTGATGTGAACAATAAATATTACTAAAAATAAAGGTCTCTACATCCTAACAGTTAAAAAATACCAGGTTACCATTATGTCATTCATATCAGAATTAACTATCTGTGTAAAGTCAGATCATTGACTTGTTAGAGCTCATAAAAATCAATGAAAAGAAAAGATAAAAATGAGAAGAAACGACATGAGTACTACAGCTCTAACCCAATATGTTTAAAGAAATACTCGGCTTCAAAAAAAAAAAGGGAAGTAGGCAAAACTAAAAAACATTAACTCTGATTATCACCATTTCTTAGAAAAGTTTAATTGAATCAAAATGTTGACTATAAGGAAAAGGCTGAAAGAGTCAAAGGTGGAGTGCATAGAGTGCCAGGCCTGAAGTCTGAAAGACTCATCTTTGTGAGTTCAAACTGGCCTCAGACACTTGCTAGCTGTGTGACCCTAGGCAAGTCATTTAAACCTGTATACCTCAGTTTCCTCATCTGTAAAATGAGCTGGAGAAGGCAATGGCCAACCACTCTAGTATATTTGCCAAGAAAACCCCAAATAGGGTCTCAAAGAGTCAGACATGACTGAACAGCAATAGCAATCATCTGGAAACTGTTCAGGAAGAGGAGAACTGAAGATTGGAGCAAAGCAGTTTCATAAAAGAGCAAAAAGGTAATTAAAGCGAGATTCATCCTGCAGAGAGCTTAGCTATCCAGCTAAGTCAGATAATCTTTAAAAACATTTATAGATTACACTAGGAGGATAATCAATACCTATGAATTAGAACAGATCTTCTAAACTTTCTATAGGGTTCTATCATCATCAGCAAAGATAGTTTGGAACACCATTTCTAGACAACCTCAATACTGAGAAAGTTGATTCATTGAGGACCCCTACTCTATTCCAATCAATATTAATCAATTTGATATGATTCCACAGGGTTAGTGATTATAAGTTCTGTATATTAGGTCCCAGAGCTACGAGTTGCAGGTTGAAAGATCACTTGTTTAATCATAGGAAGCTAACTAAAGGCTCTCCATGCTTATTTTTCCTTGTCATGGTGACGAAGCCCAATGTGGGAGAGGTGACTCAACTACGTGGAATGTGTCCCAGTTTTGTTTTTGTGCCTGTGGACCATTCTCTCTTGTCTAACACTAGTAGGTGACCATCTTATAACTGTCTTATGACCACCTAGTCAGTGGAGATATTCCTTGCTTTTCCCAACCTGTGACTCTACTGATATATTGTTTGCTTACTTTAGCCTGTGTATCATATGTCAACCAATAGAATTATTCTGTATTTGTATATCTGTTCTTGAATGTTTGGATATCTAACCCTATAAAAATAGGGCTCTGGAAGGAGGGAGCATCTTAGATCATGAGGAAGATCTGAGGTCTACTTTCTTAGAAGGGACCATTTAATAAAGGGTCTTTTGACGAAGTGCCGTTGGCTCAGAGCTCTGCTTCAGTCTCTCTTATTGTGGGTTGAATAATTTTTATCCCCATAATACCCATATACAAGATGAGAGCCTCACATTGCTATGTAACATGAGGAAGACCTCACTAGAAAAATTCAAAAGAAACCTATGCTGGGAGTGGAATGACAATTTTAATGTCCTTCCAGGATTCATTTTGAAGATTTTAGAGAAGGTTTACAAAATAATGGAAAAGACTAGATCTCTGATCTGAAAGAGTTAAATGACATGACATCTGTGATTACTAATTGTGCAAAATATACCTATTTTGTCTTTTCTATAAAGTCTTTTCAAGAATGATCTCTGACTTCTCTGTGACCTCAGGCACTTAACCGAGAAAGTTACACATAATTTGTTGATTTGCATCAGAGGAGGGAGTTTTCCCACTGGAACTTCTCTGTACTGGTAGAATCACAGGTCTGGACCATTGAAACCAAGAGGTAACATTATATGCAAAAAAGAAATGTTAGAGGTGTTCTGATTCAAGGTAGGTTGCAAAGCTGTTATTGAAATTTCTGTTTTTCATAATCTTTGAAATGGCAATAAGGTAATAATAGCTAATATTTATATAGTAATTACTATATGCCACACATTGTACTAAGCACTTTATAATTATTATCTCATTTGATCTTCACAATAACTCTGTTGATGCTATTGTTATCTTTATTTTACAGAAGAAGAAACTGAGACAAATAGAGGTTAAGTGACTTGCCCCAGGGTCACACAACTAGTGAGTGTCTAAGGCCGGCTTTGAACTGAGATCTTCCTGACTCCTGGCCCAGCACCATCCATGGCACCACCAGGATAAGCAATGGCAACAAAAAGATTAAAACTTCACTGTATATCTCAAAAACCTGGAATTTAATGCAAAAATTGGGTCACAGAAACCAATTATTTTAACAAGGAATAAGGATAGAAGATAAACCCACAAAAAATCATCTATATTTTTATTTATCACCAAACAAAATAAAGGCAAAACTAATAGGAAAAAAGAACTAGTTACACTAATGATAAACTTTATAAACATATAGTCATTGACTTAGTGAGTCCCACAATAGAACTATATGAAAACAAATTTTAAAAGATTTCTACAGAAGTTAAGAAAGAATTGAATAAATGGGGGCAGCTAGGTGGCACAGTAGATAGAGCTCTGGATTTGGAGTCAGGAGGACAGGAGTTCAAATCTGACCTCAGACACTTGACACTTACTAGTTGTGTGACCTTGGACAAGTCACTTAACCCTGACTGATTCACCAAAAAGGCGGGGGGGGGGGGAGACTAAGAACTGAATAAATGAAGGGATATCCTTGTTAGCCAGAGAGCATTGGGGTAGAGAAAGCAAGCTGTGACTGTACCTTGAAGATAAGCATCAGGATGTGAGCAGCAAATGCAGGAGCAGTTTAGCTGAGGCAGGACTCAGAGATGAGCATCAGGAACCAGGCCCAGGTGGTACTACTTAAGCCAGTTTGCTCTGCTTTGCAGGCTATTGTACTCAGGTTTGATTGGCATGATTCTCATGAATTTCAGGGTTGGCAAATAAGAAGATGGGCAAAACAGTCAATAGAAATGCACTGGGATTTGCACATTCTATCTTCCCTGGTAGTGCTGTGGGTGGCCCCAGGGCTATGCATATGGGAGGGCAGTAAATCAGGAGCATATGTCTATCCACTGCCCTACTACCATGATAATTCTTTGTATGTTACTCAGTTGAGATAATAGAGTAAAAATGTCAATATTTCCCAAATTAATTTGTAGGAATAGTAATAACTAGAATTTATATACTTATATAGTGCTTTAAGGTTTGCAAAATGCTTTATAAATATTATCTCATTTTATCCCCACAGCACCCCATGGATGAAGGTGATTTTTTAAATTCCCATTTTATAGATGAGGAAAGTGAGGTAAGCATAGGTTAATATAATAGTGGTCAGTAAACTAATGCAGCATTTTGCCCAATTAAAGCTATAACAAAATTCATATGTAAAAATGGAAAGGAAAGACTGTAAAGAGAACCTGTGGAAAACATGTTGAAATGGGATTTACCCTGGAAGATTTAAAAAATATACTGTAATAAAGTGATAATTTTAAAATTTATCTGATATTAGATGAAGAATAGGATTAATAGGAATAGAATAGAGACTCCAGACTAAAACCTAGAGAAAATATGTGATTATTTGGTAAGCTCAAGACCACAATATGCTAGGAAAAATCATTATTCAATAAAAATTAGTGGTGAAAAATGGAAGTGTTGAAAAATGAGTTAGAGTCACAGCTCCATATACTAAAATGAACTCCAACTGCATTCATGATCTAAATATTTTTTAATAGGAAAAAGGGAGAATCATATACCTATTTTACTTAAGGATTCAAGAATATTATCTCTAAAATAAATAGAAGAAATTATTGGAGATAATTGGAAAATTTAATTATACAAAATAAAAGAATTTTGTGCAACAAAAAACACTCCTTTCAAAATAAAGCAAACAGTTTGGGGAAAATTCCAGACATCCAGAATCTATAATCAACTGATATAAACCTGTAAGAGTACAGTCAATTTTCAAATGGAGAAATGGTTAAAGGGGATAAAAAGATAATTTTCAAAAGATCAAATATCAGTTTCAAAGGAGGATGACATAATTTCTGTCTCTGCTTCCACTGTCTTTCACCCAAATGATTTCCACTATGTTCCTTGAGGTCAAGGACTATATCATTTTTTTCTGTAAAGTGTTTGATACATTGTTGTTGTTCAGTCATGTCTGACTCTTCATGTTCCCATGGATCATAACACGACTCTACTGTCCATGGGGTTTTCTTGGCAAAGACATTGGAGTGGTTTGCCATTTTTTTCTCCAATGGATTAAGGCAAACAAGAGGTTAAATGGCTTGCCCAGGGCCACACAGCTAGTGAATATCTGAGGATGAATTTGAACTCAGATCTTCCTGACTTAGGCCTAGTGCTATATGCACACATCCACCCAGCTGCCTCCTACATAACAGGTCCTTAATAAATGTTTTTTGAATAAATGAATACAAAACAACGGTTGGATTTTTGCTTGCCAAGTGCAAATGTTATATGACTGCAGCCAGAGAACTATGCATAGCATTTAAAGAGGAGAGAGCAGACTCATGAATCCTTTTCTCTAATGCAAATGAAACCTACTGATGAATGTCAGTATACCAGGTCTTTGTTAATGCCATCAACATAAATTTCCTCCTATCTACTCCTCCAGTTGAATAATTTTTTTTCCATTTTTAAACAAATGTTCTGGTGATATATTTGTTCCTAAGCAGCAATGCTTTCCAGATTCTGAGGATTATGAAATCTCAGATAAGAAACTGAAGACCTTAGGGACCCAGCTAGTACTTTCTTTCATTACTGTTGCTGATCAAAGGGCTTCAAAAGAGAAAGGTAAATTTGAGAGTTGTACAGTTAGCTAGTGAAGAAAGTGTTATCTGAGACTGGGATTTGGAATGCTGCTCTGTGGCTTAAATTTCTAGTCTTGATCTAGGGGACAGAATGCATGTACCTGCAAAAAGCTATAAAAATGTGTTGGCCTGGAATATTGCAGATCTAATCAAAAGGGCATATATAATTTCACCTGTTTATCTACCTATTCGCTGGAGGGGGCCAGGGCCTTTCTAAACAGTAGCTTCAGATCCTCCAAGTCTTCACAGGTATATTGTGGAGTGTCTAAGGTGGAAGCAAGGGGTGACACTGGTTTAATCCTAGAATTCTAGGAGTCCAGCTAGAGAGGCCCTCAGTTTTTCCTGCCATTGGGGTGATGATTAGGACTTGGTAGGGTCCCTTCCAGTTGACATCTAATTGTTCTCCTCTTTGGGTTTTCCATGACTTTAAATAAACACAATCTCCAGGTTGTACTGGAGCAGGATTCTCCTTTTCATTGCCAAGAAGTTTTGGACGATGCTTGTTGGCATATTCTGTTAGGGCATTTCTGACTACTCCTAGCTGAGTTGCAAATTGGGTGATCAAATGCTGGAAGGGCCTCCCATACAGGAGTTCAAAGGCGCTAAGCTTGAGCAGTCCAATCAGGAGGTTTTTTATCCAGTCCTCTGGAGTCTCTCTGTACAACTTAGTAAGGACCCTCTTGAGGGTATGATTCATTTTCTCTACTTTTCCAGGGGACTGAGGATGCCAGAGTGAAGGTGATAAGACTTCTAATAGGCAGATCATCATATGGTTTCTCTTTTTCCTATCCTCATTCTTTTGAAAATCCTGTCTGGGGATAGCAGCTGCTCCCAGAGAGTATCTGGTGGGGTCGGACATAGCCAAACCATCCCCAACCTTCTGGACCTGTTCCCAGATTCTCCTCTCTTCCTCAATGGTGTACCAGGTGGAGAACAGGATACAATAGTGAAAGGAGTCTTAAGCAGTCTAACTACGTAACTGGATGGGATTATGAGTTGGTGGTATATGCAAATAGTCTGAGGTGGCCCAAGAAGCAACTGTGAAAGGACTATCAAGTAAGCTAATTGAGTGATCTAGGTGGGCTGGGGTGGGCCTTGGGGGAGATGCCAGTGATCTGGGCTACTGAAATGTATGGGAAAATTCAGGGACTGAGTTGCTTTCACAGACACGTTCTTTTCCTTTTAGAGGTCCAGGTCCCATCACCTCATCAACTATTATAAAAATAGTTCATGGCTTTTGTCAGCATACACACAATTCAAGTGCTTGTTGTCAGATTTCAATATTTTGTCCAATTAAGGACTAGCTTTATGTGAATTTTTTAATTTTTATTTTTACCTGTTATTGAATTTGGGGAAAACACATCATTGCAATTATTTAGGTTGAATGTAGTATACTTAAAAGTCTTTAAAACTGTCAGGGTCTTCAACTAGGAACAATGAAGTTAAAAACTCTTATTATAATGTTAATGTTTTCAACTATAAGGAGGAAAGAGAATGATAATAGCTGAGGTTTGTCTATTGTTTTAAAGTTTGCGAAGTATTTTACATACACAATTTAAGCATCCAGGTATTCAATGGATAGGTAATGGGAGTTGTCAGTCAGGAAAATCTCAGTTCAAATCCTACCTCAGACACTTATTAGTTATGTGACCCTGAGCAAGTCACTTAACTGCTATCCACCTCAGTTTCCTCATCACAAAAAAATACGAAAAATAATAGCACCTCACAAAGTTGTGAGGATAAAATGAGTTAACATATGTAAAGATTTGCAAACCTTAAAACACTATATAAATATGACCTATAATAATAATTACTATGTCATATGTTATTATTTAATTAATGTTTATTTAGTATTATTTATTGTCACTTCAACCCCATGAGGTAAATGCTATAGCTATTATTATAACTTTTACAGATGAGGAAACTAGGCTGAGAGACTGAGTGACTGATCCATGGTCATCCAACTAAGTGTCAGAGGCTAGATCTCTCCTGATTCTAATGGTAACTTTCTACTACATCATTAAAGATTTTGTGTTGCTCCTTATGTTGCGGGCTGAGAGGTTGAGAGGCTGTGACCCCTCAAAGACCAGAATACAGGACGGGGTCATCTGGAATGAATTCACAGACTCAAGCATTCTTTCAGCCAAGGTGGCAAAGTTTATTGTTGCGCTTTTCAGAGGGCAAGGATTCTTAAAGGATCCTGCAACCTTAGAGAGGTACAGTTAAAGTTCATATAGGATAAAATACAGTAAAACATGTGCCAAATATGCTAACTAGGGGATTCAGGGTGGGATTAGAGAGTGGTTAAGGAGTGGTTAGTTCTTAAAAGAACATGTACTTCTTGTACCTACTGTGCAGTTATTTTACCCAGAGTTCACTAGAAAAAGCTCACAAGGGGGGCCACATGGAGGTGTGGTTTTAGGCCTGCTACATCACTAAGTTAACTAGAGTTCAGGATAACTGAGAGTTGTCCAGTCTGCCACCAATGTCTTGTTTGACAAGATAAATGTAGGGAGCATACATATGTCTTAAGTCTAGAATACAGTTAATGAGGAGCCCAGGATGTAGATAATGTGGCAGGGTGATAGGATAGTATAGTAGTGGATAAGAATGTCTTTATGACCCGGTGCAAAGCCAGCTTAAACTAATAAATCCTTCAGGTGCTGTTTGGAACTGCACCGGGGAGAGAGATAAGGGTCTTGCTGGGGCCTACTCATGAGTAATGGCTAAGCACAGGGTCCTTGGGCTGGGGAGAAACTGTGAGGGACAGTGTTTCTGAGGCTAGGAAGAAATTGGGGTCCAAGTACAAGCACCCAAACACAAGCACCCCATCACTCATACACAAAATGTGTAACAGCCACTGAATGGAACAAATCTTCACACTAATGATTGGTGATTCCAACAAAAGTATTTTGGAACAAATGCTTTGGGAAGAAATCCCTCTGTGACGCTGGTAAACCTTAGGTAAACATATGTTTCTCATTTTATATCTCACTTGAGGTTGATATTCAACATGTCATTGAACAAAATTTTATCCACATTGTATCTGTCATAAAATCTCCTGTGATTTTAATATCTGTGGGAGACTTTATTTGAGAACAGCCCAGTAGTAGCTATAAGTCGCTTTTTTGGGGAAAATGGTCATAAACCAATCTACCTAAATGATTTTCTTATATTTCTTATATTTGTAATTTCATATATTCTCATATTTTATTCAGATAGAATTAAGAATTTATTGTAATCGCATAGCAGCACAAAAATCTAAAACATAAAATAACAATAATGGAATATGCATACATATTTTGCTAGTAAATTTGTTTGTAATATACAAAATTATCAAAACAAGTTGCCATTGATAATACTGCTACTCATAATTCTTTTTCAACTGATAATTGAGATAGATTTTTTTCTTATATAGTAGAAAAACTCCATTTCACATAAATAAAAAATTTTAAATGGTTATTAAGTTTGTGTCACTTTGATAAAACAGAGAGTGCTTAATTTACCCACAGACAAAACATAAGATTTTCAGGTTCAAATGTTTGTTTCAACAAGTCTATTAAACATTCTTCTTTGGATGGATTAACACCAAACATATCATATTTGTCCATGACAAATGGGTCTTTTATCCATTTAGAATTAGAAAACCCAATATCCATTGAACTCTGTCCATGCAGAGTCCAATAAAATCATCCCACACTATATCATTTTCATTTTTTAAATGTCAGTTTAATAAAAATTTTTCTTTATGTGGCATTGCCATCAGTAAGTTCGCAAAGTAAAAAACTTTCCTTAACATCAATTTCAACAACATATACATATGCACACATATCTACATATACCTATATTGTATGTATGATAGGACTAATATCAATCAACATTTCCTTACTATATGGGTGAGGCCCACACCTCCTCCTTTGCTCCTGCCACAGAGATTAATTTTACCTAAAAGGAGACTAAGCAGTCCCAGGACCTGATTGACCTGTTTCCCTAATTCAAATTCCTGATTACCACAGGGCATAAAAGTCCACCCACATGCAGTCAGGGCCCCCTCTAACTTAGTGGATTTCTGAAGACCACGTGAGTCATCATATTTTTTACCACATTCTACTCTGATGACCAGATGACTAGAGAAGCTAAGTGTCACTGCAATCTTGTTGCATATCCTTGCAAAGTTAGAGCAAAGTACATTGTTTAATGACTTTGGAGTGCCTCATTTCAAACCAACATTGAACCTAAATGAAGCCAATACTGATGTTAGAGCTACTTCTAATTCTATGTAGATATGTACAATATGTATATATGTTATATTCTGGGGCTACTCTAACTCAGGCCAGTGCTGTGATTCTGGCTCAGGGCTAAAGAAAAATGAGGCACTCATGGAACATTCAAAAGTAACTTAAACCATGATGACAATGTATAAAAAGGATAGTTCCTATAGTTTAAAAAGATGGTGATTCAGATAAAATAGCAACAATGCTCTGCCTCTGCATTTACAACAGAAACTGACCCTACTAGGTTAGAAAAGTATCCTCAAAAAGATATCGCACAAAGAGAATTTCACTAAGACATCCAACATCAACTTCTCTAGTTCTTTTTAAGCTTCATGCAGCAAAAAAGCTAAATGGCAACTGCCCTGGAAAGACTAGCTCAGCATACAGTAAGCTCACTGTTCATACTACAAAATGTAATAAAATAAACTTCTTTAACAATATCTATTGCATCATCTACTTGTGATGCAAAATAGGAAGATCTTAGTTTCTCACTTAAATGATCTCAAAGGCCTCTCAACACATGGCCAGTTCTGCTTTTTATCCAATTATCTGAAAGTAGAGCCATTTGAAGCTGCTTTGCATACAATTCACCAAGCAACATTTTGACCACACCAACAGCTGTAGGTAGCACCATTCATGTTATTGAATGAAGCTTTTTACACTTAGTAATTCTGTAAGCAACCATATGTGATATAAGAAATATTTTGGTAGTCATTATTTTTAAGTTTGTTTTTGCTTATTAAAAGCATCTCATTTTCATTGGGAAAAACAGCTTGCCTTACTGATCTCTTCTGCATTTACAATTTTAAGGTTTCATTTTAATTTACCAAGTTTCATGTTATTTGCAGCTAAAGCATTTGTACAAACACAGTGGTCATTCTTCTGTATCAGTCTTCTCCATTGATGTACTTGTGGGCAGAATGAAATAAGCAAAACTAGGAGAAAAATGGATATAATGACTACAATATTATAAAGACAAACAACTTTGAAAAACTACAGAATTTTGATCAATGCAATGACTAATTGTAACTACAAACCTCCTGATGGAGATAAAGAACAAGAGATATAGAATGAGATATACATGGCTAGCGAATAGATTTGTGTTATGGAGATTATTTGACACAAGGGAGCTTTGTTTCATTTTTAATTCAGGAAAGGAATATGGGGGGACATGGTGGTGAGTGATAGTAATGAAGCATTAAAAAAATGAGAGAAAAGAAGAAAGTTCAGAAGGCACACAAACAAGCAGGACAACTTTGAAACTAACATCCTGAATTCATTACACACATTTTAAAAAGAGACAAGCTGTTTACAGTAGAGTTTAGCTGTTTCATGTTCTTTACATAGGAAATGTTTACGTTAATTGATGCATGTTAAGTACAAAATAACAAAAATTTAAAATTATTTTAATTTTATAACAGTAAAATAACAGTACATAGCACATACTTTGATGCAACTACTCAAATACCCTCTTATCTTGATGAGTCAGTCAGGTCCTCAGTATCCCTGAGGGTTTGGGAAGTGTTTTTATGTGCAGTTTTCATGAGCCCCCACTAGTGTGTTTCCTGCTATGATTATCAGCTGAGAATCACTTAATCACCAGAGAAGTAGATTTCATAGAAGTAAAAAAGGCCCAAGAGTCTATGGTACACTCTTCTACCTGTATGTAAAGAGTCCAAAGGGAAGTAGGCTCAATCTTAAAGAGCACATGTGACAGATGGGCTACTCACAGCTCTTGTTACTGGAAAGTCCATTTCTTCCCTTCATGAAGTGCTCAAAAAGTTCCCTATAGGTATGATTTTAGACAGTCAATCAAGCATTTATTAAGTGCCGAGATTATGAAGAAAGGCACAAATAATCCCTGTTCTCCACTCGTTGTTGTTCAGTCGTTTCAGTTATGTCTAATTGTTCATGACCCCATTTGGAGTTTTCTTGACAAAGACACTAGAGTGTTTTGCTATTCCCTTCTCCAACTCATTTTATATATGAGAAACTGAGGCAGATGAGAATTCTACCACTGAATCACCCAGGCAAGATGTTCTGTCCTTCATTATAACTATATACAAATTATATGTTTATAATTTATATATGCACTGACATTAAGGAGGAATGGTAAAGACTTATTGCAGAAGATGGATTTGCTGAGACTTGAAGGAAGCCAGAGAAGCCAGGGGATAGAGATAAAGTGGGAGAGAATTCCAGGCATAGGGAGGCAGGCAGCAAAAAGGCAGAGCTGGGAAACTGAGGGCCTTCTGAGAGGAAAATATCACTGGATTGCTGAGTACAATGAAAGATGGAATGTAAAGGAAGGAAGGGCTAGATTATGAAGGGCTTTAAAAGCCAAACAGAGGATTTTATATTTGATCATGGAGATAATAGGGAATTGCTGGAATTTGTTAAATGGGTAAATGGCATGGTGGAATCTGAGCTTTAGGAAGATCACTTTGATAACTAACGGGAAGATGGACTGGAATGGGGAGAGATTTGAAGTAAAGGACCAACCAAAAGGCTATTGTAATAGTCTAGGCATGAACTGATGAGGGACTTCACTAAGATGGTAGCAGCATCAGAAGAAGAAGGGGAAGCATTTGAGGGACATTTCAAAGATAGAATAGATTTAGCAACTATTGGATGTTGAGTGCAGGTATAGAATGAGGAGTCAAGGATGAAGTAGAGGTTGTAAGCCTCAATGACTGTGACCTTCACAGTAATAGGAAAATTAGGAAGCCAGACCGATTTTATTTTGGGGAAAGGATAACAAGTTCAGTTTTTGACATGTTCAGTTTAAGATATATATGGAATATCCAGTTTGAGATGTTCAGTAGACATCTGGAGATGCAAGACTGGAGGTCAGAGCTGAATTAATAGATCTGAGAATCATTTGCAAGAAAATAATAATAGAATCCATGGGAGCTGATTATATCACCAAGCAAAATAGTAAGGGGAAGAGCCAAGGAAAGAGACTTTGTGGACACCCACAGTTAGTGGATGATATAGTTTCTTTGTTGTTTTTGGTTTGGTTTGATTTTTTGTCGATTTATGAATCTGTGCATAGTCAGTTGGTCCTTGACTCCTGATACAGACACTGTCTGTTGCTGTTCAGTCATTTCTGTTCACGAGATAATGCTAGGATGCTGATGGGAAATCCCACAGAACTCCAAAGTTTTTAAGGTCCTCCTCTGGTCAAGGAAACCAAGGATATAGCCAAAGTTCTCTCACCCCGTCTCCAAGGGACTCATTTTGGTGGGAACGTAGATAGAATGATCTCTCTTGTAATCTCTATGAATAACTTCAATTCTCAACTAGCTTAATATTTTATAGAAGACTCCTACAGCTTGACCAAGTTCCCTCAGTTCATCCACCCAAGACGGTGTGTATTCTGAATACCTCTTCCCTCAATCTGCCCTCCCTTCTATCACTCCCCCACCTTTCTCTTATTCCCTTCCCCTTCTATTTTCCTGTAGGGCAGAATAGAATTCTATACCCCCATTACCTGTATATTTTATTTCCCAGTTGCATGTAAAACAATTTTAACATTCATTTTTAAAACTTTGGGTTCCAAATTCTCTTCCTTCCTCCCTGCCCACCCACCCTCATTGAGAAAGCAAGCAACTTGATACAGGTTATATGTGTGTAGTCCTGCAAAACACTTCCATAATAGACATGTTGTGAAAGACTAACTGTATTTTCCTCTATCTTACCCAGTCCCTGTTTATTCTTTTCTGTCCTTTGACCCTGTCCCTCCCCAAAAAATGTTTGCTTTTAATTACCCCCTCCCCCAATCTGCCCTCCTTTCTATCATCCCCACCTCTCTTATCCTCTTCCCTCCTATTTTCCTGTAGGGTAAGATAGATTTCCATACCCAATTGAGTGTGCATGTTATTCCCTCCTTAAGCCAAATCTGATGAGAATAAGATTCACTCATTCCCTCTCACCTCCCTCCTCTTTCCTTCCACTGTAAAAGTTTTTTCTTGCCTCTTTTATGTGAGGTAATTTACCCCATTCTACCTCTCTCTTTCTCCTTCTCCCAGTACAATCCTTTGTCATCCCTTATTTAATTTTTAGATATCATCCCTTCATATTTAACTCACCCTCTGCACTCTATATATATAGAAAGAGAGATAGATAGATAGATAGATAGATAGATAGATAGATAGATAGATGTTTGTAACTCATGAGACCTTTCTGAAAAAGCTCTTATGAGTTACAAATATCATCTTTCCATGTAGGAATATAAACAGTTCAACTTTAATAAATCCCTTATTATTTCTCTTTCCTATTTACCTTTTCATGCTTCTCTTGAGTCTTGTATTTGCAAGTCAAATTTTCTATTCAGCTCTGGTCTTTTCATCAAGAATAATGAAAATCCTCTATTTTATTGAATGACCATTTTTCCCCTGAAAGATTATACTCAGTTTTGCTGGGTAGGTGATTCTTGGTTGTAATCCTATCTCCTTTGCCCTGTGGAATATCATATTCCAAGCCCCTCAATCCCTTAATGTAGAAGCTGCTAAATCTTGTGTTATCCTGATTGTGTTTCCACAATACTTGAATTGTTTCATTTGGGCTGCTTGCAATGTTTTCTCTTGACCTGGGAACTCTGGAATTTGGCTATAATATTCCTAGGAGTTTTCCTTTGGGGGTCTCTTTCAGGAGGTGATTAGTGGATTCTTTCAATTTCTATTTTTCGCTCTGGTTCTAGAATATCAGGGCAATTTTCCTTGATAATTTCTTGAAAGATGATGTCTAGGCTCTTTTTTAGATCATGGCTTTCAGATAGTCCAATAACTTTTAAATTATCTGTCCTGGATTTATTTTCCAGGTCAGTTGTTTTCCCAATGAGATATTTCAAATTTTCTTCTATTTTTTTCATTCTTTTAGTTTTGTTTTATAATTTCTTGATTTCTCATAGAGTCATTAGCTTGCATTTGCTCCATTCTAATTTTTAAGGAATTATTTTCTTTAGTGAGCTTTTGGACCTCTTTTTCCATTTGACCAATTCTGCTTTTTAAGTCAACAACCATTTTTAAGTACCCTTTATGTGCCAGGCACTAATGCTAAGTGCTGAGGATACAAAAAAAGGGGATGGGGAGGCAAAAGGCAAAAAAAAAAAAGGCAAAAAGGTCCCTGCTATCAATTAGCTCACAATCTAATGAAGAAGACAACAACTATGTACAAATGAGATAAATTGGGGATGATCTCAGATAGCATTAAGGACAATCAGGAAAAGCTTCTTGCAGAAGTGGGATTTTAGCTGAGACTGTATGGAAGCTAGGGAAGCTAGGAAGCAGAGATGAAGAAGGAGAGCATTGTAGGCATGCAGTGCATATAGTGAAAATGTGTGGGGTTAGGAGATGAGTATCTTGTGAGAGAAACAGCAAGGAGGCCATAGTCACTATATCATAGACTACGTGGAGAAGACTAGGATCTTCTGTCCAGAAGACTGGAAATGTAGGGAAGGGCCAGGTTATGAAGAACTTTAAAAGTGAAACAGAGTCTGTATGTGTCAAAGGTAAGAGTTGAACCCAAGTCTTCTACTTCTGAGGTCAGCTATCTATCCACATGTCACCTTGCCTCTTATTTGCATTATTCCTTGTTCCTAAGTGGTCTGTCTGCCTATAATCTTTCTTCTTCTCATCTATCTTATACAACCACTGTAATAACAACCTTCCTAAAACATTTCAATCAACTTTGCCTAATTGCTGAGATGGGAAATAATGATAATAATAAAAATATTAATGTGTAATTAATTACACATGTATTAATTAATATCTAATCTTGGCAAAGTAACACATTATTTCCACATATGTGTGTATACGTGTATGTATTTACATACACGTATATACACATATATACATATGTATATATATTTATATTTTCAGATCAGGGACTATATTACTTCTTACTGACATTTTGAAACTGACCTATCAAAATGAGACAATAGTCATAGTTTCAAACTGTTACATTGAATCCAGCCTTATTAGCTGTGTGACCTTGGCAAGTCACTTAACTCCTATTTACTTCAGTTTCCAAATCTACAACATAACAATAATAATAGCACCTGCTCTGGGGGTGGTTATGAGAATCAAACGATATAATAATTGTAAAGTGCTTAGCGTGGTACTTGGCACAAAGTAATCAGTATGATAATGTTAGCTATTATTATTATTATTATTATTATTATTATTATTATTATTATTATCAATAATTTTATCCAAACTGTGCTGCTAACTTACTACATTAATGTTTATTATTATTATTATTATTATTATTATTATTATTATTATTATACTTCACTTCTCAGGGCTTCATTTTCCTTGTCTGCAAATTTAAAGGATTTAAGATAGACTTCTAAGGCCGTTTTTAGCCAAGAGTGTATAACTTTTATCAAAGAATCTATGATTGTAAGAGTGTGCTCCGTTTTAGGAAAATCTAATAAAAAACAAAAAAACATGTTTATTGAGCACTTGATATAGGCTAGACATTATAAGAGGAGGCGATACAAAGATGTAGTATAATACATGCTCCGTCCCCTTTATAGTTCACAATCTAGCAAGAGAAATAAACATTTAAGCAAATAAAAATACATAGAAGTATGTAAGTGCCATATGAAGAGTAAAAATAATAGACTAGGTGTTCAGGATCATTAGAGATCACTTTGGGCTAAGGTAAGATGTCATGGAGAAAGTGATGTATGATCTTTGCTTAACAGATGATAAGGACCTTCAAAAAGTTGAGATGGTAGTTAATGCACTCAAGGTGGGAAAAAAAGGAACAAAGATAGTGTTGTGGTTTGGGGTGCTGGGAACCCCAAAATGCAAGGCTACAGGGGGGGTCTGCCTCAAAAGAATTCAACCACTCAAGCTTTCTTTCAGTAAGAATAGTGAGGTTTTATTACAACACGGTTAGGTGAGCAAGATTTCTAGTAAATCTGCAGTATTTGATGCCAATAGAAGCAGGTGAGATTCTAAAAATCTGTGCAATTTAATGGGAGCAAGATCGGTACTTTTATACAGAAAAAGACTGTGGGAAGATCTGAATGGGATTGAGGAGTGGCAAGTAGGCTGGTGTGGGCCAGGTGCTGACAATGAAAGGAGTTAAGTGGTAGGATTACAATGAAAAGAGAGTTAAAAGGATTATTGAGTATCTGGGTAAACTGGCATGGGCAAGATGCCTCAGATGAATGTCAAAGACTGGGTTGCTGAAATGTGTGAGAAAGTTTAGGGACTGAGGGTCTTTTCCTTTTAGGGGTTCAGGTCCTATAACCCCATCAATAGGGCATTAGAAAAATACAAAATATGTTTATGGCATAGGAAGCAGACAAAGTTGGCTGGAGTTCAGGAAATAAATAGGAAACAAGGCTAGAAAAAAAGATAAGGGATAGATTGTGGGTCTGTAAGAGATTATAAGGGATTATAACAAATGAAAGCCCAAACTATTTGTAATTTCTTGGATAGGAAAGTGGGAACCATTGAATGTTTTTGAGCAATGGAATAATATGATAAAAGAAATGTTTTAGGATGACCAACATGGTAATTTCTGTGGAATAGATTAGAAGAATGGAGACTCTAAGTAGACAAACCATTTAGGAACCAACTGTAGTTGTTCAGGCATGAAGAAATAAGAGTTAGAAATGTGGTAGTGAGAGGGGGAGACAAAGGAAATTATGAACAAAAATAAGATAGCAGTACTTGATTAAATACAGTAGATAAGGAAAAAAGAAGGGTCAAAAATAGGAGCTTGGTGTAGTGGATTGAATGCTGGAGTCAGGAATACCTTGGTTTCAATTCCACACTTGACTACCTTGGTGACCCTTGGGCAAGTCACTTCACCTCTTTAGGCTTCACTTACCTAAATCTAAGGTTCCACATCTAAATCTATAATTCTATATTTTCTTCTTGTAGATTCCTCTATTAAGAGAGTAAGTGTTATATGGTGGTTAAAGTCCTGGGCATGGAGTCAGGAAGCCCTGGTTTAAATCCTGCCTCAAATATCTATTATCTGTGTGATCTTAGGCAAGTCACTTTTAACCTCTCTGGGATTCACTTACCTTATCTGTAAAATGAAGGGGTTGAATTCGATGACCTCCAAGGTCCTATTTAGCCATAAATCTATGATCTTATACTTTGGGGTTTGAACATTATTAGCTAAGAAAATGATACTGCCATTAAGAAAAATGGAGGAAACGGAGGACAACTGGTTTTGGGGGAAAGATGCTAAATTTAATTTTAATTTTGAACACATTAAGTATGAAGTAATGACAGAATATTCAAATGGAAATAAGAGTCAGGAATAACAGAATAATTCTATGCAATGCAGAAAATTAGATAGGTGTCCTGATTCCCATTTAAAAAATACAAAGTTCTGTCATACCTAGTTTTTCTAACTATATAATATATATTATATATAACTTATTTCCTCAATTTCTTTTCTATTTATCTTTCTGTTAGATTTCATTCTCTGAAAGAGGCATTTTGAAGTAACCTACAAAGTGTTGTTTTCATATATATATCTTTTTTCAATATAGTTAATTTTTCCTTTAAGTGCTTAGATGCTTGGTGTTTACAAACCTCATATTAATATTGTTTAATCATCTATGCTGCCTTTTAAATATAATGTAGTTTCCCTGTTTATCTCTCTTGCCCATATCTATTTTTAATGTTGCCTTATCTGAGGTTATGATTACAACTGCTACTTTCTTTATATTCAACTGAGACATAATAGATTTTATTTCAACCCCTCATTTTAGCTTTCTGTGACTCTTTCTCTTTTAAGTGCATTTCTTGTATATAACAAATTGTTAGGTTTTTCTTTCTAATCCATTTTGCCAACTTTGTCTGTGTTATGGATCTGTTCATCTCATTAACATTTACAGGTTATTGTAACGATTTATTAATGCATTTTGTATTTGACAACATAATCACTTCTCAATAATCCTCCTTACATTGTACCCTCTCTTATGGGAAAAACAAACAAACAAACAAACAAACAAACAAAAAACCCCAAACCAAACACAGGTAAGACTGTCAAAATACAATGATTTCAATTGACAGAGTTTATAATATTTCACACCGACAGTCTACCACTTCTTTTCTACTAAAGGAGCATATTCTAACATCAAGTCAACTGGAAATGATCATTGCGTTTGATTGTCTCTGTTTATATTGTTTTCTCCTAGTGAAACATAAGCTCCTTAAGGGCAAAGGCTGTTTTTCATTTAGTTTTCGTAGCCCTACTACTAGCAAGGTGCTCATCAAAGCATTTAATAAATTCTTTATGAATTGAATTGAGTTCTGTTGTCTTAATGTGCACTACCATAGTCAATACATATATTTTCATAGACCTGTGTTCTCTTTTTGCATTAGTTCACACATCTTCTCAGGTTTCTCTGAATTATTTGTTTTTCTTGTTCTACATCATAGTAGAATTCTATTACATTTATAAACCCCCTCTCCCCCTAACCATTTCCCAGGGTTATTATTGTTAAGATTTTGTTTCCTTCCAAAAATTCTTGTTATGCTACTTCTTTTTGAAAAGAACATCAGAACTATCTGCAGTCTGCTTTGCTTGTAACAATCCAACCTCTTTGCTTTCCTGTTTCAATGCTTCTGGGTAATTTTCTTTTGTGATTTACTGAAACACGGTATTTTAGCTTTTTGTTTTAGTGTGTGTTTTTTTTCTAGGAGACTGATAACTATCAGATCACCCTTCAAGCTAAATTCCAGGTCACTTATTTTTGTCTGTAAACATCTAGTAGAACAATGACTAGAGTGTTAGTTGTGGGTTCAAATTCCACCTCTCAGATACTGGCTGTGACCCTTAAACTCTGAGTACTTTAGATAACTTTCTAAGACTGCAAGTTGCAAAGAAAGGGCTGACCCGCATTGATAGAGTGAGTTACCTCATCTGGACATTTCCTATATTAATGGAATGGTAGGTTTTGTGACTAAACCTAAGAGTCCCTGGCTTTGTTCTTAAGCATCAGCAGGTAAGGAGAATTGGGTGACATGTCATTGCTATTGTAAAAAGAGCTTCGTGAGGAGAATATGAGGAGCAGAAGGTAAAGGACTCTGTGGACCCGTCCAGGAAGACATTTGGGGTTTGGGATTCTTCTGATCTTTGGTGAGATGTGAGACAACTAAATGGTGCAGTTGCTACAATTTTGGAAGTGGAGTCAGAAAGACATGTTTGAATCTTGAACAGGACACTTCCTGACCCTGATCAAGTCATTTAACCTCTCTCAACTTCAGTTTCCTCATTCTCAAAATGAGGATATTAATAGTACCTACCTCACAGTAATGTGGATCAATGAAATCATCTACATAAAAAGTATTTAACAAACCTGAAAGCATCATAAAAATGTTTAGTCATTTTCAGCCATGTCCAACTCTTTGTGACCCCATTTGGGGTTTTCTTGGCAAAGATACTGGAGTAGTTTGCCATTTCCTTCACCAGCTCATTTTACAGATAAGGAAACTGATGCAAACAGGGTGAAATGACTTGCCCAGGGTCACACAGCTAGTAGATATCTGAGGCCAGATTTGAGCTCAGGTCTTCTGGTGCTCTATTGTTATTTGTAGATATTGCATGTAGTCTTGAATTTTGCTGTATTTTGACTTTATTTGATAACAATTTATTGCAGTTTTTTAGTTCTGTCTCCTCCACTTTCTTTTTCAGAGTGCACTATTATGTTGTTTTCTCAGCTTCTCTTCACTGAGAGATATCTCTCCTTTCAATTCTTGTATTAGTCTTTCCAACAACTCTGAGGATTCCTGTTGCTATCATGGTCTCTTTTAAGGTTTCTAATTATAGTTATTGCAATTACTTTTCTTCTGGAAAGTTTGACTGGCACTCTCTTAGCATTTTAAAGCACTTTTTGTGTATTGAAAAATAATTTTACTGATTTTTCCCCCCAATGTAATCATTTCCCAATACCACCCTCCCCAAAAGAACCCTTTCTTGTTAAAAAAAAATACGTATATAGTTAATCAAAACAGACTAGTACATTGACATGTCTCAAAGCCCAAGCCTCATTCCACATCACCACCAAAGTGAAAACCGAGTTCCCCTCTACAAAATAAAAGAATGTTTTATCATAGATCCTCTAGATTCAAGATTGGCCATTGCATTTATAGAGCAGTTAGAAGGAGATCAGGTGGTGAGAATAAGATCATAAATTTAAGGCTGACATCATCTAGTCTGCTGTTGCTGTTGAGTTGTTTCAGTTTTGTCCAACTCTTTGTGACTCCATTTGGGTTTGTTTGTTTTTTGTTTTTGTTTTCGTTTTTTTGCAAAGATACTGGAGTAGTTCACCATTTCTTTCTCCAGTTCATTTTACAGATGAAGAATTGAGCTAGTAAGTGTCTGAAGCTGGATTTGAACTCATGAAGTCTTCCTGATTCCAAGCCTAGTGCTCTAGCCATTGCACTATCTAGTCTGACCCCCTTCATTTTACAGATGAAGAAATTGAGGCTTGTGGTGGGAGTCATGGGGAAGCAACGAGAGCAACACCTGAGAGGGAGCATGTCTAGCAGACAGCAGCATTTTCATCATCAGGAAAAGATTCTAGAAGTTTTGAAATACTGAAAAAGCAATTTGCTTTGTTCCTTGTGTGTTGCTGGTAGATAGCCACATGTTCCTCATGTGTGGATGCTGCCTCCAAACGTTTCCTACTAGGATTCATTCTGCCCAATGAATGTGTACATATCTATGCAGGAGAAAACTCAAGATCAATGGAAGAAATGTTACATTATTATTTTATTTACATGAATGAATGAATGAAAAGGCATGTATTGAGTGTTACTATGTGCTAAACATGAACACAGATAGAAAATTTAAAAAGCTCTTTGTCTTAATGAGGACACATTCTAATAGTGGAGACAACACATACAGGAAGTTTTGGCTTCAGTGCTGATGGCAATGCCTGGTGATTCAGAGGGCATAGCAGCAAAATGGATGGCATCATAGCCATCCTTTTGATCACTACGAAGTTTATGTTGCTTGTCAAATGTAGACAGGTTTACAATTCATCACCAGCCCCACTGCCCACTGATGCCCCATAGACCGCCCCCAATTCCCATGATTCCTGCAAACCCGTGCCCCACCACCTGTGATCTGAGAAGCAGTGGCAGTAGCAGCTGACGAGAAAGAGGAGTGATTGCTGCATCTTAAGTCTTGACTCATATAGCAACTATCTTGCTCTGTAATTAAAATGCCTCTGTTATGAGCTATGTGTGCCATACAACTGACTGGCAAAAAAAAGCAAAACATATTGCTTGTAATTTCTGAGACATATTTGCATGAATTCTGACCCACAAAATACCTAGAACCTGTGATAACTAACTTTGGAGCCCAGAGTAGGGAAATTTCATGGGGTAACATATTGGGTTCTAATGTCTTTTAGTATTTTTTCTTTACATTATTGTAGTTGTTGTGCATGTTCTCTTCATTCTGCTTACTTTTGTCTACATCAGTTTATATCAGTCTTCCCAAATTTCTCTGAATTTTTTCATATTTATCCTTTCTTACTGCACAATAATGTTCCATTACATTCATATACAACAACTTGTTCATTCAGTCCCTAATCAATAGGTACCTGCTTTCCCCCTCCAGTTTTTTGATACAACAAAAGTACTAGCCTGAGTATTTTGGCATATATGGGAACTTTCTGCCTTTGACCTTCTTGAGACAAGCTATGAGCTCTCTGGATCAATGGGAATGGATGATTTAATCACTTTTCTCACATTATTCCAAATTATTTTCTACCTAGGTTAGATCAATCCACAGCTTCAGTAATTAGTGTGTCTCTCTTCCCACAATCCTTTTGACAATAATTATTTCCCAGTGTTACAATCTTTGTCAAATTGATGGATGTAAGTGAAACCTCAGAATTGTCTTAATTTGCACTTCTCTTATTATTAGTGACTTAGAACATTTTTCATATATTTAATGGTAATTTGCATCTCTCCTTTGAAAACTCTTCATATATTTTGATCACTTCTCTATTAAGGACTCATGGTATTTCTTCATTTTGTTAGGCATTTTTTTCTTGCGTATTTCTAATTCTTTTCTGATGGTCTTGCCGTGAGGATTTCTCCATGAAGTTTTTCCCCTTTCTTTTCTTTTAGTTGTTGCTATTCTTTTAAATTATTTGATGCATTTCTTGCCTTTTTTTTTTAATTTTGAAGAAGGGCTGAGCACAGACACAAACTCCTTTAGCCATCTTGCTGAAAGTCTCCTTATCTTGCATTTCTGCAATTGCTTTTTTGACTTTAAGTGCAGGACCTATGTCAACACTAAACTTTTATCTTATTAGATATGGTCAATATTTATTGCCTTTTGAGATTTAGCTAGGTGATAAAATGAACAGAATGCTGGACTTGGAGTGAGGAAGGCCTGAGCTTGTAATCCTGCCGCAGACACTGACTAGTTGTGTAAATTTGGATAAGTAACTTAACGTCTTTCAGCTTCGCTTTCTCATCTGTAAAAGGCACATGATCAAATGAAATAACATATGTGAAGTGTTTTGCAAACCTCAAAGGCTAGAAGAAATGCTAGCTAGCTGTTATTAGGGTTACTGATCCTGATTTTGACATTCAGCTCTTGATGGTTCAAATCATCACCAGAACAGCTGAATGAGTCCATTGGTGTGGTTGTGCTTGGTTTCCTAAAGAAAACCGTTATTTGTTCACATAACACAAACAAAGTATAACAGAAAGAATATTCTATGTAGTACACGTACCTAGCAGGAGTCTATGTTAACAAGATTTAAGAACAGAGACTAAGCTTTGCCTTTGATGGTATCTACCCTTTGTTGTTGTTCTGTTGTGCCGGACTCTTTTTGACCCCATGACCCTATGCATGCCAGGCCCTTCTAACCTCTACTGTCTCTTGAAGTCTGTCCAAGCTCATGTTCATTGTTTCCATGACATTCATCATCTCATCCTCTGCTGACCCCTTTTCCTTTTGCCTTCAATCTTTCCCAACATCACGGTCTTTCCAGTGAGCCGTTTTCTTATTACGTGGCCAAAGTATGTAAGTTTCAGCTTCAGCATTTGACCTTCTAGTGGATAGCCTGAATTAATTTAAGTATTGACTGATTTGATCTCTTTGCTGTCCAAGGGAGTCTCAAAAGCCTTCCGTAGTACTATAATTCAAAAGAGTTGATTCTGCCATGCTCAACTTTCCTTACAGTCAAACTCTCACAGCCATACATTGTTACCGGAAAAACCATTGCTTTGACTACACAGACCTTTGTTGTTATTGTTGGCAAGGTAATATCTCAGCTTTTTAGTATGCTGTCCAGATTTACCAATAGCTTTTCTTCCAAGGATCAAGTATCTTTTAATTTCATTGCTGCAATTGCTGTCTGCAGTGATCTTTGTGCCCAAGAATATAATCGGACACTGCTTCCATTTCTTCTCCTTCTATTTGCCAGGAAGTGATGGGACCAGTTGCCAAGATCTTAGTTTGTTTGTTTGTTTATTTTTATGTTAAGCTTCAAGCCAAATTTTACACTTTTCTTTCACTCTCATCAAGAGGCTTCTTAATCCCTCTTCAATTTTTGCCATCACAGAGGTATCAACTACATATCTGAGATTGTTGATGTCTCTCCCAGCAACCTTAATTCCAGCTTTTAATTCATCTAGCCCAGCATTTTGCATATAAGTTAAATAAATAAGGTGACAGTGTACAGCCTTGTCATACTCTTTTTCTGATCTTAAACCAATCAGTTGTTCCATGTCCAGTTCTTTTTTTGTTGTTGTTTTTGCCAGGCAATGGGGGTTAAGTGACTTACCCAAGGTCACACAGCTAGAAAGTGTCAAGTGTCTGAGGCTGGATTTGAACTCAGGTCCTCCTGACTCCAGGACCAGTACTCTATCCACTGTGCCACCTAGCTGCCCCCTCATATCCAGTTCTAATAGTTTGGCCTGTATACAGCTTCCTCACGAAACAAATAAGATGATCTGGTATTCCCATATCTCTGAGGACTTGCCACATTAAAACTTTAGTGTAGTCAATGAAAATGGATTTTTTTTAACTCCCTTGCTTTCTCCATGATCCAGCAAATGTTGGAGATTTGGTCTCTAATTCCTCTGTCTCCTTGAAAACCAACCTACTTTTCTAGTAATTCTTAGTTCACCTATTGCTGAAGCATAGCTTGCAGAATCTTAAGCATAACCTTGCTGGTATGTGAAATGAGCACAATTGTTCAGTAATTTGAAGCTTCCTTGGCACTGTCCTTCTGGATTGGGACATAAACTGATGTTTTCTAATCCAGTGGCCGCTGTTGAGTTTTCCAAATTTGTTGGCATATTGAGTGCAGCACTTTAATAGCATCATCTTTTAGGATTTTAAATAACTCAGATGGAATTCCATCATCTCCACTAGCCTTATTATTAGCAAAGCTTCTTAAGGTACACTTGACTTCATTCTTCAGGCTATCTGGTTCTAGAGCAGTAACCACATCATTGTGGTTATTAGTGATATTAAGATCATTCTTTGTAGTTCTTTTGTGTATTCTTGCCACCTCTTCTTACTGTCTTCTGCTTAAGTCCTTAAACATTTTTCTTTTATCATGCCCATTTTTGCATGAAACATTCCACTGATATCTCTAATTTCCTTGAAAGGATATTGTTTTTCCCATTTTATTGTTTTCTTCTATTCCTTTGCATTGCTCATTTAAGAAAACCTTTTTATCTTTCCTTACTCTTCTCTGGAATTCTGCATTCAGTTGGGTATATCTTTCCTTTTCTCCTTTCCCTTTTGCTTTCCTTCTTTCTTCAGCTATTTTGTAAAGCCTCATCAGGCAGCCATTTTGCTTTCTTGCTCTTCTTTTTCTTTGGAATGTTTTTTGTTGGTGCCTCCTTTATAATATTACAAACCTCTGTCCATTGTTCTTCAGCTCTATCAGATCTAATCCCTTAAATCTATTCATCACTTCTACTTCATATTCATAAATGATGTTATTTAGATTATACCTTTATGGTCTGACGATTTTCCCTACTTTCTTCAATATTAAGTCTGAATTTTGCAATATGAAGTTCACAGTCTGAGCCACAGTCAACTCCAGATCTTGTTTTAATTGACTGTGTAGAGCTTCTCTACCATTGGCTGCAAAGTGTAAATGGTATTATTGATAATGATAGATAAGGTCTTTGCTCTGACATTGACTATAGGCTCTGGTAATAGTCATTTTTGTTTGGCCTTTTCTACATAGTAAGATAAAGCCTACCCTCTATTAAATATTTTATGAGCCTAAATACTTTTAGGACATCTGAGAGGTAAGATCAGAAACTGATAGTAGAAACCCTCCTCATAGTTATATCTTTCTCCTACCTGTCTACCGCATCTGAGATGATTTGAAAGCTTCTCAAAGGAGAGATAATGAGGAAGGTGTGGTATAGATTTCAGTCATGCCTTTATCTCCAGAGCTGTATGCAACTTTTTCACTATCCAGGGATGAGATAGTTTTGAGTTTATAACGGCACTTGGGGCCCATTACAAACTGAAGGATTTAGGCTAGGGATGAATGAACCCCATTTATTGACTTTTGAGCAGAAAGAGCCAATGATTCAGTAAATCTTCAAAAGAGACTATGATCCACCCATAGTTGTCTTTCTCTTCTCTTCTCATCTGCCTTTCATGCCAGGTCTATCTGAGTCTATTTCTAGAGAAGTTAAGGGAGACGACTGGTGCCTTTCCCTCACCCAGGGAGAAATAGTGAATTGTAACCATGTGTACCTAGAGAAGGCATTTGACTAGAAGAGCCAAGTACAGGCCTTTCTGCTTTTCCCTCCTTTCTTGCGTACATGTGACCAAATAGCAATCCTGAGATGGATATCATAGAGGAAATAATAAATGCTTGTTGACTAAAATCATGAGTTCCATAATCAGAGTAAACTGGCTCCAATGGGAGTTCCTGATTTAAAGAAAATATGACCAAGAAAGGAAAGAGTTCAACCCCCTAGCTGGCTTGCCAGAAAAATTGAACTGAGAGGAAGCTGTTTGGAAGTAAAGGAGAAATTTAGCGATGCTGACTCAGCAGTCCCACTAACTGTTTCATGTTTATATCCTTCCAATAGAGCATAACAATAGTTATTATTGATGGTTAAGTTTCTGTCAATCTACACAGAGTAATTATAAGTTACAAAATCTTGTTTTAACTCTTTGTGTCCATGTATATTGGTGAAAGCCTTTTGTCTTTATCATTTATTTTATGTGAAGGAAATAAACGCCTGTCCTATGTCTGATGTGCATTGTACATTGAGTAGCTTTCTATTCTCTGCTCTAAGGAGATACTAGACATGAACCAAAACTCAGCTATAAGTAATTTTCCTCTCAGTACCTCAGGAAGGGTGTAATGAACTGACAAGGAAGAGAAACCAGACCCTTCTTCTAGGTGGTCAGCCTCTCCCCAGTACTAAACCCAGTCTGAAACATGTTAAGGTGTTCAAGGAGAAGGGCCCTTAGAGAAGAGAGGGCAAAGTCTCCAAGCTTCCCTGTATCAAGAAGTGGTTTTTATTTGTTACAAGCTGATGATCCCCTATTTCCATTTTATTTATTGTGTTTTGATCATTTTTAAATTGCATCTTAAGAGTTGGATTTATGAGAATCAATCCTTTGTGTCCAATTCATAAGAATAGTGCCACTGCTGATGGAAAGAATGAAATCAAACAATAAGAGGCTTTGATGAGGGTGGCATACATTAAACATTAGCACTGATCCTCTAATTACTCTTACTGGCTAGCACTATGAAGGCTATCCCTGAGGCACTAAGAACAGACAGATTTAAATTTATGGAAGCAGGTGTAAGAAAAATATTGCCAGGTCCCCAAGGCTGCCCTTAGATGATAATTACTCTATTCTATGCTTTTTGCGTGAATTCTAATCAAACAAATACGAAAGTATTATGCAAACTTCAGAGCAAATGTTAATGGAATTAGAACCCTAAATAGGAGGAAATGCATGAGGTTTTCTTTTATGAGGCTTATTATGTGCACAGCGTATAGCCAATTTTAGATTTGTTTGCACCACACAATACTTTCTGAACATTACGGAAAACCAAGCATCGGAGTCAGTCACTGACCTGTTTGTACCATGTCTGTGGAACTTTTCAAACTCTCTAAGTTAACTCACTGTTCTGTTGGCCATTCACTACCTTGCCACTTAGAATCACAGAAAGTTAGAACTGGAAGGAACATTATAACTCATCTTGTCCAATCCCCTCATTTTACAGAGAAGGAAAGAGAAGTTCAGGGCAGTGAAGTGATTTACCCAGAATTATAACACAGTCAGTTTGGGGATTAGTGGCAAAGCCAAGACTAGAACCTAAATCTTCTGAATCCCAGTCCAGTGATCTCTCAGCTACAACATATTTCTTGCTCATCCTGGCAGGTGGGGGAGGAGGGAAGTATCTGGATCCATGATGTCATTAGTTTGAGGAACTCAGTATAGAAATGTTGTTATTTTGTCATTTCAATCATGTCTGATTCTTCATGACGCTGTTTGGAGTTTTTCTTGCCCGAGATACTGGAGTGGTTTGCCATTTCCTTCTCCAGCTCATTTTACAGATGAGGAAACTGAGGCAAATAGGGTTAAGTGACTTGCCCAGATCACACAGCTAGTAAGTATCTGAGGTCAGATTTGAATTCAGGAAGATGAGTCTTCCTGACTCCATGCTTGGCATTATATCCACTATACTATTCTATTAATGTAAATTAGCATCTCTCATGACTGCTATTCTTAAAGAATTTATATTCTTAGAAAATTGAATGGGGCATTGAGCAAATGACTTGCCCATGGTCACACAGCTGGGATATGTCAGAGTTAGATCTTTCTGACTGCAAAACCAGCCCCCTGTATCATATTGTGTTTTTTCTTTTAAATTCATTCATTGTTTATTTTTAACATTCATTTACAAATTTTTGAGTTCCCAGTTCTCTACCTCCCTTTATCCCCTTTGCCTCTCCACTGAGAAGGCAAGAAATGTGATAATAATTTTACATGTGAAATCATGCAAAATGTATTTCCATGTTAGCTTTGTTTAAAAAAAAAGAAAAACAAAGAAAGTGAAAAAAAACATGCTTCATTCTATACTCAGAGTTCATTAGTTCTCTCTTTGCAAATGTTTAGCATTTTTCATGCTGACTTCTTCAGAATTGTTTTGGATCATTGTATCGATTAGAGTAGCTAAGTCGTTTGCAGTTGATCATTGTTACAATATGGCTGTTACTGTCTCCTGGTTCTGCCCATTTCATTTTGCATAAGTTCGTATAAGTCTTCCCAAGGTTTTCTAAAACCATCCTCCTTGTCATTTCTTATAGCATAATTGTATAATTATATATATATATATCACAATCACATACCATAGCTTGTTTATCCATTCCCCAACTGATGATTATCCCCTTAATTTCAAATTATTTTCCACAATTGAGAGGATGCCCATCAACTGGGGAATGGCTGAACAAGTTATGGTATATGAATGTAATGGAATACTATTGTGCTATAAGAAATGATGAACAGGCTGACTTCAGAAAAACCTGGAAAGACTTATATGGTCTGATGCTGAGTGAAGTGAGCAGAACCAAGAGGACTTTGTACACAATAACAGCCACATTACACAATGACTAAGATTGTTAAACTGAAACCTTCTCAGCATTACGAGGATCTAAGACATCTCCAGAGGCCTCAGGATGGAAAATGCTGTCCACATCCAAAGAAAGAACTATGGAAGTTGAATCGCTATCACTTATTTTTACCTTCTGTTGAGTTTTGTTTTATCTTTCTGATGGTTCCTCCTATTGGTTTTAATTTTTACTTACAACTTCACTAATGTGAAAATATGTTTAATGGGTATGTAAATGTAAAAGCCTATATCCGATTGTGCACCGTCTTGGAGAGGGTGGAAGTGGGAGAAAAATTTTCAACTCAAAAGCATATGGAAGTTATTGTTGATAAATCAAAATAAATTAATAAAATTTGAAAAATTAAAATTAAAATAAAAAAATTATTTTCTACCACAAAATAAAGCTGCTATAAATATTTTTGTAAGTATGTGTCCTTTTCATTTTTTTTTGATCTCTTTGGGATGCAGATCTAGTAGTGGTACTACTTGGTCAAAGGTTATGCACAGCTTTATAGCCCTTTCAGCATAGTTCCAAATTGTTCTCCAGAATGCATACCATATTGTTTTAAAGTTTGCAAAACACTTTATAAATATTACAAATAAATTATTTTATCCTCACAACAACTCTGAGAGGTAGGTGCTATCATTATACCCATTTTGTAAGTGAGAAACAATGAAGTGACTTGCTCAGAGTCACACAGCTAGTAAGTGCTTGAGGTTGGATTTGAACTGGGGTATTCCTGACTCCAGGACCACTTCTCTATCCACTGCACCACTTATATATATTTATGCATGTAATGATGTGTGAATGCATGTGTCTATTACATGCATGCAAAAAATGTGTGTGTGTGTGTGTGTGTGTGTGTGTGTGTGTGTGTGTGTGTGACCCATGGAGTAAAACAGAAATCCCAGGGATAATTTTGAGTTTCCTGTGAGTAACTCTGGAAGCTTCTTATTTTCTTTGGTTTGTGCTCCATCAAGTGAGAACATTAGAATATAATTAATGTCTAGTTCTTTACAGAAAAAGGTAAAAGCGCCCATGTTTCCATGAAAGTACTCAAGCTAACAAGACAATGAATATAGAATATACTTTATTTTATCCAAGAGAACATACATAAACACATAAAATTTGAATCAGAATCCATAAACAGTCAACACCAAAACAAAGGCTTCCTCATTGGGTTTCAATGATGATTTTTATATTTTGTGTAGGTTTGTTGTTATTGTTCAGTCGTTTCTCAGTAGCGTCTGACTCTTTGTGATCCTACTTGGGGTTTTCTTGGCAAAGATAGAGTGGTCTGCCATTTCCTTCTCCGGTTTATTTTACAGATGAGGAAATTAAGACAAACAGGGTTAAGTGACTAGCTCAGACAGCTCATAAGTATCTGAGGCCAGATTTGAACTCAGGAAGATTAGTCTTCCTGACTTCAGGCTCAGCACTCTGTCCACTGGACCACCTAACTGTTTATTTTGCATAGTTAGATGTCATCAAAGTCAGAATGAAGTCTTTATCCTTTAAACTTATTTACCTGGCTAACAAGGTGTTAACCTTAACTAGGTTGGGCATGTCTTCTAAATGCAACTTTGCCATTTTTCAGTATTATATAAATCACAGAAAACATACGCTTTGAGAAAATAAACAGAGCTACCCCAACAGACTCAATCTAAGTTCCCTGGTGCTGTTTTGAACATATTATAAAAGTAATTGATTAGAAACAAGGATAGGAATTTTTAAAATAACAATCTTCAAAATATTCATTATTTATGCTAGTTGGCTCATGACAGAGCACCTTGATTTCCACTGCAAAATCAAACTGTCTCTATTTTATCATACATATTCAATACCATTATCACTTTTGTTGCAATGATAATATGTATATAGCCTGAATTCTGAAATTTTTATTTATATCTTCTATTTTTATATCACCTTCATTTCTCTATATATCCTCTCCTCACTTCTCAGTTTTATCTTCTCTTAACTCATTCTCAATTTTAACAAATTGTTTTGTTGTTATTTAGTCATTTTTTCCAGTTGTGTCTGATTCTTCTTGGGGTTTTCTTGGCAAAGATACTAGAGTGATTACCCATTTCCTTCTCCAGTCAGTTCATTTTACAGATGAGGAAACTGAGGCAAACAAGGTTAAGTGATTTGACACAGCTAATAAGTGATTGAGGCCAGATTTCCTGACTCCAGGCCCAGCACTCTTATCTACTTTGACACCTAACTGTTTTTTGTTTTGTTTTGTTTTATTGTTTTTACTTTTTGGCTAGGCAATGGGGTTAAGAGACTTGCCCAGGTTCACACAGCTAGCAAGTGTCAAGTGTCTGAGGCCAGATTTGAACCTAGGTCTTCCTGATTCCAAGGCCAGAGCTCTATCCACTTCACCTAGCTGTTTTTAACAAATAATAAAAAAGAAAAAGAAGTAAAAAGTACGTTAATAAAACTAACAAACTTATCAACTTAGTCTGACAGTAGAAGCAATATGCCATATCCTAATCCCTCGCCTCTGCAAATAAATAAATAAATAAGCATTTACTCATCTCTTCTCTGGGATCAAGCTTAATAATTATTATTTTATACAATGTTCAATTTCATGGTTCTTTTTTTTCCCTTTGAAATAATTTTTAACAATTTCTCAT
This sequence comes from Phascolarctos cinereus, assembly GCF_003287225.1. Classification (NCBI taxonomy): domain Eukaryota; kingdom Metazoa; phylum Chordata; class Mammalia; order Diprotodontia; family Phascolarctidae; genus Phascolarctos; species Phascolarctos cinereus. The sequence continues at coordinate 203,713,931 of NW_027555847.1, read as the reverse complement.
TCTTTTCAATTCTAGGTAGAATAGAAGTACCTGATGACATTTGTTATGTTTCTAGCTGTTTTCTCTTTATTCCTTCTGGCTCTCAAAAGTATTCATTTGACAAGGTAGCTGTAATGAATTTCTTATAAAGGACTCCTCACTTGAAGGAAACAATTATTCTGAGGGAAAATGCTAAAGCTGATGAAATGTTCTTCCTTCTACCCACTTCCCCCTGGAAATAGTGTTGTATAGCAAAAACCTCAGTGGCCTTGGAATGATAAGACCTAATATCTTAACCTTATAAAATGTAACCCCCTTTTTTAAAAAAAATAATTCTTGGCTCTCAACATGACAAAGCAGGAAAATAATAAATGTTGGAGAAGATGTGGGAAAATTGGAACACTAATGCATTGTTGGTGGAGTTGTGAAATGATCCAAACATTTTGGAGAACAATTTGGATCTATGCCCAAAGGGCTATAAAAATGTGCATACCCTTTGATCCAGCAATAGCACTTCTAGGGCTATATCCCAAAGAGATCATACAAATGGGAAAAGGACCCACATGTACAAAAATATTCACAGCAGCCCTTTTTGTGGTGGCAAAGAGTTGGAAATTGAGAGGATGCCCATCAATTGGGGAATGGCTGAGCAAGTGGTGGCATATGAATGTAATGGAATACTATTGTGCTATAAGAAATGATGAACAGGCTGACTTCAGAAAAACCTGGAAAGACTTGTATGATCTGATGCTGAGTGAAGTGAGCAGAACCAAGAGACCTTTGTACACAATAAAAACCACATTGTGTGATGGCTAATATTGATAAACTTAACCCTTCTCAGCATTACAAGGATCTAAGACTTCTCCAAAGGCCTCATGATGGAAAATGCTATCCACATCCAAAGAAAGAACTATGGAAGTTGAATTGCTATATTTTGCTATATATTTTTTTCTCTTCTGTTGAGTTTTGTTTCCTCTTTCTGATGGTTCCTCCTATTGGTTTTAATTTTTACTTACAACTTCACTAATGTGAAAATATGTTTAATAGGAATGTAAATGTATAGCCTATATCAGATTATGTGCCATCGTGGGGAGGAGGAAGCGAGAAGAAGAAGAATAAAAAATTTTAAACTCAAAAGCATATGGAAGTGATTGTTGATAAATCAAAATAAATTAATAAAATTTTAAAAAAAATAATTCTTGGCTTTGTTCCTGTTTGTTTAACCTTGAAGAAGTTCTTTTACCTTATTTACAAATGTATAAAAATTTCCAATTAGTATTACTCACCTCTGCCAAGAAAAAAAATTATAAACATGATTGCCAGTATTCTAAGTGCTGGGGTGGTGGGGGGGGGGGAGTGTACAGGGAGAGAGATTAGCAAAGAGTTTTAAATATTTTCAATTAATTTTTAATTACATTAGCAACTATGAAAAAGAAGAATGCTATTCTATGGCTTATCATGGTTCCAACGTGATACTGGATAAAACATGAAACAACTAAATTTTAAGCATATGTGACACCAATAAGACTGGGAAAATTGGGTATTGCTATACACATAGCAATGCTTTTCAACCTGGAAGCTAAATTTGATTTTTAGCTGAGGAAGTATGAATGTCTCAACAAGTTTAGATATTCAGAGTCCTTCTTAACTTTGTTCCAAATTATGAGAAGTTTCAAATCAGTAGTAAACATGTGTCCAGTGCTATGATGATGCATTATGTGTCACATGTTTGAAATGTGGTTCACATTTATAGAGTAAAGCATAGTTATAAATTATTTTTTAATTAATTTAATTAATTATCTCATTTGATTGTCCCAACCCCATCCTGACTTGGACTTGCAGGGAGGAGAGAACATTAGTGCTACACATAACCTAGGTTGTTGGGAGAATCAAATAATCAATAAACATTTATTATTAAGTGCTAGGCAATGTGTTAAGTACTGGAAATTTTTTAAAAAGGCAAAAGACAGTCCCTGCCCTCAGGGAGTTTATGATCTAATAAGATAATTATGTAAAGTATTTTGTAAGTGTAAACTACCGTTATTTGTAAAATCTAATTCTTTATTGTTTATTTATGCAACCTGATTTCTGGTCCAACATTTTTCAATATGGAACATAGTTATAATTCAAGGATAAAGGTGAAGGAATGGGACAAAGCTGTAGAAGTATGTTTGTAGATAGCTTTACCTTTAACTGATGAAAAGCACTTGACAAAAATATTGCTCTGAAACTGACAGGATTTGCAATGCAGCCAAGATTAGAAGGAAAGTAGGAAACTGGGGAAAACAAATTTCTCTGATATATACCTCATCTTAATTATAAAGAGAAGTTATTCAAATTTATAAGAATATGACCATCCCCTAATTGATAAGTGGTCAAAGAATATGAGTAGTCAGTTTTCACAGAAGGAGAAATCAAAGCTATCTTTAGTCATATGGGAAAATGCTCTAAATCTCTATTGATCAGAGAAATGCAAATTAAAACAACTCTGGGGTACTACCTCGCACCTATCGAATTGGTTAACATGACAGAAAAGGAAAATGACAAATGTTGGAGGGGATGTGGAAAAATTGGAACACTGATGCATTGTTTGTGGAGTTGTAAACTTATCCAACCATTCTGGAAAGCAATTTGAAACTATACCTAAAGAGCTATAAAAACTGCACAACCTTTGACCCAGTAATACAACTACTAGGTCTGTAGCCCAAAGAGATCCAAGAAAAAGGAAAAAGGCTCATATGTACAAAAATACTTATACCAGCTCTTTTTATGGTAACAAAGAATTGTAAATTGAGGGGAAATCCATCAATAGGGGAATGGCTGAACAAGTTGTAGTATATGATTGTGATGAAAACTGTTGTGCTATAAGAAATGATGAACAGTATGGTTTCAGGAAAACCTGGGAAGACTTATATGAACTTATACAAAATGAAGTGAGCAGAGCCAGGAGAGCATTGTACATAGTAACAGCACAATTGTATAATGATCAACTGTGAATGACAGCTATTCTGTTTGGTTTTGGTTTTTTGTGGGGGAGGTTTTGGCTAGGCAATGGGGTTAAGTGATTTGCCCAGGGTCACACCGCTAGTAAGTGTTATGTGTCTGAGGAAAGATTTGAACTTAGGTCCTCCTGACTCCAGGGCCAGTACTCTATCCACTGTGCCACCTAGCTGCCCCTACTTAGCTATTCTGATGAATACAATGATCTAAGACAATTCCATAGGAGTTATGATGAAGATGCTATTTACCTCCAAGGAAAGAACTGATGGAATCTGAATGCAGATTGAAGTATATATTTTTTATTTTTATTTTTCTTGTGTGTGTGTGTGTGTGTGTGTGTGTATGTGTGTGTGTGTGTGTGTATGCTTTAATATAGCTAACATGGAAATGTTTTTCATGATTTCACATATAAAATTGATATCACACTTCCTGCTTTCTCAATGGGTGTGAAGAAGTGGGAAGGAGGGAGAGAATTCAGAACTCAGAAATTTTTTTTAAATGTTAAAAATAAGGAAATTTAAAAAAAAAGAAAGGTGTGAGGGGCAGAGCCAAAATGGCAGAGTGAAAGCAATGACTTGCTTGAGCTCTCCCCCAAAGCCCTCCAAATATCTGTAAAAAATGGCTCTAAATAAACTGTAGAGCAGCAGGTCCCACAAAAAGACAGAGTACAACAAATTTCCAGCCCAAGACAACCTGGATGGTTGATTGGAAAAGTCTATTGCGCAGGGCTGGGAGAGGGACACAGTTCAGCTTGGGCATGCAGGCCTCAGAGAACCTGGAGCAGGCCTCAAAGGACTGAATCACAGGCAGCTGTGGCAATTTCCAGACTTCTCAACCCACAAATGCCAAAGACAACTTAGAAGGTCAGTAGGAAAGGTCTGTGACCACAACGAGAGAGAAGCTTGGTCCCAGCCCCAGTCCCAGCACAGCCCCGGGATGGTGGCTGCTTTTGGAGCTCTCGGCCCAGAAACTGAGGGGGAATCAAGTGGCTGATCAGAGGGGAATTTCAGGGATCTCTTTGTTGGTGCTGAGGCAGCATTCTCTTGCTTTGCCCATGTTTGGACCTGGGTCACAGTTCTGGGTGGTGATCCTGGGGCAAGGAGGAGGGCTAGCGTGGTGTAGCCTGTAGTGGTGGTGAAAAGAGAATCCTCCTCACAGTTCCAAGGCAGAAAAGAGTGCTTGTGGTCACTCATAGACCAGAGGACAGTCCAGGAAAGGAGTAAACACCTCACCCCTTATCATACCACCTTGCAAGAACTGAAAATTTACAGGTCCCTACAAGTATCTCTGAAAACAGCTGCACAAAACCCCTGAAGTTTAGGACAGTACATTCTCCACACTGGAAGCAGAGCCCTACCTTAACAACAAGTTTAAAACTCAAGTAATTGGCTGGGAACATGAGCAAACTGTGCAAAAACAGTCAGACCATAGAATCTTTCTTTGGTGACAAAGAAGATCCAGACATACAACCAGAAGAAGACAGCAAAGTCAAAGCTCCTACATCCAAAGCCTCCAAGAAAAATATGAATTGGTCTCAGGCCATGGAAGAGCTCAAAAAAGGATTTTGAAAAGCAAGTAAGAAAAGTAGAGGAAAAACTGGGAAGAGAAACTAGACTGATACAAGAAAATCATGAAAAACAAGTCAGCAGCTTGTTAAAGGAGACCCCAAAAAAATGCTGAAGAAAATAACACCTTAAAAAATAGCCTAACCCAAATGGCAAAAGAGGTCCAAAAAGCCAGTGAGGAAGCAGAATTGGCCAGATGGAAAAGGAATTCAAAAAGCTCACTGAAGAAAATAATTCCTTAAAAATAAGGATGGAGCAAATGGAAGCTAGTGACTTTATGAGAAATCAAGACACTGTAAAACAAACCAAAAGAATGAAAAAATAGAAGAAAATGTGAAATATCTCATTGGGAAAACAACTGACCTGGAAAATAGATCCAGGAGAGATAATTTAAAAATTACTGGACTATCTGAAAGCCATGATCAAAAAAAGAGCCTATACCTCATCTTTCAAGAAATTATCAAGGAAAACTGCCCTGATATTCTAGAACCAGAGGGTAAAATGGAAATTGAAAGAATCTACCAATCACCTCCTGAAAGAGATCCCCAAAGGAAAACTCCTAGGAATATGGTAGCCAAATTCCAGAGTTCCCAGGTCAAGGAGAAAATATTGCAAGCAGCCACAAAGAAACAATTCAAGTATTGTGGAAACACAATCAGGATAACACAAGATTTAGCAGCTTCTACATTAAGGGATTGGGGGGGCTTGGAATATGATATTCCACAGGGCAAAGGAGATAGGATTACAACCAAGAATCACCTACCCAGCAAAACTGACTATAAACCTTCAGGGGGAAAATGGTCATTCAGTGAAATAGAGGACTTTCAAGCATTCTTGATGAAAAGACCAGAGTTGAATAGAAAGTCTGACTTTCACATACAAGACTCAAAAGAATCATGAAGAGGTAAACAGGAAAGAGAAATCATAAGTGACTTATTAAGGTTGAACTGTTTACATTACTACATGAAAAGAGGATACTTGTAACTCATGACACCTTTTTTGGTATTGGGTAGTTGAAGGAGAAAAATTATATGGATAGATAGATAGATAGATAGATAGATAGATAGATAGATAGATAGATAGAGGGCACAGGGTAAGTTGAAGATGAAGGGGTGATATCTGGAGAATAAAATTAAGGGGTTAGAGAGGATTATCCTGAGAGAAGGAGAAAGGGAAAGGTAGAATGGGGTAAATTATCTCACATAAAACTGACAAGAAAAGGCTTTTGCCATGGAGGGAAAGTAGGGGAAGGTGAGAGGGAATGAATGAATCTTACTTGCATCATATTTGGCTTAAGGAAGGAATAACATACACACTCAACTGGGTATGGAAATCTATCTTACCCTACAGGAAAATAGGAGGGAAGGGGATAAGAGAGCAGGGGGATGATAAAGGGGAGGGCACATTAAGGCGAGGGGGTAATCAGAAGCAAACACTTCTGAGGAGGGACAGGGTCAAAAGAGAGAATAGAATAAACAGGGGGGAAGGATAGAATGAAGGGAAATATAGTTAGTTTTCCACAACATGACTGCTGTGGAAGTGTTTTGCATGACTACAGATGTGTAACCTGTATCAAGTTGCTTGCCTTCTCAATGAGGGTGGGTGGGGAGGGAGGAAGGGAGAAAATTTGGAACCCAAAGTTTTAAAAACAAATGTTAAAAATTGTTTTCACGTGCAACTGGGAAATAAAATATACAGGCAATGGGATATGGAAATCTATCCTGCTCTATAGGAAAATAGAAGGGGAAAGGCATAAGAGAAGGGGTGGGGCAGAGATAAAAGGGAGGGCAGATTAGGCAAAGGGGTATTCAGAATGCTCACTGTCTTGGGTTGTGGGAGGGAGAAGATGGGGAGAAAATTTGAAACTCAAAATCTTGTGGAAGTGAATGTTGAAAACTAAAAATAAATAAATTAAGAAAAAATTTTTTAAAAAAAGAAAGGTATGGTTTGGGGCAACTTGATATGGTAGGGGAAAGGCATCAGAGCTCCCTATTCGCATTATACTCCCTTCCACACAGACTTTTCTTTTTGTGAATTTTTTTTAAACTAGATCTATGATTTAATTTGTGTAAGGGGCTCCCAATGAAGAAACTCTCTCTACCAACACAGATCAGTAACTACCTTGTAGTGTATATCCTTAGAGGCAGCTGATGGTGGTAGTATAGTAGACAAAGTGCTGGGCCTGGAAGCAGAAAGACCTGAGTTCAAAATCTGCCTTACATACTTACTAATTGTGTGACTCTGAGCAAATTACTTAACTTCTGTTTGCCCCAGTTTTCCTAAAATGGGGATAATAGTAGCGCCTACCTTCTAGAACTGTTGTAAGAATCAAATGAGATAATAATTGTAATGTGGTTAGCATAGTGTCTGGCACATAGTAGGCATTATATAAATGTTTATTCCCTTCTCTTCCTTTCCCTGAAAGATTTGACCAGGGCACTAATTTAAGTGACTTGTCTAGGGTTACACAACCCTGTGTGTCAGGACTTTAGCCCAGGTCTTTCTGACTTCAAGACCAGATCTCTATGCACTGTGCCTTTCTATTTAGACTTTTCTTTACACTTTAAAGGCTCTGGGAGGAGATAGGAAATAAAAGAAATAGTAAAAGTGAAAAGGTCACAGGTCATTCTGTCCTTCCCCACATCCCCCTCACCCCCAAATAGAAAATGTACTTGTGAAGGGTTGTATCAGTTATAGTATGTATTCTTTTATCCCATCAAGATTTGGCAAGCAGAGAAATGCTCTGAAGATACCATCCTGAGAGAGAGAAGGAGAAAGGTAACATATCATGAACAGTGCCTTAAGGCAAGACAGATGAAATACAATTTCCTTTTTAATTGTCATCTTGCCATTTCATTTTTGCAGCTTTATAAATCTGTAAGAAGAAGATCAAAAGAGGGGAACTAAAATAATGTAAAAGACAAAATTCCCTGGAGAAGAAATGCTTCTCTGAAGGTAGAGATATTTCTCCTTTAAATCCTGAATGCAAGGCAAAGTTGGCAGACTGTGCATGAAAGGAGATGAAAAGATGATAAAGTTGCAATTCTGCTTTACCTGATAAAAGTTTATTCTGCCTCTCTGTGCTTTTAAAAAGCTTCATTTGTTTGGGGGTTTAGTTTAGATTATTTTTGCTTTTTGTGGGAGTAGGAAAAATGCAAATATAATAAAAATGTCTTGTGATTGAGACTAGACTTTATTATGAAACTAAACTACAGGGGGCAGCTAGGTGGTTCAGTGGATAGAGCACTGGCCCCGGAGTCAGGAGGACCTGAGTTCAAATCCGGCCTCAGACACTTGATGCTTACTAGCTGTGTGACCCTAGGGAAGTCACTTAACCCCATTGCCTAACCAAAAAATAAAAAACTAAAATGAAATAAACTACAACAATTGAAGGATATGCTTAATTCAAAAGTAACATAACTGAGAGAATGGGACAACACAACAGGACTATATAAAAATGGCATATGAGATCCATTTAGAAACCCAACCTATGAGTCTGAGGATGGACCCAAGGAGAGTATCATTTGAACAAACTGGGATGAAGGAAGAGAGAAGCTAAATTTTTTGTGGAGGTAATCTACCCATCCCCAAGCCAGATAGACATGTTCTCATGGAAAGCATAAAAATGATATCATAGGGAGCAGCTAGGTGGCGCAGTGAATAGAGCTCTGGCCATGTGATCATCTTGACTTACTGATAATTCTGTCCCTTGCAAGGTAGGAAAAGTGATTCAGAGTCCTAATTCTGAATAAAAAAGAGGAACTGTTTAGGGAAAGATAAATGATAGGGATCTGAGAGAATTTAACCATGTCATCCTAGAATCATAAGCAAGGAGTGTAATATTGAGAATGGACAATTTGCAGTAATAGATGGTTGAGGGATAAATGCATTAATTAATGAAGAAATGTATCCTAGCTATAAGGGAAGATTTCACAAAATTCAGAAAAAAGGTAAGTATGAATCTATGGTTAAAGACTCTAAAAGGAAAGTTGCCTTAGGAAGAAAGAGAGGCTCTCAGGAATGAAATACTAAAAATTATATGTGTATATATACATGTAACATGTAATATATGTAGCCACAATATACATGACTACAATTATATAAATAGGCGAACAAAAATCAATATTGGATGAATGAATAAATGAGTGAAAATGTATTAAGCTTTTCTTATGGACCAAGCACTGTGCTAGGTTTTAGCAATACAAATAAAAAATGGAAGACAGTTCCTATCCTCAAGGAGCTTATATTCTAATGATCATATAAAAGATGGGTAGCCAGTGAAAGGCTATTTTGCCTTAAAGTTACAGAGAAAGTAAGAGGAGTCATAGGGGAGTAGATCAATACACCTTTTCTAGTAGCAAGAACTGTATTGATTAGATTATAATTCCAGAACTGGAAAAGGGGTTGGGGGCAGAGTGGGAATGTCAGTGGGCAATGGCAAGGTGGAAAGATGATCAGTGAGTAAAATGAAGCATGTCTGGGACCATATAGTGAACTATGGCCAACACACCATTCAGGACAATGGTGGTGAAGGCTGGAGTTCTGGGATGCTATAAAATTGTAATGACTTTTCTATTTCTCTCTCTGGGAAACTGGTAGGAGACATTCCATATACTGTCAGACACTTAATGTGTCAGTTTTGCTGAACTGCCTTTTATTTTTCTTTTCTTGTCCACCCTTCATTACAAGGGATGGCTTATTGGGTAAGGGATAAAATTGGGTAGGAGAAATGAGATATTTACGGAGCATTTTGGAAAGCGTAAAGCACTATATAAGTGCTAGCTATTATGATGATCATTATTATTATGAGACTAAGAAGGGATGTATTTGGAGATGAAGGAATGTATTTGGAAATAAAAGAAAAAGTATCAATAATATAAAAAAATTCAGTGGCTCCCTATTGATTATAGGATAAAATACAGATTTCTCAGCCTGATACTTAATTGTCCTCTTGGCTTTAACCTACCCTTCCAGCTTTATTTCAATCAATGGTTAATCAACTAACAAACATTTATTAAAGGCCTATTATATGTCAGGCATTGTACTAAGCACTGAGAATACAAAAAGAGGCAAAAGATAGTCCTTGTCCTCAAGGAGCTTACAAGCTAATGGGAGAAACAACATGCAAACAAATATATACAAAGCAAGCAATATACAGGCTAAATAGGAAATAATTAACAGAGGGTATGAAGTAGAATTAAGAGAGGTTGGGGAAGGCTTCCTGTAGAAGGTGGGATCTAAAGGAAGCCAGGGAGGTCAGTAGTCAGAGCAGAGGAGGGAGAGCATTCCAGGCATGGGGGATAGCCAAAAGAATTCCCAGAGAGAAGAGATGGAGTGCCTAGTTTGTGGAACAGCCAGGGGACCAGTGTCACTGGATCAAAGACTACATGTTGGGGAGTAAGGTATAAGAAGACTGGAAAGGTAAGATGAAGCTAAGTTGTGAAGGGCTTTGAATGCCAAACAGAATTTTGCATTTGCTCCTGAATGCAACAGGGAGCCATTGGAGTTCATTGAGATGCAGGAAGTGGGGCAGGTATGATATGATCAGACCTGGAAAAATCACATTAGAGACTGAATGGAAGATAGATTTGAGAGGGGAGAGAATTGAAGCAGGAAGACCTAGTATGCTATTGAAATAATCAAGGCATGAGATGATAAGGGCCACAACTAGAGTGGTGGCAGTGTCAGAGGAAGGAAGGGGGCATATTCAAAAGATGTTGCAGAGGTAAAATTGACAGGCTTGGTAACAGCTTGCATATGATGGAGTGAGAGATAGTGAGGAATCCAGGATAAACTCAAGGTTGGAAACCAGAGGGACTGAGAAGATGATGGCCCTCTAAGGTAACAGGGAAGGTAGAAGGCACAGAAGGTTTAGGGGGAAAGATAATGAGTTCTGTTTTGGACATGCTTTAAGATGTCTACTGAACACCCAGTTCAAGATGTGTTAAAGGCTGTTTTGCATCAGATACTCTGTTTCCAAACTGGATTAATGGATGTTACCTGACCTATATATTCTGTCTCTACTTTGTTCACTTATAGAACATTATTCCCTGTGCCTCCAATGTGAACCCTTCTCCTCAGGGACTCTCTGAGGCTCAGCTCTGGTACCACCTCCTCCGTGAAATCTTCCCTGATGATCTTGGTATTAGTGGGGGGTTTTCTTCTTATACTACCTGGTGTAATGACCGTCCTGGAACAATGGGACAGATTGCTTCTCCTCCACAGGTCCAGAGGTCCAGACCCACATAGACTTCTGGGATTTTGAATGTTTGTTAGTATCCTAAGGCAAGGAAATACTGCATGGTTTGGGGGGATGTGGTACAACTAGGTTAGGAAAAGAGGAGTTGGGAGGAGGGAGGGGAGAAGGGCTCAATCTCCCTGTCCCAGTAACATTTGTATTTATTTAGCTATCTGTATGTTGCTCTAATGGGGGACCAGCCAATCTGAGTCGAACTCTTATAGGCAATGTGAGCCCAGCCTTAATGGCAATGGGAGCCTAGTTTTATGAACGTGCAAATTGTGGTTATCCTGATCTAGTCCCTTATTTGGAATTTAGACAGTACGTAGGCATTCGTTAACTGATTCAGATCCAATTAACATATGATGAGAAAAAGCTTTTTGATAGACTTCTGAGACAGAACTGAGCATGCATACAAATGGCTCCAACTAGTAAGTCAGTCAGTAAACATTTAAGCACTTACCATGTGCTAGGCACTGTGCTGAAAGATACGATACAAAAAAAAAGATAATTCCTGTCCTCAAGCAACTTACATTCTAATAGGGGAAGATATCACATACAAGGGAGCTGAAAAGTAGGGGAAAAGGGAAATGAAGGTACCCATGCAAAGAGAAGTATGGAGTCCATTCTGGTCAACTGTCCTGGGTGCTCTACAGGGGCTCTGGAAGGAGCCATCCAAACAGAGGGAGCGATCACAGGAGCAGAAGATACTTCTAATGTATAAATTCTAGGTTAGTATGAGCTTTCAGGATGAAGAGGTTTCTAGGGCATGGTAGAAAAGTCCAGAGTACAGCCTGGTGGGAAACAAACAAACAAACAAAAAACTACTCAGCATTGTTCTCTTTCCTGCCTATCTCCATTCAAGTGAGGATACAAGGACTTCTGTGAGCCTCCAGGTGAAACGAGAGCTAGAACTGGTGGCCTACTATCTCTACCCAGATTGACATGAAGCAATGAGCACATGGCCCTACTATTGCTTGTCCCTGTTGTGTCTATTCTTTCCTGCCACAGGTGAATGAATGATATCTTGCCACTGGACCCAGATGGCTTCACAGGACAAAGTGAAGCTGGTGACTTTGCACAGCCCTCCCTCACTTAAATCCAATTCACTTGCATGTCATGGCATCATCTCCCTGATATCATGGTTCTCTTCGAGAATGAAGGGAAGAGGGGACAGTTAGGTGGCTCAGCAGATAGAGCACCAGCCCTGGAGTTAGGAGGACATGAGTTCAAATCCAGCCTCAAACTCTTGACATTTACTAGCTGTATGACCCTGGACAAGTCACTTGACCACAACTGCCTGACCAAAAAGCAAAAAGAGAGAGAGAGAGAGAGAGAGAGAGAGAGAGAGAGAGAGAGAGAGAGAGAGAACGAAGGGCAAGACAAACAACAACAAGGTGAATGAATACTGAAAATGGAATAGACTAGACTGAGACCTTTTGAGTTTAGAAAGGTCATAATAGTGAGCCTCCAGAGGTCCAGTAACAAAGTCCATGCCAAAGTTTGTGGGCAGCTGAGTCCAATAAGGATCAAAGCCCCAAATGACCTGTTTGGTTTTCTAGACTTTTCCCTCTCATTTCTGCAGAGGTGTGTGTACAGAAGGTGAGTGTCTCAGTCTCTCAGAAGGCTTAAATGAACCTGAAGATGCTCCCGAGAAATATTGTTTGGAGAGCTGGGCCATGGTGATCTCAGATTTAGTGTAGAGCTGGGTCCACCTGAAATCACTCCCCTGAGCCTAGGAGGTATGTCCTTCTAGAGTACAGACACTTAAAAGACCTAGATATGGGAAAGGAAAAAATAGTAAAAAGAAAAAAGGAAAATTCTCTCTTTGGGGAGCTATACTTTATCATTCACTTGTGCAGAGATCAGAGAAGAAAGTCCAGAAACCCAAGACCATTACAACTGCCCTCATGTGCTGGTCACCTGAGTCCTTTTTTTTTCTTGCTCCTAACACTCTCCTCACAAAGCTTTCTCTGCAAAAGCAACTTGTTAGCCACTTCACCTTTGCTAACATACAGTAATAGGTACTGGATTTACTAATGCAAATTGGCATCTTCTTTGCAATTTATAGTCTTGTTGACTATAGAGTGTTGCTTAGAGCTCTGAGAGTTCAACTGATTTACCTAGGGGTCACAAAGTCAATATGTGTCAGAGGTGGGATTTGAATCCACGTCTTCCTGGATTTGAGGCTGATCCATCCACTACGCTATGCTGTCTTTTACTAAGGCTTATTCTCTTAAATATCCTACTAGCTATAGCCCTAGAATGGATGCAGACTCAGGGTAATCTCCAGAGCATGGTCCCTCCTGTCACCTCAACTCTGATCCCTATTTTTTGTGCTACTCTCATGTGTCCAAATACTCATTAAAAATGTATAATCATACACCTACACATATGTTAATTTTACTCAGGCATCCACAGAATAATAATTCACATTCATATATAAATACATGTATTATAATTAAAAATCTGAATGCTGGACAGTTTTCAGAGCAAGGAAGAGCAAGTAGCAAATTTGTAAATTGTGTTTCTGTTTGCACATTTCCCCCAAATCCAACTATACCTATTTAAATACTTATTTAATTACAAGCTATTCATAAATTAATACTATTTGCATTTTAAAACATTTAAATTTCACACACTCTTATATTTTATGTTAGGAAGAATGACACATCAATTATTTTTTAAGATAAAGGCCTACTTTCCTCCTTACCTACTACACATTCCTTTAACCATGGCAGCTGAGCCCATTAATCCTTTCATGGAGGCTCTGCTCTGTGTAGGTCCTAGGATCAATTTTGGTCCTTGTTACCATGTTAAAAGAGTCAGGATAGTTGACATGTGAGGCTAAAAGGGCAATCCCTCCGGTCAGGGCACCAGCCTCTCACCCACTCTAATATTACAGGAAACCAGCAGATAAAAGCAGGCAGCATTCTTGGCTAGGATCCCAGGCCATACTAAAATTGTACTGCAATTATAGAGCTAATTATTCCCAAGTAAAGTAGAGAAGGCAGGCAGAGACCTCTTTGCAATGGAGCAGCAGTGGTCTGGTATATCTAGGGTCTTTCCTTGAATGTTTCCATATTCACTCATGTTATGTGTATCCCTGGAGAAGTCTCATGTGCCAAGCTGTGCTTAAGATACCCAAGGTCGCAGGCATAGAGAACATCAGGTAGTTATGAACCCTTGCTACAAGGTCAGTGAAAGCTACATCCTTGATAACACCTCTGAGCCATTCTCTATGCTTTTTTTAATTTTAAAATTATGTTGAATGATATTTAATTTTTCCCCAATTACATGTAAAAACAATTTTTAGCATTCATTTTTTAAAAATTGAGTTCCAAATTCTCTCCCTCCTTTTTTCTCCTCCTCCCTCCCTGAGACTGTAAACATTTTGATATAGGTTATCCATGTGCAATCATGCAGAACATATTTTTTGAAGAATACTTTTTTCATTTTCTATTTTTTGAGTAGGTTTGTGTTAGAGGTTATTAGACGCTAGCAGCCAAGATCCCAGGAACCTGACAACCCTAGCTCTGGAGACTCTTAAGAAGCATTACATTAGTGGCTTATGGGTTCAGTATAAGTGGGTCTTACTCTGACCTTGCATGCCAGTGACTGGGTTGACTGCCTAATTACCTAGTAACTGGGCTTCCTGAGCTGTCCCTGTTCATAGAAACTAATCTTCATTTGTATCCAAGTCTTCCAGAGCCTGAACTCCTTGCCTTGGATCGTATTCTCTAGTGGTCTACTACTACCCAGTAGCCCTGTTACTACCCTCTGTGCTGCTTCCCACCTGCTAACTTGGACCAACACTTAGTGTGCTGGCCATTCCTTCAATGATCACCTGCCAGCCTCAGATTGAATTGAACCCATTCTCTTAGTTCTCATATGTGATCAAAAACTATACATCTCAAAACTTTGGACTTTTAAGATTGTTGCCTATTTTTATGACATCTAGGAGTTCCTGGCTAGAGAAGCATAGTATATTAGAGCTATAAGGGACCCCAGAGAACATGTATATGATTTAGTGAGAGCATTGACCTGTGCCTCAGGAGCACTAAATTCTAGATCCAGGCCTACCACCAAGTAGTTGTGTGATCTTGGATAAGTTACCTAATTCCCTCTGGGCTGTTTCCTCATATGTGAGAAATGATGGGGTTGAACCAGATGATTTTTAGCCTAAATCCTTCTATGTCTAAAATCTTAGGGTATTGCCTAGAGCTCTGAGAAGTTAATTGATTTATCTAGGGTCACAAAGCTGACAGGTGGGACTTGAACCCAAGTCTTTCTGGATCTGAGCTAACTGTCTCCACTACACTATGCTAATTCTCATTAGTGCTTATTCTGCTTAAATATCCTACTCGCTACAGCACTGGAATGGATGCAGACCCAGGGCAATCTCCAGAGCATCATCTCAGCTATCATCTCACCTCTGACTCTCATTTTTTAGTTCAGTGATATGATTAAATCTGCTCTCAATAAATGGTTGGTAATCAGCTCTTCAGCAATTAACAAAAAATAAGGATTGGTCCTGTGGTGTCATTGACATAAGGCATTTGACAGAGGAAAAGAAAATAGAATCATAAAGGCCACAAATATCTTTTTGGAGACAAATTAGTGTCTATACACTCTCAATTTTAGACCAAATTACAAGTTTATAAAGAAACTTGTGTATTCAGGTTGATTCAATGGGTACTTAATACATGCTTGGGACACAAGGGTATATACATATTTAAAAAGATATTGTGAGCTTTAAAACTTAAAACTGCACTAAGACTCTTTAATTTACAGTCCAATGGGGGAAGAGGTAAGAACAATCAATCAATAAGTATTTATTAAGTACCTACTAGGTGCCAGGCACTAGAGCTACAAAGGCAAGAATGAAATAATCCCTCCTCTTAAGGAGCTTACATCCTATCCCAGAGAAATAAGTATGTGTATAAGAGGGTGGTAGAGATAAAAAGAATAAACATTTATATAATGTCTGCTATGTGTCAAGCACTGTGCTAAGTAGTTTATGAATATTATCTCATTTAATCCTCATGACAACCATGAGAGGGTAGGTGCTATTATTATTCCCATTTTACAGTTGAGGAAACTGAGGCAAATAGAAGTTAAGTGACTTGCCCAAGGTTGCATAGTTGTCTGAGGTCACATTTGAACTCAGTTCTTCCTGACTCTACTCTATCCACTGCATTACCTAGTTGCCTTGCTTATATTTGTATATAATTATATATGAAATAAATCCAATATAATTGGTAGCACTAACAGCTGGATGGGTGGGTGGGGGTATATCAGAAAAGGTTTGATGTCACCTGAGCTAGAGATCCTAAGAGGTGAAATTATTCTAGGCATGGAAGGCCTCTGCAAAGGTAGAGAGACAGGAGATGAGACATTGGGAGTAAGAAATAGCCAGGAGGCCAGTGTGGCTGAACCAGAGACTGTGTGATGGTGAGTAAGGAAAGAGGACCCTGAAAAGTTATACACAGAGTTAAGAAACAAAGTGGAGTGAGATCATTGCAAAGGAGTCTCCAGGCAAAGTGCTGTTAAAAACTTGTGGCTTCTGCTTCCGAGAACCAAGACGGTGGAATAAGAAGTAAGTTGCTCTCACCCTCCCTCATTGACCTCTGAAAACCCAAAAAAAATATCAACCCAGGAAAAATCCAGAGCCAGCAAAAAGACAGGGCACAGCAGTGTTGTAGCCCAGGAAGTTTGGAGAATTAACAGGAAAGGCCCCTCTCACTCTGGGGAATAGTACAGGACTGGAGGCATCCCAGCAAGCCCTATTCAGCATACCAGGGGGAGATCCTGAGACCCAGGTTGGTGGAGCAGGCAAGTACCAACACTAGGACTCCCACCCCCCCCACACCCCCAAGAGCCTCAATACAGGCAGGGGAACCAGTAGACACCAGCTTGGAAAACCACCACAGATGACAGTATTCTCCAGCAGCAAAATCACCCAGTGCCTCAGCACAACTCTGGGAAGCACAACTCCAGGAAGCAAAACTCCAGGCTGACAGACATCCACCAGCAGTGAAACATCCCTGTGCAAGGGCTGGATGACCAGGAGCCAAACATTCAAGTGCAAGGCCTGGGTGAGCAGGAAAAGAAGCTTGGTAAAGTGTCCCTTTTGCTCCAGCAGGTGAACTCAACATTTTTTTTTAAGTCAGGAAATAGGCAAACACCATGAACAAAAAGCAGAAATAGAAAATAACCATAGATTCTTATTTTGAGGAAAGGGAAGATCAAGGCACAAATTCAGAAGAAGACAATATTGTCAATATATGTACATCCGAAACCTCACATGGGAATATAAACTGATCTCAAGCCCAAAAAGCCTTCTCGGAAAACCTCAAGAAGGATTTTAAAAGTCAAATGAGACAGAGAGAAGAAAAATTGGGGGGGGGGAAATGAAAGGTATGCAAGAGAGAGTCAATAGTTTGGAAATGGAAGGACAAAAATTAACTGTAGAAAACAAATCCTTAAAAAGTATAATTGGCCAAATGGAAAGAGGCACAAAAACCCACTAAAGAGAAGAACTCCTTAAAAAGTAAAATGGGCCAAATTGAAAAGCAGGTACAAAATCTAATAGAAACTTGGGGACTGAGAGATTACATTGCATGATGATGCTCAAGTTTCACAGAGGAGGTATTTCCTAAATTGGAACTTGAAAGAAATGAAGGACTTCAACAGATTGGTCCGCTGCTGTCCTTTGTGCTTGAAGTGGAACAGAATGAAATCACTATACTGGGGTCAAGGTACAGTGTATCCAACTGTGGCTGATCAGAGCAATACAAGCTCAGAAGGTTCTACCTTAGGTCAGGCACAAATAGTCCATACGAACATCTGGAGTGGAGGTGGCTCTAAATTTGTGCACCTCACATTTCTTTTAAGCTACTGAAATTCTGCTTCACTCATACAGCACAGCTCTTTCTTGGATGCAGGCATGCCATGCTGGGACATCCTGTCCTAGTGTGTGTCTCCCATGTCTCACAATTGATTCCAAAGTTCTTCAGAGTGACCTCCATGTAAATGCTTGCCTTGTATGAGCACTCTGTGCAATAGTCTTTTAGGCAAGTATATTTTAGCATTTGAACAACTGATTAGAGCTTGCCAGAGTGGCCAGCTGATCAGTTGTGCTTTGTGCAAATTCGTTCAAACTTCAAAAGATAGGTGGGGAGGAAAGAGTCTATTAAACAAAACCACAGAGACAGGAAAGGGCAGGTCAGGGATGGGCACAAAGAATATTCTAACATGACTGGAAACTTAGACTATGTGAAGGAAATATAGATGGGGAATAGACGTGATTTTATCGGCATGGGGAACTCCCAGGTGAGGAAACTCCCTCTACTAATGGAGGTCAGCATGTTCTCTTCAATGTATAGTCTTAAGGAGTTGCCTAGAGCATTAAAGATAGTTAAGAGATTTGTCCTGGGTCAATGATGGGACTTGAACCTGGGTCTTCCTGGTTTCAAGTTCAGCTTTCTATCTTCTAGGATATTCCCTTCTGAGGGGCAATAGTATAAAACAAGGTTGGAAAAGTAGATTGTGGTTGTGTGGTAGATATCCTCGTATTCCAGCATCCCAATTCTTCATTGTCTTGATGGGCAATGGAAGGCCAAACAAGTGGTTTTAAAGTAGGAGAGGAATAACATGAACAGGCATGGCCGGGGAAACCTGAACACTACACAAATGTCACATCCAATTTTGTTGTGTTTTGTTTTTTACTAGATTATTAGTATCACAGCAGGAAGGTGGTATAGTGGATAGAGTGCTTAACCTGGAGTCAGGAAGACCAGAATTCAAATCCCATTTCAGACACTAGCTGTGTGGCCCTGAATAAATCATTTAACCTCTGCCTGCTTCAATTTTCTTATCTGTAAAATTGGAATAGTAGTAGCACCCATATCCTTGGGTTATAGTGAGGATAAAATAATATAATATCTATAAAAGTGCTTTGCAAATCTCATAGCTTTATATAAATGGTAGTTATTAATATTATTATGGTTATGAGCAATCATTATCACTTAACCGACAGCACTGCACATAGACCACAGTGAATTGTGATGATTGCTTCGGGCCTCATAGATTTCAACAACTCAGGAAAGAAATAGGAGAAGTGACTAACTCCACTAGATGATACTAACTTGATCTGAAGCTTGTATGTAGGCAACCCTTCCCCACACAAATCCTCCCTGCCAAGACCAAGGCAAAACAAATAGGATTGACCCTCCACCCTTCCATGCGCTCTCTTCTGACTCTAAAGTCTCTCTATTGTCAGCACTCCCACCTTAATCCATGTTAGATATAAACACTAATACTTTATAGGTATGAAACATGGGACTCTCTAGAATACAGCCTGAACCAGATTCAAACGTAATTGGGAAATATTTAGTCAAATAAATTAAAAAATACAATAAAACATAGATAATGTTAATAATGGTTTTCTAAGTCAATGTGTGCCCAAAGGGATCCTTATGAATGGTTTAGTTGCCCACATTTCTATCTGACACCCTTGCCTTACAGTATTACCATATTAAATTTTTAATAATACTGTCACCTGGTGGTTACCATTTATGCTTTGCTGAGTATAATTTTATTAATGTGAAATAATTTTTTATAACTTTGGTGTCTAAATTTTGATCTGGCACTACTATCAGCAAAAAAAAAAAAGACTGAGCTAATCTTACCAATATGTGTATATTCATTTATATACGCAATAAATTTTTATATATTTATTTATATACAAAATAAATATTTGTATATTTGTTATATGTGTATACATTTATGTATTATTGTACTAATATAGTATATATACATATATATGTATATTATATATATAATTTTAAATTGCATTTTAAATTGCAAATCTGGCCTCAGATACTTACTAGCTCTTTGACCCTGGCAAGCACTTAACCCTGTTTGTATCAGTTTCCTCATCCGTAAAATGAGTTGGAGAAGGAAATGGCAAATCACTGTAGCATCTTTGACAAGAAAACCTCAAATGGAGTCAGAAAGAGTCAGATACAACTAAAACAATTTAACAACAACAAAAACTAGAATTAAATAGAAATTTTAAATTTCTGTAGAAATAGAAATCAGATAGAATTTAAAATTCAAATTAAAAAGATAAGATAAAGATGAAATGAACACTATTTAAAAGAAATTTTTTTTCACTCTTTCTTTATGGTACTCGAAGATACCCAGAGTAAAATTGCCAAGATGACTACAGAGAAAATCACAAAAGGTGAGAGAAGATGGGGAGTGGCTGGAGAGAAGAACAGTTCTGCCTACACAGGGATGGAAAGCATCCAAGAGGGAATTGTTAGCTTCTTCTTCAACCAAACACCTCTACCCTCCCACTCTCTACCAACCTATACTTATATTAAGAGCTGTGGATTGTGTATGGTGTGGGAAGGCAAGGTATGAGCATTTAAGAAGCATTTGGATTGTGAATAGTTTTGAGACAAGCTTTGTAACAACAATCAAGCCTCAAAGCCAACAATCAGACTCTTACATATTTTTTAGTTGTTCTTTGGACTTGTTGACAATGTAGATTGGCAACTAGTCTGCAACCTGCAGCCTTGAACAGTTGTCTGTGGGTACTGAGGGATTAGGGAATTTGCCCAGGGCCACACAACCAGTAGGTATTAAAGGCAGGACTTCAACCCAGGCAGGCCTCCTTTCTCCACTACCAAACTGCCTCTTGCTTGGCATAAGTTTCTCAAATTGAATTAAATTTAAAAGACAATTTTAAAAATTGATTCAAAACAATTCTCATTTCTCAGATAAAGATAAAAACTACTGCTAATTAAATGGTAAGAACCTTCAAGGTATTCTATTGGTCATTCTACTATATGATATTCAAAAAAAAGGAAGGGAAAGAAGATGAGTAAGGAAGGGTGGTAATGGGGAGAGGGGCAGGGAGAGTGTCTATCTTTGATAAAAGGGAAGTCCAGAATTGAGGAAACAACAGAGTTGCTGCTAGTATAATACTGAGGAATTTTCTTCACGATATAGCTTGTTAAGTTTAAGCTAACATCAATAATAATAAGATTAAAATTCTGATAATTCGTAAAAGAATAGTAGAAAAAGACAAATCTAGCAATTATAACTTAAATAGAAATTTATTGAACTTAGAAATATAAAGAAAAAAGTTTAAAGAATAAAAATTTTAAAAATAAAATCAATTTGTTGTTTACAAGAAAAACATTTAATTTACAAAGATTTAATTCAGTTCAAACCCAAAGATTGGTGTAAATGTGCCATGTTTTTGCAAAATAATGAAAAGTGAGAGTATCACTGATTATATCTGACTTTAAACCAGAACATGATCAAAAGGGCTTTGCATTATGCAAAAAGGTTCAGTTCAAAATGAGAGTATGTCAAATTAATGTCTATGCAGATAATAACTCTGCAATTAAATTTACATCTAAAAAGTTTATCTTCCAAGAAGAAATAGCTTTTAAAAAATTAGAAAATGAGAGATTTTAAAAGCCCAGAATAAGAATATAATAAATATGACAAAAAAGATTTTTTAAAACAAGATATTACTGAACTAAATAGATTACTCTTAAGAAACTGGTATATAGTAGGTATATGGAAAGAATTCTACGGGCAATGTATTGTGGATAGAAAGCCACCCTTGAAGTGAGAAAGACATTCAAGTTCAAGATACCCTTCTGAAACATAATGGCTTTGTGACCCATGGCAAGACACTTAATATGTCAATACAAAAAAACCAAAGTAGAAATTCTTCAAACCAAAGATGAGATTAATAAAACAGAAAGTAAACAAGGAAAATAAATAAAACTAGCTGGTTTTGTTTTGAAAAACTAATAAAAATAAATAACCAGTCTGATAAAAACTAATAAAAATAAACAACCAGTCTGATTTTAAAAGAGTCAAACTAAATTGTTTATACCAAAAAAAAGAAAAATAAGAATTCACAACAATTGAAGGGGAAGTAAAGGAGACTATCAGAAACTATTTTGTCAATTAAAGGCTAAAAAATTGATAACTTAGATGAAATGGACAAATACCTATACAAAAATAAAATACCCAAATTAACAGAAAAAACAGATAATTTAAACAACCAGCATCAGAAAAATAAGTTGAATAAGCCGTAAATGAACTCCTAAAGGGCAAAAAAAATTCCAGGACTAGATGGATTTACATGTGAATTTTATCAAACTTTCAAAGAAAAATTAATTCATTATTACATAAACTGTTGGCAAAAATAGAAAAAGAAGGTACCCTTCCAAACTCATTCTATAGCAGAAAGATGTTCTTGATACCTAAACCAAGGTAAAATAAATCCAAGAAAGAAAACCATACTAAGCCCTAATAAACATTAATATAAAAAATTAAATAAGATCTAAATAAATAAATTCTACAATATATCAAAAATAATACTATGAACCAGTTAGATTTCTACAAATAATGAAAGGTTAGAAAAGGGAGGGAAACTATAAACAAAATAGATGACATTAATAGCAAAAAAAAAGTGTAAACCACATGATTATGTCAGTAGATGCTTTAAAAAAATAACCTTTGACAAAATCCAATATTTTGTTCTAATGAAAAACACTAGAAAGATAAGGAAAATATGACTTTTCCTTAATATAGTGGCATCTGTCAGTAGTAATATCTATCTAAAATAGTAGTAGTATCTATCTAAAACCAGCAACAAACATTATATATAACATAGAATGGTTACAGGCCTTTCAAATAAAATTAAGGGTAAAGAAAGGATGCCCTTTATTAACATGATTATTTCAACATAGTGCCAGAAATATTAACTATAGCACTAACATAAAAGAAGAAATTTAGGAGATAAATACAAACCAAGAAGAAAGAACTGTCATTTTTTGCAAATGATAGAGAACCCTGAGTCAACTAAAAATTAATTTAAAGAATAAATTCAGCAAAATTGCAGCATAAAAAAATAAATTCACAATAAATCATCAGCATTTCTGCATATTACCAATGAAACCCAGCCTGAAGAAACAGAATGAGAAATTCCGTTTAAAGTGCAGAATGTATAATACACTTGGGAGTCTATCCATATGAGATATACATAGGAATTCTATGATTGCAACTGTAACATACCTTACAGAAATAAAGACAAATGTAAATAATTTGAGAAATGTAAATTACTCATGAATAGAACAGGCCAATATAATAAAAATGACAATATTACCCATATTAGTTTATGTATTTAATATCATACCAATCAAACTACTGAACAATTATTTTATGGAGCTGGAAAAGATAATAATGAAATTTATATAGAGGAATAAATGGTCTAGAATCTCAAGGGAAATAATGGAAAAAAAAAGTAGGAAAGAAAAAGGTTTAGAAGGACCAGATATCAAACCATTCTACAAAGCAGTAATTATCAAAACAATCTGGTATTGGCCACAAAATGGAAAGATCAATCAGTGGAACAAATTAGGTCTATAACATTCGGAAGCAAATGAACACAGTAGCATAGTGTTTGATAAACTCAAAAACTCACACTACAGGGATAAGGATTTACTTTTCAGGAAAAAATGCTGAGAAAATTCTAAAGCAACTAAATGAACACAATTATAAAATACTTTGTAGAAATAAAGGCAGATGTAAATCCTTGGAGAAATATTAATTGTTTGTGGTTAGACCAAGCCAATATTTTTTAAAATGACAACACTACCTAAATTAATTTTCTTACTCAGTGCCATACCAATCAAACTACCAAAGGACTACTTTATGGAGCTAGCAGAAAAAAAAAAACCAAAAACCAATAACAGAATTCTTCTGGAGGAAGGAAGAGAGCTTAACAGTATCTGATCTCAAACTATATTACAAAGTTATAATTGTCAAAACAAGTTGGTACTGGTATAATGTAGAGAGGTTGATCAGAGGGACAGATTTAGGTATACAATATACAGAAGGAAATCTGCTCAGTAACCTAGTGTTTGAGAAACCCAAAGATCCCAGCTATTGGCGTAAGAACTCACAATCTGACAAAAACTATTAGGAAAAACTGGAAAGTACTCTAACAGAAATTAGAGAGAGACCAATATCTCACACCAGAAAACAATATAATATCAAAATGGGCACATGATTTAGACATAAAGGATAACATTATTAGCAAATTAAAGGATCATGGAAGAAATTACCTGCCAGTCTATGGATAATGGAAGAATTAATGACTAAACAAAAGAAAGAGAGGTTAACAGGAGGTAAAATGGATAATTTTGATTACATAAAATTTTTAAGTTTTTTCAAAAACAAAATCAATGCAGCTAAAATGAGAGAAGAAGCAAGGAATGGGGTGGGGAGGATTCTTTGCAGCAAGTTTCTCTAATAAAGTTCCCTTTTCTAAGACATACAGGTTACTGAGTCAAATGCATGAGAATGAGAGCCATTCCCTAATTGATAAATAATCAAAGGATAACGAGCAGTTTTCAGAGGGGAAAATCCAAATTATCAATAGCCATATGAAAAAAAATGTTCTAAGTCACCTATTAGTTATTTATATTATTATTATTATTTAATTGTTATTACAGATATACAAATTAAAACAACTCTGGGGAAAAAAAAAACAACTCTGAGGTACCATCTCATACCCATAAGATTGGCTAAGTTGACAAAAAAAGAAAATGACAAATGCTGACGGGGCTACAGGAAAACAGATACTTTAAGGCATTGTTGGTAGAACGGAGAACCAGTCCAACCATTCAGGGAAACAATTTGAACCTAAGCCCAAAAAGCTATTAAAGTGTGCATACCCTTTGACCGGATGATACTGCTAAGAGATCAAAGGAAAATGAAAAGGATCAATATGTGCACACAAAAAAATTTTCGAGCAGATCTTTTTTGTGACAGCAAAGAATTGGAATCTAGAGAGATGTCCAAACAAGTTTTTGGTTTTTTTAATTTGTCAAATCCTCATTGAGTAGGTAGGGAAGGGAGGCAGGGTCCAATTTAATTCTTCTTGGTAACAGCCAGGATGTTGCTGAACTCTTCTCTCTTCCTCTTGGCCCACATGTGAGTTCTTACCCTTTCTTGTTTTGATGATCTTAAAAGCTCATTTATCCTTGGTGACCTTTAACAATTCTACTCTTAAGGGGCAAATCTCTCACAAACTTGGTGTGCTTGGTCAAGTACCTATGGTGACAACAGTAGCAGGCCTTCAAAACATTCTTCCTAACTTTGTGGCTCTTGTTGAGGCCCACAGCTGATGGCCATGGTTATGGCATTACTGTAGCTCCCTATGGTATCTAAACGTGAAGGAATACTGCTGTGTTGTAAGAAATGAAGAGGATGGTTGCTGAGAAAACTTGTATGAACTGATACAAAATTAAGTGATTAGAATCAGGAGAAAAATTAAACAATAACAATAGTATTATAAAAATAATGACCACTGAAAGACTTAGAAACACTGATTAACATAATGACCCACAATTATAAAGAATTTATGATGAAACATGCTATTTGTCTCCACATAGAGAAGTGATAGACTTAGAGTACAAATCAAAGGATCCATCCATTCATTCTTCCTTCCTTCTTTCCTTCCTTTCTTCCTTCCTTCTTTTCTTCCTTCTTTCCTTTCTCTTCCTTTTTTTCTTCCTTCCTTCCTTATTCTTTGGCTAAATTTCGGAATTTGTTTTGCATGACTATACATATTTGTAATATGCTTTATTTCTCCTGCTTTCTCAATGGGTAATGGAAAATAATATAAAACTAAAAGAAAAAAAAACCCAGAAGGTGGAACTTTAATTGAGATGTGATAGAACCTAGGAACTAGAGAAGAGGAAAGAGAGCATTCTAGACATGGGATGAATCCAGTAAAAACACAATGAGTCAGGACATGGAAAGTCTTATTTGAGAAAGAGCAAGGAGACCAATCTCACTGGATCCCAGAATATGTGGAAGAGAGTAAGGTATGAGAAGACTAGAAGAGTAAGAAGAGGTCAGGTTGTGAAGGGCTTAAAAAAAACAAAGGATATTAGGTGTAAGGAGGCTTAACTGGGCATGACCAGATCGCCTAATCTGGAGGCACTGTGTCTGTACTACATGGGTGGGGGTAATCTTTGATTGGCCATATAGCCAGAGAGGCTGAATCTTTAAAACTGGCCAAACAATCAATTGCTCTCTTTCAGACACCTGCCAATTCCCATTATAGGTACTGGAGAACCCTGGGGGATGCATGAGAAATATAATATAGCTAGCCTCCCAGGCAGGTGGGGACCAGGGGTTACATATATTTGCATGGAGGCAATAAGGAACGACTGGAGTTTGTTAAATAGGGGAGTAATATGGTCAGACCTAAGCTTTAAGAAGATCACTTTGACAACTCAGAGGGGAGGACAGACTGGAGTGGAGAAAGTCTTAAGGCAGGAAAAGCAACTAGCAATTTATTGCAACATTCTAGGCATGAGATGAAAATGAGGGCCTGTACTGAGGCTGACATGATTTAGCTTCTCCAGCGATATGCCCACTGGCTGGTCATAGGATAAAGATCTTCATATTTAAAGTACCAATAGTAAGTTTGCTGGTGGTCAAAAACTGTGTGATTTGTAATACCCTCTGCCCCCTTTGCATACCATTTTGCCACCAGCACTGCAGAAGCAAAAGGGGACCATATAGGAATGAAGGCCATTTTCTGTTCTGTTCTATTTCATAAGTTGCCATTACCACCAAAATTTTTTATCACCATATGGCCAGCCTATTAGTGATGTATCTCTCTGTAATTAGTAAGGATGGCTCTTTGGAAATAGGCAGTCTATTCCCAGGGCCATCCTTGGGGCTTTTCCAGCAGAATAAAATCTACCAAAAGTTGGGTTTTGCCAGCATAGCCTTTGAGAATCCTTTCATGCCATACTGAGGCATCAGAATAGGACTTTGTAATAAATTATACTAACAAGAATAAAAATAAAAACATGGGTTACGGGATTAGATGCTGAGAAACCCTTTGATAAAGTATTGTAGGGGGCAGAGCCAAGATGGTGGAGTGAAAGCAGTGACTTACTTGAGGTCTCCCCCAAACCCCTCCAAATACTCATAAAAATGGCTCTAAACAAATTTTAAAGCAGCAGAACCCACAAAAAGACAGAGTGAAGCAAATTTCCAGCCCAAAACAACCTGGATGATTGATCAGAAAGGTATACCTCGCTGGGCTGGGAGAGGAGAGCAGCGCAAAACTGGAGCAGGCCTCAGAGGATTGAATTGCGGGCAGCCGTGGCGGTTTCCAGACTCCTCAATCCACAAATGCCAAAGACAACTTAAAAGGTCAGTGGGAAAAGTCTGTTTCTGTGGTGCTGAGAGAGGAATGCAGGGTCTCAGTTCCATTCCCCAAGAGCATGGCCGGGGGTGGGGGCAGCTGCCTCCTAAGCTTCTGGCCCATAGACTGAGGGGGGATCCAGTGGCTGATCAGAGAGGGATTGCAGGGATCTCTTTGCCAGTGCTGAGGCAGCATTCTCTTGCTTTGCCCATGCTTGGATCTGGGTCACAGTTCTGGGCAGTGGTCTGGGGGCAAGGAGGAGCGCTGGTGTGGTGGAGCTTGTAGTGGCTTTACAGAGACAACCCTCTTCACAGTTACAGGACAGAAAGGAGTACTTGTGGTCACAGACCAGGAAAGGAGTAAACACCTCGCCCCTTATCATACCACCTTGGAGGAAGAAATGAAAATTTACAGGTCCCTACAAGTATCTCTGAAAACAGCTGCACAAACTCCCAAAGCTTGGGACAGTACATTCTCCACATTGGAAGCAGACTCTTACCTTAACAAAGAGTTTAAAACTCAAGTAATTGGCCAGGATCATGAGCAAGCAGCACAAAAAGAGTCAGACTATATTATCTTACTTTGGTGACAAAGAAGATCAAAACATACAACCAGAAGAAGACAACAAAGTCAAAGCTCCTACATCCAAAGCCTCCAAGAAAAATATGAATCAGTCCCAGGCCTTGGAAGAGCTCAAAAGAGATTTTGAGAAGCAAGTAAGAGAAGTAGAGGAAAAACTGGGAAGAGAAAGGAGAGTGATGCAAGAAAATCATGAAAAACAAGTCAACAGCTTGCTAAAGGAGACCCAAAAAATACTGAAGAAAATAACACCTTAAAAAATAACCTAATCCAAATGGCAAAAGAGGTCCAAAAAGCCAATGAGGAGAAGAATGCCCTAAAAAGCAAAATTGGCCAAATGGAAAAGGAAGTCCAAAAGATTACTGAAGAAAATACTTCCTTAAAAATTAGAATAGAGCAATTGGAAGCTAGTGACTTTATGAGAAATCAAGACACTGTAAAACAAATCCAAAAGAATGAAAAATAGAAAACAATGTGAAATATCTCATTAGAAAAACAACTGACCTGGAAAATAGATCCAGGAGAGAGAATTTAAAAATTATTGGACTACCTGAAAGCCATGATCAAAAACGAGCCCAGACATCATCTTTCAAGAAATTATCAAGGAAAACTGCCCCGATATTCTAGAACCAGAGGTCAAAATAGAAATTGAAAGAATCCACTGATCTCCTTCTGAAAGAGATTCCCAAAGGAAAACTCCTAGGAATATTGTAGCCAAATTCCAGAGTTCCCAGGCCAAGGAGAAAATATTACAAGCTGTCAGAAAGAAACAATTCAAGTACTGTGGAAACACAATCAGGATCCCACAGGGCATGGAATATAATATGCCGGAGGGCAAAGGAGATAGGATTACAACCAAGAATCACTTACCCAGCAAAAATGGTCATTCAGTGAAATAGAGGACTTTCAAGCATTCTTGATGAAAAGACCAGAGCTGAATAGAAAATTTGACTTTCAAATACAAGACTCAAGTGGAACATGAAGAGGTAAACGGGAAAGAGAAATCATAAGAGACTTATTAAGGTTGGACTGTTTACATTGCTGCATGGAAAGATGATATTTATAACTCATGAGACTTTTGTCAGTATTAGGGAAGTTGGAGGAAAAAAATTATATGTATGTATATATAGATAGATAGAGGGCACAGGGTAAGTTGAAGATTAAGGGGTCATATCTGGAGAATAAAATTAAGGGATGAGAGAGGATTATACTAGGAGAAGAAGAAAGGGAGAGAAAGAATGGGCAAAGTATCTCACAAAAAAAAAACAGAAAAGAAAAGGCTGTTGCAGTGGAGGGGAAACGAGGGAAGGTGAGAGGGAATGAGTGAATCTTATTCTCATAGGATTTGGCTTAAGGAGGGAATAACATACACATTCAATTGGGTATGGAAATCTGCCTTACCCTACAGGAAAATAGGGGGAGAAGGGGAAAATAGAGCAGGGGGATGATAGAGAGGAGGGCAGATTGGGAAAGGGGGTACTCAGAAGCAAATACTTCTGAGGAGGGACAGGATCAAAAGAAAGAACAGAATAAATGAGAGGGCAGGATAGGATTAAGGGAAATAGAGTTAGTTTTTCACATGTCTACTATGGAAGTGTTTTGCATAACTGTACATGTATAACCTATATTGAGTTGCTTGCCTTTTCAATGAGGGTGGATGGGGAGGGAGGAAGGGAGAAAATTTGAAACCTAAAGTTTTAAAAACATGTGTTTTTAAAAAATGTTTTCACATGCTGCTGGGAAATAAGAAATACAGTAAATGGGGTACAGAAGTCTACCCTGCCCTACAGGAAAATAGAAGGGGAAGGGGATAACAGAAGTGGGGGAGAGATAGAAGAGAGGACAGACTAGGGGAAGGGATATGCCATCTTGGGGTGGGGGAGGGGTGAGATGGGTGGAACTCAAAATCTTGTGGAAGTAAATATTGAAAACTAAAAATAAATAAATTTATATTTAAAAAAATAAAGTATTATAATTATTTTCTGATTAACAAATATAAGAATCAAAGTATCTTTAGTATGATTTTTGAAATCAGGAGTTATGCTACATTTAATAGAGAAACAATTGAAGTTTTCTCACATAAAATATAAATAAAATGGGGGTGACCATTTTGGCCACTTCTCTCTGATGTAGAAAACTAGTGTAAAGGGGAGAAGAACTCTGCTTTGATGGTGAGAGTGCTGGTGTATCCTTGATGTGTATCAAAGCTGCACAAGAAATCTTCATAGCAGAAACAAGTGGAAAGGATCAACAAAGAGCAGTTTGAGTGTTTTATCTTCACCCCTAGAAAATAGCAACATGAGATAGAGATAGCTTTAGGAAGAATGTTGTCTTCCCTTGAGCTTCAAAAGACATAATAGAAAGTCACTCACCCTAGTCCACATAAGAGGCAGGGAGGCCCTTGGTAGAGAAGAAGTGTGGCACAAAAACTGCCTGAACAGCCCTCAGGGACCACCTAGTTAGATTTCAGAGGCAAGACGTTTCACAGAAACTCTCAGTACACTCACTCATGTGGATCTGTGAGGCAGGTGAAAAGAACAGATCAAAGAATGTGATGTATGTGGGCCATCTGGTATGTGGTCCAGCTGGTCTGACTCTAAGAGAATAATAGCATTTGCCTGAGGCTTGAGTAGTTTGAATCTAAAAAAGCATAATCATACAGCCTGGGAGGCTGAAAGCTAACAGAACACTGCCATGAAGCAGCAGCAGAGGGAAAGGATAAGAGAACAAGCACTCATTAAACATCTAATGTATGCCAAGAGCTTTACAAATATTATCCCATTTGTTTCTTATAGCAACCCTGGAAGGTAGGTGCTATTATTATCCCCTTTTTACAGTTGAGGAAACTGAGGCAGACAGAGGTTAAGTGATTTGCCCAGGGCCACACAGCTAGTAAACTCAGAGGCTGGGTTTGAACTAATTAATGTCTTCCTGACTTCAAGACTAGCACTCTATCCACTGGGCCACCTAGCTGCCAGAAAGAAACATTACTGTAGTAGACCTCTGAAGTGGACAAGAAGTTTGACTGTCATCCTTATGTAAGAAGTTGTGACTGTGGTGATTTTGACCCAATCTGTGATTTCTTTGGCCTAAATTGCTTCCTATACTACCTGGGATCAGAACTGACTGGGATCAGAGAGAGTAGCCGGGGTTACTGAGAGGTTAGGTGACTTTCCCATGGTGGCACAGCAAGACAGTCTTGTTCTCTCTCCACAGTGGAGAGGTTGTTCTAATCAGATAACATTCATAGTGGCTTTCTTTGAAAGGGTTGAAAGAACAAGAGACAGAAAAGGAGGGAAGAATAGAAATAGCCAGGAGCTGAGGGCTCTCTCTTCCTTCTAGGATATGCAGTCATTGAGGTTTTCCACTTGTGAGAGTGCCGACAAAACTACGGCTGCCACATTGGCTTCAATAGTGCCTGCTTTATGTATGAAAAAACTTGTCTTATTTAGGGATTTTAAAATTGTAAACTCTATCCTTCCTTCTAGTGAATTAATTGACATTGCTTGTTGAAAATGTATCCAGGTGGGGGGAAAGCTAAGTGGCACAGTGGATAGAGCACTGGCCCTACAGTCAGGAGGACCTGAGTTTCAATCTGGCTTCAGACACTTGATGCTTACTAGCTGTGTGCCCTTGGGCAAGTCACTTAACCCCAACTGCCTCACCAAAAAAAATTAAATTTTTAAAAAGAAGAAAAAAGAAATGTATCAAGGTCTCGGGAGCTGGGTCCTGTAGAAAATCTCTAAGTCTTTAGTGACTTAAGGGGTCAGTACCTACAGAGGCTTGCCTTGGGATAAATGCTCCCTTGACTTTTACTCCAATTCCTGTTTGTTATTGTTCATTGATTCCAAGATCTTACTCATGACCAGCCTTGAAGCCAGGTGGCTGACTTGCAATAGACAGTACTAAGAACTGGGCAGGAAAACAATAGATCTGAACTTTGGCAATGTAACTACTGTCTCTTGAGAAAAAGATGATATTTAGCAGCTTAGTTTGCATATGTTATTGATAGGGCTTCGTAGAACTTGCAAATCATTTCTCATAATACAAAGTTGTTTTTCTATGAGTATATAATGAGAAAACTTCTGAAATAAACTAGTCTTGAGCATCAACCTCTAAGACTCGCCTAGCCCAGCTTTCCTTTCTCCTCCTTTCTTCCCACTTCTTTGCCCTACACCCATGCCAGCTGCTGGCATCAAGGGGATGCTGTAAACCCTTTAAAGCAAGGACCAAATTGTCCTTTCTGCAAAAGAACATGCCTCAAGGTCATTCCCCTTGGCAGTAGTAAAGTTATTTAGAAAGAAAAGAACTCTGTGAGGAGTTCAATTCCTGCTGGTGTTTTATTCTATCTACTTGCCTGCATAATCTCCTGCCTATCATTATTGCCTTATACTCCTAAACTTTTGGGAAAATCCCTCCTTGTTTCCAAAATTACAATAATGCTTATCTCAGTTCTGTTGAAGAAGTTTTTTGTTTGTTTGTTTTTGTTTTTGTTTTTTGTAACACTCAGTTCCTCAGACTATAGATAAAAGATTTCAGTTATCCTGAAAGCATTTAGATTCTGCGCTCACCATCCCATCCAGCCAATTACTGCCCTGGAATCTCTGGGAACTGAAAAACTGAAATATCTGTAATGTGTCTGAGATAGCTCCTTTTTAGTCAGCATTCGTACCTGTTCCAGAGCATAACTTTCTACTTGCAACCCTCCACTTGACATCTGGAAAACTGCCACTCCCCACAAACTGATATGCCAAAATCTTCTTTACTATTGCAATAGCTAGTGAAGACCTAACTCAAGGCCTAGAGGAATCAGAGAACTCCATTTCCAGGAAGTAATAGGGAGCAATGGGACTCTAGTCCCATCTCAAACCCTTCTGAGATCTCTACACTGAATATCCACACACAAAAAAATCATTAGAATACAATCACTCAATCAATAAACATATATTAAGTGCGTATTATGTACCAGGCACTATGATAAGCACTAGGTATATAAAAAGGCAAAAGATAGTTCTTGCCTTTAAGAAGCTTACAAACTATTGGAGAAGACAACATGCAAATGTATAGATAAAAAGCAATCTACATACAGGATAGATAGGAATAAAAGAGAGAAGGCAGCAGAATAAGGGGGTGTTGGGAAAGACTTCCTTTAAAAGATGAGATTTTGGTTGGGACTTAAAGAAACCTAGGGAAGTCAATAGCTGGAGGCTGAGGAGGGAGAGCATTCCAGGGATTAGGAATGGCCAGAGAAAATGCCTGGAGCCATGAGTTGGAGTGTCTTGCCGGGAGCACCTGCTTCCCTGGCTGTGGTCTGATGCTGGCAGAGTGTGAAGAGAGAAAGAATCACTGGCCAGGTGAGAGCAGTGAAGAACAAACTCTGTTTATTGATCTGAGGGCTCAGGCTTATATAGTACTGGATCAAGCAATAGTAACATTATTATTCATGAAAAGTACAAATCTAATTAAGTGATTTCCTTACTTCCTTGTACCTTGTCTGTTACATTCTTTCCTGTGTCCTGTCCTGTACCCCATCCGTTTCCTCCCTTCCTGCATCCTGTTCTCAAGAGACAGAACAGGGGGATGGTGAGCCGACATCCTGAGTTTCACGGCTGCCAGGCTTAGTACAATCTACAGGTAAGACCCGGGCTGGCCTAAGCCCTCCAACTTCCCAAAGCCAGCCCTCTACAGTGTCTCGTTCATAGAACAAAAGGAGGCTGGTGTCATTGGATCAAAGGGTATGTTGGGGAGGACTGGAAAGTTTGGAGGGAGGGACCTTATAAAGACTTGAATACCAAACAGAGCATTTTGTATTTGATCCTGGAAGCAATAGGGAGCCATTGGAGTTTGCTGAGTAGAAAAGTGACATGGTCAGGTCTGCACTTTAGGAAAATTACTTTGGTGGCTGAATAAAGGATGGATTGGAATGGGGAGAAACTTTAGGCAGGCAGATTCACCAGCAGGCTATTGTAATAGTGCAGGCATAAGGAGCCTGCAGCAGGGTGGTGGCAGGAGAGATGGTTTCTTAAAAACCTAGAAGGAAGAGAGTATTATCTCCTTAAGGGTGATCAAGAGTGTCAAAGGTGGCAGAGAGGTCAAGAAGAATGAGAATTGAGAAAAGGTCACTGGATTGTTAATTTCATGACTTCAGTGTGAGTGACCTGTTTCTTTCCTCCCTGGGTGATGTGATTTGATTATCACAACATCATTCATGTCCAAGGCAAGGAACTAATATAGATTAGAGAATCTGATCAATTCCCCCTTTTCAGTTATTTCCTACATACCCCAAAAGTAACCCTAATTTCATACGGAAAAAGGAATATAACCAAAACACCACTCCCTTACTGTTAATCATTGACTTCTGGGCATCATTGTGATAGCCCTGTGGCAGCCCACCAAGCTTTTGCTGTTCCTGTCAGCCTTCACACTGGAGGCACTAGCCTTCCCTGAACCCCCATACATCCCAATTAATTTTTGTTAATTAATCTAATTATAGTAATCTAAAGTAAAAAAGGGATCCTCACCCTTTTTCATCTGGAATGCCTTCCCTCTTCAACTCATAGCATCCTTGTATTCCTTTAAGATATGGTTCAAGCACAACCCTCCAGTGAAGTTTTTTTTTTTCTGATTTCCCCCAAGTTCTCTCTCTGGACCTGCTTTGTATTTAGTAATTTTATATTTTTCTTTTTACATTTATTCTGGATATACATGCACACATATTTGTTGTCTCCTCCATTAATGTAAGGTCTTTGAGAATGGGGATAGTTTCATTCTTTGTATTTGTATCCCTTTAAGATTCAGGACCAGATTCTGGGGAAGATCATCCATCTAGAGCCACGAGGAATGTTCAAGGCCATTTGATCCAGCCCCTTTATTTTGTGGTTGAAAAAGCTAAAATACATGGGAAGTTAAGTGACTTCCCTCAGGTCACACAGAAAGTAGACATCAGAAGCAAGATTTGAACCTTTGTCTTCAGACTGTGGACACAGTGCTTTTTCCACTGTATATAAATCCATAGCACAATGGGAACAGTTGAATTGGAAGGAGAGGTGGCAGACCATATCCATGTCCGTAACCAAGTGAGTTTCAGTTCCAGTCTGGGATGAGGCCAACGAGTCACCATAATAAAAAGGCCTAAGTTTGAAGAACTCAGACGGTGTCAGCTTCCTCGTGCTGCCTGCTTTTTGGCTAATTAATCTTCTATACACTTCTTTTAGTTTAAATTCTCTGAAGGTCAGCAGGTTCAACCCCTTCTCCCAGCCTTTGGATCCTGTCCCATTGACACACCCTAGTAATAAACCCAGGCTGGCTTTTCAGATTATACCTGTTTTCACCCCAGATCATACCCTACCTACCCTTCCTGTTTATCTTAATTACAGGAACATGTTGACTCTGGCCCAGACAAGGTGAAGACATCCCCTAACCCTGGTTAGAAGATTTCATCAGAGGTGCTCAGAAAGGCCCTGACAACCTTCACCAGGCGGCATCCTACCTGGTGAAGGAATACTGGAATATGGGCTTCAATAGCAGCATTTTTTTTTACTATCTCTTTTTTTAAAATGTTATTAATTTATTTTGATTTATCAACAATCACTTCCATATGCTTTTGAGTTGAAAATTTTTCTCCCCCTTCCTCCCCACCACCCTCCCAAAGACTGCACACAATCTGATATAGGCTTTACATTTACATTCCTATTAAACATATTTTCACATAAGTGAAGTTGTAAGTAAAAATTAAAACCAAAAGGAGGAACCATCAGAAAGAGGAAACAAAACTCAACAGAAGGTAAAAATAAGTGATCGCGATTCAACTTCCATAGTTCTTTCTTTGGATGTGGACAGCATTTTCCATCCCGAGGCCTCTGGAGATGTCTTAGATCCTTGTAATGCTGAGAAGGTTTCAGTTTAACAATCTTAGTCATTGTGTAATGTGGCCGTTATTGTGTACAAAGTCCTCTTGGTTGTGCTCACTTCACTCAGCATCAGACCATATAGGTCTTTCCAGGTTTTTCTGAAGTCAGCCTGTTCATCATTTCTTACAGCACAATAGTACATTCCATTACATTCATATACCACAACTTGCTCAGCCATTCCCCAATTGATGGACATCCTCTCAATTTCCAATTCTTTGCCACCACAAAAAGAACTGCTATGAATATTTTTGTGCATGTGGGTCAATAGCAGCCTCTTAAGTGAGGACTTCTGCTGAATCTGAAACATGGCAGCTATAGGAATTCAGGGGAGAAGTGAGTAGTGAGTAATGGAGCAAATAATAATGTTGCCATTCCCCATGAGCAGAGACAGATACTCAGGGATGTGAGACTGCCTATTATTACATTGTCCTCTTTGGACAGTACAGGCATACCTTGGAGATATGTAGGTTCTGTTCCAAACCTCTGCAAGAAAGCAAGTCACGTGAATTTTTTGATTTCCCAGTGCATATAAAAGTTATGTTCACAATATATTGTAGTCTACTAAGTGTGCAATAGTATCATGTCTAAAAAAATGTACATGCCTTAATTAAAAAATACTTTATTGCTTAAAAAAATGCTAACCGTCTAAGCCTTCAGTGAGTAGTAGACTTTTTGCTGGTGAAGGGTCTTGCCTCAGTGTTAATGGCTGCTGACTAATCAAGGTGGTGGTTTCGAAAGGTTGGGTGGGCAGTCCCAGTTTCTTTAAATAAGACAAAAATGAAGTTTGCCAATTGACTGTTTCTGTCACTTAAACACTTAGAGCCTATTGTAGGGTTATTAAATAGCCTAATTTCAATATTGTTGTGTCTCAGGGAATAGGGAGACCTGAGAGGAGGGAGAGAGACAGGGACAGCAGGTTGGTGGAGCAGTGAGAACACACATTACATTTATTAAGTTCACTGTCTTATATGGACATGGTTCGTGGTGCCCAAAAACAATTACAATAGTAATATCAAAGATCACTGATCACAGATCACCATAACAGATATAATGATGATTAAAAAGTTTGAAATATTCACGAATTATCAAAATGTGGCAGAGACACATGATGTGAGCACATGCTGTTAGAAAAATGGCAGTGATAGACTTGCTCAATGCAGGGTTACCACAAATATTCAATTTGTAAAAAATACAATTATCTGCAAAGTACAATAAAGCAAAGTGCAATAAAATGAGGTATGCCTGCACTGGCTTATCAGTGGGGAAAATTACTAACCTAAGAAAGCCTTCATGACTTTGAGAGAGGCATGGTACAGCTATGTTGATTTTCCAATGAGTCACCAAATTCAATTAATGAAATTACTAGATGTAATGGAACTGGATGTGATGTACAAGTATTGCTTTGCCCTCTGATGGACTATTGAAAGGTAACCACATTACTTTATGGGTCTTTATGAGCTGTAATATTTGAAGTAGAGACTCACATAGTTCCTTAAACCTGGAGTAGTTATCACCTAGGTAATCAACCTTCAGAAGCTCATGAGGGAATACATGGAATTTATTATAAGCATTTATTAAACACTTACTATGTGCCAGGCACTGTGCTGAGCTCTTTACAAATATTATTTCATTTCATCTCAAGTGTGATTTGAGGGGAGGAAGGGTAGCCTAAAAGGTTACAACACACACAAAAAAATTTCTGGTCATGGGATTCTCAAACAATTGAGAATGCCATAACTTTAATAATTAATATTCCATTTACTTTTTATATACCTTGATCAATACTGAATCAGGGACAGAACCTAGAAGTAATTCTAGTCCACCACAGAGTAGTTTGAAATGCTGTGATTCACCTTCAACTATCCCTTTAGCACTCCACTTCCGCCATCTTCAAGAGTCCTCTATTACCCACTTAGTCCCAAAATCCTCTGCAGAAATTGGAGACTGGAGACGGACTTTCCATTCTGATCCAAACCCACACCTTAGTGAGGTTTTTAGAGTATTTCTGGGATTGGGAATGTGAGCTGGGGTGAAACACTTTTGCTAGACTGTACCCTGAGAATAAATGATAAGACACAGAGTAGCCTGAGGGGGTTGGGTGCAGTTTCCAACACAGATTTTGCCATTTAAGAAAATCTGATACTAGGTTACTCCCAAATTGAAAAGATACAGTTGGGGAGATTATTTGCATTACTCATGGATACCCAGCTAAAGCAAAAGAGTTGGAAGCCATTTCCATTTGAAGATCCATTTTAAAAATGCAACTGAAGGAACTATGAAATTGCAAACTAAATTCACTAGGAAAGTAGGATTTGTTTCTGTCCCTTGGCAATAATACCAATAATCTCAGTCTAAGGAGAACTGAGTCATTTACTCTCTTCCTTGACACTAAGGCTCTCTTTCTCACCTTCACCTCTTTGCAGCTCCACCCTAGGGCCCTGGTAGAGTGTGGGAGGGGAAGATTACTCAAAGCTTATGTCTAGTTTCTGTTAGTCTTTGAAAAGGTGATATAGAAAGGTACAAAAAAGGTATGCAATGTTAGCGAATCAGCCAACTAGCAGTTACTAAGTGCCAGCTATGTGCCAGCTTTGTGCTAAGCCTGGTGATACAAAAAAAGGGCAAAAAGCAGTCCTTGCTCTCAAGTTCATAGTTAACATGGGAGAGAACATATGAATAACCATGTATAAGATATAAATAAATCAAGCATAGAACAGTTATTTATTTCTTCCACACATGCAGGAGAGAAATCCTAAACACAAAAGACTCACAAGCAGGCAATAATAGAAAAAAGTTAACAAGCTACTGTAACTTATACTACTATTATACTCTAATAGGAAATTAAGACAAACATCAAAAAACAAAGTAGTTTTCAGGAATGGTGAATAGCATTTTACATGTCACCTCAGCTGTGCATTGTCTAGACCATTCCTTAGATCTCTGTCTTCTGACAAGCCAGGCAAGTAATTGGGCTTATCCTGCTAATGGCATCCTCTTTGATGTAGAAACATCTCCTACTCCCAATCATCTCTAACTAAGGGACGCAGTATCACTTGAATTCACAAAGCCAACACCAAAGCTGGAAATGCCCATCTCAGGATTACATTCAGTCACCTATACTGAGGAAAGCATAACAAAGCAGAAAAGGCAGCTAGAGGTCTAAGGTCCAGACTCAGTTCATGTAGTCAGGCCCCTGCTTTAGCTACCAACTGTTCTTAAACATTGGCACCAGAAGGATACAACCCTCTGTACCCCTCACAGGAAGCACAGAAAGGAAGAGGCACTTGCTATACATTCCCAGAAACAGGAAGAGACTGAGCTGTCTCTTCTTTAATTGATGCAGCACCAGCTCCCTACTCTCTTGCCATTGTCACAGAGCAGGGAGAGGATCAAGGTATCATCAAGAGTTTGCTGTGTCATACTAAAGCCCCAAGTCCTCTTAACATTGACCTATATGTTTTTCCTAGAAGAGCAGGTTTCAGCACTCCATGGGATTTGTTCCAGCCAGAGTGGAGGGGGAGGGCTTCTTGTTTCCTTCCCCTCACCCCCATTAAATTTGTAAAGCACATATAGTTTTGTAAAAACAGATAACCTCCTTCCCTCTATTTTCACCTCCCGATGTAAGGGTCATGCATTACATGGTCATTAAGGGGGAAAGGAGAATGGCTGGAATAGCTGCATAGAGCACAAATCTGCCACAGCCACCAGGTGGGGCTCCAAACTCAAACCATACCAACTTAATTTCGCTGTGTATGTGCTGACAGGAGCCAGTATCTTGACTTACAGGCACTGGTTCAATACCATGTTAGCATGTATAACTGCCCCATAGTTGCCTTCCCCAGATTCTTATCTCTTTGTAGGAGTATACATTAATTCTCCTCCACGACCATAATTATCTGGGCTTGTTTCCCCATTCCATTTATTTCCCCATACTCTTTTTCCCTCTGGTGTGAGCACTAAAGCATGACTTACGTTTGGATTAAAGTAAATTTACTGAAGCAAAATTGAAAAATAAAAGGCATAGATATAGAATTCCAGAGCAGCAGCATCACTCATGGGCAGGGTCTGGAATCTCAATTCCCCACTCTCACATCTTCTGTGCTCCACTTCTATATGTTATCTTATGAGTGTGC
Source organism: Phascolarctos cinereus (assembly GCF_003287225.1). Lineage (NCBI taxonomy): Eukaryota > Metazoa > Chordata > Mammalia > Diprotodontia > Phascolarctidae > Phascolarctos > Phascolarctos cinereus. Next base: position 203,674,257 of record NW_027555847.1, on the reverse strand, counting down.
CCAGAATCGCTTGATCTTATAGTTAAAGGAAGGAAAAATCATCTGACTAAAAGCCAGCTTTCCCAAACCCCTCCTGTGTAACTAACCCCCTACCACCCAGACATCAAGCCCATCTCCTCCTCTTGACTGTACTGAGATGGATGTTTCCATCATATTCAACTCACACCTGTGCTCTCTGTCTACATATACTCCTTCTAACTGCCCTAATAATAAGAAAGTTTTTAGGAGTTATGAGTATCATTTTCCCATGTAGAAATGTAAATAGTTTAACCTTATTAAATCCCCTATAATTTCTCTGTATTTGAAAATCAAATTTTCTATTCAGCTCTGGTCTTTCCATCAGGAGTGCTTGAAAGTCCTCTATTTCATTGAATACTCATTTTTTCCTTTGAAGGATTATATTAATTTTTACTGGGTAGGTGATTCTTGGTTGTAATCCTAACTTTTGCCCTTTGAATATCATATTCTAAGCTCTCTGATCTTTAGATATAGAAAGTGCTACATCTTTTGCTATCTTGACTGTGACTCCATGATATTTGATTTGTTGTTTCTTTTTGGCTGCTTACAATATTTTCTCCTTGACCTGAGAGCTCTGGAATTTGGCCATAATATTCTTGGAAGTTTTTATTTTAAGATCTCTTTCAGGAGGTGATTGGTGGATTCTCTCATTTTCTATTTTACACTCTGGTTCTAGAATATCACAGCAGCTTTCCTTGATAATTTCTTGAAAGATGATGTCTAGGCTCTTTTTTGATCATGGCTTTCAGGTAGTCTCATAATTCTTAAACTATCTCTCCTGGATCTATTTTCCGGGTCAGTTGTTTTTCCAATGAGATATTTCACATTTTTTTCTATTTTTCCATTCTTTTGATTTTGTTTTAGCTTCTTGTTGTCTCATAAAGTCATTAGCTTCCACTTGTCCAATTCTAATTTTTAAGTAATTGTTTTCTTCAGCGAGCTTTTATACCTCCTTTTCCATTTGACAAGTTCTAATTTTTAAGGAGCATTTCTCTCCGGTAAATTTTTGTATATCTCTTTCCAATTGGCCAATTCTGCTTTTCAAGCCATTCTTCTCTTCATTGGATTTTTGTGCCTCTTTTACCATTTGGTCTATTCTGTTTTTTAAGGTGTTATTTTCTTCAGTGTTTTTTGTGCTTTCTTTACCAAGTTGTTCATTCTTTTTTCATAATTTTCTTGTATCACTCTCATTTCTCTTCCTAATTTTTCATCTACCTCTCTTACTTGATTTTAAAAATCCTTTTTGAGCTCTTCCATGGTCTGGGGTCAATTCATATTTTTCTTTGAGGCTTTGACTGAAGGAGTTTCCACTTTTTCGTCTTCTGAGTATATGTTTTGATCTTCCCTGTCACCACAGTAACTTTCTATAGTCAGTATTTTTTTTTCTGCTGTTTACTCATTTTCAAGCCTATTTCTTGACTTTTAATTCTATGCTAAAGTGGGGCTCTGCTTTCAGAGTAGAGGGGGCACCATCCCAAGCTTCAGGTTTTTTGTGCAGCTTTTACAGAGGTAATTCTGAGGACCTGTAAGTTTTCAGTTCTTCCAAAGTGGTATAATCTAGGAAGAGATGTATTTACTACTGTCCTATACTGTGCACTGGTCTATGAGTGACCACAAGTACTCTTTTCAAACCTGGAAGTGTGACCAGGGTCCCTACTGCCCTGAGGCCGCAAGCTCTAGTGTGCTAGTCCTCCTCCTTGCCCTGGGACTGAGATCTTGGACTGTGACCCAGATCCAAGTATGGGCAATGCTCAGAGTCCTGCCCCAGGTGGCAACAGAGGGACCCCTATAATCTCTTTCTGACCAGTTTTCCAACCCCCTTACAATATGTGGGCTGAGAGGTCTGGAAACCACAACTGCTGCCACTGATTCAGTCACTCCCAAGGCCTGCTCCTGATTTGCTGGGACCCAGTCTGTGTTGGTGTAGCTTGGACAGGGTTGTGCTCCACTCTCACCCTGGTGCAAAATACCTTTCCTGCCGATCTTCTAAGTTGTCTTGGGCTGGAAAATCCTTTTGTGGGTTCTGCTGCTCTAGAATTTGTTTTGATGCATTATTTAAAGGTGTTTGGAGGGGCTTGGGGGAGAGCTCAGGAGAGTCCCTACCTTTTCTCCACCATCTGCCTCACCACTACTATTTTATTATAATTATAAACTTTGGGGAAGGGGAAGAGAAAGTGACTCCAGTTTGGGGGACTTGTTTCTTTACTAACTGTCCTTGATATATCTGCTTAATAAATACCACTTTCTAAAAGCTAATTTAGTCTGGCTTATAATCAGTGGGAAGGACACTGATGGGGGCTAATGTGTGACAGTACTAGAAAACTCCAGTCCTTTACGGTTATCCCTAGAAATCTGAGGGGAATGGTAGTCAACTGACTCTGGGATCCCCAACTTGTGAGTGTAAGTTTAAGTTGGCAGAGTAGCCCTGAAGGGAGCACCACTCTTGAATAAAATTATACTTATGGCTACTGAAAACTTCCTACTTACTTATCAACTTTCAAAGTTATGCTCATTCTTTGAAGATACCACATTATAGAATCACATAGTTTTAAATTAAGTAGGCTGTTTTAAAAAGATATAAGTATAAATTCATTCAAACCACTTATTTATTCAACAAAAATTAAGTTCCTATTATGTGCAGAGCATTGTGCCAGTTATAATGAGAAAAGTACAAAATTTAGAGTAGTTACAATAGTCCTTCCCTCCATGGAACTTACAATCTACATTTACAATGTATATTTAAAAGTATTTATGTGTATTTTCTTTGAAAGAAAAAGTAATTTTGTATAATGAATGAATCTGTACTTTAATGCCAATGGTGTAAAAAAATCACAGGATAACTTTGGATAGGCATTATAACCAAATGTACAATTTTTTTTAAACTTGCTACTGTTTTATGATACAAATGATTAGCACTGCATTCCTGTGTTGGTATAATAGATACTGTATAACAAAGTGTTTTATAACTCAAAAACACTACATAAATGTAAACTATTACTATTACTCTATGACAAAAGTTGGCTTCCGATGCCTCATCATGGCATGGAGGTGATGCTGAATTCTCCTAGCAATTTTTGTCAAATGGTGAGTTCTTGCCCCCAATACTTGGATCTTTGGGTTTATCAAACACTAGATTACTATGGCCATTTATTACTGCATACTGTACACCTAATCTATTCCACTGATCCACCACTCTATTTCTTAGCCAATATCTAATTGTTTTGATGATCACCACTTTGTAATTGTTTGATATATGGTACTGCTTAGCTGCAGTCCACATTTTTTTCCATTGATTTTCCTTGAGATTCTTGACCTTTTGTTCTTCCAGATAATTTTGTTATTTTTTCTACCTCTATAAAATAATTCTTTGGTAGTTTAATTGGTATGGCACTCAATAAATTAAATTAAGTAGAATTGTCATTTTTATTATATTGGCTTGGCCTACCCATGAGCAATTAATATTTCTCCAATTGTTTACATCTGTCTTTATTTGTGTGAATAGTCCCTGGATTTGTCTTGGCAGGAAGACTCCCGAGTATTTTATATTGTCTGCAGTTATTTTTAAATGGAATTTCTCTTTTTATCTCTGGCTGCTGCATTTTCTTGGGTAGTATATAGGAATGCTGGTGATTTATGTGAGTTTATTTTATATCCTGCTACTTTGCTGAAGTTGTTAATTTTTTCAACTAGTTTTTTTAGTTGATTCTTTCTGGCTCTTTAAGTACACCATCATATCATCGGCAAAGAGTGATAGTTTCATTTCCTTGTAGCCTATTCTTATTGACCTTGAAGTCTCAAAAGTGTTGGCAATTGCTACCAACCTGTAAAAGCCTCTGGCACTGACCCAATGACAGACTATATTTCTAGGGTCCATTTATCATCTAGCTCCCAAACTTCCAGGACCTACTGTTATGATCTTTTAAAGCTCACAAGGTTGTAACCATCACCAATCCTCTTTCATCTAAGATTATGAACAGATATAACAGAGACAGAAGCAACAGCAGAGCCATGTGTTCTTGGGTGACATGGAGGCTGCCAGGGGTGGGCTGGCAAATGTTAAATAGCTAGCTCTTTGGGGGAAAAAAATTTTGCATGACACACTTTAAAGTTTAATCTGCAATAGTAACATTTTCTCCATCACTTTATTAAGCCTTGACAATCAACAAAACAATAACTCATAACCGAATTTGCACATCACTTGCTAATTTCTGGGGTGTAAATGTTCACTCCAAAAATGTTGCAATCAGCTCTCACAAGCATGCCAACCCTACACAGCCCTAGATGGGCTATAAAGGCCTGAGATCTCTCTCCCCTTCAAAGGTTTTTGCCACTCTTTACCTTCTTCTTTGAACACAGCTAGAAAAGAGGAAGCAAAAGGGTCTTGCTTTGGCTGATTGTGCCTTTTGAATGAGCCTCAGTTCAGATTCAGAAGCTAATCAACAGTTTGTCTCTTCATCTCAAGGTTACTAACCAGAATCAGTTACAGATTTCTGTATGTGCTCCAAATTCTGCAGAAAGGCCCTTCCATTACTTGTCATCATACTTTTCCAGACTCCCTAGCCTCTTCCATAGGTCTGGCAGCTGTCAAAGTACGCTGCACATGCTCAAAGATGGGACTCACATTGGCCCGGTCCCTGTTACATTTCGAAACTAAGCATTTTTCTTATTAGAGAGAGCCCTTGGAAATCATTCTAGCTTAAGCCATTGTTTAGTTAAAATTTATAGCATACCCAGACAGCAGACAAAACACCCCAGTAAGATAGACCATGGTGACAGAGCACAGTGAAAGTTGAAAGATGAAAGTCCAGTTAACATTTTGCTTCATCAAACAGAACAAGATTTATTTGACTTTCAGCACACCTTTAGCAGGCAAGCTTAGAACAGTTTCTGGAACATAGTATCAATAATCAACAAACATTTATTAAGCATCTACTATGTGTAGGCACTGTGTTAAGAGATAGGGATACAAAAAGAGGCAAAAGTCAGCCCCTGTGCTCAAAGAGCTCACAATCCACTGGGGAATACAAAAGGCAAACAACTATGTACAAACAAGCTTTGTTTTTGTTTGTTTGTTTGTTTTTGTTTGCTTTTTTAAGTCAATTGGGGTTAAGTGACTTGTCCAGGGTCACACAGCTAGTAAGCATCAAGTATTTGGTCTGAGGCCGAATTTGAACTGAGGTACTCCTGACTTCAGGGCCGGTGCTCTAACCTAAATACCCCTTACAAACAAGCTTTGTACAGGATAAATATTGTTTGTCCTTCATTTTCAAAGTGGACCAATGACATTACAGGGTAATGTTTTGACTTGTATGTGAGTTGGATTTAAGTGAGGCAGAGTTACACAAAGTTGTCAAGCCTCACTCTTCCTGAGTCATCAAAGTCCAGTGACAAGACAAAAGTCATATGACCTGAGAGGAAGTGAGTGACCTTGGCATCTTCAATGTTTGACCAAGGTCTAAGGTGCTCCACAGCACCTGCATCAGCCACCTTCATGGGCACTGAAACAAATTGTTCTCATCTACCCATTCTGCCAGGGGAAAGTCTTCACTTAGGCTAGACATCTCCCTACCTCACAGAAGGGTTTGAGGCCTAAACTTGGTTCAGCTCCTTTGCCAAGACAGTTTACCAAGGTGTGGCTACTGGAAATGCTATAGCTTCTTGGAGCCACAAGTGAGAGCTGAGTGAAGGGTGGACACCAAAGGTGGATAAGCAGCCCTGAAAAGTGCTCAAGCAAGCCTTTACACCAGAGGTGCTAGTATTCCTAAACACCCCATAAATAGGAAATAGCATAGGATAAATAGGAAATAATTAATAGAAGAGGGGCCCTAGAATTAAGAGGGGTTGGGAGATGCATGGGGGGGTAAGGGGGAAGAGTGGATCAATAAGTGGATCATATAAGTGGATCCCTCTAAGTGGATCCATTAAAACCCATTGGCTCTTGTCCAATCACCTTTTTAATTATATTAAAAGGGAAAATCAGCTTTCTCCCTGAACTGTTTTACCAGTTTTCTCCCTCAAACTAGTTGGCCTTTGGATTTAGTGCAGGGCATTGTTTCAGTATTTATTTAATAAGCCAGCTGGGTGATAAAGTTGAAAGCCCTGGGCCTGGGGGCAGGAAAACCTGAGATCTAATTCAGCCTCAGATGCCAACTAGCTATGTGACCCTGGGCAAGTCATTTAACCTGTTTGCCTCAGTTTCTTCAACCTAAAATAAGGATAATAGCATCTACCTCTCAGTGCTATTGTTTGTGAAGTGCATAGTACAGTGCTTTTTACTACTTTAATTTCTTTTTAGATCATCTTTAATTGTTCAAAGTTTCTTCCTAATATTGTACCAAAATCTTCCTTAGACTTCAGCACAGGTCTCCTGACTCCCAGTTCAGTGCTCTTATCACAACACTCTACTTCCCTATATTTCCTGCCTGCCATAAAAATTATATAGGAAGATGAAACACAAATATAGACAAAATAGCAAAATTTGCATAATGCTTTACAGTTTAAAAAGCATTTTCACAATGCTGTTGATGCATTTTAGGGTGCTGGGAACCCCGATAACATAGTTTGGGTCTGCTGAGAACTCCAGAATGTCAGGGTACAGGATGGTGTCTTCCTGGAATGAATTCATGCACTCACACCATCTTCCAGTCAAAGAGCAGTTTATTATAACACCAATAGAAGCAGGCAGGGTCCTAGTGAACCTGAGACTTAATAGGGGTGAGACTGATGCTTATATACAAAAAGGATAATGAAAGGATCTGGATGGGATTAAGGAGAGGTAAACTTTATGAGGTGGGCCAGGTGCAAACAGTGAAAGGACTATCCCCATAGACTAATTAGGTGATCTAGATGAGATTAAGGAGTGGTAGGTATATGAGTAATCTGGGGTAGGCCAAGAGGACAGTGAAAGCAATGTCAAGTAAGCTAATTAGGTGATCTAGGTAAGGCTGTGGTGGGCCAGTTGCCTTGGGTGGAGGCACCAGTGATCTGGGCTGTTGAAATGTATGGAAATATTCAGAGACTGGGTTGCTTTCAAAAGACATAGTCTTCTCCTTTTAGGGGTCCAGGTCCCATCATTCCATCACCCCATCACTGTGATATAATGAGATAGGTAGTAACTTTATTTTATAAATGAGGAAAATGGTATCTAGAGAGTTTCAGTTATCTGCATAGTCATGAGATTTGGCAGAGCTGGTACAAGAACAAAGGTCTTCTCATTCTTTCTGTTCTTTCCACTATTAGCACACATTAGTATCATCTACCCTATGACCTACATTAATCCATTGTACTTTGCTCCAGGGCTGATGGGAAGCTAGGTATTGCAGTGAATAGAACACTGGGCCTGGAGTCAGGAAGATCTGAGTTCAAATATGGTCTCAGGCACTTACTAGCTGTGTAACCCTGGACAAATCACTTAACCCTATTTGTCTGTGTTTCCTCATCCGTAAAATGAGCTGGAAAAGGAAATGTCACATTATTCCAGTGTCTTTACCAAGAAAATCCCAAATGGGGTCATAAAGAATCAGACATAAATGAAATGACTGAACAACAACAACAAAGCCTGATGCTTTTTGTATTGGGTGACATACAGTTCACAATATGGAGATATATGAAGTACAGGGGAACAATAAAAATAAGTTATTTAATATTACCCAAACTGCTCTGAGGAGAGTTTTTGTTGACCTAGAAAATAACTCTCAAGTGAAAAGAACTTTGAGAATTTCATCACCATGAAAATTAAAAAGGTTTTGTTACTAAGAACCTGATTGTACATATGATCTCATATTGATGCTGACAAAGCACCATTCTGGTTCTTGCCTAGCAGCTAGCAATCTAAGGCAAAAAAGCAAACAAAAAAAACTGATGGAAACAAGTGTTCAGAGGAAAAATAACAGGAATACAAAAAAAAGTAGTCTCTTTCACATATCTGCCTGTTGAAATCCTTTTCTTCCTTTAAAGTCAAATTACATAAAACCTTCTAATGCCTATAAGCTCATTTCTGCCTTCTCAAATCACTCATGCAATTCTATTGGAACTTCTTTTTGGATTTATTATGTTATACTTATTTGTGTTCATGTCCCATTCCCCACTCCCTAGTATGTCCTTAACAAAAGTTTATTTAATATATATGTAGGAAGTAAGAAATTTACTCTGTATATATTTAAGGGGAGAGTACACAAAACAGGAAATCTATTTGGAACGAATTTAAGAAGAGTGTACCAGTATTATCTATATGTCAGTTCCAAGTCAAGACTGAAAGGGTAGACATGAAGCACTCAGGTGTTTTGTTTTGTTTTTGCAATCAACAGGAGAAGGCTTCTTGGAAGAAGTGATTTTAGAAACAAACAAAAGAAAGCACAAAATAGGCTTCCATCCAAGATGGCAGCCTAAACGGAGGCAGGCTGCCCAACTCCCCCACACCTACTCTTAACAAAAATCTGGTATTCTCATCAGATAGTATAATGACCAGGAATCTAATAAGGAACTATATTAAGTTGTTTCTTCCATTCAGGGCCATACAAAAAGTCAGCTGGCAGTCCATGGGCAATAGGAAAGGGAGCTGCCAGCAAAGCCAGCTCTGGCAAAGGCAAATAATCCTATATTCTCTCAGTGGGATGCCTATTGGGCTTTCTGTACAAATGTAAAAAGAGTAGAGGGCTCTCCTGAAAAAGCCTGAGGGTGCTTGTAAACCCACATTGGGGGCACCTTTGGAAGAGCCGAGAGCAGCATCAACCAGTGCAGATGTGGGAGCAAGGAGTAGGAGTGCAACTCAGACTAGAACACTCAGCATTCTGGGTTCCTTAGCAGTTAGTAATATCATAGAGGGGCCTGAAGATCCAGCAATCAGAACATCACAGGAGGACTTTGTGTACCCCTGGTGGGTAGGGCAGAAGTGCTAAGGGATTGCTTTAAGGATTATCATTCTTACATGTTAGTTCATAGGAATTTTTCACTTGTTGGAGTTCTTTTTTTTCTCCTTGGATTCTACCATAATTGCTCCGTATCTCTCACACAATTTGTCTTTTAGGCATTTGTGAGAATTACTAAGGAGTGGAGAAATTGTCAAGTCTACTACCTTATTGTTCTGTGACCTGGAATTCTAACCCAAAGTACTTTTTTCATTATGTTTGGTAATATCTTCCAATTACTCATATTTCCATTCTCAGTTCCGGAGTTAGGACTTTGTGCTCAGATCAGTCCCCTCCAGCACTCTTGGATGGGTCTGACAGGTCAGGTTTGGTCCCAGTCCCTTTTTAGTTTGGATGCTTCTGCCACCGCTAAAGTGTCCCATGAACTACTTCTCCACCCCACCTCAGCCACATACAAGATGGTCATATCCTTAATCCATCATACACATATCCATCACACAAAAATGTATAACTTCTATAGTAAAGAATTCTGAAATCTTCTTATGTAACTAATACATTGGCTTTTTCACTTCTCCTTTGTCCTTCGCTTACAAAACCCTATTCTTCATCCACACTATGAACTCTAATCCCTTGACCCCTCAATTCTCTCCTAGGTTGTCTTTTCTGCACTAGCCACTCTCTTGATCTCTTGGCAAACAAATTCAACTCTATATTGTCCTCCTTTCTTGAATCCCTATCCCCTTTACCATATTATTGATTATGCCCAGTCAAGACTCAAAGTTGGATCACTCCAATCACTTTATTCCTACATATGTGCTGCTGAAAAAAGGTGGAGAACAAATTTATGTTACACAATCTAAACTGAGCCTTCACCTTTGATAAGCAACCCTACTATACCTCCCTTATTAACTATCTCACTCTCCACAGTAGTTCTTCCAGACCTTTTCATCCCTCCTCAAACTTCCCATGGCTCTCCCTCCCCCTACTCTGTCAGCTGAGAACCTTGCCTTACATTTTACAGAAAAAAAAAATTTAGGTTACTCTCTGTGAACTCCCTCTTCTCCTCTTTTCCTATCACTCAGATGCCTTCTGCCACTATCTCCTCCTTCACCCCGTCTCACATGATGAAGTGGCCTTACTTCTTAGCAAAGCTAACCCTTTTACTTGTTTAAGCAACCTCATTCCATTCTATTTCTTCCAATAGACTCTTTCTCCTCTCCATTCTTTCACTTATTTTCAACCTCTCCCAGTATACTGGCTAATTTCCTATAGTCTACAAACATGCCCATGTCTCTCTCATCCTGAAAAAACACCCTCACTTCCATCCCCACTATCATCCTGTATTTATTCTGCTCTTTGTAGCTAAACTCAAAAAGGCCATCTATAATAGGTGCTGCCAATTGCTTTCCTCTCAAAACAAAAACAAAACCTTTGTAATAAATGAGTATAGTTAAGCAAAACAAATTCCCAAATTGGTCCAAAACCACGTCCAATTCTACTTCTCATTCTCTCTGTCAGGATGTGGGGTAGCATTTTCCATTATTGGTTACAAGTCATAATTTTTAAAAAGTTTGAATATGTTTATATAGAATACTTGGTAGCATAGAAGTATGTTTCTTTTTTTTTTTACAAGTATATATTTCTAATAAATAGAAATAAATCAATCTTAAAGAAAATTAAGCATTCATATTACATTGCCAAGTGGCACATTTTCAACATGTAAAGTGGTTTAATACAATCAATCTTAACTATCCAGAATACTCTGGTACTGAGTTGTTCTGGAGAGGAGTGCTTTCTAAATAGTACACTAGAGGCAGAGGAAAGCTGTATCAGCATGATGTAGGAACAGCAAGAATCACTAGGGAGTGCTGGTACAGATTGGAGTAATTTCCAAGTGAGGAGCAGACACCACACCACAAACCAGTGTCATGCCAAACCATCAAGTGCTGCAAATATTAGACTACTCATGATTGGTTAGCTGCAAGGAATTTCCTCTTACCCAATTTTCTTTTCCCCACAAGCCAGAGATATGAGTAGGGGGTGGAGACAGGGAATGAAATCATTCACTATTCCTAGTTATGAGCCATAGGTATGTATGGATTGGGAATCCTTCCACATAGAAAATCCTGGGATAGGGGAAGCCTTGAGAAGAATTTATATACATGTTTATATACAAAGTTATAGATATATGTATTTAGTTCCACATTATTTAAAAAAATAAACTATATGATTGCAACATGCTTGATTTTCTGGATCTATAAGTACAGTAGAAGATGACATGTGAGTTTACCTCCTTACATTAGGACTTTCATTTCACCTTATTTACTTCCAATACTTGGTGCATTTAGTATATAAAATATTTGAGGCCATTTCTTGAGTTTTGTCTTCTGATTTGTCTCCTCACATCACTCTCTGCTCTGTAAGGCAGAGGAGGAAGCAATATGTTAACTGTTTTTGCCAGATTTAGGTGTAAAAGTTATAACCTTTGTGCTCTCTGAGTTTGAAGAGTGAAGGGAAAAATGTATCCATACCCTCCTCTGGCCTCCACCTTTGGAATATAGGCATTACAACCTATGTTTAGACATTCCTTTTCTCCTCCCACTGGGCAGTTCCTACTCCCTAGTTAGCACCCTTGACTCCACTTCTTCAGAGATTTTTCTCTATATATTGACAATGCAGAGGGAGAAAAATGAAGGAGGAAATGTAACCTGACAACCTGTCACCTTTCAGATAGCAATAATCACTGACTCACTCTAGTATGAGAGCAGAAAATTTCTTTTACTCTGCTTTAGGACATTTATACAAAATAAGAAAAAAAAATCAGTATCAACAAGATTCTCATTTATTCAAAGCCTCCAGCTAGCATAGAATCCTACCATGTTAAATATGGGGTTCAGATCTCCGTTTATTTCTATAAACTGATATCAGTTACTATTTCTCTCTTTTGCTACCTCCATTCCCCCTTTACAAATAATTCAATTCACAAATAAAAGTAGATATGACTGGTCATAATTTTATATCTAGAGTAAGCCAGTTTTGTTCTAATTAAAACAGCAAGCAACTAACTTTAAAGAACAAAAACCACTCTGGATTAAACCTATCCTTCCTATCATACAGAAAGTAAGGTGGAAAAGATGGTAAAAGACATTTCACATCTATATGAATTCTTGGTCAGGTGAAAGTTCACACTTCATATTCTTGTCACATGACATCCTGGCTTCAGTGGACAAGGATGCCAAGAGCCACGGTGGAGTCAAGTTGCACTCAACACCAGTCACAGCCACCTGCCCCTGTTTATTCTGTTTCCCAATGACCATCTCGTCTGTTTACTTCTGCCTCAAATTGTGCACACAGCCTCCTCTTCCCAACAATGTCTGTGCACATCTCTTGTGAGAGTCTTTCTGTTTCTGCTGTGGCAGTAACAAAAAAATTACATCTGTTTGAGACTATGTTTCCCAGAAACTCATGTACCTAGACTTCCTGAATCTTGTCTCTATCTACTTTCAGATGAATCAGTCTCATCAAAACCTAGCTCTACAAGGAAGCTAAAAACTTTGTCCTCAGTATCCAGATTTAATCCTGAGGTGCTGAAAGGTTAAACCTCCATCCAACAGTGAATGAAGTGCTGGAGAGTGCCTTTTAACATTTTTTTAAAATCCCATCTTTGTGAAAGAGAAAATATTGGAGATTGGTCCTGATGAATGAAAGAATGCATGAATGGAAAAAGCTTTTATTAAGCTCTTATTATGTCCCATGCACTATACCAGTCACTCGGGATAAGCAACTAAGAAAGTCCCTTACCTTAAAGAGCTTACATTCTAATAGAGGAAAGGGATCTAGAAAACAGTAGAGGTAAGAGTAGAAGGGTTATGTATGAAGTTTGGAAATGCCCCAAACGTGATATGGTAGCTCAGTTTGGGGCAAAATGCTCACCTAACAGAGCCAGGAGTGTCTGGCTAGTCAGAAGAGAATAAAAAAGAAATCTACTTGAGTCAGGGATAGGGATGCTTTGGGAGGCAAAGATCATTCCAGAGAATGGGAAAGAAGTGGATACAGAATGGGAAGTGGGATAAACTGCTTACTTTGCAGTTCTGTTGGGTATCATCATAATAATGATAACATCAAAAATAATATATAGAATTTATAGAGTGCTTTAAAGTTTGCAAATTGTTATAAATGTGTTATCTCATATGATCCTCCCAACAACCCTATGAGGTAGATGCTATTATTATACCCAGTTTATAGATGATGAAACTGAGACTAAGAGAGGTTAAGTGACTTGCCCAGCCAGGATCACAGAGTTTCTAAGGCAAGATTTTAACTCAGTCTTTCTGAGTCTAAATCCAGTATTATATTGTACCACCTGGCTTCCTCTAGTTTAGCCTGTCTTCAGTGGTGAAAGATTTGGGGGAAGGATGCATGGTAGGGTAGTAGGAATTTGGCATGGTTATATAATGAACAGCACAGACATTTGGAGAATGTTTTTCATGGACAGCCCCATGATTGGACATAACAAACAGAGGTTAGGGCACAGGATTTTTAGATAGATAGACAGGTATTTCGCCATGCATGGTTGTATACACATATGACTTAGCAAGAAATATGATCCCTGCACTTCAGAAATTTGCAATCTAGTAGAAAGGCCATATACACATCGTCAGGACTCCCATGCCAAGATCACTTCTCTTTTTAATCTTCTTTGTTCTTACTATTAGGAGACACTTTGTTTTCCAGAGCTGAGGCCCTGAGCTTGGCACAACAATCTTTTTCACTCACCTTCTGGATGAATTCTCCTGCAAATAAATCACAGAATTGGCTCAAACTAGCCCCAGGTGGTCTCTGAACTCAGACAAGCAACGGCAGGAAACACATTCTGGTCATGCAGCCCTAGGCAAACTTGCTGTGACCTCTCATTGCTATGGCTACACCTCACTGTCCAGTTCTTTGTCTAGCCACAACTATATGTATCAAGGCTTAGCCTCACTGCCTGGGGTCTGGGTCTGCTCAGTCCTAAAGTGGACCTTGGCACACATTTCTAGTTTCCCTCCTCCAACGGAATAAAGAAAGCTTTTTGCTTATAACTTCTGTGAGCTTTTTGGTTTTATTTATTTTTGTTTTGTTTTGGGGGGGGTTGTTTGTTTTTTTTGTTTTGCCTAGGCAATGGGATTAAGTGGCTTGCCCAGGGTCACACAGCTAGTAAGTGTTATGTGTCTGAGGCTGGATTTGAACTCAGGTCCTCCTGAATCCAGGGCCAGTGCTCTATCCACTGTACCACCTAGCTGCCCCATCTCTTTGGTTTTATTTTTTAGAGTTAAGTTGGTGTATAACCTCTGTGGCTTTTTGGTCAGAGTTTACAATTGGTGTAATAATCTCTGTGGCTCTTTGGCTGATTTATCTTTATTTTTTTGGAGTTAATAGTTGGTGTACAACCTCTGTGAACTCTTTGGTATTTTCAGAATTAACAATTGTTGCATAACCTCTGTGGCTCTTTGGTCATTTATTTTCAGATATGATAACATAAGTAAAACATAAATAATAGTGCAAGATATATAGTTGAGAACTTGAGTGCATGGTAAAAACTATAGGACTTTAGAAGAAGAAATGTTCAAAAGGAGCTAGAGTCGAAAGCTTCATGGAAGAAATGATACTTGAGCAAGGTCTTGAAGGATAGGTAGAGTTTGCCTAGGCAAAAATTAGAGTGATTTTTAAAAATGATTCAGGTCTAGGAATCAGCAAGGGATATTCAGGATCCAGTGAATAATAGTAAGCAATAAGGAAAATTAGTTTGGGACCAAATTGTGGAAGTCTCCTCCCTCCCCCATTAAAATGTAAGCCTCTTTTGAGCAGGGTTTATTTCATTCATTATATTTATATCCCTGTTATTGCTGTTCAGTTGTGTCCAACTCTTTGTGACCCCATGGACCATCACATGCCATGCCCTTCTATCCTCCGCTGTCTCTCAAAGTCTGACCAAATTCATGTTCATTGTTTCCATGATAATATCAGTACCTCATCCTCTGCTGTCCCCTTTTACTTTTGCCTTCAATCTTTCCCAACATCAGTATCTTTTCTAATGAGTCCCATCTTCTCATTATGTGACCAGAGTATTAAAGCTTCAGCTTCAGTATTCAAACTTCCAGAGAATAGCCTGAATTAATTTCTTTAGGTATTAACTGATTTGCTGACCAAAGGACTCTTAAAAGTCTCCTCCAGAACAATTTATTCTGCAGCACTAAGCTTTCTGTATAGTACAATTCTCACAGCTATACATTGCTACAGAGAAAAC
Source organism: Phascolarctos cinereus (assembly GCF_003287225.1). Lineage (NCBI taxonomy): Eukaryota > Metazoa > Chordata > Mammalia > Diprotodontia > Phascolarctidae > Phascolarctos > Phascolarctos cinereus. Next base: position 203,659,086 of record NW_027555847.1, on the reverse strand, counting down.
AATAGCCTTGAGTGTATAGACCTCTGTTGACAAGGTAATGTATGTATCTGCTTTTTAGTATGCTGTCCAGTTTGCCATAGTTTTCCTTCCAAGGAGCAAATATCTTTTAATTTCATTGCTGTCTGCAGCGATCTTTGAGCCCAAGAATATACAATCTGATACTGCTTCTATTTCTTCTTCCTCTCTTTGCCAGGAAGTGATGAAACCAGTTGCCAAGATCCAAAGGGTTTTTTTTATGTTAAGCTTCAAATCAACTTTTATACTCCTCTTTCACCCTCATCAAGTGGCTTCTTAATTCTTCACTTTTTGGTTGCTTAATAAATCCTTGTGTAACCTACAGCTCAAATTTATTTGTATGGGATTCTCCTTATTGGTGGAGATTGATTACACAATGCTTTGCTTATTTGAGGAACAGAGATGTCAAGAGCTTGGGGGAAGAAAGAGCCTGGTCTTTTGGCTTCTGGGTTTTGATAAAGAGTACATGCAGTTCCAGAATCTCTGCATGTCTCTATCCTCAGTTTATTACACAATAGACTTTAGGAAATATTCCAGGGTGAAATCTAGAACTCTTTAGTTGATTCAAGATAGCTACTCCCAATGGGAGAGCTCATTCACTCCAAGCTGGTATATACTCATCTGTATGCTTTCTCTGATTTCTGTTTGCACTCCACTGGAATAAATGGGTTTATTTGCTATCTGTTGTCTTAGAGGAAATGGCATTTGGTGGGGAACCAATCTTTGGATATACAGTTTGGTGCACTACTTCTCTGCTAAAGATAGCAATCAGGAACTCAGCTTGAACTTAAAAATTATTTCCCTTAAACTAACAATATTTGGTGGGGGCAGAAAGATGTAATCCTAGTCTGGTACCCATTCTCTAAGAAGAGCAGAGTGGTCAGCCTTTGGTGCCAATCTCCTGCTTCTCTTCTTGGTGGGAACAATGTCTTCCTTCAAAAAGGGTGGGTGGAAGAGACTCTAAAAATATCTATTCATGTTTTCCTGCAAGCCAAATCTAAACTGGCCTATATGGATATAGCCTAAATGGGCAACACACATATACCTCCTTACACTTGATTGATTGAAGGAACTTGGACTTTATCATTAGGCTCATAAGGAAACATTAAAAGGATTTTATCCTCTTCATTCCTCCATGACTGCAACCTAGGTGTCATCCTCAACTTGTCACTCTTGCCCACTACCCCTTCACCATTGTTAATGTTGCCAAATTTTGTATATTCTACATTCATAATATCTCTAGCATAGTCTTTATTCTCTCCCAAAACACTGCTACCACGTATATTGTGAAGCAGCTTATAAATTAGTTTCGGTTTGGAATGGTTTAGAAATGACACAGAGTCTCAAGTTTGATTTATATATGTGTATAGTAAAAGTATTTATTATTAAAATAGTAAAATAGGGTTGGGGTTAGTAAGTAAAATAGGGTTAGTAAGTCCCAATAGTTACAGCATAAGTCTCAATCAGTAATAACTAAAGTCTCAATTGGTATAAATCTCAATAATTACAACTTCAGTCACAATCAGTATCAAATTATACCATAATCAATCATCACGAGGCTGGGGAGTCCCAGGTCAGCCCACAGAGTCCCAGTAGGAAAATCCTAGGCTACATGTCCGTACCACAGGGCAAGACTCCAAAGATGACTTAAGACTATCTGCCTTTAGTAGCTCCTTCTAATAAAGAAGGCAGTTAGCCAAAAAATACATGATCTGTGGGAAAGGAGCTGCTCTCAAAATATCCTTGAGAGTATTCCTGTTTATGAATATCTGGTTCCTGGAGGGGTAGCCAGCCTTTCCTGGGAGCAAATACCATGAACTCCTTCAACATCTAGCTAGGAATAAGATTAACATGAAAAAAGGGTCGGGGTCAAACTGCAGGCATACTGAGTGAGGTCAGAATGTCTTTTTGAATTCATTCATCTAGATCATCACCCTGGTAACAGGTCCTTATCATCTCCTACTTGTACTTTTACAATAGCCTTCAAGTTGGTCTTTTGCCTCAGGTCTCTCCCTGACTCCAGTCCAGTTTCTTTTCTACTGTTAAACTCATCTTCCTAAAGCATAGATCTGACCATGTCATCCCTCATCTTCCTCCCACCCCAAACACTCCACCCCATTCAATAATTTCTAGTGGCTTCCTATTACCTCTAGGATCAAATAAAAAACCTCTATTGGGCATATAAAGCCCTTCATAACCTGCCCCCTCTTACCTTTCCAGTCTTCTTATACCTTCTCAACTCCATATAATCTGTAAACCAGTGACACTGGCCTCCTTGTTATTCCTTGTATTCCTCTGTGAACTTTTACTGGTTGTCCCCCATGCCTGCAATGCTCTGACTCTTCATCTCATCTCTTGGCTTCCCTAGCTTCCTTCAGGTCCCAGCTAAAATTTTACCTTCTATAAGAATCCATCCCTTATTCCCTTTAAATGCTAGTTCCTTCCCTCTGTTCATTATCTCAAACTAATCTGTATATGGCTTGCTTGCATATAGTTATTTGTATGTTGTCTCCCCCCTTAGACTCTGAGTTCTTTGAGAGCAGAGACAGATTTTAACCTTTCTAGGCATTCCTAGTGCTACAGTGGAAAGAGCACTGACTCGAAGAGTCTGGGTTCATAATCTCATCCCTCAGTGGGATGTCCCAGTGAAGACTTCTCAGTGTAATTAAGGTTTGGGATAAGACTATCCTAAATCTGGTAGTAAGTTGAAGAGGTAGGATAGGGTTAAGTATAGATTTCTGTAAGTTCTTTTTTTAGTGCCATATATCAGTAGTTAAAATTTGTCTAGTTGTTAAAGCTTAGCCTATCTTTTAATCTGATTCAGATGCACCTTTGCCCCTTGCCCTAAAAGAATCTGGCTTCCATTTGTCTACAGACAAATGTCTACAGAAAACTCTTAAAAGGTTCCTTATCTACTCCCCTTATCTCCCTTTGAAAGGACCTTACTCTGATGCCTTCCAGTTCCCTCCATTATCTATTCCCATTGTCTGTTCAATCTCTCAGACCTCCCAATACATGTGTAAACTATCTTTCTGTCATGGTGGCCTGGCTCCACAGTACTACATCTATCTTGACTGCACATTTTTAATTGCTTCTTTGACATTATCTCAAACAAACTAAGAAATGTAGAGAAGTATACTATTTCCTTTGTTCTATGGTAGAGTCTCAAGAGTGATGGACAGCTGGTGGGAGGGGGAATTTACCTGTTAGGAATATTTAACCTGGCTTTCTGCTTCTGTGTCTTTGTCTCCCCTCATCAGAGTATACCGGTGGAGGGACACCCAAATCTCGAGATTTGAAATAATAAATCAACTTTCCGTTTCTCCTTGGATACCTCTGTGCTTTGTTTTTTAATTTGAGTGGCATCCTACACATCTCTATGCTTGTATGATCTTTGTCAAGTAGCTTAAACTCCATGTGCCTTAGTTTCCACATCTATACAATGAAGTCCTTTTTAGTTCTACATTTATGATCCAAAGGCAGAATACGACATAGAATGTCATTTAACTTTTGGTGGACTATCTCTATTACCTAACAAAACAGTCCACTGGTGGTTGTTTCTATTTTTTTTTAATGTTCCCCAAATTTGCTTCTTCATGTGTGGGACAGAGACCACTTACTCAAAAATAAAAACAAAAACTTAGATACCTTGAAAGTAGAAAGGAGTTTATTGCTTTCTCATGAGAAACGGTGCCACACCTGGTTGCCATTGTCGGCCAGGAGAGTACAAATTGGTGAGCAGAAAGGAAGCCTTACTTACACCCTAATTTGAACTCCTCCTCCATAACCCCCATTCCCCTTATCCCATTGTCTGGGCTTTCAGTAGACACAAGCTATTCACAAAAATCTAGAACAAAGGTAGTTACACAAGTTTGCCCAGAGACAAGAAAAGGCTAGAAGTTTTGCAAGGGCAAGCAGTTCAAGGTTGGGGGTAGGGCTATTCTTTTTGCTATGTGCTTAACTGAGCAGTGGGAGGGTTTTGAAAGCAACAATCAAGAATCGTTAACAAGAACTATTGACTCTTTGAGGAGGCTTCACTTCTGAGAGATCATCTCTCACATTCACAATTTCTATCTATTTGGGGGATACAGAGTGGGGGTGAGGGTATTCCTGGACCTCATTTCATTGAGGTGGAGAACTCCCATCATAGAAAACGTGTTTATGTACTTCTGCAGTGACCCAGAATTCATCTATTTCTGTCACGACAGCCTTTCAAAACCTTGAAGGCAGCAGTCAAATCTCTTATCTTCCCCTCTCCTCTTCTCCAAGCTGCAAAACTGTCATTTCCTTCAACTCTTCTTCATATGATATGGTTTCTAAATCCAGTATCTTGGATGCCCTACTCCAGACACCCTCTAGTTTGTCAATGGGTTTCCTAAAAGTAATTGAATTTCAGAGCTGGAATGGAACTTAAATTACTCCCTTTTGGCAGTTGGGGAAGCTAATGGACCCTTTCTCAGACTATGCCTAAAATAAAATAAAGGAAACCAATTATATTGAGATAAGTTATCAAAAATTACATATTTTTTAAAGCCCACAAACCCTGGATTAAGAATCCCTGCACTAGACCAACTCTTCTTTTTATAGATGAGGCAATGGAGCCTAGCACCGGGAACTGAAGGCAATCATGCCTTCAAAGCACGGTACCCCTTACTCTACACAACCTAGAGTATTTTCCTTTCCCAGGCCTCTCTCCCGTTCTCCTCACTCTTCCTTTCTCTTTTTCCACTCTACCCCAACATAGTGTAGTCTTCTACTATGACCATGACCTTGACCTTAACCTGTCCTTTTCTACCCTCTCTAGAGAAAGAAAATGGGGAGAAAGAGGAAGAGGCGAAGCTGTGGGTGGGGCACGCAAGGTAACAGGGATCCTGGCGCCCCTCATCGCGCGCACCCGTACGGGGCAGCCTACACGTCCGGAACGTGGACGTCAGTAGGAGACCGATTGTTCAGGTAAGTTAAGTGCCCGCGCGACCAGGGGCGGTGCCAGAGAGGACGGGGCCTGCCTCGCGAGGCGCGCGCTAGCGGGTGGGCTGGCCGGGCCGGCCGGGCGCAGGGCCCACGGAGCCAGCCGTAGACCGCTGGGGGACGGATTGACGCATGCTCCTCCCCCTGGCCAGGGAGCGCGAGCCTGGGCCGAGTGGGGTGGCTCGCGGGCTCCCGCTGCTGCAGCAGATTTAACATCGTCATCCTGGCTGTGAGAGTCTTGTGATTTTTGTACAGGGAAAGGCGGCTGCGGGACTTATACTTAAAGGTCACACACCCTCCTCACCTCCACTCTCCTCAAGTTTATCTCCTGTCACTCCTAACCCCAGGAGCCCCAAGCCGAGCTCCGCTCGTACCGAGCTCTAGAGCCCGACTCCTTGCCCTTCTCTGGTCGCAGCCGCCGCTGCCGAAGCTGCCACGCGCCGCCGCCGCCGCTGCTGCTTCTCCTCCTCCTCCTCCTCCTCTTCCTCCTCCTCGGTTGCGGCCACTTCCGCCTGAGCTGGACGACCCGAGCTGCTGCCGCTGCTGTCCAGGAGCCTCCATAGGCCCTCCACTGCCCTGTGCCGCACGCCAGCCTCACGGGAAGCATGTTGCCCAACACCGGGTAAGGGCCCGAGCGTGGGGCAGGGGAGACGGCAGCCGGACCCTCTTCATATCCCCCACCTCGACACGGCCAGAACGCAGAGACACACAAATGGACACAACACAGAAATACACGCGGAGACACAAAGACGCAGTGCACATGGACACTACACAGAGAGACAATACACAGCACAGAGACACGATGCACATGGAGACACACAGACAGCTCGAATCAGCCAGACCCCAGACACACACCTGGCCTGAACACCCTCCAGACCCCTCCACTCCCAATAAATGGAGATAAACACACAACACACGTAACAACTGGCCTGACCTCTATAATTCCCTCACACACACACCCCTTTGTCCCCTTCCCCTCAAAGGAGGGCTTTTTCACAAACACTCATATCCCCTGGTCCCTTCCCCTCTAATGCGAAGGTGACTTTTTACAAAGCTCCTGCCCTACCTGGAGTGACAGGGGCCCTCTCTACAAGCATTTTCCCTCAATCGGGAGTGATTTTTTTTTTTGCAAACACCGTTTCCGTGTCCGTCTTTTTACAAGCCCACTGTCCCCCAAATAGAAGTAACTTTTTACAAGCCTCCTCAAATGAGGGTGACTTTTACAATCCCTTGCTTCACCCCCAAACGGTAGGGACTTTTACAATAATGGGGGGAGTGGAGTGACCCTTACAATTCTTTCCCCTTCTCGAATGACTTGTATCCCACCGGAATAATTTACAATCCCTGACCTCCAAACGGAAGTGACTTCTGCCGCAAAAATCTCCACTTTAATACATTTTTACATGTCCTCTTCTCCAAAAGGGAATCCTGTGTACAGCTTTTTCTTCGCCCCAAACTATAAACTGAAGTCACTTTTAACATCAACTTGAGGGGTACTGCCAGGAAATCAAGGAGCTAACTTCTTACAAAAGGTCTTGACAGGAGGAATGAAGGGGAGCAGGGCTTAAGTGCTGCTTGAAACTTTCACTCAAAGTGATAAAAGTTTAAATTCGAATTCAGAGGACAAACTTTTTTAAAGAGACATTTCCAGGGACATCCTTCTCTATGTTTTGGGGGCCCTCTCCCATTTTGGGGGCTTTCAAGACCTTTCTGTCAGTATTCTTCGTGATCTTGGCTGCATAACCTCTTTGCCTTCCCTCCCCCTCCCCTCAGGAAAGCTTTGAGAGATCTTTAATTAGGCGAAAGTTTACTATACTTTACACACACACACACACACACACACACACACACACAACACACCCACCCCCTTTGTGAGATCTTCATTTAGGTGAAATTTTACTATAAACACACAACTCTCTTCCTCTCTCTCTTCACTCTCTCTCTTTACTCTCTCTTCACTCTCTTCATTATGATCTCTTTTTTGTCAGGCCTTGTTTCTCCCACAATTCCAGAATGTCACATTTGGAAAAGACCTCAGTGGACATCTAGTCTAACCTACTAGTTTCAATCATTCAGTTCTTAAATAGTTAAAAAAGTTATTTTTTCTGAAGTTATTTTTTTTAAATTCTGTATTATAAAACATTTAAGCTTTAGATATTGTGCCTTTGACCTAAATATTTGAAGTGCTTATGTTATTGTTAAAATACTGTAATTATGAGATACATTATAAACAACTAGCTCTAATTTACTTTTTATTATCTTAACCAAGTTTCACAAACATTCTTGTTTTTAGCTTGAAGTTTTAATAATTTTCTGCCTGTGTTGATAATTACTACTAATTTCTCTTGGAACATGGGAAAGGTTTGTCAGTTACATAGACTAGTTTATTAGGTTTGTAGACTATAATAACCTGTAATACTTTTGTATGCTGTTTAAAACTTTTATTTGGTTAGGACCTGTGATTTCATTAGTGCAAGGCAACTCTTCAAGTATGGAAGCTTCCACACTTTGTCTGAAATTTACAGTGAATCTTGGAGCACTGAAAATTTGAGACTTGGCTGATGCTCACTAACTAGTATATTTCAGGAATAGTACTTGAACTCAGGTCTTCCTGATCTCAAAGGCTAGCTCCCCATCCCCCAACTATCTCTGTTTCTCTTGGTTAACATTATTAACTTTTAATTTATATATTTCATTTTTACAATTACTAATGACTGTTTTGAAATATTTGAATTTTTCATAGCTAAACAAGTATTTATACTTTCCCTTTTAAAAAGGTAGTCTAATACTTTTATTGCATTTATGCATATCATCGAACTATAGATTAGATGTTTCACTTCTCTGATGACAGGAAAATTTAGAATTTGGAACTGAGAAATTATGAAGGAGGAGAGTAAGCACAAGAACCAGTTCTAGAAACTTTGTCCTGAAACTGCTTTGATGAACCCCTGTGCTGCTTTTACATTCTATATAGAATAATTCAGAATTCTTATGTTTTTACAGAGTAGAAACAGATTAATAGAGTTTTACAATGTAGAGACACTTCAATAAATGGCTGTTTCTCATAAGTGAGCTAAGAATATGTCACAAAGGGAGCACTTGTTATCTAAGCAACTGTTAGCAAACAGAATGTACCCAAGTGAAGACAGAATGTTAATTCATGGGTTAAAGTAATAACACTTTGAGTTGAGACTTTAAGAAAAATATAAATAAATAAAACTCTGCTTTCATTTAACTAAAATTTGTTAATTTAATTTTTTTGAACACATTGGGAAATGTTAGGCCTATTATCAATTAGTCAAAAAACATTCAGTAAGCCCTGTTATATAACAGGTACATTTTTTTTCTTTTATTAGTGTCCTTTTTTAAAATTTTAATATAAATTCATTTATTTTTAGTTTTCAACATTTACTTCCACAAGATTTTGAGTTCCAAATTTTCACCCCATCTTGCCCCTCCCCCCACCCCAAGATGGCATGCCTTCTGAATACCCCTTTGTCTAGTCTGTCCTCTCTTCTATTTCTCCCCCCTTCTCTTATCCTGTAGGGCAGCATCGACTTCTGTACCCCATTTCCTGTATTTCTTATTTCCCAGTTGCATGTGAAAACATTTTTTTAAACATATGTTTTTAAAACTTTGGGTTCCAAATTTTTTCCCTTCCTCACTCCCCACTCACCCTCACTGAAAAGGCAAGCAACTCAATATAGGTTATACACGTGCCGTTATGCAAAGCACTTCCATAGTAGATGTGTTGTGAAAAACTAACTCTATTTCCCTTAATTCTATCCTGCCTCCCCCCATTTATTCTGTTCTTTCTTTTGACCCTGTCCTTCCTCAGAAGTATTTGCTTCTGATTACCCCCTTTCCCAATCTGCCCTCCTCACTAGTCCCATTCTCCCCCTGTTTTCCTGTAGGGTAAGACAGATTTCCTTACCCAATTGAATGTGTATGTTATTCCCTCCTTAAGTCAAATCCTATGAGAATAAGATTCACTCATTCCCTCTCACCTTCCCCCATTTCCCCTCCACTGTAAGAGCCTTTTCTTTTCTGGGTTTTTTTTTTGTGAGATACTTTACCCGTTCTATCTCTCCCTTTCTTCTTCTCCTAGTGTAATCCTCTCTCATCCCTTAATTTTATTCTCCCGATATGACCCCTTAATCTTCAACTTACCCTGTGCCCTCTATCTATCTATCTATCTATCTATCTATCTATCTATCTATCCATATAATTTTTCCCCCTCCAACTTCCCTGATACTGACAAAAGTCTCATGAGTTATAAATATCATCTTTCCATGCAGTAATGTAAACAGTCCAACCTTAATAAGTCTCTTATGATTTCTTTTTCCTATTTACCTCTTCAAGTTCCACTTGAGTCTTGTATTGAAAGTCAAATTTTCTGTTCACTCTGGTCTTTTCATCAAGGAATGCTTGAAAGTCCTCTATTTCACTGAATGACCATTTTTTCCCCTGAAGGATTATACTCAGTTTTGCTGGGTAGTGATTCTTGGTTGTAATCCTATCTCCTTTGCCCTCCAGAATATTATATTCCCTGCCCTGTGGTCCTTTAATATAGAAGCTGCTAAATCTTGTGTTATCCTGATTGTGTTTCCACAATACTTGAATTGTTTCTTTCTGACAGCTTGTAATATTTTCTCCTTGACCTGAGAACTCTGGAATTTGGCTACAATATTCCTAGGACTTTTCCTTTGGGGATCTCTTTCAGAGGAGATCAGTGGATTCTTTCAATTTCTATTTTGCCCTGGTTCTAATATCAGGGCAGTTTTCCTTGATAATTTCTTGAAAGATGATGTCTAGGCTCTTTTTTTGATCATGGCTTTCAGATAGTCCAATAATTTTTAAATTCTCTCTCCTGGATCTATTTTCCAGGTCAGTTGTTTTTCCAATGAGATATTTCACAGTTTTTCTATTTTTCATTCTTTTGGATTTGTTTTACAATGTCATGATTTCTCATAAAGTCACTAGCTTCCGATTTCTCTATTCTAATTTTTAAGAAGTATTTTCTTCAGTAATCTTTTGGACTTCCTTTTCCATTTGGCCAATTTTGCTTTTGAGGGCATTCTCCTCATTGGCTTTTTGGACCTCTTTTGCCATTTGGATTAGGTTATTTTTTAAGGTGTTGTTTTCTTCAGTATTTTTTGGGTCTCCTTTAGCAAGCTGTTGACTTGTTTTTCATGATTTTCTTGCATCACTCTCATTTCTCTTCCCAGTTTTTCCTCTACTTCTCTTACTTGCTTCTCAGAATCTCTTTTGAGCTCTTCCAAGGCCTGGGACTGATTCATATTTTTCTTGGAGGCTTTGGATGTAGGAGCTTTGACTTTGTTGTCTTCTTCTGGTTGTATGTTTTGATCTTCTTTGTCACCAAAGTAAGATACTTTTTGTGCTGGTTGCTCATGATCCTGGCCAATTACTTGAGTTTTAAACTCTTTGTTAAGGTAAGAGTCTGCTTCCAATGTGGAGAATGTACTGTCCCAAGCTTCAGGGGTTTGTGCAGCTGTTTTCAGAGATACTTGTAGGGACCTGTAAATTTTCATTTCTTCCAAGGTGGTATGATAAAGGGGTGAGGTGTTTACTCCTTTCCTGGCCTGTGCTCTGGTCTGTTAGTGAGCACAAGCACTCCTTTCTGTCCTGGAACTGTGAGGAAGGTTTTGTCTCCACAGCCACTACAAGGTCCACCAAGCCAGCGTTCCTCCTTGCCCCAGGACCACTGCCCAGAACTGTGACCCAGATTCAAGCATGGGTAAAGCAAGAGATTCTTGCCTTAGCACTGGCAAAGAGATCCCTGCAATCCCCTCTGATCAGCCACTGGATTCCCCCTCAGTCTGTGGGCTGGAAGCTCAGGACACAGCCAATGCTACAGGGCCCGTGCTCTGCGCTCTGGAACTAACTCTGAAACCTAGCTCCTTTCTCACCGCAGAAACAGACTTTTCCCACTGACCTTCTAAGTAGTCTTTGGCGTTCCTGGGTTGAGAAGTATGGAAGCCGCCACAGCTGCCTGTGGTTCAGTGCTCTGAGGCCTGCTCCAGGTTTGCTGAGGCCTGAGCGCCCTCACCTCACTGAGCTTCTCTCCCCACCCGGCAAGATAATACCTTTCCAATCAATCATTCAGACAGTCTTGGGCTGGAAATTTGCTTCACTCTGTCTTTTTGTGGGTTCTGCTGCTTTAGAATTTGTTTAGAGCCATTTTTTTAATAGGTATTTGGAGGGGTTTGGGGGAGAGCTCAAGCAAGTCACTGCTTTCACTCTGCCATCTTGGCTCTGCCCCTTTTATTAGCTTCCTTGACTTAATTTCAGTGAAAAATTGAAAAATTTCTTCTTAAGGGTTATTTACCCAAAATCTCTGAATTAGTTTGCAGTTTAGTGTATATTCTCATTTAAGTTGTAACATGCATTTTATATAAGGGTAACTAAATTCCTTATATTAACTGATATTTTTCTCCTCTTTCAGAAAATTAGCAGGATGTACTCTTTTTATCACGGGTGCAAGCCGTGGCATTGGCAAAGCAATTGCATTGAAAGCTGCAAAAGATGGGGCAAATATTGTTATTGCTGCAAAGACTACCCAGGCCCATCCTAAACTTCCAGGCACCATCTATACTGCTGCTGAAGAAAGTAAGTTTTATTATGGCAATGACCTTTTTGGTGTAATGTCTTTAAAAAATGAGCTGGGAAAGCACCGTCTTGAGAATTTAATCAAAGCCTTCCATAGAAATAGCTAATTGTATTTGTATAATGATTTATGTTTAAAGAATCAGATCATTTTCCCCATAGCAACACTGTCAAGTAGGTAGCCCCATTTGGCAGATGAGAAAAAACTTATGCTTAGAAAGTTTAAGTTTAAGCCCTTAATAAGGTCTGGAGTCATGACCTGAACACTGCTCCTTTGTGCTTTCCAATATACTATCCTAGTCTTTCCATCACATCTGAAAAGTGCTTTAAAAATCATATCTCCTAATATGTAATTATAATGATCAAGCCTGATCCTCAAAAAAGATCAAGAGCATACAACCTCCCCTCACCTTCCTTATTTTCAGAGGCTATTGATGTGAAACACTATACTGTTAGATTCTATTTATGTGTTGGATTAGTTTTGCTGAATTGCTTTTTTTCTTTCTTTATTCTTTGTTATAAGGGATTGCTCTCTGGGTGAGGAAGAGGTAGGGTTATATTTAGAAATAAAAATTATATGTATCAAAAGATATCAGTAAAAAGTGTTATAAAAAAATCATGTTCCATCTGCTTGAAGATGGAGGCCTGAGTTTTTTTCAATTTTAACACCTTTCCAAGGTAATAGTTAATTCACTGAAGAATGAATTAGTTTCTTCTAAAATTGTCTTTAACTGACTCCTCTCTTTTCTTTAAAGTAGGATTGGTTTTACTGCTAATCTCCTAGGATAATCCTAGGAGAATATACCCCTATTGTAAGATGACATCACTGGTAAAATTATAAAGTCTACTTGGGTATATCTTTGTTTCTTCCTTAGGAAAAAATATGAATGCTTTTCATGTTTTTCCTTTCTAGTTGAAGCTGTTGGAGGAAAGGCCTTACCATGTGTTGTTGATGTGAGAGATGAACAGCAAATCAGTGATGCAGTAGAGAAAGCCATACAGAAGTTCGGAGGTAATTTCTTAATTACTTGTTAAATGTTGGCTAAACATAGCGATGTAGCTAGAGCTAGAGCAGTTTTATCAGGAATCATTGAATCATAGGGCTTTTAAATTAGAAATTTTGTAGCATCCCTGGAGCTAGGTATAACTTTTCCCACCTACAGTACTGCTTCAAAAGCATTCAGTTGTTCCCCATTGCACACAGGGTAAATTTCAAACTCCTCAGCTTGGCATTCAGAGGTCTCCACAGTCCAGCCTTAACCTCCTTTCCTTCACTAACCCTCTGCTTTTTGAAAGTGGTTTCCTCCCTAGTCCCTGAACACATACTCTCTCCTTTCTTACCTCATTGCCTTTCTGCCTGCCTGAAATGCCTACCTTTCTTTCTTCTCTATGTATTGAAATCTTATCTGTTCTTCAAGGCTTAAATCTCACCCCTTCTCTGATCATCACTGAAAGAATTGGTTTTCACCTTCACAATTCTAAATAATAATAATAATAACTTATATTTATACAGAGCTTTATTTACAATAATAATTACTAATGTTTGTAGAGAGCTTTCTTAATAATAATAGCAATTTATAGAAAGCTTTCTTCACAGGGATGCCTGAAATATAGTTGTAGAAGTATTATTATTCATACATTATACATACATATATTCATACATGAGGAAATTTAGTTACAAAGTGATTAACTTGTCCAGTGAAAGATTCTGACTCTTAAATCTAACACCATTTCTGCTTTTGTTATTGTTGTTTAGTCATTTTAGACGTGTCCAATTCTTCATAACCCTATTTTGGGTTTTTTTTGGCAAAGATACCAAGTAGTTTACCATTTCTTTCTCCAGTTCATTTTATAGAGGAGGAAACTGAGGCAAACAGAGTTAAGTGAGTTGCCCACAATCACATAGACAGTAAGTGTCTGAGGCCAGATTTAAAGATGAGTCTTCCTTATTCCAGACCTGGCACTCTGCACTGTCCCACCTAGCTACCCCAACCCAAAACATAAAACAAATACACCATTTTTGCTATACCATTTCAAATTCCTAAAGCACTGACTTGGATCTTATTTTGTGCTGCATTATATTTAGAGTTTTTTTTAATGTGTTTCTGTCTTTATCTCCCAGCTATATTATAAGATCCTAGAAGGTAGGGAACCATGTCTTATACTCTCTTTTTTTTTTTGCTCACCCACAAGGCCTTGGACAAACTAGGTACTGAGTAGTTATTTGGTAGAAGCAGTGATGACAAGGAGGCAAATATAAAGCATGCCCCAAATCTGAGACTTCTCCCACAGGTTCTATGCTGCCCATTTAAGCAATTGCTTCAGTGCCCTTTCCATAAATTATTAGTGGGAATGCCAAGGGAACTGGAACTAAAGTTTCAGGAACTAGTCCAAGACAGAAGATTCCTAATTATACTACTGACCAAAAATAAAAATTCTCCATTTGAAAATTAAATTGGGTTCTCTAGAAACAATAAAGATTAACATACTTGGGGCAGCTAGGTGGCACAGTGGATAGGGCTCCAGCCTTGGAGTGAGGAGGACCTGAGTTTAAATCCAGCCTCAGACATTTGACACTTACTAGTTATGTGACCCTGGGCAAGTCACTTAACCCTGATTGCCTTACCAAAAGGAGAAAAAAAAAGATTGACACACTCAAATCCTGTTTATATGGGAAGCATATTTACAAAGAACTTTGTAACTTTAAAATATGTACCTGGGGCCATTAAGCCTTTAGAGAATAAAGAAAATTGGGGGCAGCTAGGTGGTGCAGTGGATAGAGCACCAGCCCTGAAGTCAGGAGGACCTGAGTCCAAATCTGGCCTCAGACCAAACACTTGACACACTAGTAGTGTGACCCTGGGCATGTCACTTAACCCCAATTGCCTAAAAAAAAATGAGGATAAAGAAAAGAAAATAAAGAGAATTAACAGAATTAATAGTCTCATTTAAAACCTCTTCTCCAAATTAAAGGGGACATGATTAGAGAGGGGTACAAAATGAGAGGTAGAAGGTTGCCATGTCTCAGTGTACTTCATAATTTTATCTGTGGTTGGACCTGTGTACCAGTCTTCATGGTATAGTTTTGTCCTCTGCAGGGAAGCAGATATCTCCTTTCAGAATGAGACCCAAAAGTGAAAAAAAGTGTCAACATTCCAGCCTATAACATCAGCTAGGAAGTAAGCCCTCCATTTAGAATTAGTAACCCAAGAGGGAGGGCAGCATTATACCTTTGGGCAGAGGATGGGTGCCTGTACTGGGTACCACTGTGGGGATTTTTGGATACCAAGAAAGCAGCATGAAGATACTATAAATTTGGAAGTGTGTTTGGGGATGAGTGGGAAAGAGGAGGAGGCCCAAGACGTAAGAGTAAGTCAAAGAAAAAGTAAGCCTACCTAGGACTTTTGTGGTTCTGTTCCACTGAAAATCATTTCAGTATAGCTTTAGGTCAGTTATTAGACATTAGATTATTTACCTTACTATGTCAATATGGAGTGTCCTGTGTAAGTTAGAGCAGTGGTCACATATGTGTGCTCATGTTAACTTGAACCCATGTGACTAGGGGTCAAACTAGGAGTAGATTTAGTAGTAAGATTTCATCTTATTCTCAGAGGAAGTTTAAAGCATTAAAATTAGGTATTTTATTTTAAAAATAGGAATTGACATTTTGGTAAACAATGCTAGTGCGATCAGCTTAACCAACACACTGGAAACACCAACAAAGAGAGTGGATTTGATGATGAGTGTCAACACCAGAGGAACCTATCTTGCGTAAGTGGGGAGAGGAGAAGGTGGTAAAAATCTCCTGGTGTTTTCTTAGAGGAAATGTTTTAATTACAGTTTTTAACCTGATTAATAGTACTGTGTCGAATCTAATAATTTCTGTCACCTGTCATATCTAATGAAAGCTTAAATAATGTGCTGAAAATGAATGGTAGAAGTTTCTTCCATAGATCTGATGAGGTGGGCTGTGTTCTCTTTCTCCAAAGGAAATTTTCCATCAGTATATCAAAGGTCCCTGGGCTTCATAAAATTTCTAGTTATAGTTAGCTTTAGATCAATCTATATACATGGATGATTTGGGGGATTATTAGTATCAAACTTTCAATCTTAGTCTGATTGCTATTGCAATTTTGGCCATTTTACCTGCCACTAATTGAACAACACATGCTTAGGGAATGCAGATAGCCAAAGCAAAACCTGACTAGGAAGGAAATGCATTCCAAACCCAAATATAAATAATTTGAGAATTTTTAATTAGTTAAATTCACCAAGCCACTGCTTTGTTAGCACACAGTATTGACTTAATTGTACGTATTATTCATTATCTTTTCTATTTTGAAAGTGACTCTGCTGATGGTATTTATATGTATAGAGTAGTAGTATTTGCATGATAGGACTGACCACACTAACATATTAACAAAATCTTTTAACATGAAAATTATACCCGAAGCTTGTTCATAGGACGTCTTGCATATTGGCCTTGTGATCAACGTATGTATTTTGTTGAAATTGAACTCTATGCCTTCTGTGAGAAGATGGCTTCATGCCAGTCTACTCAGCTATTGACATTGGTAGTATTTGTCTTCACCATGTCACTGATGTACTTCATCTATAAATAGTATAATAATATTCCCTTCTTTTAGTTTGACACATGACTTCTACTTTGACCCCTTCCATGTCATAACACTCCTAATATGATACTCCTGTTAGCTACATTGTGGTAAATTTGGCTTCAGTTCCTGGGATGAGGCTGTTACAATCCAAAGCCTTCACACTGGAAACTTTGTTTTACACTTACATGCTTAGCTTAGCATGTGGCATTGCCAGGAATCTGGTCCAGAAAGAAACTGAAACACTGGTAAAGAAATCAGCTTGACACATTGATTCATTGAACTCCATCTAGTTCATCTGTTACCTCAGAATTTCAGTCATTTTTTAACAGTTTCAGTTTTGTGGTTGCAGTAAAAATTTTGAACCCAGTTAGGAAGAGGCCTAAGTTCAGTTAACTGCAGTCTGTCAGCAAAGGTTCTTTATCTTGTGTGTATACTTTTAGAGAGCAGTTATTGACTTACAATAGGACCTTGGGTTGTTTCAAAGACTCTGAAGATACATCTTGATTTAGGTAGAAGTTATTTAGGTAGTGTTATTGCTGGGTCAGAGGGCTTGCGCAGTTTATTAACTTTGGAGACTTATTTCCAAATGCCTTTTCAGAGTGGCTGGACTAATTCACAATTACAACATTGAATTAATGTAGTATGTATGTATGTGTGTGTGTGTGTGTGTGTGTGTGTGTGTGTGTGTATTTAAACTGTTTCTTGTAGTGGTGATATCACTTAACATAGCATTCCATGTATGAGTTCAAATTTTAATTTTACCTGATACTTGATACTTGGAATTACTGTGTGTGCAGTACAGACTGCATTGGGTCACTGGGGAGAAGCTAATTTTTTTTGTCTGTATGAAAAACTCTCACATCATTAGCACCATGCTTTCACCAGCTTTGGCTCATCTACTTGAATCCAAAATATGGGATCATAGGCTACTTGGTCCATCTTAGTGAAATTTATTTATTGTTCTCTTAATATTTTTGGAGAGAAAAATTTTAAAAATATGAAATTACTTATCTTTGACAGCACAACAGTACAGAGATGTCAGTGTGGATTCCTCCTTAATCTTTGGCTGAGAAAATTACTCAGTATTGGGAGAATACCACATCACTAATTCTTTATTTAAAAAAAAATTCCTTAACTTCTACTGTTATCCTTTGTTTCTTCCATCCCCTTTATTTTTTGGTCTACTTCTACCCCCTTTTCCTGATGAGCAAGCCATTGCTTGTTATAAAGAATGCAAAAGGAAGAGGGGAAAGCTAACCAACACATCCACTATGCCTAAGTATATATGCTATATTACATACTTAACAGTCTCCCACCTCCATATGAAGGAAGGGGGGACAATTCTTTCTCTAAAAGGAAATTAAATTACTGGGAGCAATCACTTCCTATTCCAGCTATTGTGTCTCACTGCTCTCCAATATTGAGGAAATCCTGCTTGGGTACCAGTTTAGAGAGTGCTCTTGGACTATTTAATTGCATGTTGACAGTAGTAGCCCATGGCAGTGGTATGATGAATTAACAGTACCTTTTGCTTTAGTCTAACAAGTTGGTTTTTATTTTCCTTAAGTTCGTGCTTTCCATGATAACTGGGATCCAGAAAAGTGAAATGACATGCCCAGATTATATAGTTAGTAAGTGGCAGAAGAGAAGCAAACAGTCCATCAATTTTGATGCTAAATGCTTTTTCAGCTATGCCACACTGCTTCTTTAAAATGGCTAGGAAAGACCAATAGATTATTCACTATCTTTTAGATTTGAGGTTTACTATAATAAATTTAAATTAAAATTATCCATACTTATTTAAATGGGAGTCACCCTGGCAATATTATTGAATCCGGATGATATCTTCTCCATGGGATTCCATGTTAGGAAAAGGTACACATCTTCCCTTTCTTTACCTGTCTGGGAGAACAGCCCTTTGGTTTGTAGCTGCAGGGACAGGGGATTGTACACCTGCCTTGGTGCACATTATAGATGTCTAGCCCTTCTAAAGGGTGCATCAGTTTTTGCCATTCTGTACATCTGGCTTCTCTGCTGCAAAGGAATCACATCCTTACACTAGCTTTAAAATATGCCTTGTGCAAGTTTGGCAGTTGCACTGTGAGTTGGCTTGGGAGTTCAATCTCTGAGAAGGAGAAAACGAAGAGAGAGGGAATCTCTTCTCAACTTTTAACTCCAGAAACAGTATTACTTAGATCCTCAGAGATAAAAAGTCTGTATGTGGTATATATCTTGAATATGGAGGGGAATATATAAAGTCCTCCATTTTTACCTGATTTATATTTTTATTATTCCAAAAGTTGATTTGTTATCCTTCACTTGAGTCCCTGGTATTTAGATTTTTAAATGTGTGCTTTCCCCTCCCCAGAACAGGCACTTCCTGTCATTTTTTAATGCAAATCTTATTACAGAGCAGCATGGATTCTATTTTTCTATATGTAAGTTAAAAGTAGCATTAGTATAAAGAATAATGCTTATTATTCTATAAAAGAGAATGTAGTTGTGAAAAGTGTACCTGGTCTAGTGAAGATGGGAGTGAGGGATGTATAGTTTGACAAATCAAAAGAAAGCCTGTTTTTGTGTTGTAAATCAAATGAGTTCTTCTTTTTATGAACATGAAAATATGATTATGCAGCCTAGGTTGGGTTTTTTTCCCCACCAGATGATGTTTTGAAGTTCACTTTCTCTCTTTAAATTAAAAAGTGGCCATGATTGCTTTCTCCCCAGTGCAACTAAAGCATACTTGAAAATCATACATATTATGCACAAAAAGCTTGTGCTTGCAATAGCAAGTTTAAGTCTTGATAGTTTAAAAAAATAATAGCTAACTGACTAAGGATTTTATGCTTTTAGGAAAAAGGAACAGATGCTCATTTGAAAATAGAAGTGGTCTAGATCAGAGGCTTGGAAAAATTGTAAAATATAAGAACCAATGTGAGAGAGGTTTAACATGGCTTGATTTTTAAAAATTGAACCAAATTCTATCATAGCATGAATAAGTTGTCTTTCCCTAGGTAGTGAATTAACTCTTTCAGTGCAGTGGTATATTATTTTGTAAATTGTAGCTCTAGTGTTGTATGATTACTACACACTGAGATGAAAAAATTCACTATAATTTGAAATGTAGGAGGAGACGTATATTTTTGGACATGGCCAATGTAGGAATTTGTTTTGCTTGACAATATTTATTTGTTATGAATGTTTTCTTTTTCATTTTTTTACCCTTCAGTTGAGAGGCACATGGGGAGAGAGACAATAAATGCTTGTAAAAAATAAATAATTTAAAATTTTACCGTACAATAGACAGATTGCTCCCTAGTACTAGTTCAGGTAAGGCTTGTTATATTCCAGTAAAAACTCCTGAAGAAAAAAAAATAGGAGACTGAACATAGCGTTATGGAACATGTTATCAAATATTTTCTCTTAAAATATTTTGTAGGATCATATATTGTCTAATCCATATCTATTCATTTGATGGATGAGGTAACTGAGGCAGAGAAGAAAAATGGTTTATCCAGGGTCACAGATAAGTAGCAAAGTCAAAAATTCAAACCCAGGACTTCTGACTCCATATCTGATACTCTTTCCGTTGCATAACGTATTTTTGTTGAAGCCATGTGTAGTATATAGGAAACCATATTCACCTTGTAACCTTATAGAATCATAAACTGGAAAAGATTTTACAAATGATCTAGTCCATTCATCTCAGATGGCTGGGAAAGGGGAAGAGGGGGGGACATGAGGAAACTTACATGATTTGTCTTAAGCCATGTGGCTAGTTAGTGCTAGAACCATGACCAGAACCCAAATCTGTGGCTCACTGCATCACATCATGGAGCTTCTATTGCAGGACCATATTCCAGGTGCTGTTATATTGTTGTATTTGACTGCTTTCTAGATGTGATCTAGGGTAAGTCACAGGTTGTGTTCCCTCATCATTAAAACAGTGTTGACAATATTTGTATTACTTCAGTCCTGGTAGCAGTATGAAAATAGTGTGAAAATCAAACAAGGTAATCTGTGAAAGCTCTTTGTAACTATAAAATGCTATATAAATGTAAGCTGTTAGTAATGATGATTATGTTGTTCCAAGAATTTTTCCGCTGTCCTGAATAATAAATATTTGTGCTGTGAAT
The DNA here is from genome assembly GCF_003287225.1 of Phascolarctos cinereus. Lineage (NCBI taxonomy): Eukaryota > Metazoa > Chordata > Mammalia > Diprotodontia > Phascolarctidae > Phascolarctos > Phascolarctos cinereus. Next base: position 203,638,724 of record NW_027555847.1, on the reverse strand, counting down.
CTCTTCCCCTTGAATGATACATAAAACTGTAGGAGAATTAAGTTTTTGATATGTGTGAAAATATTCAAGGAGTAAAAAAGATTATTTTGGTTTTTCTTAAAAGCAACAAACTTCAGATTTGTAGTTTTTTAAGGAGTTTAAAATCAGTGATGTGATTAAGTTTGAAAAGAGTAACCCAATATTAGATTTCCTGCACAAGGGTAGGCCATGTTGCTGGGCAGTGTAGCTGGTAAGAAATTCCTACTTCTACCTCTGCCCTAGAAATATATAAACACTAGTTTACCCCCACTGACCGGTGACCTAATGTCTCTTTAGGGTAGTCCAGTTCTGAATATATTTACTGTTATCTTTTTTTCTTTTAAATAGTATTTTATTTTTTCCAATTACATGTAAAGACAATTATTAACATTCATTTTTTGTTTTTACTTGTGTGTGTGTGTGTGTGTGTGTGTGTGTGTGTGTGTGTGTGGCAATTGGGGTTAAGTGACTTGCCCAGGGTCACACAGCTAGTAAGTGCCAAGTATCTGAGGCTGGATTTGAACTCAGGTCCTCCTGACTCCAAGGCCAAAGCTCTATCCACTACTGCCACCTACCTGCCCCTCTTTTTTGTTGTTGTTGTTGTTTTTGCTTTTTTAAACTCAGTTTTTAAATAAAATTTTGAGTTCCAAATTTTCTCCTTCTCTTCCTCCTTTTTCCTTCCCCTCTTTCCTCCCTAAGGTGGCAGACAATTTGATATGTTATATGTGTGCTTTCATGTAAAACATATTTCTGTGTTAGTCATGTTGTGAAAGAAGAAACAGAACAAAAGGAAAAAACTACCAAAAAAAAGTGAAAATAATATGCTTTGATCTGCATTCAGACTCCATCGGTTCTTTGGATGTATGTAGCATTTTCCATCATGAGTCTTTTGTAATTGTCTTGGATTCTCCTGTTAATCTTAAAATATAACCTAAGCAAAAATATCATGATATACATAGACAAGTGGTTGAAAGACTACTAACTTTATTTTTTTACTTTTGTTTGCAGATCAAAAGCATGTATTCCTTATTTGAAAAAGAGTAAAATTGCTCACATCCTAAACCTCAGCCCACCACTAAACCTGAATCCAATCTGGTTCAAACAACACTGTGGTAAGTATTAGAGAAAATAAGCCTAGTTGTTTCTGTTGGCTAATTTTTTTTTTTAGGCAATTGGGGTTAAGTGAATTGCCCAGGGTCACGCAGCTAGTGTCAAGTGTTTGGTCTGAGGTTGGATTTGAACTCGGGTCCTCCTGACTCCAGAGCTAGTGCTCTGTCCACTGCGCCACCTGCTGCCCCTCTGTTGGTTAACTTATTAAGCTTTTGAATGGTATTAATGAACCTAAAGTAAACTATGTATTAATACTTCAGATTGAATTATTTTTATCTGTAGAATAGATGTTGGTTTGGGAAGTTATATCTTCATTAAGAAGAATTGTCACGCAGGATAGAGCACCAGCCCTAGAGTCAGGAGGACCTGAGTTCAAATGCGGCCTCAGACATGTAACACACACTAGCTGTGTGGCCCTAGGCAAGTCACTTAACCCTGATTGCCTCACCAAAAAGCAAAAAAACCAAAACAAAACAAAAGCAAAAAAAGAATTGTCCCTTACTTGTAACTCTTAAAAGCAAACCTCAGGAGGAAAAGGGCACTTAAAACTTGATAATTATAGATGTGGCTCTTCCCATTCCTGGAATGCTTACGAAGTCTTTCTGTGTACATCCTACCTTCTAGTGCTTTCCATTCTAGAGTTATCTGCTTCACATGTGTTTTTTATATTCTAGTTATATATAGCTTCTCTCCTACAATGGAATGTAAGTTCCTTGAGGGAAGGGACAATTTCACTTTTGTCTTTGTATATCTAGTGCCTGGCGCATAGCAAGTGCTTAATAAATGTTAGGTTGATTGAGACAGGAAAGGAAACTATACTTCTCAAAAGAGATGATGTGAAATCAAGAGACACACATTGGTTACACTCTTGAGGGGAGCTTCATCCCTATCTAAGGTTCAGAGAAGAAAAACTGATAATTTTTATCTCTAATTCTTAGCCAAACTGCCAGGGTACTCTTGTTCATCCCACTAAGTTAGAAAAGATAAACTGTTCTTTCATTGAGGTGGCTAAACATTCTCAACCTATCCAAAAGAAAAATTTTCAATTTTATTAACTAGAGTGGCTAAACTAGTAATCTTTTAATCCTTTGTTATGAATATTTTCCTTTATATGAAGGTGACAGAATCGAGCCTTGAAATAAAAATGATAACCTTTTAAAAAGTGTTGGCCTTAGTATGAATAAGGGGAAATTTTCTTCTTCCTTTACTCTGTTGCATTAATATCCTTCTTACCTCTTCTCCTCTTACTTCTCTGCCTTTTAAACTCATTCTTTGAAATCTGTACCTTTGACACAACATATTAATGATTTCACATAAGAATAACTAATTACTGTGGTAGCACCACCATGCTTGGCATAGAAATCCTCGTGATGCTTATTTCATTTCAACTTACATTAGTAATAATTAGCATGGTACATTTCTTTTAAAAAATTTTTAATATCATATTTTTTCCCAATTACCTTTGTTTTTTACAATTTTGATTTCCCAATTATTTCCCACCCACTATTCACTCCCTCCTCATTGAGAAGGAAAGCAATTTGATAAGTCATATACCTGCTGTCATGCAAATCATATTTCCATATTAGTCATGTTGTGAAAGAAAATAGACAAAAAACGAAAACCAAGAACAATAACAGAAGTAAAAAAATACTTTAATCTGCATTCAGATTCCATCATTTCTCTGGAGGTGGGTAGAATTTTTCATCATAGGTCTTTCACAATTGTCTTGGATGTTTGTATTGCTGAGACTAGCTTTGTATAGCTGAGACAGTCACAGTTGATCATCATATATTATTGCTGCTATTGTGTACAGTGTTCTCCTGGTTCTGCTTACTTTGCATCAGTTCATGTAAGTTTTTCCAGGTTTTTCTGACAGCAACCTGCTCATCATTTCTTATAGCATAATAGTATTATCATGGTATATTTCTATTGGGGTATGAATATAGAGCTATAAAGGTTGAGACAATTTAGATCATAGATTAATTGGAATAAACAGCTTAGAAACTATTTTCTTAGTCACAATTTTCCCTAAAATGAGCTATCTTAATTTCTTTATTTGAAATTTTATAGTCAAGAGGCAGCATAAATAGAGACCTGGTGTCCGAGTCAGAAGGACTTGAGTTCAAGTACTGTCTCTGACACATGCTGGCAGTGTGATTCTGGACAAGTCCCTTAACCCCTCAGTGCCTCCAAGCAGCACTCTAAGACTAGACATTGCAGAGCATTTGCCAGTCTGCATTGGTGGGACTTTTACTATTTTTTTACATTGAAGATATGGACTAAATAAATAAAAATAGAAATATGTGGTCATTAATGTAGCTTTTATAGCAAAGGATGAGAAAAACCACATTTTTTAACAATCCATTTTAAATTATTCTTTAGAATGTTTCAATTCAATTAGTAATAAATATGAACTAGTTCAAAGCCTTCTGAAAAAAGTGTTAGACTATTTTTACTTCCAACTCTTATTTTGTACTATTTATATTCTTCAGAAGCCTAAGCAGATAGATGTGTCTTAGAAAAGGACCAGTAGAAGGAAATTGATTGTATAACTCTGGATTGATTGTCTTAAGATTTATTTTTGCTCTCTTAAGATTTGTTTTTGCTCTTTTTCAGCTTATACTATTGCTAAATATGGCATGTCTATGTGTGTACTTGGAATGGCAGAAGAATTTAAAGGAGAAATTGCTGTCAATGCTTTGTGGCCTAAAACAGGTGTGTTCAATTTTTTTAAAAAAAATCCATTTTTGGTCAAGACATTTCTATTCTCAATACGTACTTTGTTGTGGGGTAGAAGGTTGGTTCACCTGTTAGCAAATGAAAATTGTCTTAACTTTTGGATCTACCACATTTTGTGGAGTAGATCGCGTACATCTTTTTCTTTTTTCTAGAGGGTAATATTTGTTTTGGAGTAGTTTTTTTTTCCTTTTTGTTTTGGAGTGATCTTCTCCTATCCTTGACTTTGAAATGTATTTCCATATCACTTACCGCTGCATTGAGACTTTCTCCTCTTTGGGTTTATGTGACACTGCTTTCTCCTGATTTTTCTACCTCTCTGCACACCTGATTCTTCCAGGTCTTTTTCTGTAGGATCTTCATGTATGTCTTGCCAACCTAAGTGTCAGTGTACCCTAGAGCTCTGTCTTGTGTGCTCCTCTGTCTCTGTATTCTCTTTCATTGATCTCTTCAGCTTGAGTTTATTACCTCTATGCAGATGACTCCCAAATCTACATATCCAGCCCTCAACTCTCTCCTGACCTCTAATTGCACATCTCCAGCTACGTGCTGAACATTTATTTCTATGTGACTTTCCCCATCAACATCTCAAACTCAGCATATCCAAAATTTAACCCATTATGTTTTCTCCTAAACACTTGAATTTATACAATTATAGACTGAGATCTAGAAGAGGCCTTAGAGGTCATATGTTAGAACTTCTTCATGTTTACAGATGAGGAAAGTGAGGCTCATGGGGGAAATTGAATTGCCCAATTGAATTGACCACAGAAGTGATAAGGTGGCAAAAACTAGGATCTGATTCCAGGTCTTCTGACCTGGATCCAATGTTCTTTCTGCTACACCATGCAGCCTTCCTCCCTTGCTTGTAATTTCTCTTTTTGTCAAAGCCACCAACATCTTCCGATTAACACAAAGGTTCACAGCCTCAGGGTCATTCTCAGCTCTTCATTCTCACCGTCATATCTAATCAGTTGCCAAGTCTTTTTGATTTTACCTCTACAACATCTCTTATATCCCATCCTCCATCTCTCCACTCATTCAGCAATTACCCTGGTTCAACTCTTGTGATCGCTTCTTACCTGGAATCTTATGGTAACCATCTTTTGGGTCTTCCTGAGCCTCATTTTCCCCCCTCCACTCCATCTTCCATGCAGCTGCCAAAATGATATTTTTAAAGCACACATATGGCCATGTTACTTTCTCCTTCAGGATATTTTGGTGGCTCCTTATTGCCTATAATTTAAAATATAAAACTGTTATTTGGAATTTAAAACCCTTCCCAGTCACTGGAGCCTCTTTGCATCTTTTTTACATATTACTGTTTTTCATCCTCTCTCTGCTCTAACCATATTGGTTTGCTTGCTCTTCCTTGTACAAACATTCCACTTCCTGTCTGTCTCCATGCCTTGTCCTCCATGCCAGGAATGCTCTCCTTTACCTCAACCTCTTAGAACCCCCAGCTGTAAGGCTTAGTTCAAAAGCCTGTTCCTATAAGAGACCTTTAATAATTTTCCCGGTTGTTAGTGTCCCTCTACACATGCCCTGAAATTACTATGTATTTATTTTGCATATATATTGTATTTACTTATCTTTGAATATGTTTTATTCCCTTTTCATCTATGTCCCCAGTCTCTAGCACAATACGTAGCATGGAACATACAGTCCTTGCCCTCAGAGAGATATAGCAGGACTCATGAAGCAACATTATAATTAATCATTATCAGGGTTTGCTGGGATTCATTTTTGGGGGAGGGATCAAGGAAATTATTTGCATAAGGCGGTAGATATACAGAAAGTACTTGTCTCCATTACTATTCTGTCTTACATTCTTAATTTCTATCTAAGTGGAAGACTCAACTGTTTCCCTAACATATATCTTAAATCAGAAAATTTTCTAATGGTCTAGTCTGAAGATTTTAAGAACTGAGGTAAAGTCCAAAAGCTATATGGTGAAAGAGCTTTAACAAAAGATTCATTTGCAAGTGAAGTAAGGACTTTGGTCTTCTCCATCCTCTATCAGTAGTAGTCAATCTAGGCATGCTTCCAGAGTATGAAATTTAGCAGCAAAATACAAATGAAACTGCACAATTAATAGAACCCAGTTTTTCCTTAACTAGAACTAATGAGGGGCACTTTGATACTTTCATTACTCCCATGTCCCAGTAGCAGGAGAGAGCATACTATATAGTCGTTGTTGAAAGAGTTGCCTGCCTTAGATCTGAAGATGTGAGCAAGTATCCACAAAAGTGAGTTTAGGAAATAGGAACCACATTAGGGGCTCTGAGAGTTCTGAAAGTATGAAGACTAAACCAATTTAAGATCTTTGAGACTATATTTCTTTAGGCCTTGAATGTCCCCTAAAGGATCACCACATGGTGCCCCAAGAGGAGATCCAGTAGGATGTATAACAACCTGTAAGCAAGGACTGCAAAGGTTGTATGACTCAGGCTAAAATGTTATCATTTTTTAAGACTGAATTTTTTTATTTGTTCCTATTGGCACCTACTTCATTGATTCACTGTTGTGATTTATCCACAGAAATAAAGTCAAGCCTTCCTTTAGATTGACAAAGGACATATTGAGTCCAGATCTGTAAGCTGTAACAGAGATGACCAAAGAGCTATCTGAACTCATTTCTCTAGTTATTCTTTAAAAAGTCTCAAGTTTTAAGTTGATGACCGCTAAAGTTCATTAGTTTTATCACAAATTCTTATTTTCTACTCCACAAATCATCAGTAAGCACACAGTTGTTGATGTGTGCTTTTGAGAACTAATTCTGTAACTAGTTTAACTTGTTTGCTTAGCTATGCTGCAGAATCTTTTGTTGAAGGCTGCTTCTCTCACAGCTCCTTATTTGATCTTGGTTACATACAAGTGTCTTCTTTGTGAAATGTGTCTTTTCCAAATAACATTTAAAAAATTTTAACTTGACAATACCTTTCTTTTTTGGAGCCATTTTAAGAAATCTCCGTCAAGACAGAATATAATAAAGCATTTATAGGATAATTTTGCTGTACTTTATTAAGGGGTGATGATGAATTAGTGAACTTCAAATATTTTGGTTTAAAAAGATTTTTGGTTTTAATGTACTTTTATTGCAGTCATCTTCTGCATTTCTTTTTCTTAGTCTGAATTTAAAAAACAAAATTAAAAAACAAGCAAACATTTCTATATATATTGTAAACCACAAAAAGAGGATTCTATGAAGCCGTGATCTTCCATTTCACACTAATTGCTTTTTAAAAATGAACTATAGTAAATTTTATGGATTACCTTCTTTTCTGTAGAAATTTTTTAATGTGACATTGGCCTTTTTTTGCCACCATTATTGCTAACCCCTACTATGAGAAAGAAAGGAAAAATATCAACCTTTGTAACAAATAATTATAATAAAATAAATTAATCCATGCAGCGACCATGTCCAAAAGTGTATGTCTTTGAACCTCATATTAATCATTTCCCTGTCAAGAGGTGGGTAATGTGATAGATTATTGGATTGCTAGAGATATTGTTGGTCTTTACTTTGGTCAAAGTTCTTAGTTGAGTCTTTCAAAATAGTTTTTCTTTACCACATTGTTGTCCTTGTATAAATTGTTCTTCTGGTTCTGCTTATACTACCTAGGATTTTCTGAAATGATCTTTTTCATAATTTCTTGTAGTTCGATAATATTCCATTACATTCACATACCACAATTTGTTCAGCTATTCCCCAGTAGTTTAAAAGGCAATCTGAAGTACCATTCTTAGATTCCAGTTCTTTTCTTTCTCCTCACCCTCCTCCCATTTTAATGTCTTCAGGATCAGAAAGTTTGTTTCATTTATGACTGTTCCTTCCCTGGTATTATATTCCCTGTTTTTTAAAAATTCAATTTGAACTTAAATACATAAAGAAAAAAAAAAGACCATTTTCATGTACTTAGCACGACATATAAAGAAGATTTTCTATAGAGCCATGAATTTACATTTCACACTGTTTACTTTTTTTGAAAAACTGTATGAGTACTACACATCATTTTTAAAGCTGCTCTGCTTTCTTTGCTTCCTATGAAATTTTTTTTATTTTCCACTGTGTACTTTTTACATTTTTTTCCTTTCTTCCCTACCCCACCCTAGAGATAGTTATTATTAGAAGCAAATGTGTGTGTGTGTGTGTGTGTGTGTGTATAAAAAACCATCTATTTATCAGTTCTTTCTCTGGTAACAGGTACCATCTTCCTTCATAGGTCCTTTGTAGTTGATTTGAGTATTTGTAATACTTAAAATGACTTGGGTACTCAGAGTTCTTAAAACAATATGGCTTTACTGTATACAACATTCTTTGGTTCTGGTCCTTTTAGTCTTCATTATTTTATACAAGTCTTTCCATGGTTTTCTAAAATCAATGAGCTCATCATTTCTTGTAGCACAGTAATATTCCATCGTGATTATATTCCACAATTTGTTTAGCCATTCCCCAATTGATGGGCATCCCTGCAATTTCCAGTTCTTTGCCACCACAAAGAGAGCTGCTATAAATATTTTAGAACATACGGATTCTTTTCCTTTTTCTCTAATCATCTTGGAAAACAGACCTAGGTCAAAGGGTACAGACAGTTTAATAACGCTTTGGGCATAATTCTAGCTTGCTCTACAAAATGGTTGGATTAGTTTGCCGTTCCACCAACAATGAATTAGTGTGCCACTTTTTCCACATCCCTTCCAACATTTGTCGCTTTCCTCTTCTTTAACCAATCTGATAGGTGTAAAATGATATCTCAAAGTTGTTTTAATTTGCATTTCTCTAATCATTAATGATTTAGAGTATTTTTTTCATATGATTATAAATTGTTTTGATTTCTCTATCAGAAAACTTGCCTGTTCATATGCTTTGACATTTATCAATTAGGGAATGACTTGTTTTCTTATGTAGATTTGACAAAGTTCTTTATATATTTTAAATATGAGACATTTATCTGAAAAACGATCTATAAAGTTTTTTTTACCAGTTTTCTGCTTTCCTTCTGATCTACATTGGTTTTATTTGTACAAAACCTTTTTAATTTAATGTAATCGAAATTATCCATTCTACACCTCATAGTGCTCTCTATCTGTTATTTATTCATAAATTGTTATCCTGTCCACCAGTCTGATGGGTAATATGTTCCATGTTCTTCTAATTTTCTTTATATTTGATATTTAGGTCACGTATCCATTTTGACATTATGTTGGTAAATGGTTTAAATGGTCTATGGCCAATTTCTTTTTTTTCTTTTTTTTTTAGATAATTGGGGTTAAGTGACTTGCTCAGGGTCACACAGCTAGTGTCAGATGTTTGGTGTGAGGCCAGATTTGAACTCAGGTCCTCCTGACTTCAGGGCCAGTGCTCTATCCACTGAGCCACCTAGCTGCCTCTATGCCCAATTTCTGCCAGACTGCTTTTCAGCTTTTCCAACAATTTTTACCAAATAATGAATTCATATCCCTAAAACTTAAGTTTTTACACTTATAAATATAATCATTTGCTGCTGTTTATTGTATGTCTACTCTTTTCCACTGATCTTTCTCTTAGCTCTAGTACCAGATAGTTTTGATAATTACTGCCTTATAATATAGTTTGAAATCTGGTACTGCTAAACGACCTCCCTTTTTGTTTTTTTATATTAGTTCCTTTGATATTCTTAACCTTTTGTTCTTCCAAAGGAATCTTGTTATTGTTTTTTCTAACCCAATAAAATAATTTTTTGGCAATTTAATTGAGATGACATTGAATAGATAGATTAGTCTAGGTAAAATTGTCATTTTTATCATATTGGCCCTGCCTGCACATGAACTATTAATATTTCTCTAATTATTTAAATCTGATTTTATTTGTATAAAAATTTTTTATAATTTTGTTTATATAGTTCCTGGGTTTGTTTTGGTGCTGTAATGCCAGGTAATGTCTACAGTTATATTAAATGGAGTATTTCTTACTACCTCTTCTTACAAGGTTTTGTTGGTGAAATAGGAGTGCTGATGATTTATGTATGTTTATTTTATATCCTGCTACTTTGCTAAAATTATTAATTGCTTCAACTAACTTTTTAATTGAGTCTGCTGGATTTTCTTTTTCTTTTTTTTTCTTTTTTTTTTGGTGAGGCAGTTGGGGTTAAGTGACTTGCCTAAGGTCACACAGCAAGTGTCTGAGGCAGGATTTGAACTCAGGTCCTCCTGACTCCAGGGCCAGTGCCCTGTCCACTGTGTCACCTAGCTGCCCCATAATTTTCTTTCTCTATTTTTACTCCTCCTGGTTTAGGTATCAACAACATATTTGTCTTATAAAAGGAGTTTGGTAGGACCACTTCTTTGACTCTTATTCTAAATAATTTATTTAATATTGGAATTAGTTGGTCTTTAAATGTTTGGTATAGATGCCCTCTTAACCCCTTTTCCCCATGCTTATTTCTGCATCAGATTGTGCGTACGTGTGTGTGTGTGTGTGTGTGTGTGTGTGTGTGACTACCCTTTATCAGTTTCAAATAAGTGACATTCATCTGATGCCTGTTCATTCACCCCTTTCTCTATGTTTCCATATTCCTCTCAAATACTCCAGTTATGAAAAATAGAAAATTTTACCCCCTTCTTCCTTCTCTCTATACTAGTCTATTTCTTTCTTTTACACCTTCACTTCTCTTTTCATTTCATAAAACCCTTAGAACAGAACTAATCTACCCCAGGACTTCTCTCTTATTACTAACTCTATCAATACCCTTTAAAGAAAATAAGGCTCTGAAGAGACATTTGTTTCTTTCCTGCCTATATCATCATATAGCTCCCTCTAGTTGGCTCAGATAAATTTACCTTCCTAGGTTTTTCTTGCCTCTGGTATTTATATGTCAAAGTTCTCACTCAGTTCTGGTTTATCAGAAATACTTGAAAATGCTCTTTTCCAATAAAGGTCTTTTTTCCTCTGAAGGATTATACTCAGCTTAGCATGGTTATTCTTGCTTGTTAACATATCTCTTTTGCCTTTTAGAATATTACATTCCAAGATCTTTTCTGGTTTTTAGAAGAAGTTACCATATCTTGTGTGATCTTGACTAAGTATTGGTACTTGAACTGTTTCTTTCTGAATGTAATGTTTTTAGTTTGACTTGAATGTTCTGGCTTTGACATTTCTGGGACTTTTCCTTTTGGGAGGTTATCAGTAGATTCCTTCTATCTCTTCATTTTGGTTCTAATACAGGCACACCTCAGACATATTGAGGGTTCAGTTCCAGACTACCTCAACAAAGACAATATCACAATAAAGCAGGTCACACAAATTTTTTGCTTTCCCAGTGCATATAAACGTTATGTTTACATTATACTGTAGTATATTAAATGTGCAATAGTATTATGTCTTTAAAAATATATACCTTAATTTAAAAATACTTTATTGCTAAAAACAAATGCTAACCATCATGTTATCTTTTTGTTGGCTTTTTGCCTTGATGTTGATGGCTACTGGATGAGGGTGGTAGTTGCTGAAGGCTGTAGTAGCTGTGGCTGTTTCTTCAAATAAGCAACAATGAAGTTTTCTGCATTGATTGACTCTTCCTTTCACCAAAGATTTCTCTGTAGCTTGCAATGCTGTTTGATAGCATTTTACCCACAGTAGAGCGTCTTCCAAAATTGGAGTCAGTCCTCCCAAACTCTGCTGCTGCTTTATCAGCTAAGTTTATGTAATATTCTTTAACATTGTTGTGTCTCAAGGAATAGAAAGGCCTGAGAAGTGGGAGAAAGATAAGGGAACAGCACGTCGGTGGAGCAGTCTGAACAGATGGCATTTTTCTATAAGCTCGCTGTCTTATATGGACACAATTTGTGGTGCCCCAAAACAATTAGAATAGTAACATCAAAGATCACTGATCACAGATTGATATAACAGATATGATAATAAGGAAAAAGTTTTAAATATTGCAAGAATTACCAAAATATGACACAAGGACATGATGTGAGCACGTGCTGTTGGAAAAATAGCACCAATAGACTTGCTTGATTCAGGGTTGCCATAATCTTTCAATTTGCAAAAAACACAATATCTGCCTAGCTCAATAAAATGGCAATAAAATGAAGTGTTGTTGTAGATCTGGGCAGTTTTCATTTGTGATTTCTTGAAATAGAGCATCCAGGTCTTTTAAAAAATGTATGTGGTTTTCAGGGAGTTCAAAGATTCTTAAGTTATCTCTTTGTCCTGTTTTTTTAGGTCAGTTTTTTACATCAAATGTCTTACATTTTGTTCTTTTTTTTTCTTTCCAATCTTTTGCTTTTGTTTTAATAATTCTCATGGAATCAATTAATTGATTTCTTTTTGGTTTATTCTGGCTTCAAGGATTCCATTTATTTGGTAAGTTTTACCACTTTCTCTTCTAAGCCACTGATTCCTCTTCTGGTTCATTCTTTGAGAATTTTTATTTCATTTTTTAATCTCTTCATTCATTCCATTTATGTATTCATGCAGTCCTTATGGAAATTCCTTTTTTTTTTCTCTGAGTCTTTGCTTGCAGTTCCTTTGCAGTTAGAGTTGCGGTAATTTTGGTAGTGGTTATTTTTCTTTGGTTTACTCATCTCTTCAGCTTTAGTTACTGAATTGGGGCTCTGCCCCTGCACTGAGCTTTTGGATGTGATGGTCAGTCTTGCTAAGCTTGTCCTGGATCCTCTGACCTCTACTTCCCCAGGTTGCCTTCCTTCCCTCCCTCTTTGAGGTTCAAAGTATTAGAACTTAAAGAACTTCTGTAGCATCTCAGGAGAGTGTGTTAGGGACCTCAGATTCCCCGGGCCTGGATTTTCCCAAGCTAAGTGTTGAGGCATCACATTGCCAACTTGCCAACTGCTCCTCCCTGGGAGAAACTTCCACTCTTGCTGCCTTCTACACCAAAACCTCACAAGCTACGCATACATTGTCACTGGTTGCACTAGTACTCTGTGTGTTGGAGGAGCCTTTCTTTCCTTTTGCTTTTGGGTGACTTTTGTGTCATTCTGGTATAGAAGGTGTCACCATAGCTTATCATTGTATTTCTTGATCACTTTTAGTCTGTTGTGAACTTCAGAGTTTTGCTGAAGTAAGTTTGTGTGAGCTGGGAGACCTGCCTGCCTCCTGTTCAGGCAGCCATCTTGGCAGAAAGTACCCTTATGTCCTTAATCTTTCTAACCTTAATTCCTTTTCTATAAAAATGAGTATTTTTTTTAAAAAAATGGGTATAGTACTTATACCATCTCCTTCAGGGATGTTGTGAGGATTCAGCACAATGTATAGCATTTGCAAACCTTAAAGCATATTATAAATGTTAGTTGTTATTTTTGTATCTTGTACAATACTAATTGAATAATTACTGTAAAAGCAAAATTTGAGAGCAGTCTCTTCTGTTTTCAGTGACAGTCCTGTTCTCTTCTACTCCATCTTTCATATTCAGAATGGAATTCTGAACATACATATTAAAGTGTCCTTTTCAATCAACCCTTTTAGGTAATATCTCAAGTTAATTTTTAAAATGGTACTGAAAAAACCCTTTGGGTTTTATTTAGGATGGAGATCAGGATTAGATACTGAAGGTGAGAAGGAAGAAGGATGGGTGTTTAGTATGGAGAAAGGCCACATCTGAAGTAGTGCAAAGTCTTATTTGTAAAATGTTTTCAAAGAAGTATAGTTTATTACTATTCTGGCTCCAAATTATTAAAGTTAAAGCATATATCCTTCCTTGATGTTAGCAAATAGTAAAATACAAAAATATGAAATTACATGTACCATCAACCATCACTGTATTACACAATTTTGTCTTTTTTTTTTTTACTGGAATTTACAAATCAGAGAGGGAGCATGGGCCAGCTCTTACATTCTGTTTGTGTGGCTTGATTTTGTGTGCTTTGTGTGTTATTTTTCTGCCTTGCAGCCATACATACTGCTGCTATGGATATGATGGGAGGAGCTGGTGTTGAAAGCCAATGCAGAAAAGCTGACATCGTTGCCGATGCTGCATATTCCATCTTCAGTAAACCAAAAAGTTTCACTGGCAATTTTATTATCGATGAAAATCTATTAAAGGAAGAAGGAATTAAAAATTTTGATGTCTATGCAGTTAAACCAGGTAAAGTTTATGTTTTTTAAAAAGTTGATGGGAATACTATCTGTAGTCCTTTAAAAGTCAGATTATATTACTAGAATCAGCCTGGAATTTTAGAGTTGGAAGAGGCCTTGGTAATTATCTAGCCCACCATATGCTCAAAAGAATAATTATCCAACCTCTGTTTGAAGACCTCCATTGAAAAGGAACCCACCATCTTCCAAGATAGCCCATTTCATTTATTTAATGACTCTGGTTGTTAGAAAGGTTTATTTCTGACAAGTTTAAATTTGCTCCTTCGCAGCTTCCATGTATTGTCTCAGGTCAACCCTCTGGGTCCAAATAGAACAAATCCAATTCTTCCACATAATATCCCTTCAAATACTGGAAGACAGCTATCAAGCCCCTCCTCATTTGTCCCTTCTCCAACCTAAACATCACAATTCAAATTATCCAAAATAAAAAATAAAGGCTAGTTTTTTACATTGGTCTCAGATTTTTAAAATGGAGACTTTGTTTAGTAATCTTACATTGGAAAATCTGCTTTTTCCAAACCTTTTAGGGCTGTGAAACCTTTCTGAAAATGTCTTTCATATGTACTATATTGTTGGGGAAGGACAAGATTGTTGTGGCAGTCAGAATGATGGTCTGCTACCTCATGTGATTTGCATATCCCTGTGAAGACCTCTCTGCCTTAATCTGTATCCCCCATTCTCATGCCTTGTTTAAGAATTCTACCCCTTAGCTCTTTTAGATATAGGAGGCACTCAGCAATAGCACTTCTAGGGCCATATCCCAAAGAAATCATACAAATGGGGAAAGGACCCACATGTACAAAAATATTCATGGCAGTTCCTTTTGTGGTAGCAAAGAATTGGAAATTGAGAGGATGCCCATCAATTGGGGAATGGCTGAGCAAGTTGTGGTATATGAATGTGATGGAATACTATTGAGCTATAAGAAATGATGAACAGGCTGATTTCAGAAAAACCTGGAAAGACTTGCATGGTCTGATGCTCAGTGAAGTGAGCAGAACCAAGAGAACGTTGTACACAATAACAACCACTTTATGCAATGACTAATATTGATAAACTTAACCCTATTCAGCAATACAAGGATCTAAGACATCTCCAGAGGCCTCGTGATGGAAAATGCTATCTGCATCCAAAAAACTATGGAAGTTGAATTGCTATATTTTTTTTCTCTTCTGTTGAGTTTTGTTTCCTCTTTCTGATGGTTCCTCCTATTGGTTTTAATTTTTTCTTACAACTTCACTAATGTGAAAATATGTTTAATAGGAATGTAAATGTGTAGCCTGTATCAGATTGTGGGCCATCTTGGGGAGGGTGGTGGGGAGGAAGGGGGAGAAAAATTTTCAACTCAAAAGCATGTGGAAGTGATTGTTGATAAATCAAAATAAATTAATAAAAATAAGAAAATAAAATAATAGATATAGGAGGCACTGTGGCTTATATATCAGGTGCTCAGGTGTTCAGTCAATTGGATTTTAAGACTTTGTGGTCATTGAGACATTCTCTATTAAGTTATTTAGCAATTGGTTGGTCAATCAACAGGCATTTATTAAGCACCTAATCTATGCTGGGCTGTGCTAAATTCAGGGCACTTCTAGGAAAAAATAATGCATTAAGCAATATTTGTTATTAGCATCTTATTGGGGAATTAGTTTATCATTGTATTTTCTAGTCATGTCCACTAGCCAAGAATAAACCTCTCTAGGAATGGGACATAAGATCAATATCGTCAATTTTTGTGGAATTCTTTTCATTTATTTACCTATTTGTTTTTGGATTACCTTTTTTAGGCCACCCTTTATTACCAGATTTCTTTGTGGATGAATACCCTGAAATGGTTACCAAGGAAGTGGAAAAACAAGGTAAGGTGATGATTTTATTTTCTATAGGTTTGTAATGATAGGAATATATATAGAGATATATCTATATCTCTATAGATATAGATATATAGATATATAGATATACACATATATATATACATATGTATGTATATATATATGCATATATGTACACACACACATATATATGTAGTCTAAAATAAAATAATTGCCCTCAAAAAGTGATACCTGCTTCGCTGTGAAAGCTCTTGATAAGTTAAAGTATAGGATAAATAATTAGGATCCTTTAAATCCCACCCCCAGTCTCCCAGACAAAGAAGGGTTTTATTTTCCTCCTACCGGCTGCAGACAGAAAAAAGCCAGAGACCCTTAATATTATCCTTGCAGCCATTTAAAAAAATTATTGGAAAATTCAGTTCAATTCAACTCAACATTTATTAAATGCCTACTGTGTGCTGAGCACTGTGCTAGGCTCTGGGAGAGATGCAAAGTTGAGATAAGATAAGGTCCCTGCCTCTTGGAGCTTGCAGTCTAGTAGGAGGATATGACAGGTATGAAAATAACCACAATAGAAAATGCACATTATAAGTACATAAGGGAGGTACAAACACAGTGCTCTTTATAGCATCACAATTAGCTTTTGTTTTTCTTTCTATTATTGACTCTTTAAATGTTGCTTTATTTTGGAGAAGAATTGGTTAACATCAGAGTATGTTGGAGCGTTGTTATAACACTGTTCTCAGGGTCAATACCATGGGACAGGTTAGGTAAAGTATGCTGATAATGAGGTTTAATTGTAACTTATTTTAAAAAGAAACCTAAATAGATCCTAGAGGGACCCCATCCCCCCTGCTAAGTTCTCTCCAGTGAAGAGTTATAACAAGTTTCCAGTATACTAGTTTTTCCTGATTTCTTCCCTAGTTAGAACTTGGACATCTGGTATTCAGAAGGAGAAAGTTCTTTCAAGTAACCAGTTTCCAGGTAAACGTTCAGGTAATGAGTGCTTTTGCCATCAGAATTGTAGGGTATCCAGTGTTCACACAATTGAGAGGCAGTGTGGTGCAGTGGATAGAGAGCAGGACTTGGAGTCAGCAAGACCTGCCGGGTTCAAATCCTGCCTCAGACACTTGCCGACTTTGTGATCTTGGGCAAGGCACTGGACCTCTCTGGGCCCCAGGTCCTCATCTGTAACATGGAGGGGGTTGGACTAGGTGCTCATTAAGGTCCCTTTCAGCTCTAAATCTGTGACCCTATGACTTAACTTCTCTGAGCCTCACTTTCCTCATCTGTAAAATGAGGATTTTCATAGCAGTTACCTCACAGGATTGTTGTATGGATCAAATGAGATAGTATAAGTGCTTCATAAACCTTAAAGCACTTTGTAAATATCAGCTATAAATGTAATTATTATTCACTGAAGTATTCGGTATTCACACATTCGAGACTGTGTTGATTTTAGAGCTTTCCTTCCTCCTTTCCCTTCTCCTGCAACACGTCAAAGGAAGCCCCCTTTGCAAAAGCAGGTATTACTCTCTTGTTTGTTTTGGAAGGCCAAGTCTGTTTTTCTGCCAGTGGGTAAATTTTATTTTTCTATTTGGTCGAGACCTGGGATTCATTGCATCACTGTAAGGAACTCCCAGCATGGAAACCCTCCACTGATACTGATGGGTAACTCTTCTGTAACTTTTTAGTCTTAGAGAGTTGCCTTGGGCCAACTGAGAGGTTAAGTCACACAACTAGTGTATATCAGAGGCAGGACTTGAACCTAGTTCTTCCAGACTCCAAGGCCAGCCCTCTATCCACTATGTCCTGCTGCCTCTCAGTGTGGGGTGGGAGTGGGTGGGGGAGCTATATCTTATCTCAACTTTGCATCTCCCAGAACATAATTGGGCACTTAGTAAATGTTGAGTTGAATTACTAAACTGAATTTAAGCATTTTGTTGTTTCCTCCAGTTGATAGGTGGTGGTGATATCATAGGGAACCTATTAAACAAAAGCATCTCAGAACTATTTCTAATCATTCTCTGAGTGACTGGTGTCTTCAAATGGAACAATCTGGGGGTATGTAAAGTTATTAGATGTTATCATTTTATTAATCTTCTAGTGTCCATTAGATGGGCTAAGTAATGCACTTTAGGTCACAGGCTTTGGTAAAATTGTAAACCTAGGTTTGCATCATATTATACAGTGTTTGATAGGTATCTGTTTAACTAGTGCTTAATGTTTGGCCTTATGTTGCTGAGTTTTCAAGTGCAAAAAATGCCACCTTTCCAACAGATGCAGCTCCAACAGCAAAAGATTTGAAACAGTATCTACAACAACCAAAATTAGCTGCTGGAGCAGTTGAAGAAACATTTAAAATTCTTAAGACAGCTCTCAGTGAAGATATTGTGAAAGCTACTCAGGCAATTTATCTATTTGAACTCTCTGGTAAGGATAAATTCTATTAACTTTTGCTTTTAATTCAATTTAGCAAATATTTATTGAACATCTATTTTAAGTGGAAGAAAGTCAAGAACATTAGTAATATCCTTGATAATTAGTTATGGTTGGATTGCCTGGTACTTTTAAACCCCACTTGACATATCTTCATTTTTCAAAGGAAGACTTACTGCTTTAACCAACTATTTCCTGGCAAGGTTGTTTTGGTTTTTGCCTCTAAGAATTGGGGAATACAAAGTAAACTACTGAATTATAAGGCAGAAGCCAGTTTTGGGGGACAGAAAAAGAAGTAACTTTTAGTCTTCTAAATAGGATGTTATGTTGTTGATAAGTAGTGTTAATAAAAAGTCAATTTGTGCAGCTATATTCTAAAATATTAAACTCCTGTATCTCTTTTTAGTCCATTGTCAAGTTTGATAAAGACAATTTTTATGACTTTATATCGTACATAGGTGAAGATGGTGGAACTTGGTACCTTGATCTTAAAAACAATGGTGGGAGTGCTGGGTCTGGACAGCCTAGTGAACCAGTAGATGTGGTATTGACCATGACCACTAGTGATTTTGTGAAAATGTTTTTGGGTGAGTTCCCAAATAAGTCCATCTCATGTGTTGTATATGTGTATATGTGTGTGTGTTTTAAGCTAGTATGAATATAATCTTATTTTAAAGTGTATGCTTACTCTCTTCCTTAGTAATCAAAGATACAAACTTTTTAAATCTAGAGTTTCCATGAATCTTGAGCAACTCCTTACATTGCAGATTAGTTGCCAAATTATCCCTACATTTCCCTGTTCCTATACTTACTGCTGCCACTGCCATAGCCATTTTCCTCACAGTACTGAACTCTACCTGGGTAACACAAGAGTGAGTTGGAAATCAACTTTTTTTTTTGTGTTACTAGCAAGCAGTTATTCAGGGGAACAGAGCACTGGAGACAAAGACCTATAGTCTTAAAAAGAATTCTTACACTTGATTCATTACTGGTAGCCAGAAGGAAATTATCTGTTTTCAATAGCAACGTGATCAACAAAAATGTTGAGCTTAAGCCCAGGACTGTTTATGGAGAAATAGGAATTTTGGAGGGAACATTCAGATATGGCTGCTTCCGTGATAAAGAACACCACAATTCCAGTCTTTCTTTGAAACTCCTGAGCTGCTTCTGCTAGTCCACCCATTTATATCTGGGACCAACAGAAAAGTCCCTTAGGAGGTGATTTAATCTAGGATCCATTTTAGAGGTGTACCAGAAAAAGTAAGTTATGTCCTGTACACTAAAGCCATGTGTTTATGTAACAGCAAGAGTCTCCAGGTTGTATGGAGGACTTCCACAATTAGAGCTCAGGCAACTTCAGACGCTAATTAAAATAATACTATAATTGACAGGTCCAGTTCCGTTTATTTTAGTTCAGCAAATAGCTCTAGGTGCTGAGGACAAAAGTGAAACCCCCTGTCCTCAAGGAGCTTAAATTCTACCATCAGTAAACATGTACACAGATAACTAAATAGAATATATATACAAAATAAGTTCAAAGTAATTTTGAGAATCGGAGGTATCACTCTCAATTGAGTGAGTCAGGAAAGACTTCTTGTGGGAAGTAACATTTGAGCTGAGGTTTGAAGGAACCTAAGGATGCGAAGAGGTGGAAATGAGGAAGGGAGAGCACTTGTGCAAAAATGCAGAGATAGGGAATGGATTGTCGTCTACAAGGAACAATAAATGTGGCCAGTTTTGGCTGGATCATGAGAGACGATAAAATTTGTTCTAGAGGCAATAGGGAGCCACTGAAACTTTCTGAGGCAGAGAAACAGCATAGTCAGATGACCTAGGCTTTTGGAGGATGGATTGGAGAGAGGAAAGGAGAGACTTGAGGCAAAGAAACCAATTAGGATTAAAAGGTAATAACGACTTGAACTAAGGTGGTTGTGATGATGTAAATGGAGAGGTAAAGATGGTGGTGAGAGATCTTTAGGGAGGGGGTAGTAGAGAACAAGACCTAGCAACTGATTAAATATGAGAGGTGAGTGAGAATGAAAAGTCAAGGATAACCCCGATGTTGGAACCTGAGTGACTAGAGAGCGGTATTCTTTTTTTTTTTAAGGCAATTGGGGTTAAGTGACTTGCCCAGGGTCACACACAAGCGTTTGGTCTGAGGCCAGATTTGAACTTAGGTCCTCCTGACTTCAAGGCCAGTGCTGTATCCACTGCGCCACCCAGCTGCCCCTGAGAGTGGTATTCTTGACAGCAATAGAGAAGTTAGGAGAAAGGTTGGTTTTAGGAGTAGATAAATTCTATAATATTACTTATTATACCTAGAAACTTTAGCTTTATTCTGTTTGCATCTTTATAATTTAAAGGTCACATAATATCTCTTCTCTATATGTTTTGGTTTTAGACAAAAGCTACAAATTTCTGATTTGATCAGATAAGGATTCTTTTTTCAGCTATAACCTATAAACATATTTGGTCCAATGTATGTGATTTTCCTTATCTTTTTAGAAGCTTTAATTTTCCTAAAGTTGTAAAATTTCTGTGATTTTTTTTGACATGCCCTTGATTATGAATTTTTGCAAGTCAGTTAAAATCTTATCAATATGTCATTTTTAAGTAACTTGTAGATATTGAAAATATAAATTTCTTGACTACTTCTAATCAAGAGAGATCAGGACACTCCTTTAGTATGTGCCCTTACTTGTAAATATGATCATTTTTATAAATTTTTAATGGGGGGCCCATTTTTATTTTTATATCTCTTATAAATGTGCTCCCTTAGACTGACAAGGGCCATTGAATACAGCACAATATTAACACAGTTTATAGCCAAATTAAGGATTTTGCCATAGAATTAAGATTCCTTCTCTTTTTTCCCATTCCCTCTTTCTCCCCCTTTACATCTCTCCTTCCTTTTATTTATGTGGTTATAGGATTGATTTTGAGGTAAGAAAACATTACCTATTACTACATTCTGTATCCTGGTTACTTAACATTTATTTTGTATTGACATCTATGTATCGGTTGTTTCCTCCCCTGGAAAAATTAAGCTCCTTGAAGGCATGGACCGTGTTTGTCTTCTTTGCCTAGCACAATGCCTTTGCACATAGTAGACATCTGATAATTGCTTGGTA
Organism: Phascolarctos cinereus; assembly: GCF_003287225.1. Taxonomy (NCBI): domain Eukaryota; kingdom Metazoa; phylum Chordata; class Mammalia; order Diprotodontia; family Phascolarctidae; genus Phascolarctos; species Phascolarctos cinereus. Next base: position 203,617,359 of record NW_027555847.1, on the reverse strand, counting down.
AATAATTTGGTAGGCATTTAATCAGTGTTCTGTAATGAAAATGACCAAATACTCCAATCAGGTAGAATTGCCTCTTTTGGTCAATAGAGGGCATTGCAAGATAAAGTAAGATGACCTCATAAATGCTATTTTATTTAAAAAGTCCTTTAAAGACAAATTTTGGTAAATTTTTAATTAGCAGAAACATCTAAGATAAAATGTTACTTTTGGAGACAACCTTAAACTTTTTAATTGAATAGAAATTTGGATAGATACAGTAAATATTATTACTGTATACTTATAGTACATTGAATTATTTTTAAAATCAGCTTATTTTATACACTAGATATATTCCTTAAAAGCAAGTATGTATGCATTGATTCATTTTCCCATTGAAAATGTGTTATAACTTTAGAGTTAGATTATCTTTATTTCTGTAGATGTTTAATTTTTGATTGCAAAGGCATAGTCTTCCAAATTGCCTTCTTACCTCTATTTCCCCTATTTGTTGTTGTTCAGTCATCTCTGACTCTTCATGACCTCATGGATCATAGCATGCCTAAGACTGTCCATGGGGTTTTCTTAACAAAGTTACAGAGTGGATTGCCACTTCTTTCCCCAGTTGATTAAAGCAAGCAGAAGTTAAGTGATTTGCCCAAGGGTCACTCAGCTAGAAAGTACCTGAGGCCGGATTTGAGCTCAGGTCCTCCTGACCCTAGACCCACTGCTCTATCCAACGAACCACCTAGCTTTAGTTCCTCTATGTCCACTGTGAAATAGTTAATAATACCTCATATAGGGGTTCTTAACCTGGGATCTATGAAATTATTTTTAAATTATTTTGATAACTGTATTTCAATGTAATTGCCTTCTTTTGTAGTCCTATCTATTTTATTGATTTAAAAGCATTATTCTGAGAATGGGGTCCAACTGCCGAAAAGGTTATGACCCCCTGATCTAGCACTTTGCAGTTTACAAAGCATTTCCCTCACAATAACCCTCTGAATTGTACTGTAAAAATTACCTCCATTTTTTTTAAACTTGCGCACAGTCCCATATTTAGTAGGAGAGAGAGCCTGTACTTGAACTCTGCTCTTTAATCCAAAATTTGAATGTACTACATGTTATTTAAAGAGGTGTTCTTAACCTTTTCAGGGGGAGGGGCCATAGATCCCTTCAGCAAGTCTGGTGAAGCCTATAGACCCTTTCTCAGAAGAATGTTTTTAAATATGTAAAATAAAATGATTACAAATGAAACCAATTATATTGAAATACACTTATCAAAATATTTTTTAAAAAACAAGTTAACAGACCTCAAATTAAGAACCTCTGATTTAAAGGAATCCTGTAAGTCTTTATATAAAAGGCAAAATTCCTTTTATAATAAATCTTCTGATTTACAAATTCAGTATATTTCTTAATCGTATTTCTTAAGTCAGATCCTTAAAATTTTTATTGTTTTGCAGGATACATGAAAAATAGTGCTTAACATGTAGTTGCAAAACCCAAAACATTAATATAAGTAAGCTTTTGAGAAAAGTAAGATTTCAGTGATGAAGTTTTGATTAACAAAAATAGGTCCTCCTGACCTTAGTACAGGGAAAAAAAATCTGACACTACAGTTGTTTAGTACATCAGTTTCCTTTGTCTCTGATAATTGTAGTTAAAATCATTACTAATTTCATTCTTTATGTTCAAATTAGATAGTTTGCACATTACAATTTAGTATGGCTAGCTACTATTTTGTTTCTTGTGTCCAGATCTGCAATAGAAGTTGAGATGGAAGAAGAACATCTTTGTGTCTGTATTTGTGAAATATAGTTGGTATTTTGGTGGTGGTATTTAAACAGTAATTCCCTTCATATAGTGCTTGTATTCTTTACATATAGGAATATGTCACAGCTCAAAAAGCTCCAGTGGCTTCCTCTTGTCTATAGAATAAAATATAGACTCCTCTTTGTGGCTTTTATAGCCCTTCAAAAATCTAGCTTGTGGTTGACTCCTTTTTAGGTTTACTGAACATTGCTCTCCTTTACATACTCTCCATTCTAGTCAAAGTAATCTGCTTGAGATTCCCTTTTCACAATACCCCATCTGCTGTCTTTATGCCTTTTGCCCAGACCACTGCCTCCCAGACCTGGAATGCACTTTTTCTTCATCTCTCCTCCATACAACTCCAGGCTTCTTTCTAAACTCAAGCAGCATTCCAGAAGGAAGCCCACCACTGTTCCCCTAATAATTCACTGAGCCCTTCTCCTGGAAATTGCTTTGTATCTGTCTATATCTATATATTTTATATTTACTGTTAATGCAATTTTCTTCCCTCCAACAAACCTTCCCCCCCCCAAAAAAAGTGTCTAAGCCCTTTGAATATAAAAACTATTTTGTTCTTGTATCCCTACCACCTAGTAAATTGTCTGGCTCACAGTAGGTATTTATTTTTAAATGCTTGTTAAATTGATGGATGGATGGGTAGGTAAATAGATTAAAAATATAGCATCATGCACAGACCATATAGAGTGATTCCCTCAAAATAGCATTACTTTTTTTTTTATTAATAGTACCTTCATTTGATCTCATTTAAAGTTTAAAACTAAAATATGTGACATATATTTTGAAATAAACTACAAAAGTGATGTCTTATTTATCACCGTTTATTTCAGTGACTTTAAATGTGCTTACTTAGTGTTCAGGTTTTGATTATTTAAATGCAGAATAGATCTTTTCCCCTCTAGTTTTTATTTCCACTTAGCTTTTATCTTTTATATCATTCTTAGTTAACTTCCGGTCCTAGGAGTAGGGAATTTTCCCACTGTGATGTTATAAAAAACATTAATAAAAAGATTAACATCTCTGCACCTGCCTCTAAAGAGAAAGTTATAGAACTCTACTAGATTATTTCAGTAACAAATATCATAGCTGTAGTAAGTATATGTGCAAGTGAAATAATGTGCATTTTTTCCACTTAATTTTTTTGTTTTTTCCTGTTTTAGGAAAACTAAAGCCAACAAGGGCATTCTTATCAGGGAAGTTGAAGATTAAAGGTAATATGGCTCTAGCAATCAAGTTGGAAAGGTTGATGACTCAGATGAACTCCAGACTGTGATGGGAATGGAGTTCTTTTTCCATATGTAAACCATTTGGCCTTAAAGAGTAAAAACTTCATTGTTTAAAATACTACTGTTTACTTTGTTTTGCCTATCTGTAACATAAAGAAACATTTGTCATAGTGAAAATTTGACTTTTATGTCCATATAACTTGATAATTAAATCTTAATATGGTTCTAGCTTAGTTAAATGGAACCATAGGGTACTATTGTTTCTTACATATTCCTAATAGAGAAATATTGGATCTACCAAACCAGCTGGCTGAATTTTCATTTGTCACTAAGTATAGGCCAGAGAAATTCTCTTTGTTAGGATTAGGTACATAAAATCATATTTGATCTTATGGATCAGAAGTCAAATTGGATATCTTTATAGCTTTATTCCAGATACTACAAGCAAACTAATTGAAATTGAGGGTTTTTAAAAACTTGGTATTAATGAAAGTCTTTGCTGATATTTCGGATTTTTAAATAGTTATATTTTTAAGGAGATCATCAGTAATGTTAACATCTAATGAAATTTAAAATATGCTGGGGTTTTTTGTTTGTTATTATTGACTTGTCTGGTGCAAAACATCTACAAAAAACAATTTAAATGTAAATCAACTAATTGTAATATGAGTTATGCTCACTGTTATGTGTAAATGCTCTGAAATAAACTAACTTTCCCACCTGGTCTATATAATTGTTGCACTTTTTTTTTAAATCATAGAGGCATATACCTCCACAGGTTGGTCAAAGACAAAATGAAGTTTTGGTATAAGCCAAAATATTCCTAGCAGCATTCTTTGTGATTAAAAAAAACAACAACCTGGAAATAAAGTGACCACTCTTTTTTTGAGGGGTAAAGTGGCAGGTAAAGCAGGGGTATATGAATGAAATGGAATATTTATTATTATTATTATTATTATGTAAAAATGACAAATATGAGGAATTTGTAAAAAGTAGGGCAAATTTGTACAACACAATTCAAAGTAAAAATAAACAGAAGCAAAAGAACAATATTCATAATAACTATATTAACAATATAAATGAAAACAAGTCATTAAAAAGATACTGAACTCTGAATAACTGAAAAGCCAGTGAAGATTCCAGAGAACAGATAATGCAGCATACTTTCCTACCTGAAGCAGAGAAGTGGGGACAACTAGAACATAATCTTGTACATTTTAGAGAGCATCTCTGTCTCATCTGGTTTTTTGCTTGTTTTTCTTTGTCACAAAGGACGGTTCAACCTACAAAGAGTTAGGAAATGACTGTGAAAGGGAAAAAAGCATCAACCAAAGAGAACAACAAACAGTTCATTAGTTATGGCAGTGTTCAAGATAAATACTTAATTTTTTAAAAAGCCAAAATATACTCAGGCAGTGTGTTTATTTTTAAAAAGACATAGGAAAATTTTAATTATAGAAATGTAGCAATATAAGTCAAATGTGTATCAAGAACTAGGCCTAATTGCCATCCCATATGCTGCACCAGTACTAGTAGCCACAAAATGTTCAAAGAACCAGAGGAAGGGTTCCATTATGTTAGATTTTCTATAAAGAATTTACTGAAAGATATGAACAATTATACAGAATGAAAAATCATTTTGCTCTGCACAAAATTGGAAAGGTACACAAATCAAGGAAATTACAGGTCAATTGAGGTTTTAAGTTTCATTTTTGTTGCTTTGCTTCTTTCTCATTCTCCCCCTCTTCTAAGTATTGTCATGGGGGAGAGAAGTATTGGCTTTAAATTGGGCTTTAGAAGCTTATCCTTACACTCTAAGGGTTCCCACCAGTTATGTCTTTTGCTATCGCTAAAATATATTTCCAGTAGGGAAGGGGCCATAACCCAAGACCACTAATGTGCCTTTGGCCCAACAGTACCACTACTAGGTCTGTATCCCAGAGATCGAAGAAAAAGGAAAATGACCTATATGTACAAAAATATTTATAGCAGCTCTTTTTGTGGTGGCAAAGAATTTGGAAGCTGAGGGGATTTGGGGAATGGCTGAACAAATTGTGGCATAAAATCATGGTGGAATATTATTGTGTTATAAGAAATGAACAGGTGGTTACAGAAAAACCTGAGAAGACTAATGCAAACTAATGTGAAGTGAGCAGAACCAGAAGAGCATTGTACGCAGTTACAAAAGTAATGTAATGATGATCAGCTGTATAAAACTAGCCAATCTATGCAATGATCTAAGAATTCTGAAGGACTCATGATGAAAAGTGCTATCCAGCTCCATAGAGAGAACTGATGGAGTCTAAATGCAGATTGAAGCTATTTTTTTCCACTCTTTTTTCACAACAGGAATAATATAGAAATATATTAACGCATGACTTTACATGTATAATTGACATCACGTTGTTGCCTTAGGTGGGGCAGGGGCTGAAGGAAGAGAATTTAGAACTCAAAATTTTTAAAAATAAATGTTAAAAAAAAAGACTTCTGGTATGCCCTTCACTTTTGTCACCCACTTAGGAATTCCACAGAGAGAATATCATTTAGAGCAGAATGGGATCCCAGAGGTCATCTAATAATCCCAAGCCCTCTTTTTACAGATGAGGAAACTGAAACAGCAGAGGTAGGATTTGAAACTGGGTCCTCTGATTTCAAAGCCAGTGTTCTTTCCACTACTTTAGACTACCCTAAATTGGGGATTTAGGAGGGAGAAGATCAAGAAGCAGTCTGAACCAGATCTGTGACCATAGAATTCAAGGGAATTGGAAGTATCACCAGAAAAGAAGTGGTCATCATGGTGAAGTGCTGCAGAAAAATTGATGAGGTATGAGGAAAGACCATGGATTTAGCAATTAAAAGGTCCTTAAAGCAAATTAAAACAACTCTGAGGTACCACTTCATACCTATCAGATTGGCTAATATGACAGAAAAAAATAAATGTTGGAGGGGATGTGGGAAAATTGGGACACTAATGCACTGCTGGTGGAGTGGTGAACCCATCCAACCATTCTGGAGAATAGTTTGGAGCAATGCCCAAAGGGCTATAAGACAGTGCATGCCCTTTGATCTAGCAATACCACTACTAGGTCTATAACTCAAAGAGATTTTAAAAAAGGGAGAGGGCCTATTTGTACAAAAATATAATGGGTCTTTTTGTAGTGGCAAAGAATTGGAAATTGTGGGGATGCCCATCAGTTGGGGAATGGCTGAATAAGTTGTGGTATATGGTTGTAATGGAATATTACTGTGAAATAAGAAATGATGAGCTGGTGGGTTTCAGAAAAATCTTGGAAGACTTATATGAACTGATGCAAAGTGAAGTGAGCAGAGCCAGGAGAACATTGTACACAGTAACAGCAATATTGTACAATACAATGATCAACTGTAAATGACTTTGCTATTCTTAGTAATACAATGATCCAAGACAGTTCCGAAGGATTCATGATGAAAAATTCTATCCACTTCTAGAGGAAGAACTGATGGAGTCTGAAAGCAGAGCAAAGCATACTATTTTTTGCTTTCTGTATTTTTTTTTCATTTTTTTCTCTCTTTGGGTCTGTGTTTTTCACAACATGACTGATATGGACGGTAAAATGTTTTCCATGATCGAACATGTATAACCTATATCAAATTGCTTACTTTCTCAAGGAGCAGGGGAAGTAAGGGAGGGAGAGAGAAAATTTGGAACACAAATATTTTTTAAATGTTAAAAAACATCTTTACATGTAACTGTGGAAAAATAAAATATTATTTTTAAAAAGTTAAGGTATCCAAGATTGTGTACAGCAACAAACATAAAAAAGCCAAAGCCATTCCCCAGAGAAGAGATCAAAGAAGACAAAACAGTTCTTCAGAGAATTGCAAACTATGAATAACTTTGAAAGAATGCCTCCATATCATTCATAATAAAGAGAAATACAAATCAAGATAACCCTTTCACCTCACAACCAGCAAGTTGACAAAGATAACGGAAATAGTCAATGTTGACAAGGTTGTGAGAAGATAGGTACACTTGTGCATTTCTGGAGGAGATGTGATTTAGAATAACCATTTTGGAATTATGCAAATAAAAGATCTAAAATGCCCAAACCCTCTGGCCCAGAGATTTCCTTACTAAGCACATACTCCGATGAGGTAATTGATATAAAGAAAGTGTCTGCATATACACCAAAACTTGTATAGTAGAAACAAATGAAAATTCCAAGACATAGTTTCTGGGGAATTAATAATCAACTTATTAATTAAGCTAGCTGCCAATCAATAAATTGGTCAGTGGTTTCTCTTGGTAATCATAGACTCCCAATGGAGACCCTGAAAGCTTTAAATAACGCTTCTGGAAGGGAATTCCCTTGACAAGTGAAAGCCAACCCTAATTGGTGGATATTTAATGAGAGGATGGGCTAAAAGTCTTCAGTATTTGAGGGAATGTCAATAAGTATGTTGATCTCCTTATATGAGGGAAGGAGTTTGGGACAGAGAGGAAGATTGTGAACCAGATACTTAATTCATTGAGGAGAGTTTGTAGGCATATAGGAGTGTCCTATAGGTCTGTAGACAACAGGGTTTTAGTTGAATGGAAAATGTGGTTTGTATGCATCTCAAAGGAAGAAAGGTATGTTCAGTGATGGAGGGAGGGGGAGAACTTGGGAGGTGCAATAGGGAGCAAGGAACATTTCAATTCCCTCACTTTGACAGATGAGACAAGGGAATAAGTGAAAGTATAGCCAGTACTGGAAGCCGTGGGCAGAGATGCTGTTTCATCAAGGCGGAGCCAGGTCTTGGTGGTTGCTAGAAGATGGAAGGAGTGGGTGAGGAAAGGATTTAAGAAGACAAAGACAGATTTGTTGCCTATGGGAAAAGGCACAGATTCCAGAAGGCACAGCAGAAGAATTGGGTTGGTGGGGATTTTGGGGTGGAAGGGTTGACGGAGATGAGAATAAGGAATCAAGTGAGTGGGAGGACAGAAAGTTCAGGAACCAGATCACAAATCTAGCAAGAAAGCATGGTATATAGTTAGGAGTCAAACACCTTGACACCTGTAGAGTATTCTTTCAAACAAAAGCAGAATAAATGATAAATCCTTGAAAAACCTCCAGGATCACATTGGGAATGTGAACCTTGGTGGTTGGAAAGATGGCCCTCACTAGAAATGGAAATATTCAGAAGAAGGGTTGATTTGGGGAAAAGATAATGAGATCTTTGATAGTAACCTAACCATGACTGATTATCCTATGTGACTCACTCACCAGTGAAAATGTAAGGGAAAGGGTGGTTTTTAAAGAAGCCAGGAGGTGATCTTGGGGAGAGGGGTTCACTATATGTGGGGAGAGAGGAGATTTTCCCAGTGATATTTGCACAGCTGCTGTGAATACCCAAGTCTTATTTGGATTAAAATCATTTAGAGGGGCTGACCAGCCTAGAATAGAAGGGGAAAGATAGGAGCTTACATAGGGGTAGGGGAAGAGGGCAGAGTGGGAAAATGGTGGGGGATAATCACTGAAGACAGTGATGGAGTTGTGTTGGAGATAAGCTCTCTAACTAGATCCCAGGGAGGTTGGAATATGACCCATCTTCGAATCATTGATTGGTTGTGCACTCCCCTGGGGCCAACGTAGGGCCCCTTACATGTTTGTGTAAGGCTCACACTTGGGGAACCGTTGGCCTAGACTATCCTATATTAACCCTGATAAAAAAAAAAAAAGAGCACACAAGGTTAGTCTCACATGATGTGTTTAATGAGGTCATACTGGCTCTTTATGTTTCTTGTCTCCCTTTTACAAAAGTTGATAAACCATCTTTTGATCATGTATCTAAGAATTTCACTAGAAATCACAAGACTATGATGTGTAGTTTTTCACTTTTAAAAAAAATAGACTTTTGCCCTTACCCAGTCTTGTTATGCTCTCCCTTTTCTCTTCTTTCAAAGATCACTGACTATTATTCAGCAATCAGCACCTCAGCATGTTATTTCAGCATCCTAGAATATAGTTCTTCCACACCTGGTAAGACCCTGAATTCACCCATGCAATTAAATGCTCTTACTATCTTTTCACTTTTCTTGGGCTTTAATTCCCCATTAATATTTTAATTCTATCCTTCTCAGTTCAAAGATCATTCTCCTTGGTGGTAAAAACAGAAGCAAAATAAATTGAGTAGTTCTGCCTTCTATCATTTTTCTTCATCTTCAGTAGCCTTATACCTTCTTCAATTTTTCTATTACTTCTAATGTACCTAAAATAGCCCTTTTTATTGTCCTTCACAATTATCCTCAGCTTTAGTTCATTCTGAGTTTTAGCAGTCTTAACATTATTCTTCAAACTCAATATCACTCTTTACATTCATACTTTGCTGCCTGCCCCTGCTTCCATTATCTTTCCATGACAATATTAAATCTAACTAAGAAGATGAGTTCCCAGTGCATCAATCAATTTCTTTAGATGGCTCTTTCCTTTCTTCTTTATTCACATCCCTTGAGTTTTTATCATGACACTTTCATCCTTTCTATTCCCCACAGGCTGACCTCTCATGGAATTTTAAGCCACTTGAATTCTATCCTTTATATGAACTCTGAAATCTGCTGTCCCAAAAGCTATGGCATGTGCCAGATAATGCCTCTTACTTTTCTTTCTCTAGTATGAATTTTAAGATATATCCCTAGATTCCTATAATTTCCACTTTAGTAAACAGTAAAAGTTGCACCTTTTTTTTTTATCAGAATAGGGTCCAGAGTAGCAGCTCATCTCACTACTTTTGCCAACTTTGTAAGAAGGAAGTTCTTAAATGAAGAATGTGATGGATCAATCTTGATTCACAAATCAAGAATTTATCAACTTCTTGGGTTTTGGCTGAGGATGTCAGGATATGTAAAATTCCCCATCATCTTCATGACAAGTCTGTGATCTAATTTCTTGCCTCTTTATATTTCCTTCTGTGCTCAGAATGGTCTCTAGAATATTTCCATGACAATATTGCTTCCTTTCCTTCTTTCATTGATCCTCATCCACATGTTTTCTACCATACTTCTCTACTCCAGTTCCTGCATCTTCTTACATGAATATATGTCCTTCACATATGATACTACCCCTCATTTCTTATACCTGTAATGTGTATGTCAGAACCTTTCATTACATGAGGGGGCCCAGGTACATTATGGAGGATTTGTCAATTTTCATTGTCTTCACTCAAAAAAATCTATGAATGTCATTATATGAAACCACCTAGTATTTTGTCATCACCTGCCCTTTTAAGCAGATAGTGTAAAAAGCTCAAAGAAGAAAAGTTTATTTATACTCATATATATAATTCATCATAAAACTCAGTCACATCGACTCATCATAGGAGTTTTGATGGGAGACATTACATCTGCTAATGAGCAGCCCTTTCCTAGAGACTTGTATCTCTTCAATTCCATAGCCACGGACTAAGTAGGACACTCAGCTGATATTATCTCTTAGAGTCCCAAGTTCTCCATAACCTCCAGGAGGTGGTTCCCCTTATTATTCCTTCTGTTGTTCTGCCCAGCTCCCATGCAACAGTGGCTGTCTGTCATTCCTCGTGCTGAAGTTCTTTGCTATTCCTAGTAGCTGAGGCCCAGTAAATCATCCCTCCTGCCCTTTTCCAGATGTTTCACACTGTGTAGCTAGTGCCTCTGTCATCTTGTCTAAAGTTTGCTGCAGTTTCTAGTAGATAGCAGTATCAGCCCTTTCTCCCCCCCATCATAGGACCCAATCATTGCACTACCCAGGGAAGAATTTCTGAGTTTTCTTGTCATAGGTTCCAGAACAGAGTATCTCCACTCTGAAGACTCTCCCTTATGCTATGTTTCCTGTTGACCTTCTGCCTTGAACTCAAGTTTGCCCAGGAATTTGTCTCTCCATTGTTGGAGGGGATTTCACAGAGTGATATCCTCTTTTCTTCAGACATGAGGGCACTGTGTTAACTGTCCACATCAACACTTCTTAAAGGTCTACAAACTTGAAAAAAAGTCCCAGTTTCTTTTCATTTAAAATTTCTAAGGGCAACTCAGTGGGATTAATAAAATTCTATGGAGCTGCTTTCCACTACCTCTCGGGAAAGCTGGGAAAGTTAAATACTTCCTACTATTATCATATACCAAGAAGGAAGAGCAAGAAAAACAATCAAACAATCCCCACTATAGGTATTCCCTCTTATATCCACATTCTAGCCATAAATCTTTATAGAATTTCTCTTCTTCATTGTCTACACAAATGTCATTGCATAAACTGCAATTACTCACATGATCATCCATTTGTGCATGTTCAACATGAGAATCTCAAGGTAAGGTGATGAAATTTCCTATAAAAAAATGTTTCCTGTTGTCCTTGGGTAGATGATAGAACCAATTTCACCACAAAATCACAGAATTTTAGAGTTGAAACAAACTTCAGTGACCATCTAGTACAACCTCCACTCAAAAAAGAATCTTCAAGCAGTTGAACAAATCGTAGTATAGGAATGTAATGGGATATTATTGCACCATGAGAAATTATTTTTAAAAATTATGGTTTCATAGCATCAAGTTTATGAAATGATGCTGAGTGAAGGATACAGAATCAGGAGAGCAATTTGTACAAAAACATTGTAATGAGAAATGACTTCAGAAGACTTAAGAACTCTGACTGATGTAATGATCAACCATGAAGCCAGAGGACTGATGGTGAATTATGTGTGTTATATACTGCCTGACAGAGAGATGGTGGACTCAATATACAGAATGAGGAATACAGTTTTGGGCATGGCCGATGTAGGAATTCATTTTGCTCAACTAACCTTTGTTTGACCTACAATGAGAGACAACTCACCAGATAACTAGCTAGATAGAATATTTGCTAAGTGCTTATTATGTGCTAGGCATTGTGTGTAATAAGCACTGAGATAAAAAATATAAGCAAGCAACATAGCCCTTGCCCTCAAGGAGCTTACATCCTGATAAAAAAAAAGTGATACAAAAGGGATCTCAAAAAGGAGGAGGAGAGGCAGTGATGATGGACAGAGATCAGGCAGCATGGTGTGGAGATGGCTAGAAACTGGCACGGAAGCCAAGTTCTAGGTAAGATAAAACTAAGTCTATTACCTCCCAAGACAATCCATTCCACTGTTACCTCTAATGGATAAGAGTTTCAGTTTAGTCATGTCCAACTCTTAGCAACCCTGTAGACCATAGCACACCAACACAGTCCATGGAGTTTTCTTGGCAAAGATCCTAGAGCGGTCTGCCATTTACTTCTCCAGTGAATTAAGGCAAATAGAGGCTAAGTGATTTGCCCGGAGTCATAAAGTTAGTAAGTGTCTGAGGCTGGATTTGAACTTAGTTCTTCCTGATCCAGGCCCAACACTCTATCCAGGTTGCTACCTAGCTGCCTCATAATGGTTAAGAATTTTTCCTTATGTAAAAGTCTAAATTTACTTTTTTGCAACATCCATCTACTTCTCTCTGGGACAAGGTCCCTTTGTACAATGGTAGCCATGATTTGTTTCATGATATTTGGTTTGTGTTTTCTTTCTTTTTTTCTTTCTTTTTGATAATTAATTTACTTATTTTTAGTTTTCAACATTCACTTCCATAAGATTTTGAGTTTTTAATTTTCTCCCCCTCCCACTCTTCTCTCCCACCCCAAGATAGAGTGCAACCTGATATAGGCTCTACTTATACATTCATATTAAGCATATTTTCCCATTAGTCATGATGTAAAGAACAATTAGAACTAATGGAAGGAACCATGAGAATGAAGCAATAAAACAAAACAACAAAGGAAAAGGAGAGCAAATAGTATGTTTCCATCTGCATTCAGACTCCATAGTTCTTTCTCTGGATGTGGATAGGAATTTTCATCATGAGTCTTTTGGAGTTGTCTTAGATTCTTGCATGCTGTGAAGAGCCAAGTCTATCAAAGTCAGTCATCCCACAATGTGGCTGTTACTGTGTACAATGTTCTCCTGGTTCTGCTCATTTCACTCTGCATCAGTTCATACAAGTCTCTCCAGGTTTTTTGAAGTCTGACTGCTCATCATTTCTTATAGCACAACAGTATTCCATTATATTCATATACCACAACTTGTTCAGTCATTCCGCAACTGATGGGCATCCCCTCAACTTCCAATTCTTGGCCACCACAAAAAGAGCTGCTATAAATATTTTTGTACATGTGGGTCCTTTTTCCATTTTTATGATCTCTTTGGGATACAGCCCTAGAAGTGCTATTGCTGGGTAACAGGGCCTACACATTTTTATAGCCCTCTGGGCATAATTCCAAATTGCTCTCCAAAATGGTTGAATCATTTTGCAACTCCACCAACAATGCACTAGTGTTCCAATTTTCCCCACGTCTTCTCCAACATTTATCATGGTCCTGTTTTGTCATGTTAGACAATCTGATAGGTGTGATGTGGTACCCCAGAGTTGTTTTGATTTGAATTTCTCTAATCAATAGTGATTTCAAACATTTTTTCATATGACTATTTAGATAGCTTTAGTTTCTTCCTCTGAAAACTGCCTGTTTATATCCTTTGACCATTTGTCAATTGGAGAATGACTTGTATTCTTATAAATTTTACTCATTGACCCTCTTTAGTATGTGTGGAAAGACACGTATATTTTTTAGAATTTTGTGACTCCAAGTGTTCTCCCTCCTCCCTGGAGAATATAAAAGAATTCATATTGCTTGCTAGAAGATATGTACATATACACTCATGTTTATATATAGCTATAATAATAATTAAGGCCTTTTTCACCTAGTTATTGTAAGGTATAAGAAATTATGTTTCCACAGATGTTGAGGAAGTGGTACTAACAATAGAATTCAGAAGTTGTCACAGGGGCAGAAACAGCAGTCTTGCTCAAGAATTATTTTTAACAACACTACCCAGAGACAGACAGAACTTGCTGACATTAGTAGTGGGGTTAGAAGTGAAGAAAGTAAAACAAAGGTTATAGCTTGGCTAAGGTGTCCACGCTTAATAAGCTTATGCATATTAACTTCTCCTCCCCTGGGGGAGGATTAACACAATTCTAAGCTCAATGTTGTATGTAGTGGTCGAGAGGTACAAATTAAGGAGTAAAATGAAGTAGGTGTTCCAGGAAGTTGTACACCCTAGAGTACCTGACTAATGGGGAAACAAGGGAGGGACCTTGCATTTCGGGACAGGGATACAACTGCTTGTTCTCACTTCTGTGGGGTGTGTCTGCCTCTAGCAGAGCTTAGCACAGCGTCTGGCATATATTGGGTACTTAATGAGTATTTATTAACTATTATCTTGAAGAATCACTTGACTACATCAGCTCAGGCTCACATCAGATTGTCAGTAGCTGTGATGACTCAGATATGGTGTACTTTCCACTTGCCCCCTTGCCCCAAACCTACTTACCTTCTTAGGTTCCCTGTAAAAAAAAAAAAGTACTTTGTAAACCACAAAGTGATATATAAGCATGAATAATTTTTATACAATCCTAATCATGTATTGCTATAGTAGGATTTTGTAAGTCACATTCTTACCTGCTTGGTACAGAACATACTATGACTGGATCTTCTCAAATACGCACCTGATTGGGACTGCCTTGTGTCAGGGAAGACCCCTAATATGCAAAGAGAAGATGCTACCAAACACTAATTTGAGTTACTGAGACCTATGCCAGGGCTGGCCAACCCAGTACATTTATATGAATGGGCTTAATATATTTCTGAGCCGTTAAATGTCAAAAGCTCACCAGGGCTGAATAATCATCACCTTAATAAGAACAAATCTCATGCATTTTACACCTAATTGCTCTCTGTAATACCTGTTTTCTGATTATTATGCTGTCATGCTAACAATTTGGGTGTTATCCAAAAGACTGTGAGGCAAAAAATTACTTTTCCACTCATAATCACTTTTCAGTCAGGACTTGTGGATTCTGCAATTTTTTTAAACAAACAGAAGCAATGCTAACCATGCTGTTTGAATTCTTTGGAGCTCAGAAAACACAGAAATCAATGGGGTTCATATGCAGATTTGATAGAAATGCTTCATTGATTTCAAAGGAGCTAAGCCCCAAAGGCAATAAAACGTTATTGCCAAAGCTGTTATGAAGAGAAATCAATGGAGCCACACCTACATTTGCTATAACCCAGACCATGATTGGCCACTATTTTCAATAGAGCATTTCTAAAGGATCTTGGTTCTTGGCAAATGTCCCTCAGATCATCCAAATATAAGGTCACAGTAAAACTGTGTTTTAACTTCTTTTTATTTTTGAGGCAATTGGGGTTAAGTGAGTTGCCCAGGGTCACACAGCTAGTAAGTGTTAAGTGTCTGGTCTGAGGCCAGATTTGAACTCAGGTCCTCCTGACTGCAGGCCCAGTGCTCTATCCACTGCACCACCTAGCTGCCCCCGTGTTTTAACTCCTTAAAGAGGACACTTTACACATTGGAAATTCCCACAATAGACAGAGGAAAAATGACATTCACAATAAAGCTAATCAGTACACACATTGCATTGCTAAAGGAACAAAAAAGCCAAGAATATATGTGTGTACACATGAACATACACATGCTATGTATTTTATTTACAGATAAATGTGTGTATACTTACATAGGTTATAGGTATAGGTATTGATAGAGCCATAGGTATAGATATGAGCATAGTTATGGGTATGGGCAGGCAATTAGGTGGCTCAGTGGATAAGAGTGCTGGGCCTAGAGTCTGGAAGACCTGAGTTCAAATCTGGCCTCAGACACTTACTAGCTATGTGACCTCAGGTAAGTCACTTAACCTCTGTTTGCCTTAATCCACTGGAGAAGGAAATGGCAAACCACTCTAGTATCTTTGCCAAGAAAACCCCATGGACAATATGGTCCATAGTCAAATACAACTAAACAACAACAACAAATGAGTATGGGTGTAGATATAGATAGAGCTAACAGTCATAATAAAAGGTAGCGCTTATACAGAACTTTAAAGGTTTGCAAAATATTTTACAGATATCTCATTTTATCTTCACAACCATCCTGAGAGGTAGGTGCTATTATTACACTTATTTTTACAGATGAAGAAACTGAGTCAGACAAAAATTAAGGACTTGTACAGCTAGTGTGCCTAAGGCTGGATTTGAACATGTCTTTTTGACTCTTGTTCCAGGTGCAGGTATAGGTATAAGTATAGGTATAAGTATAGGTATAGGTATAGGTATAGGTATAGACAATGGATAGAGTGCCAAGCCTGGAGTCCGAAAGATTCCTCTTCATGAGTTCAAATCTGGCCTTAGACTCACACTAGCTGTGTGATCCTGGGCAAGTCACTTAACTCTGTTTGCCTCAGTTTTCTTGTCTGTAAAATGATCTGGAGAAGAAAATGGAAAACCACTCCAGTATCTTTGCCAAGAAAACTTCAAATGGGGTCATGAACACAACTAAAAAATGACTTAACAACAAAAATGGATATAGGTATAGATATAAACATAATTATGCTTATACCTATTACTATAGGCATAGACATATACAATGGTATATGTATTCTATATGTGTGTGTATATGCTATGCACCTACATATATGTATATATGCATAGGTATACATAGGCATTTATAATAGGTATATTTTTTCTATATAGGCATATGTATAACATACTATAGACAAGAGTGCAGATATAGAGATAGATAGGGGAATGGATATGGATGTGGGAGGATCAAGAAAGCCTTTAAGTAGGAGATGGCTCTTGAGCTAAAACTTGAAAGAAACTAAAGATTCTAAAAGGTAGAGGAAGGAATGCATTTATTCCAGGCATGGGGGGAGGCATGTACAAAGGCCTAGAGACTAGAGATGGGATGACGAAATCCAGGAATAACCACCAGGCCAGTTTGACTGCAACATAGACTATGTGAAAGGAAAGAGGTAGAGACAGAGAAAGAAAGAAAGAAAGAAAGAAAGAAAGAAAGAAAGAAAGAAAGAAAGAAAGAAAGAGAAAGAAAGAAAGAAAGAAAGAAGAGAGAGAGAGAGAGAGAGAGAGAGAGAGAGTATAAGGAGGAGAAAACTCAAGAAAGATACACAGGAGAATCCTATACTTTTGGGGGGACAGTATTAATAAACTGATAGGCAGGTAGGTGATGCAGTGAATAGAATGCCAGGAGTGGAGTCAGAAAGACCTAAGTTCAAATCTGGCCTCAGACATTTACTACCTGTCTGACTCTGGGTAAATCACTTGACTTTGTTTGACTATGTTTTCTCATCTGTAAAATGAGATAGAGAAGGAAATGGCAAACCATTCCAGTATCTTTGCCAAAAGAAAAGAAAAAAGAAAAAACCCAAATGGGGTCATGAAGAGTTGGACACAAGCAAAAAATGACTGAACAACAATAAACTGATAATGGGGGAAATGCTGTTGATAAAGATTACACAGATTTTAGCAAAGCTAGGTAGGAGAAAAGATGACTGTTGCTTCCCAGATTTGAGACCAGCACCATATACATTTGTAACTTATTTTGTTTTACTTTTTTTCAATTAACAAACATTGTTTTCTCTCTTACTCCTATCCCCACTGAAGAAAAAAGAAAAATGAAACTCTCAGATAATTCTGCCTTCAGAATCCATATTTCCTTGGATGTGAACAGCAGAAGTACACCGAGTTCCTGTATCATACCAGATGAGTTAACACATGTTAAGTGCTTTGCAAACCTTACAGCACTATGTAAATGCTAGCTATTATACCATAGACTAGCCATCTACCATGGAAGTTTTGTCCTGAGTGACAAGTCCAGGATGAATATCCTTGCCCAATCCCAAATATCTGGGTGACAACCTAACAGATGTTTGTCCTTCCTTCTGCTGGTAGGTTCATGGCTGCTCTGAACAGGATCAAAGGGCTGTGGAAGTAATCAGTGTTGTACAGTAGCTTTGGAGTCAGAGATCATGAATTCTAGGCAATCTACCAGATTTTGAGCAAACATTTAAGTTCCTTAGGCATTAGTGTTGAAGCAGATGACCTCTAAGGTCACTTCCACCTCAAAGTCTATGATCTATGATCCTGCACTGATGTTATTTGATCTTACTAATTTCTAATTAAAGAATTGTGTGTATCTTCACTTTTGTCAATTGCCTCAAATGAAATGCATCAAGGACAGGATGAGAAGGAGGGACTTCCTTAAGTAGAATGGGAGCTAAATCCCATAATCTAATGGATGCCCCCCATAAAACTTGGACTAATTTAAGAATCTGGGAAACAACCCAGGAATAAATGGTAGAACTATGGGGATGTCATAGAATCTGTGGAGGTCACCTGAGCTATGACATATACCCTTAAGTTTCCTCTGAGGTTTGGTGTTGTGCATTACGTATCAAAATACAGTAAGGGAACCAGGAGGACTAGTCATAGATCCCTCTACTTGTTCATTTGAGGGGGTCTATGGTAATGAAAAGATACAGCACTGTTCTGTTAGCACGTGGAATAGTAAATACAAGCTTACTCCCCCAAGACCAATGACAGAGATGGGAGGAATAAGTCCTGAGACTTGGCATTGTTGTATATCTGTACCTGCCTGGGTGCTGAGTGGAAATAGAGGGCTAGGACATTGTTGCAGTAACAGGATAGATTATATGTAGCCTGCAGGCAGGGCAACAGGTTCAGGGCCTATTCTTGGCCAAGCAGTCCTTCAAAACTGGTCCCCCAAGTGGGACTTGGAGGGAAGTCCCACCATCTTGAGTTGGTGGTGGAAAGTCCTCTGTGGAGCAGGTTCTGGGAAAAGAACTTTTGTTTTAGTAGAGTATCTTCCTGGTTGCTCCTGGTAGTGGAGAACTGTAATGTTGTTATAGTAAATCAGAACTCCCAGATGCATGTATCCAGTTCTAGGCCCTCTTTGGAGCTCTAATCAAAGATCATCTACTGTCTATTGGACATTTCTAAGCTTATAAGCATCTCAATATCAATGTATCCAAAATAGAACTTATTATCTTTCCTCTAAAACTTACTTCTTTTCTGAACTTTCCCATATCTAATGAGGGCATCACTTTTCTCCCAGTCATTCAGGTTCATATTCACTTCCTTATTGTTCTTAATCCCACATATCCAATCAGTTGCCAAATCTTGCCATTCTACCTCCACAGTTCATATATGTATATGTATGTGTGTATACATACACACACACACACACATTTATATATATTCTCTACTGAAATAGCCCCCTCTAGCTGAGGTTTTTCATCACTTCTAACAGGGACTATTTTAACAGACTCCTAAGTAATCCCTCCTACATCAAATCTTTCCTCTCTCCAATCCATTCTCCACATACCTGCCAAAGTGATTTTCCTAAAATATGGGTCTGACCATGTCACTTCTCTACACAATAAACTCTAGTTGTTCCTTATTGTCTATAGGATTCATCATAAGCTGTACTGTTTGACATTTAAAGCCCTTTACAACCTGGCTCCAGAATATATTTCCACTTGTATTATATATTACTCCCTACCATGCACTCTTAGAATCTTTGGCTTCCTTCAAGACTCAGTGCAAACATCTCCTCCTGAAGGAGCCTTTTCTTGGTTCCTCCAGCTGCTAGGGACCTCCCCTCTAAAGTTATTTTCTATCTACTCTACATGAATCTTTCATATCCCAATTTATACATATTTTGTCTCCTCCATTAGAATGTAAATCCCTTGAGGACAGGGATTTTTTTTTCTTTTTATCTTCAGAACTTAGCATAGCACCTGGCACATAGAAGCACTTGTTTCATTGATTATTTAGAATCTCCAATTTCCTTCAAAACTCAGCTCAAGCACCACTTCCTTCTTGGGATTAATTCACGCATAAGTCAACACATCACCCGTGATGTCACTGAGCCTCTTCAAAAACAAAGGACAAATAGCAACAACAATCCCCTGTCTCTAGTTGTTATTAGTGCCTCTGCCAAGAAAATTAATCTTTTTTATGCCTATTTACAAATGTTGCACATACTTACATGAAAGAATGGATGAATCAATTAAAGAAACATTTATTAAGCACTTATTTAATAAGTATTGGTAAATGACAAGGATGCAAACAACAAGCTAACGTTCTAATATTCAGTCACTCAATAAATATTTGTTAAGCACCTATTATGCTTAGGTGCTAGGGATACAAAAAGAAGCAAAAGACAGTCCCTGCCTTCAAGAAGCTCACAATCTAATGAGATAACAAGCAAAAAACATTATGTACAAATTATATTCAGGAATAGGAATAACAGGAAGGCACAGGAATTAAGAGAGTTTGGGAAAGAATTTTTGTAGAAGATGGGATTTTAGTTAGATCTTGAAGGAAGCCAGTAGGCAGAGATGAAGATGGAGAGCATTCTAGTCATGGAAAACAGACAGAGAAAATGCTGGGAACTGAAAGATGGAGTGTCTTGTTTGATGAACAGCAAGGAGGCCGGGGGAGGCAGAACACATAGGAAGTTTCAGTGGCAGGTCAAATGAAAAGTCTTCAGTGTACTTAGGGTACTAAGTCAGAGCAGATGGCAAAGCATCTTCTTTAAAGTTATTTCCTTTGATAAGATCATATCTGTTTCTGATATTAAACCATCTGTCAAAGTCAAAGATTTTCTGTCCCATGTTTTTAGTAGCTATGGCTGCTAAGGGGAAGGAGGTGGGAGTGTTCAGCACCTTCAGAATCTGTTGCCAGATTGAATTTCCAAAAAGGTTAATTTTCCTGGATGATATTGCAGAGGGTGGATTGGAAGTAGGGTTAGTTGTGTGGGTATTGCTGCTCTTCCTGGGCTTCTTGAGGCTGGGATTCTAGGCTATCACCATGTAGATCTGAGGGGAGGGAGTGGTGGAGGTGGTAGTAATGGTTTGACTTTGCTGGCGCATGTTACCTCCTATGTGTGTACAGGTTCCTCTAATATAATGTAAGTTCCTTGAGGGTAGAGACCGTTTTGTCTTGTCTTTGCATCCCCAGTGTCTAGAACAATGCCTGGCATGTAGTAGATACTCAATAAAAGAAGACTGGTTGATGGATTGATAGTGAATAAACAGAGCTATAAAGAATGAGGGCTTTTCCCTGGGATGCCAACATCCAATTACGTGCACTTCTATCCCAAGAGGGTCCAATTCCTCCCTGTGGCAAAAACATCATTCTCATGCCTTCCTTCATGGTCCTCTATTGACCTTTGATACATTATAGCACAACTCAAGCAGCAATGCTGACTATATTGTTACCACAGTTCCCCTCTCCTCTTGCAAGTCTTCTCATCCCTCCTCCCCCCAAAACTCCAATAGAATGTATATTGTACCTTTTCCAGGACATTTTGGGAGCACTGAAATCAGGAATGACAAAATGGAGAGTTCTACTCCCAACTCTGTCCCTAACTTAACTTTTTATATCACATTTTTCTCAGCCCCATCTGTAAAGTAGAAGAGTTGGACTACATAATGTTTAAAGTTCCTACCAGCTTGAAAAATTTGTGATTTTGTAACATTATTACAGCTTTCCATATTTGAAAACATTTCAATTTGTAAATACTCAACAAAATGACTTTCAGGGCCACCATTGAAATCAGTACCCATTCAGCTCTGTGCCCAACACAGTTATAGATTTGTAATTGGACAGTTTATGGGCCCTGTCCAGAATCAAGTGTAACTCTTCAGTGAGAAGCTCTCTTCTAATATGAAGGTCAGGGTCCATTTGGGGGAACTTCACTTGAATGAATGGATGGATAGATGAAAAAGCATTTATTAAGTGCTTATTGTGTACTAAGCACTGTGCTAGGTACATATAAATATAAATATAATATACAAATATAAGCAAACAAGATCATCCTTGCCCCCAAGGAGCTTACATTCTAATGGGGGAAGACAATATATAAAAGGGAGTGATGGTCTTGGAAGTCAGAGGGAATGGTGTTTGGAACCATAGGGTAATCAGTGGACATATCTTTTCCAGAAATAGTAGTATTGATTTGGTTACTGTTCTAGGACTAGAACAATTCTAGAACAGAATTGTTCTAGGACTAGAATTGGAAACTGGGGAGGGAAGAGACAACTAAATGCCACACAGTATGTTAAGTATAGATGGTCATGAAACTACTCCTCTAGTTCACTGCTCCTGCCCAGGTGGAACCCAGGGAATTCAGTTATCTGGCACTTTATGATAGTAGTTGCCAGCTCTACTTATAAGCAATTCAATCTGTTAATCAACAAGTATTTATTACTATGTAATTATGATGTACTAGGCTAAAGTAATGAGGAATCCAATACAAAGAATGAAATAATCTCCCCTCTCAAGGTCCGATGAGGTAAAACAAGAAGTACCCATATAGTATACACAGAGTCAAAACAAAGAGTGAATATAAAATAAACACAATATGATTAGGGAGGGTGGACACTAGCAGTTGGGAGGGTCAGAAAAGGCAAAGTGGTGTTTGAGTTGGGTCTTAAAGGAAAAGATGTAATGTATGAAGTATGAATGAGGAGGGAGTACATTCCAAGCTGGGGTATTTGCCAATTTCTATGTCATAGAGACAGGAGATGGAGAACCATGTTAGAAATAGAAAGACACTTGTCTAGAATTCAGAGGGTAGGGAGAGAAATATTATATAATGAACTGGAAAGATAGATTAGAGTTAGGTTGTGAAGGACATTAAAAGCTAAACTCAAGCTCATAAGTCTATAAAACATAGAATAGTTTTATGCTTTATTCCATTCCCAAACATAGTCAAGAAATGCTCAAATGGGGCTTCCTTCCCACTCTCTTCCCCCTACCTCTCACTGACCTAGGCAGTTCATTTGATTTTTAGAACTATCCTGGATGTGGCTCAGCAAGGAGGGAGGCTCTGTACTCTATGCCATTTTGTTCTTTTGTTGACAATTCTTCCAATCATTGCTCCAGGTATGAACCTTTATTTCCCCAAAGTGTCATCTGTCCGTTTTATCACTAGAGGTGGCTAGGTGTTGCAGTAGATAAAAGTGCTAGACCTGGAGTTAGGAAGACCTGAGTTCAAATCTAGTCTCAGACACTAACTAGCTATGTGATCCTGGGCAAGTCACTTAACCATTGTCTGCTTCAGTTTTCTCATCTGTAAAATGGGGGTTATAATAGTACCTACCTCCCAGGGTTAATATAAGATGAGATAATATTTGTAAGGTGCTTTATAAACCTTAAAGTGCTATGTAAATGCTAGCTATTATTACTCTCATCAGCAGCATCAGCAGCATCACCACTATCACTGTCCTCTGTTCCTAATAGAGACTGGTTATTGTTTTTGCTATTTTTGCTCCCAGCTTCTTTCCTACTCCCTGCTATTTAACTTTCCCAGTAGATGGCGTGAGATGCCTTCTTTCCAGGTACTAGCTGCTGAGCTGGTCCACTGGTTTCGCAATTGGCATTGTCAAAAGTCTTTCATGTCACCAAGTCATTGAATATCTCTAGACTATTTAAATTTCATGATGTTTTTACCTAGTTTCCATAGTCCTGCTTTGCTCAAAAAAAGTATCTTCAGGTAGCTGTAGGAAAAAATTCTTTGGACTATTCTTTGGAGCAGCTAGGTGGTACAGTGGATAGAGTGCTGGGCCTGGAACTGGAAGATGTCATCCAACCACTTACTAGTTGTGTGATCCTGAGCAAGTAAGTTAATCTCTGCTTACCTCAGTTTCCTCAACCATAAAATAGAGATAATAATTGCATCTACTTCACAGAGCTGTTGTGAAGATCAAATGAGACAATATTTGTAAAGGTCTAAGCTTAAAAGTGAGTCAGTCAGTAGATATTTCTTAAGTGCCTACTATGCTAAGCCAACAACAAGTCTTGCAGATACAAAAAAGAGGGAAAAGACAGTCCCTTAAAGAGCTCATAATCTATTGGGGGGGGAACAAGCAAACAAATATGTACAAACAATATACAGGATAAATAAGAAATAATTAACAGAGGGAAGTCACTAGAATTAAGAGGGGTTGGGAAAGACTACCTTGTATGTGATTTTAGCTGATACTTAAAGGAATCCAGAGAAGCCAGTAGGTGGCAATAAGGAGAGAGAGCATTCCAGGCATAGGGAACAGCCAGAGAAAATGCACATAGCAAAGAAAGAGATGGAGTGTCTTGTTCATGGAACAGTTTGAAGACTATGTGGTAGGGCTAGGCTAGATAGGAGGGGGCTAGGTTATGAACATACAAACAGGAGATTTTGTATTTGATCCTGGAGGGAATAGGAAGCCACTGGAGTTTATTGAATAGGAGAGTGACGTGGTAGGGTCTGTTCTTTAGGAAAACTACTGTGGTGGCTGAATGGATGATGGATTGGAGTGAGGATAGACTTGAGGCAGGCAGATTCATCAAGGCTATTGAAATAGTCTGGGTGATGAGGGCCTGGACAGAATTGTGGCAGTATCAAAGAAGAGAAGGTGGCATATTGGAGAGATGTTGCAAAGGTGAAACCAACAGGCCTTGGCAAAGGATTAGATATGGAAAGTGAGGAATAATAAGGGTATCACCTAAATTGGGAGATTGAAGAACTGGGAGGATGGTAGTTCCTTCAGTAGTGATGGAGAAATCAAGAGCAAGGAAATATAATGGGTTCAGTTTTGGATACGTTGAGTTTAAGATGTCTACTGGACATCCAGTTAGAAATCTTTGAAAGGTAGTTGGAGATGTGATATTGGAGGTCAGCAGTGAGATTACAGCAAGAAAGTCATGTTTAAGAATCATCAGCATAAAGATAATTAAGTCTTTGAAAGCTGATGAAATCATAAAAGGAGAAGAGGGCCCAGGGCAGAAGCCTGGAGGACAACCAGGAGAGAGTAGCATCTCAAAAATTTAGGGAGAAGAGAAAATTAAGCAAGGAAGGGAGATCAATTATGTCAAAGACTGCAGAGAAATCAAGGAGAATGAGGATTGAGAAAAGGCCATTGGATTTGACAACTAAGAGATCACTGGTAACTTTGGAAACAACAGTTTCTGTGTAATGATGAGGTCAGAAGCTATTTTGTAAGGTGTTAAAGAAGGGAGAGAAAGAAGAGAAAGTAGAAGCACCTTTTATAGACCAGGCTTGTTCCTCCTTCCTTACTCAGATAGGTCTATGTTCTTAAAGCACATGGTGCAGCTTGGTGGTACAGTAGATACAGCACCAGTCCTGGAATCAAGAAGACTCATCTTTGTGAGTTCAAACCTGGCCTCAGATACTTACTAGCTGTGTGACCCTGGATAAGTCACTTAACCCTGTTTGCCTCAGTTTCCTCATCTGTAAAATGAGCTGGAGTAGGAAATGGCCACTATTTCTCTTAAGAAAATCCCAAGTTCACAAAGAATTGGGCATTTCTGAACTACAACAAGAAAAGCATATGGTGAATATCTAGCTCTTTACTCCCTCCATTACCTTAATACCCAGGTAGTATCTTATATTTACCACTTCCTCTGAGACTTTTGGGGCTCCTAAATCCACCACTGTCTTTATTGTCTTTCCTTTTGTCTTTCTGTCTTCCATCTTCTCTAGGACCACCGGACTGAGTTATGTAAATTACCCCATAAAGCTTTTGGAAAGATCTCCAAAAAAGTATGTGTGTTGTGGGAAGGTAGTGCTGATGACTCCCAAGTATCCCAAGGTAGAACTGGTTTTAGTGTCCTTTTCTGCATGTCATATATGAGTTGACATTTGTATAGGCAGTCTTTTAAAGTGTATTGGAGCTTCAGCTGGCTTTGAGTGGCTCTAAATGATTCTTCACTTTCCTCAGGGTCCATCTGACCATTTTACAAAAGAATTCATAATAATCATAACAATAGCTTGTGTTTCTATGAGTTTATAGCTAATTAAAGACTTCTGCTCCTGTTGGACACAGATAAAACCTTGAAAAAGTTTGCTGCTAACAACATATACATAATAAGGGCCAGAATTTGGAAGAAAAATAATTGAGGGTGAGAGTAATGTCTTGAAAGGATTCCACTTAGAGATTTATGTTTTTTTGCCTTTTCCCCTTCACTCATTTGTGTGGGGGAACAAAAATAATTTTAGAGCTGAGAAAACCTGTAGGCTTTAGATTCAGATAGCTCTCTCCTTTAGTAGTTTGTTGAAAGAGAAGCTCTTTAAATTAAGAACTGTATGTTACCAATTCACTTTCTAACTCTAGGTTAGATTGGGTCTTAGAATAGATAGCCTGCTTTTTAACCTCCAGGAAGTTGAAGTTAAAAAATGGACAATGCTGTTAGGTGCTACTTAATTAGCAGGCTAATCTCTTTTCCAAAAGATGAGGGAAATGAGGAAGAGGAAAAGCCTATCACAGTTACACTGTCTTATCTCGGGGGAAGGAGGAGGGAGCTGCTAATGACTTTTTTCCAAGTCTAAAGATGAATAATAATAATAGTTCACGTTTATATAGCACCTGGTACAGGTAGGTGTCACAGTGGATAGAGCACCAGGCTTGGAGTCAGGAAGACCTGAGTTCAAATCCTCTTTCAGACACTTAGTGGCTGCATGACCCTAGGCAAGTTGTTTAACTCTGTTGGTCTCAGTTTCCTCACCTGTAAAATGATCTGGAGTAGGAAATGGCAAACCACTCCAGTATCTTTGCCTAGAAAATCCCAAATAGGGTCATGAAAGTTGGTTACAACTGAAAAACAACTGAACTAATACCGATGTCTTCCTTCAACATTTTTTTTCTAATATGCACAATTCACACTACTGTCTTCTTAAACAGAGTTATCAGTTTTTGGTAACCTAAGTTTAGTATCATGGGCATCAATTATTATAATGCGCTCAAGATGTAGATGGTGCAGACATGGGATTAATTGGAAACTGACCCCAGCAATGGTCCAGGAATTTGATTTCTTAAATAAGTCTGTCATGAAATCAGCTTGCTTTGGGTTGTTTTCTTTTTATCTTAGACGTAGAGTGCAGTATGACTTTCTGGGCAATGTAACATGACTGCTTTGTGGCAAGGTTCGCTCGCAATTTAGAAACTGAAGCAGTCATTTCACAAATAGTTTATTGGTCCACCTAAATTTTTTTTTCTTTTGTAATCCTTAATAGTTTAACAGAGACATTCTAGCCCCTCTGCCAATACCTTGACATTTTCACTTATCTTCATCCACCCTTTTAGTCTCCTGGGCTGGTACAGAGAGCAGATGGAGGGACCTCCTGTCAAACATATGGATGTTGCTGGGTTTGCAGAAGGTAAAAAACATGAGGACTGAGGGAAATACAATGATAGCTGAGGCATGACTGTTATATGACGGTTGCCTTTCTCCCCCACCCCACATATCTAATCAAGATCCAAATCTTGCCATTTCTACCTTCCATTCTCTCATATCTGACCCTTTCTCTCCATTCACTTCAGTCCCTCACCAACTCTCTACTAGATTCCTGTAAATAGCCTCCTAATTGGTCTCTCTGCCTCAAGTCTTTCTCTGTTCTATATACTACTGCTGTCAAAGTGATTTTCCTTAAGCACAGATCTACTTAAGCACAGGTACTGGCTCCAATGGTTTCCTGTTGCCTCCAGGATACAATAGAAATTCCTCTTTTTTTCCCCCTTGGAGGCAATTGGGGTTAAGTGACTTGCCCACACAGCTAGTATCTTGGGCCAGATTTGAACACAGGTCCTCCAGATGGGGCCAGTTCTCTATTCACTATACCACCTACCTGCCCCAGAAATTCTTCTTTTGAAGTCTCACAAAACCAGGTCTCAATCTATTTTTCAGGTTCATTGGACATTATTTTTCTTCCCACATTATACTATCTAGCCAAATTGTCCTTTTCTTTGTTCCTTATACACAACCATCTGTCTCCTTGGGTATACCCATGATAGAAATGAATTTCCTCTTCACCTCTGCCTCAGAATCCCTCTCTTCCCCTAAGATGGAGCTCAAGTACCATCTTTCCTGATTGCTCCAACTGCTCTCACCCTCCCTCCCAAATGACCATATCTTTAACTATGTTATAGATATCTGTATTTATTGACTTCATATTTATGTGCTGTATATTTTTATACATACTTTTCTCCCCCATTAGAATGTAAGCTCATTGTAGGTAAGGATTATTTCATTCATTGTCCTGGAATTCCTTAGTGTCTAGCACAGTTCCTGACACATTTCTGTTGTCCTTTCAGTCATGCCTCTAGGCACTTAACTAATATTTGTTGATTGATAGGTAGATATGTATGCATACACACACAACACACACACACACACATATACATGTGTCATTCATGAGAACAGATTCCAAAAACTGAAATAATTTTTAAAAGAAACTTATTTGGTCATTTGGCAAAGCAGAGTAAGCTAGAAAGAAGGGGTGGCTTCCTTTCCCCAGCTTCTGGAAGGTCTAAATTACATAGGATTTTGACAAAGGCGTCTGCATGTGAGTTACACACAAATCATTTGACAATGATATCAGCACACTAGTCATACACAAATCACATGTACTTCAGTTAAGTAATTTCTCCAACAAGGCAACTTGAAAGCAAGGTAGATTGAGATGGATATGAATGGATGTAAAAAATGTGAATGACATCAAAAAACTAATGGACCCCCAAACACAAGCTTGAGTGAACTCAAAACAAGTCCTGGGTGTGGTAACACAAAATGAGAATGCTTTTGGTTGATTCAGGATCTGGGGGGAGCCCCAAATTCCTTGTAGTCCTCTCTAGCATTCCTAGAGAGTTACTGAGTTCAGGGTGACATTCTGGGTGCAAATGATCTTTAATCACATAAAGCTAGATTTAAACAGTATAATAATCAATTTTCTGAATGGTATAGTCAAGCATTTTCCCCAGCAATACAAGCTACTGTGTAGCTTATATATGTGTATGTGTATATATGTGTATGTGTAGATGCCACACACATGTGCAAACACATGTATGAAAACATATATATAGTATGTCAATATGATTCATTCATAATATATGTGTGCACATGTGGATATATATGATTGTATTTCACAGAAGAGGAATCAGGTAATCAAACATAGAGAAATTGGGTGATTTGCCCAAAGTCACACAGCTAGTAAGTATCTGAGGCAGGAATCAAACTCAGGTCTTCCTGGAGATTTCCTCATCTACAAAATAGGAATCATCATTGTCATCATTAATGCATATGTGTGCATATGTGCCTCTGTGTGTGTGTTTGCTTAGCCTCAAAGCCAAAAACAAAGGACAAAAGAGAAGACAGAATGAGTCATGATGAGTCCTGAATTACTCTACACTTAGCACTCAAGCCTAGGCTACATGTGGGGGCTTCACCATACCTCTAATGTGATGACATTAGAGTTATGCTATATTATATAAAGTGCTACATTATATAAAACACATGATTATAAATAGATGTATGTGTATGTATGTGTGTATATGTATGTATATGTGTGTATATATATACATATATATGGAGAGAGAGAGAGAGAGAGAGAGAGAGAGAGAGAGAGAGAGAGAGAGAGAGAGAGAGAGAGAGAGAGAGAGAGAAAGGACAGAGATGGAAAGACAGAGTTCACACCTGGGATACTTTCTTCTGTGTCCCCCCAAGAAAAGCCTCCTCAGGTTTAAGGTATTCTCAATGGCTATATCCACTGAAATCCATAGTTCATGAGCTCCCACCAAATAGTTACTTTTTTTTTAACTAGCCAGACAGAGGACACAATGACATTTAATCAAATGCATAGTAAGAAAACTCACAATAGGATTTTCCCTGTGATATACCTGGTATATTCTCTCCCATACATACATGCACCATCAGTGGGGAGGATGGGCATACTTTAGGGATCATTCATGCAGGGCATACACAAGAATACAAGTGAACATTGTATTTGTATTGAGGGACAACTTATACTGCTGGCACTATAGGATCATTAACACCTTCCGATGACATAATTATATTGCTTTCACTGGATCTGCTCCCCAGTGGTGAACTCTATCCAGTCCATATCTATAGGATATCTGAACCTCTCATAAGCTATAAGTTGTAGGGAAGGTGCAGACCCACACTGGAAGTGGGAATTGATTCATTTGGGAGTTGAATGTTAGCAGTAAAATCACAAATTGGGTCTATTATCCCAACAATAATAATAGGTCATATTTACATTGCACCTTAAGATGTGCAAAGTGCTTTTCATATATTATCTCATTTGATTATTATTTTAAAACGTAGAAGTCAGTTTTTAAGGTGGCATATTTTGCTGACATATATGTTTAATCACACAAATGATAGGGAAAGGAGTATTATTTTTTTCCTCCCTGCTTGGGAGGGTGTTAAACTTTCGTTACATTATTTCTGGATTCATCATGAAGGAAACTTCTTTCAAACAAATAGGATTGTGTCTGACTTACTTGAAATTATATAGTAACTCTACACAGACATTACTTTGTCTTTAATATTTACACAATTATTTTAAGGCTTTGCAACAGAATATAAGCTGGAAAAGAGTTCATTAGAGACAATGTAATAAAAGCATCAAGATTCAAATCAGTCCTTGAAATAGGAAAGTCGAGTTCTCGAGGGTTAGTTTTGAGGTAACCCTCCAGAGATTAGTTGAATAAGGTGTAGTTTGCCTGCATTTTGGCTAAACAAAGACTCTCCTTTCTTTGGTAGGAGTTGTCTGATAGACTTTGATCTGTGTAAGTGTTGCATCTGGTTTCTTTGGTCACAGTTATCCCTTCCCTAATGGAAATGCTGCCCCACTTCCCCAAATGTGGGGGTATCTAGGATGTACTGAGACGCCAGGAGAAGGAAGTTGCCAGTTGGAGGATACAAACTCTACCTTCCACCGCAGGGAGTCTAGATGGGAAGTGAAGAAATAGAAAGAAGTAAGGGGATGAGGGAATTGTTTTGCTGTTACCCACCTGGCCCAGGAGTCAACTCAGGTGAAATTAAATCTGCTGAGTAATTTCCAGCAGATTCAACAAGTTGTAACATTGCTTCAGAACCAGATTTGTCACACTCCTCCTCCTCAGCATCAGGAGCAAATATCATAATCATCCCTCCTAAACCACCCCTCAGCAAGGTCAGAAGGATTTTTATTTTATTTTTTTCCCCATCCATGAAGACTATTTTTTTTCTATCACTGTTTGCATGATGATTTCCTGGCTTTGTGTTTTAAAATACCATGGGCCCTGAAGGACAACTTGCTAATAACAAACTGGTGGAATTTGAACAGAGAAAGGAATGAACGATTGCCTGAAATGCAGCTATCAGTGCTGTGCAGGCAACTCCTGTACTAGAAGACAACCCACACACACACACACACACACACACACACACACAAAGTGAAACCATTCAGTTACAGCAATTGCTCAGGGGCCAGCAGGCTGAAAGTGGGCAGAGAAGAAGGTTTAGAGCAGTGATGGACTTAGGGAGTGTAGGCAGATTTTAGGAATATGAGGATGCATGAAATCTCTCAGTCTAGTATAGAAGGTGTCTTGCTTCCATCCATCCCTAGTTACTAACCCCATTTCTTCATCTCACCCAATAGAATGTAAATTCCTTGAGAGTAAGGATTGTTTCTTTTTCTTTTTCTTTTTTTATACTACTGGAGACTAGCATTGTGCCTGGCACATAGTAGGAGCTTAATAAATGCTTGTAGGTTGATTGACTGATCTAATGCTAACAAGAAAGGCAGAGAAGGGGTATTCTACCAGAGCTATCCCTATCCCAATTGACAGCCATCTGTGGAAATCTGTGGAAAAATGTAGAATTCTAAATGATGAATGAAAGCTGCTTCAAGCCTCAGGTTTTCATAAGCCTCTTTGTCTTTACATTTCCTTTGTCCCATAACAATCTACCTTGTACCACACTCATTTTATATTCATTCCCATCTCTTTGCTGGGCAGCTAGGGGGCACAGTAGATAGAGTGCCAGGCCTAGAGCCAGGAAGACCCAACTTCATGAGTTCAAATCTGGCCTCAGACACCTCCTAGCAAGTCACTTAACCCTGTTTCCCTCAGTTTCCTCATCTGTAAATGAGCTAGAGAAGGAAATGGCAAACCACTCCAGTATCTTTGCCAAGAAAACCCCAAATGGAGTCATGAAGTCTGAAACAACTCAGCAATAATAAATCTCCATGCTACTTAATGGTAAGTTCCTTAAGGGCAAAGATTGTGGCTGTATTTCATTATTTCATATCCCTCAATACCCACTCCAGTGTCTTCGTTATAGTGTATGCTTAACAAATATTTATGGAATTGACTGAAATGAAACTGAGGGGAAGTTAAGCCAAATGCTGTCCTTCAGGGATAGGCCTTTGATGAGGCAGCAAGGCATAGTTCTGCACTCCAAAACTGAAGGCCTAGGCTGGAGTCCTGTTCCCAACATCTCCATGAAGAGGATCCTTTATGATTTTGGTAACTTTACATTGTGGGGATCTAACAAAAAGAAACTGAGATTTGTTGGAGCATATGTGATTTTTGCCTTTGGCTTAGTGGTACTGATTCTCTAAGTCCTTCTTCCTGTCTTAAGGCAGTGTGGTATAAGAGGATAGACTCCAGATCTTAGACTTGGAAAGACCTGGGTTTGAATCCTGCCCTAACCATAAGATCATAGATTAGGAGCTGGAAAAGACCTTAGAGACCATCGAGTCCAACAACCTCATTAGGAAATTGAGGTACAGAGTTGGTGAACATCTGGGGGCTTGGCAAGAGGGAGCAAAGATGCTTTTAAGCCTCAATTTTTCATAGAACATTTTGTCTCCATCTCTTTGTCCCAATAACAGGATTCTGTATTTTGTGGAGACCTTCCAGGAGGGTCAAGAGCAAGATCTATCAACCAATGAGATTCTGTACGTTTAGTATACTTCAACTGCATTGCCTGAGTATTAAGTACTGGTATCACGTTAAAGCCTGGAGGAAAGGGGCATGAGGAAGGTGATGAGCAAGGGGAAGGACATAAGAGATCCTGGGGAAGATCTGAGGTCCACTTCATTAGAGAGGGGCCATGGACCCTTTAATAAAGAGCCATTGGCTTATAACTTTGCCTCATTTTCTTCAGAAGGTATTTTTAAATACCAGCTGCAAGGTCATCGAGGAACTGAGTTGCCGAGTTTGATCCTCCTCCTCTCCACCTCCTCCCCCTCTTCCTCCTTCTCCCCGCTCTTCCCCTCCTTCTCCCCTCCCCTCCCCCTTGTCCCTCTTCTCTCCCTCCCCTTCCTCCTCCTCCTCCCCCCCCCTCTACAGGCAGACATTGGCTGCCATAATTGGATTTGAAATTTTGCAGCGTATCTCTGAACTCCCGCAGGTCTCTGGTGCTCTCTTTCATTCTGGGGAACCTCGCCCCATATCGGGACCTCCAGATCACCTGGGGGACTCTCCCACTTCCCTCTTCCCAAGCTCCGTCCCTGCACGGGTTCCAAGGTTTCTGTGCCCAAATGTGGGTGCTGGTGTGCGTGTGCGTCTTCGGGCCAGCTCTTTAGTTTTCCTACTCCCCCTTTCCACTCCTACGCGTCCTCCGCCCCACAACTGGAGCCGGCGGGAGTGAGTGTGTTGGGGGAGGGGTATAAGAGAAGGTGGGAAAGACCGCACTTGGGGGTATAGTGTAGACAGATCTCTGTCTGCATCACTCAGGAGAGGTGAAGTCTCTTCCAGATCCTTGCAGGTTAGTACCTCTCCCTGGTTACCAAGTTACTTTGTAGGGACCTATCAATGTATCTGCGGACGTGATTGTTTCTTTCCAGGAAAATGTAAGCGCGCTGAGGGCCGGGACTTTTTAGGGCTCTTCTTGACGCCCCCGCACAGTGCCAGGGAAATAGTAGGCCCTTAATACTTGTCTGTTTAATGAATGAGTGGACGAATGAAGGAATGAATGAGTGAATGAAGTTGTGGAAAACTCCTCCAGCAGCCTAGGGATTAAAAGGCAGAGTTCTCCCAAGGAAACCAAGTGAGGTCAGAGGGAAAAAGAAAACTCCCATGCGGACATATGCCTTCTCTGTATGGTGAGTGTGTGTGTGTGTGTGTGTGTGTTGTGTGTGTGTGTGTGTGTGTGTACACATTTCCTTTGGACAGTGCAGGGATACAGGCATGATCTGAGACTGGGATCTGTGCTGTCAGGAGAGGGGTGGACTGGAACGTAGAGGAGGCAGCGTGTGTGTGTGTGTGTGTGTGTGTGTGTGTGTGTGTGTGTGTGTGTGTGTGTATCACTAGGTGTTGTTATTACACACTTCCTGTGGTATATTTATGACCGCGGCGGCGATTTCCGGTAGCCGATACGAGCCACTTCTCTGTCGGTGCCTTTCCTTCCCGGAGCAGTGAATATCCTGCTATTTCTTCTTCTCTTCCTCCTTCCCTTCCTCCTTCGTTTCTTCTTCTTCCTCTTCCTCCTCCTCTTCCTTGCCTCCTCCTCCTCCACCTCCTGTTCTTCCTCCTTCTCCCCTTCCTCCTCCTCTTCCTCCTCTCCCGCCTCCCCCCCTCATTTCCCGCCGTCACCGCGGCTGCCTCTGCTGTCTGTGCCCCTCAGCGCCCCGGAGCCGCCCCGGCGCAGAAGCCAGAGGCAGAGGTAGAGGCTGCCGCCCAGGAGCCCGGGCTGGGGCAGCGGGGCCGGCCACTGGGTCCCAGCCGAGGTGGAGGGGGAGGGAGGAGGTGGAGGAGAGGCAGCTCACCCATCCCTCTTCCTTCTCTCCTCTTCCTTCTCTCCTGCCTGCGGTCCTCACCCTCAAAGACCTTTCTCCTTTCCTGTCTCTGTCACACGCGCACGCACGCAAATATAACCCACATCCCCGTCCCTACACATTCAACCCCGCGATCCCAGGGTATTCCCCAGCGCCACCCCACTCCTGCCATCCTCCGTCTCTTCCTTTGGCCCCGCACTCCCCATCCTGCATTCCTATGGACAAACACCTGCAGGTAGGTGAATCCTCCTGGTAGAAAAGGGGGAGGGGGGACGATGAATATGGGTGAAGAATAAACGCCGTGGCTACTGTGGAGGCAACCTCTCCTGGGAGAGAAGTGAGTGCGTGTGTGTGCTCTTTGTGTGGAATAGGTAAGAGGTGGGGTGGTTGGGGCCGGGGGCGGTTGGAGAGAAGGGGGATTGTGTTGTTCTCTTCCTCTTCTGGGTCCTGCCCCTTCTCGCGGGTTGTGGATGTTTAAATGAATGGGCTGAACCCCTCCTATTGTCTCCTGTTCGTTGGGAGAGACGTTAGGGAAGAAGGAAGAACCCTTGCACTACAGGTTGACGGGTTTGGAGGGTTGGAAGTTGAAGACCCTAGGGGAGGAGTGATCCAGAGTGAGAGTTGTTGTGGAGAGGGTGTACCTGGGGATCTGGACAGATTCTCAGAGGGATACTCCCAGTATTAATCTAGTACTACTTTTCCCTAAGGCACTAAAACAAACGTGTGTGTGTGGTGTGTGTGTGTGTGTGTGTGTGTGTGTGTGTGTGTGTGTTGCTTTCCTACTCTTTCTCCTCCAACTGGAAGGGAGAGGAGGGGAATGTTATCCCTCTTGTAGCCTTCTAGTTTTTCCAGGTCTGTAATTCTGGCGGAGATGGAGACCGTTCTGGCCTGGTTATGTTAGGACGAGTGTTTGTGTGTGTGTCCGTGTGTCTGTGTGTCTGTGTCTGTGTTGGGGGGGGGATGCTGAGGTGTGTTTGGGATGCGTCGGTTTGTAAGTATGTGTCTCTTCCCATGCCGTATTTATTGTTTCTAACGGAGGAGGAAAGGAAGGAGGACGACGAGGAGGAGGGCTCTGTTTTCCCCCTTTATCTGAGGCTGCGCACAGTGACTTCTGTTTGATATCAAATTCATCAAGAAATGTATTCCCCCCGGGCAGAATGAGGTTGGTTGACAGAAATCAAACCAAATGTGCAAGAATTGATTTCAGATTATTCTCGATCCTGGAGGATGAAAATAGTTATGATTTTTAATTTTGTCTTGTTTAAAAAGTAGAACAGGGTGTTTTTTTTTGCAAAGCATAGCAATAAACTTTTGCTTTTCTCTCAGACCCATTAGGATGAGCAAAATAGCATCTTCCACTTTTTTAAGTAAACCATTTATTTAACAGTCGATTTAGGTACAAGAGACTGAGGTGTATAGAGTTCAGGCCTCAAGAACAGAAGGTTCTGGGTTCAACTCTCATCTGCCACATACTTACTGGCTCTGTGACCCTGAGCAAAACCATTAACCTCTCTGTGATTAAAGCTACTTTTTTTTTTAAGTAAATTGGTATATGTTCTAGGTCAGGAGTTTCTTCACTTGGAACTCATTATACTAATGAAATCACAGCTCCAGAGCAAAGGGATTTTGAATGTTTTCCTTTTTATTGTATCCACTAATTCTTTCTCCTGGCATCTTTTTCTTTGTGCATGTAGGTACATAGTACGTGCTTAATAAATGTTGACTGACAGTTCACAATAATAACTCAAATTACATAATGCTTTAAGGTTTATGAAATATTTCATTTTTCTCAAACTCTGTAGATAATGTAAGCTGGTATTATTTTCACTTTATATATGAGGAAACTGGGGCCTGGTTAAGTAACTTGCCAGTGGTCCACACAGCTATGAGTCAGAATTAGAACTCAAGTTTCCTGAGTTTATTCAAGTCTAGAACTTTTTCCACTAAATCATATGAACACTCAAGCTGTTGAGATAGATATGGGTACAACCTTTTTTTTTTAAATAATGATTTAGTGTTTAGTTTTAACAGAAATTGTCTTATGAACTATTGCAGAGATGTGCTTGTAGGATATTCAGAGTGATGCATTAAACTGAATGGAGAGAATCCATTTAAAAATTCAGGCTTTTAAATGCTTCTATATTCTTGTCTCTATCAGTATTTGAATCTCTTCACTTCTGGAGCTTAAGATAAAATTCTCCAGTAATAGGAGAATTGGTGTTGGTTATGTGTGAAGCCTGTTAAGTAAGCCTAAAATACTAGGTAAGATTTTTTAAAAAAATAAGATCATTATGTATAATTATACTTTTATATTATTATGTTATATTGTAGCACATATGCAAAAATGTGAGAGATTTCTACTAAGCCATAGCCATCTAGAGTTGGAAGTGGAGAAAAATATTTTTAAATAGAAAATTTCTTTCCATTTTCAGAAAGTAGAAATTCTTTGTTAGAATATAATACTTCTTTAGATTTTTAATGTTATTGCTTTTTTCCCCCGCCTTGGCAACTGGGGTTAAGTGACTTGCCCAGGGTCACTGAGCTAGTAAGTGTCCAGTGTTTGGTCTGAGGCCAGATTTGAACTCAGGTTCTCCTGACTTCAGGGCCGGTGCTCTATCCACTGTGCCACCTAGCTGCCCTCAATGTTATTCTTTTAATCTAAATGTGTCATACTTTTGTAACTAATGAAAGTTAGCTGTACAGAAAGAACCTTGTTCTGAATTCAAAAATAGTCATCTAAACAGATCTGTTATCAGAGATAAAATTCCCAGCTTTTTGCCACCCTTCCTTTCTATTAACATAATGTTGCAGCACAAGTATAACTTTGTCACATGCTTAAAGTAATAATAACAATAATTAGCATTTATATAGCACTTATTATGTGCCAGGCACTGTGTTAAGCCCATTACAATCATTGTCTTATTTGATTCTCACAACAACCTTGGGAGGGAGATGCTATCCTCATTTTACAGATGGGGAAATTGAGGCAAACAGGTTAGATGTTTGAACTCTTGTGTTCCTGATTCCCAGCCTAGTGCTCTATCTGCTGGGCCACCTAGCTGCTAGTTTAATTCAAAACAATACATTGTACTTATTTTTTTATGGTAGAATCAGATTTTAAAAATGTTTTTATTAATGCTTTTAAAAAGTTGCCATAATTTCCTAAATAGAACCCTCTCTTACAACAAAGTAGAGAGGCGTAATGAGTCATATACTGGACTTGGTGTCAAGAAGACCTGGATTCAAATCTTTTCTATGAAATTTTCTTAGCTGTGTGACCCCGAGCAGTTACCAAAACTCTCTGTGCTTCAGTTTCTTCCCCTATAAATTGAAGAGAATGTCTGTTGTACCTACTTCAAAGGGTTGTGGTAAGGCTCAAATGAGATAATGTACAATGTAAAGTGCTTTACAAACTTTAAAGCACTATGTAAATGTTAGCTATTCTTACATTATTAAAGTTAAGCAAAACAAATGACACATTGACTTTGTGGACAGTATAGGCCTCATTTCACACCTATTTCTACCATATCTTTGCTGAGAAGAGAACATATATTTCATTAAACAGTCTTCTGGAGTCGAAAACTGGTCATTTCATTGTTTTCAGTCCTGATGTCTTTTAAGTTTGTTTTCATACATGTTGTTATGGTCATTGTATATGGTGTTCTCTTGGTTCAACTTATTTTGATCATATCAGTTCTTAAAAGTCTTTCTAAGTTTCTCTGAATCCTTCACACTCATTATTTCTTAAGTATAATATTCCACTATATTCACATACTACAACTTGTTCTGCTACTAAGCAATAAATAGGCACCTATCTCATTTCCAGTTTGCTACAACAAAAAGTGCTGCTATACTTTCTTTCATTAATCTCTTTGGGGTATATGTCGAATAATAGAATTATTGGGTCAAAAAGTAATAACTTTTGAATAACTTGAATAATTCCAAATTATTTCAAGCTTCTTTGAATTTACTCATTTGAAGGTACCCTGTAAAAATAACCATTACTGATTTTAAGGCCAGATATGCCTCCCATTGTATATTAATACATTGATTTTCTGGTTTATAAATGAGTGTCTTATTCATCAGTCTTTCCGTACCTGACCACCATTAGGAGAACTGACAAAGGTAAGTTTCTAAAACAGGTTATAGACCATAGTGGTGCCCCATCACTGCCACCACAACTAAGGTAGGGCTAATTTTTAGTAGACCACATTAACTCACCTTATCCTCTTTTCCTTCCTTCCTTCTGTTATTCCTTTCTCTTTTTCTTCTGTTCTTCCTTCCTTCCTGTTAAGTTTTATCCCATCAAAGAATACAATTCTGATGTAGCACCTAAGAGTGCTGTACGGTCAACATAAGAAATTTGGGACATTTGCAGAAAGATGCATCATGTCTTTCACTTTAGGATAGTACAATTTGACTCAAAAGATAAATAACACAAGCACCTCTTTAGAGATGATGCCTGGGCTTATTAGCAGTTTTCAAATTTCTCATCCCCATGTGCATAAGAAAAACCTAAAAATGCACTGGAAGCCCCACAGCTGCTGGTTGTTAAATCCGGTTGGTAGACATCCAATAGAACTGATAATTGCTTCCTTGGTGAACTCTGGGTCAAAGTTTCTTGAGTCAGCAGGCCCCAAGACATTTGGGTTGAAAGGAGGAGTGAGTTTCTTGTGATATAAGTCATTCTAGTTTACTGGGTTGAATAAGACATGATTCTTTATCTCAAGAAAGTCTGCTTTGGCACCATGTCTTTTCTCCTCATCCTTTTGGAGAAGACTGTGCTGGAGGTCATAGGCTGCCACAGTCTTGCCTCCCTGGATCTGGAAAGGCTAGTGAAGGATGTTGTCTTGTATTTCAGAAACATCTTGGCTATAAAAAGGTGACAAGCTGGGGGTAGCTAGGTGGTACAGTGGCTAGAGCACTGGCCCTGAAGTCAGGAGGACCTGAGTTCAAATCCAGCCTCAGACCAAACACTTGACATTTACTAGCTGTGTGACTCAGGGCAAGTCACTTAACCCCAATTTCCTAACAAAAAAAAAGGTGACAAGCCACAGAGCATCTCAAAGAACAGCCCCCAAACACTGCTAGTCTACTATAATGTTTTTTTTTCTCTATACTGCAGAAGCCAAATACTCAGAGGTGCCACAGAAAGTGGATGTGGTTTCTTCTGGCTCCATTCCTTCTTTACAGAGCCTAAAACAGTCAACACAACATGACCCTGGCAATCCAAGAGAATGTTCTCTGGTTTCAAGTCCCTGTGAGTGATTTTCAGAGAATGAAGGTAGCCAATAGTACTGGCCACCTTAGCAGCATGGAATTGAGGTCAAGGTTCTAGGAAACTGTTCCTGCTACAATTGGAAGAAGAGCTCTCCTCCATTGATACGGTCTAGAACAAAATAGAGCTTTTCTGAAGTCTGAAAGGAGTATCCAGCCCCCTTGGTCTGCAAGTTTTTGCTTCTGAGAAGGGACAATCAACCAATTCAACATATTGTACTTAAAGAGAAGAATTTTGCCTTTTTTCTTTTATATCTAAAAATGTCATAGCATCAGAGAAGTCCAAATAGGTATCATTTGATCTGACCATATTAGCTGATTTTTGCTTAGATGGCCAGAGGGAAGGTAAGCAATGAAATTTGCTAAAGGCTTACCATAAATCTTGGCAATAAGACTAAAAAGTTCCAAAGTTCCTTCTAATGGCAAATGCTAGACCACACTGTCTTACTCTTTGGTCTTTCAGCTAGGGCCTCAGTTTATTAGCTCTTTGAACTGTTATAAAAGGTAAATTAACAAACTAAATTGCTTATTTGTATATTGAGAAGCCTGTACACAATAATGATGATAAGATTTAACAGAGATAACATGTAATCTCAATATTAATAGAATCTAATCTGATCCAAATGGAGGCTGCATTGTACAAAGTAGTATTTGCAGCTTAAGAAATCTTTTGGAAGAGGTACCACAATTAATTCTTATTTGGTCTTACTGAACATCTAGTCTGTTATCTTCTTGATGGTGTCATACAGATCATATTTTTTTAATCTAATTAGCTAATTTTTAGTGTTATCAGAAACATTATGAAACAACTCTCATGGCACCTTTGTCCTTTGATTTCCCTTGGCCAGCTGCTGTTTGTTAATTCAGCATGTGATTATTTCTCTTTGAGTTTGAAATTATTTTTTTCTGCCCCTTTTCAGTTTTATGGCAAACAAGTACTATTCCCAGTAATCTACAGGGCTTGTACAGTGAAGTTTTGTTTAATATCTGAGCTTATGGTATATTAACTACACAGTGACTGACTTTTCAGGAACAATAATGGTGGCCACACCTACTAAGCTTTAAAATCAGTTGGCTTTGGTGGCATCTTTAATGTTTGATAATTGTCAATGCAGCATCATTAAAGCCAGCTTAAAATGTCCACTTCATGTTAACTGGACACTTTAAGTGACTAGCATTGCTGTTAATTGTAAGCAAATGAAAAGTTAGAGAATAAAACAGCATGGTACTCTGCATAAGGATGATAGCTTAGGCACCTCATTTTTCACCATTCCATAGCATTGGCGTGACTTAACTAGGAAAGATGTTGCCTTTAATGGGCTCCTGCTGTTCTGAATCTGAGAAGAGCGGGAAGTGACCTGCATTGTGATCTTTATTTTACATTGGTTTAAGTAGAGTAGTAGCAGTTAAACATTTTCTCTGAAATGATTCCCGTAAGAAATACACAGTTCAATCTTGGATTAGTATTCAACTACCAGATGTGTGAAATTGGCTTCAGAGAAGTGTTTCCTCTTAAATGTTGTCATTTTGTTGCCTTTTAAAAAAATAAAATAAAGTAGAAGAGCTGAAGGTTGGAGAGCAGCCATTTATTTTAAACAGATTTTTTTTGACAGTTCGTGTTTGTAAAGAAACCTGTTTGAAATATTTACATAATACATAGAAGTCTATGACAACTGGAAGCTTTTCTCTACTGAAAAAAATCCATAGGCCTACAGAGATTAATTTTCATAGACGGTTACTTCTTGACCTTGGTTCTGATTTGTTGATTTATGACCTTTCTTTAGTAGCATGATTGGAAAACTCTTTTGCAAGACTGAAATCAAAATCTACAATCTACCAATGTTCTAGTTGGTTTCCTAGGTAACAAATGTGCTGCAGAGATTTCATAATGAGTCCCTGGGTTGGTTAGTTATAGTGAAAATTTGGTGGTTTGATAAAGCTGAGTCCCCAATTTAAATAAGAGGTCAAGAAATGAAAAGGATTGAAAAATGTACATTTTAGGGTCTTTAAA
Source organism: Phascolarctos cinereus (assembly GCF_003287225.1). Lineage (NCBI taxonomy): Eukaryota > Metazoa > Chordata > Mammalia > Diprotodontia > Phascolarctidae > Phascolarctos > Phascolarctos cinereus. The sequence goes on along the minus strand of NW_027555847.1, from coordinate 203,575,512 downwards.
TCTGATGTGAAGGAAGTTTAGCACAAGTGTCTAGAGAAAGAAAAAATATATAGAAGTATTCAAATCAATTAGTTTGAGAAGTTCTATTTAAAAGCAACTAGAAAAAAAAAGGAAGATCATAGACTTTGAGCTAGAAGGGACCTTAGAGGTCATCTAGTCCAATCCCCTTCCTGCATACCCTCCTTCACTCATCAGTGATGTGGCTTAAGATGTTCTTAGATACACTCCAGGGTACCTAGCAGTTTTACAATCTTAAAAACAGCAATCCAATCAGTCTGTTGTGGTGCTTGTGATGAACTGACAATACCTGTCATGATTTATGAAAAAAAATTTTAATGTTGCCGTTCTCAAAAAGGGTCTTGTTTTCAAAGCAGCCTGTTAATTGAGGTTATCATTCTGTAGTGACCCTGCTACAATTGTAGCAATATGCTACCATCCTTATTGATGACATGTTGCTCAAAGTATTCTCTCCTATGTGTGAACTAGTTTTTGCGTCAGTGAACAATTCCTTGGCTTTTTTTGTTCATTATACTTGATTTTCCTCCACCTCTGGCTGAATACATTTCTTGGTGTCATAGAATTTCTGTTAGTGATAGAGTGCTGGTTCTGGAGTCAGGATGACTTGAGTTCAGATTTTGTTTCATACACTTCCTAGGTAGGCAAGTCACTTAATCTCTCAGTCTCAGTTTTGTCATCCATGAAATGGGGATAATAACAGCATCTACCTTACAGGGTTGTTGTGAGCATAAAGTGAAATAAAATTTACAATGTGTTTTGCAAACTTTAAAACAGTGTATGAATGCTAGCTTTGTTATGCTCTATTTCAGTTTTGTTTCAATTTGACAAATATTTATTAGATGCCTACTGCATGCAAAGGCACTGTGCTAGGTTTTGGGAGCATAGATGAACAGGGTTCCCTCCCTTTAAGGTTTAGCAAGTATAAGAAGTGTACAAAAATAATTGAAACAATTAGAATATATATGGGTAAGTACAGTGGTGACATAATTGGGGAGGCAAGGTAATTGAGTCATAGGATCAGGAAGGTAGCAGCTGTTGCCAATAGCTCTAGTAACTATACCAGCTTCTTTTACTAGGAGGCAGTAGATAAAATCAAGAAGAGTTTGTTCTCTATGTTGGTATTTAGGCTGTTCCATTAAGTGGGAGAAGCAGGGAAAGTTGTCCAGGTAACCAGACAGAGAATGCTCATTTACAAAGAGGTCTCACCTGCTTCTTTTGCTTTCCCTCCCTCTGACACAGTCAGCTGCACACCAGCATAATGGACCAGTCTAAACACCTGCTCTGAGGTCTGGCTTTTATTTACTGCCTAAAGAGAGGGAGCTGGCTATTTCATTAAGACTGTGGCTACAGCTTCATCTTCCTGATGGTGGCAAGCACATAAGGAAAGAGAAACAGAAAGTGGAAGAGGGATCACTAGAGAGATCAAGGATAGAGTCTTAGAGGAGAGTGGTGCCAAAATTTACTTCTTGAAAGAAAGAAAAGAGTTTTAACAGATAGAGATACAGAAGGAATCTCTTCCAGGCATGCACATAAATGCAAAGGAGGTATATACTAAGTTCTCTTGGTGTTAATAAATTCATGTTGAATGACTGATAAAAAAAAATGCAAGGGAGGTAGAGAGACCTGGATATGATGGGAGAACAAGAGTGAATGGCTGGAATGCAGGGTGTATAAGTGAAAATAAGTAGCAAATAAGAAAATAGTGCTGTGTTACTGCTAAATAATGGAGGGCTTTATGCTCACTTAGCATGTTTGTATTTATTTGTTAGGCAAAGGGGAGCCATTGAAGGTTCTTAAGAAGGGCAGTGAATAATCAAATCTCTGCATTAAGAAGATTATTTTAGAAGCTGTAGGAAGGATGGACTTCAGCAGTGAAAAAAGGTCATAATGATAATTCAGAGGAGAAGCAACTAAGTTAGTCAATAAGCATTTAGTAAGTGCCTACTGTGTGAACTAGGCAGGACCATATTAGGAGTTGAAAGGAGCAAATCAACAGGAAAGGCATAAAATTGACAAAGATGATGATAATAATTCACAATTCTGTAGCACTCTTTAAAATTACAAAGTACTTTCCAATGTTTTATATAGAGTTCATATAGGGAGAGGTTAGTTGTGTGGTATGTTGGATGAAGAACTGACCTCTAATCCAGGAAGAACCTGTTTTGATTTGGCACCTACTGGCCATGTGAGTCTAGGTAAATCATGGTAACCTCATGATGCCCCAGGCAACTTTCTAAAACTATAAAATAAAAGGCAAAGAAAGTATAAACTTTCTTTGGTAGAGGAAGTTACTTACCAAGAGCTTCCTATATACCAATGAAATCATAAATCCAGATAGATCTATCTCTATCTCTTTGTATGCTTCATATAAAGAACATTAAGTTTACAAAGTAATAACCCAACAAGGCAGGTATTATTTTTTTTAATATAAATTTGTTTATTTTTAGTTTTCAGCATCACTTCCACAAGTTTTTGAGTTCCAAATTTTCACCCCATCTCCCCCTCCCCCACCCCAAGATGGCATGCATTCTGAATATCCCTTCCCCTAGTCTGTCCTCTCTTCTATCTCTCTCGCCTTCTCTTATCCCCTTCCCCTTCTATTTTCCTGTAGGGCAGGACAGACTTCTGTACCCCATTTCTTATATTTCTTATTTCCCAGTAGCATGTGAAAACATGTTTTTTAAAAACATGTTTTTAAAACTTTAGGTTTCAAATTTTCTCCCTTCCTCCCTCCCCACCCACCCTCATTGAAAAGGCAAGCAACTCAATATAGGTTGTACATGTGCAGTTATGCAAAACACGTCCATAGTAGACATGTTGTGAAAAACTAACTCTATTTCCCTTAATCCTATCCTGCCCTCCCATTTATTCTATTCTTTCTTTTGACCCTGTCCCTCCTCAGAAGTATTTACTTCTGATTACCCCCTTTCCCAATCTGCCCTCCTCTCTATCCCCCCTGCTCTCTTGTCCCTTCTCCCCCTATTTTCCTGTAGGGTAAGACAGATTTCCATACCCAATTGAATGTGTATGTTATTCCCTCCTTAAGCCAAATCCTATGAGAATAAGATTCACTCATTCCCTCTCACCTTCCCCCGTTTCCCCTCCACTGTAAGAGACTTTTCTGGGGTTTTTTTTGTGAGATAATTTACCCCATTCTACCTCTCCTTTCTTCTTCTCCAAGTATAATCCTTCTCATCCCTTAATTTTATTCTCCAGATATGACCCCTTAATCTTCACTCACCCTGTGCCCTCTATCTATCTACATATATACATATAATTTTTTTCCTCCAACTACCCTAATACTGACAAAGGTCTCATGAGTTATAAATATCATCTTTCCATGCAGGAATGTAAACAGTTCAATCTTAATAAGTCTCTTATGATTTCTCTTTCCTGTTTACCTCTTCATGTTCCACTTGAGTCCTGTATTTGAAAGTCAAATTTTCTATTCAGCTCTGGTCTTTTCATCAAGAATGCTTGAAAGTCCTCTATTTCACTGAATGACCATTTTTTCCCCTGAAGGATTATACTCAGTTTTGCTGGGTAGGTGATTCTTGGTTGTAATCCTATCTCCTTTGCCCTCCAGAATATTATATTCCATGCCCTGGTCCTTTAATGTAGAAGCTGCTAAATCTTGTGTTATCCTGATTGTGTTTCCACAGTACTTGAACTGTTTCCTTCTGGCAGCTTATAATATTTTCTCCTTGACCTGGGAACTCTGGAATTTGGCTACAATATTCCTAGGAGTTTTCCTTTGGGGATCTCTTTCAGGAGGAGATCTGTGGATTCTTTCAATTTCTATTTTGCCCTCTGGTTCTAATATATCAGGGCAGTTTTCCTTGATAATTTCTTGAAAGATGATGTCTAGGCTCTTTTTTTGATCATGGCTTTCAGATAGTCCAATAATTTTTAAATTCTCTCTCCTGGATCTATTTTCCAGGTCAGTTGTTTTTCCAATGAGATATTTCACATTGTTTTCTAATTTTTCATTCTTTTGGATTTTTCTACTGTGTCTTGATTTCTCATAAAGTCACTATCTTCCAATTGCTCTATTCTAATTTTTAAGGAAGTATTTTCTTCAGTAATCTTTTGGACTTCCTTTTCCATTTGGCCAATTTTTCTTTTTAGGGCATTTTTCTCCTCATTGGCTTTTTGGACCTCTTTTGCCATTTGGGTTAGGCTATTTTTTAAGGTGTTATTTTCTTCAGTATTTTTTTGGGTCTCCTTTAGCAAGCTGTTGACTTGTTTTTCATGATTTTCTTGCATCACTCTCATTTCTCTTCCCAGTTTTTCCTCTACTTCTCTTACTTGCTTCTCAAAATCCCTTTTGAGCTCTTCCAAGGCCTGGGACTGATTCATATTTTTCTTGGAGGCTTTGGATGTAGGAGCTTTGACTTTGTTGTCTTCTTCTGGTTGTATATTTTGATCTTCTTTTTCACCAAAGTAAGATAATATAGTCTGACTCTTTTTGTGCTGGTTGCTCATGATCCTGGCCAATTACTTGAGTTTTAAACTCTTTGTTAAGGTAAGAGTCTGCTTCCAATGTGGAGAATGTACTGTCCCAAGCTTCAGGGGTTTGTACAGCTGTTTTCAGAGATACTTGTAGGGACCTGTAAATTTTCAGTTCTTCCAAGGTGGTATGATAAGGGGCGAGGTGTTTACTCCTTTCCTGGCCTGTGACCACAAGTACTCCTTTCTGTCCTGTAACTGTGAGAAGGATTTTCTCTCCACAGCCACTACAAGGTCCACCAAGCCAGCACTCCTCCTCACCCCAGCAGTGCCACCCAGAACTGTAGCCCAGATCCAAACAGGGGCAAAGCAAGAGATTCTTGCCTTAGCACTGGCAAAGAAATCCCTGCAATCCCCTCTGATCAGCCACTGGATTCCCCCTCAGTCTGTGGGCCGGAAGCTCGGGAAGCAGCTGCCCCCCCGGCATCACACTCTTGGGGAATGGAGCTGAAACCCTGCCTTCCTTTCTCAGCACCGACAGAAACAGACTTTTCCCACTGACCTTCTAAGTTGTCTTTGGCATTGGTGGATTGAGGAGTCTGGAAACCTCCACAGCTAAGGCAGGTATTATTATACCGATTTTATAGATGAGGAAATAGAGAGCTTAAGCAACTTACCCATAGCACATACCTGCTAAGTGTAAGTGAAAATTCAAATTTTGCATATCAAACACTTTTGAATAGTCAAAAGTTACCTACTTCATATGTCTCCCTGACCATTGACTGAGTATGGGGGTTAATTGGGAGAGATGAGTCAAATGAAGAGAAGAGTTAAGGCATTGAAGCTGAGTGGCCTGGAAAAATGATGGCCATTGACAGCTAAGGAAGTTAGGATAAAGGACAAATTTAAGAGGAATGATGAGTTTAGTTTACTCTATGTTGAGCTGAGGGAGAGACATTCAGATATTTAATGGGTGATGGGAGATGCAAGCCTGAATCTCTGAAGATTGAGACTGCAAATACAGGTGTGGAAGTCACCTGATTAGAGCAAATAAATGAAGCCATGGGTAAGGATGAGTTGACAAAGGGACAGAGTGTAGTGGGTGAAGAGAGACAGCTGGAGAGAGAGCCATTGGAGACCTCCACCCCTAGGAAGTCAAGGGAAAAGGATGAATCTGAGAAGGAGCAGTGACAGTCAGGAAGGAAAACAAGAAGAGAGTAGGGAAAAGCTGAGGAGGAGACATGTTCTATAGTGTCAGATTCCATACAAAGGTTAGAGAAGGATGATAACTAAGAATTGGATTTGGCAGGGCCACAGTGATAAAAATTGATTAAAACATACTATGGTGGATTGACTTGATGGTCTTTGGAAGGTCTTCAGGTGGAATATACATGGTGGTGACATTCCAAATAATTTACCTTCTAACTGTGCTAAAGGAAATTAGAGGAAAGTCAGAAGAGGTTATAACACCTCTGGAGATTTATGAGATAATGCTAGAAAACTGTAAACTTCTAAAAGTAGGGTTCTTTTCTAGTATTCCGTCATTCTCCAATATTTACTCCATTACTCTGCAGTAGTACTCTAGGATTCTTTAGAATAATAATAGCTAGCATTTACATAGGACTTTATAACTCAACATGTTTAAAACATAACTCAATATGTTTAAAACTGCACTCATTATCTTTCCTCCCAAATCATTCTCTTTTCTTAACTTCCCTATTACTGTCCAGGACTCAAAACCTAGGTGTCATCTTTGATTCCTTTCTCTCTCACACCAATCCCTCCCCACCCATATCTAATCTATTGCCAAGGATTGTAGATTCCAGCTTTGTAATGTCTCTCAAATATGCCTCCTTATCTACTCAGACTGTCACTACCCTGATGAAGTCCTTCCTCACCTCATACCTGGACTATTGTAGTAGCCTGCTGGTTGGTCTGCCTGCCACAAGTTTTTTGCCACTAAAGTCCATTCTCCATTCAACTGCCAAAGTGATCTTCCTTTATTTTTTTTGGGAGGGAGGCCTAGGCAATGAGATTAAGTGACTTTCCCAGAGTAACACAGCTAGTAAGTGTTATATGTCTGAGGCCACATTTGAACTCAGGTCCTCCTGAATTCAGGGCTGGTGCTCTACCCACTGCACCACCTAGCTGCCCCCAAAGTGATCTTCCTAACATGTAAGGCTGACCATGTCACTCTCCCTACCCCTGCCTGGTAAACTTCAGTGTCTCTCTATCACTTCCAGGATCAAATAGGAAATGCTCTGTTTGGCATTAAAAGACATAACCTGCCTTCCCCCTCCACCTTACACAGTCTCTTCTACCTTATATCTTGTTACATATATGTTCTATGACGCCATGACACTGGCTTTCTTAAACAAGACATTACATCTTCTCATTCCAGGAACTTCTGCTAACTGTACCCTGTGCCTGGAATTCTCTCCTTCCTCACCTCTGCTTCCTGGCTTCTTTCAAGTTCCAGCTAAAATCCCAGCTGCTATAAGAAACCTTTTCTGATCCCTCTTAATGCTAGTGCCTTCCCTTTGTAGATAATCTCCAGTTTGTACTGTATATATACTGTACATAGTTGTTTGCATGTTTTCTCTCCCATTAAACTGTGAGATCTTTGAGATAAAGGATTGTCTTTTACCTTTCTTTACATCTCCAGCACTTAACACAGTGTGTGACATATAGTAGGTGCTTAATAAATGTTTATTGACCAACTTTAAAGTTTGCAAAGCACTTTGCATATTAATCTTGTTTGATCTTTATAACAACCCTTGGAGGTTGGTGCTGTTATCCTCATTTTATAGATGGAGAAACTGAGAGTTATAACTAGTTTTTCCCTTATCTTCATGCATAGCAATACAAAAATGAGCACATTCTCATTCCTGGATTCCTACCTCCAAAAAAGATTTCCTCAATTACTTTTAAGTCATTGGGAATACATGATCTACCTTCCAGTCTACTAATGGTTAGTCTTAAAAGCAGGTTAATATTGGCTCTCTTTTTCACAACTGTATAACTATTTAAAATGTCTCTTAGATGGACTCCCTACTGCTAATCTCTTACCTGATATGCATCTTCTTGCTAACTTTTGTATTTTGTTGTTATTTGGTCATTTTTAGTTGTGTCTGACTCTTCATGACCCCATTTAGGGTTTTCTTGGCAAAGATACTGGAGTGATTTGCCATTTCCATCTCCAGCTCATTTTACAGATGAGGAAACTGAGGCAAACAAGGTGAAGTGACTTGGCCAGGGTCACTCAACTAGTAAGTATCTGAGGCCAGATTCGAGCTCATGAAGATGAGTCTCCTGGACCCAGCACTCTATCCACTGCTCCACCTAACTGCTCTAACTTTTGTATAATTGTGCTTTCATTACACGACTACCTTGCTTCAGAAACTACAATTTGTCTTATTATAAATGTATCTAGTCAAGATCAAACTCTTCACTTTGGTCTTAAGGGTGGTATTTACCTTATTAATTTTACTTTGCCTTGTCTATTGCTGGGCAAATTTTTTGGGAAGTCCTGACTAGGTACTGTTAATAAATAAGCCAGTACAGGATATGGACAGTCAGGGAAACTAGTTTATTTATTTCCTCAAGAGTATGACACATCTCATTAGTAGTTGCTAGAAATCTGTGTCTGATGATTTGGCAGGTGACATTTCTATAACAAAAAGATGTATTCCTTTCAGCAGTTTGGTCTGTATCATTCAAAGAGCTAGTAAATGGGAAACGGTTCTTATTGCAACAAAAGAGGAGGCTTAAATTATTCCTGAAGAAAGATTTCATCCTTTTTAGCATAGCCATTTACACCAGACCAAAGAAAATAATGCCTTCTTTATTTAGTCAGCAGGATAAAGACGAGGGGACAACTTCATTGAACTATTAAAAACCTCTGAGTTCCCTTTTGTAAAATGATTAGCAGGAAGGGAAATATTGAGACATTTTGTTTTAAGAGAATCAGTTTTAGCTCTTAGAATCCCCTTTAAACACTATCCAGTTTTATCTTCCACTGTTCCCTAACAAATGCCTCCTGCTTGTTATACCGGACTTCTTCCTCTGTTGTAAACATCACACTTTTTCCTCAGTGGTTCTTCTCAAAATTAAAAATCTGATTTTTTTTCAAAGTCCTTCTCAACTCACACTTCTAGGAAGCTTTTGCATATTGATTATTCCCTTTTGTGTATTTCCATAACAAATTCTTTGTAGCATACATTTAATGCTCTTATGCATATAAAATTTTCCTTTGGTAAGATTATAATCTCCTTTGTGAAGAGGACTTTATTATATCTTTTTTTTTATTCTGTAAGGTGGTAATATTTGAATTAAATTGGATCCCTAAAATTATATTTGAGATTCTGCTGGGGTAGCTATTTATTAGCTAGGGTGAAAATTACTAATTAATTAATAGGTTAATTAATGATGTCAAAGTTCATTTAAAATTTGAGAGCAACTTCTGAATTACTTCTTTCAATACAGCTCAAATCAGATTGATAGGCACAAATCAGTTTTAAGTATTTTTTAATGTCTGTGAACCTAGACCACATAAAGTATAGGTAATTTGCTGATCTTCACAGGTAGAAGGAACTGTGTGGTGCTACTAATAACTAAAAATGTGTGTAAAGTACTTTCAAGGTAAGGTTTGCATCTACTATTTCATTTTATTGACATGTGTAAATTTAATAAGACATAGTTGAAACACACCCTGTCTCTTGGTTCATCTTTCCCATTCTCAGCTTGTTTTCAATGACTTTTCTTCCTTGCTTCGCTAAACTTACTTTTTTTTTTTCGGTATTTTGCATAGGCTTTTGGGTAGCTAGGTGAGAAAACCCCAAATAGGGTCATGAAGAGTTGGACAGGACTCAACAACAACAGAAACAAAAACTAGGTTTTGTAGCACCATCTTGGCTTACTTTTTGTCTTTCATATCTGAAGAGTGAATAAGCCTCAAGATGAAAAGCTATTGTGTTCTTAAATATGATTTTTTAAAAAACTCTTATTTTGGAACACCTGTTGTTTTTGGAGGGAATAAAATCAGAAATTATGATGTAAGTCAGTGAGAAAGTATGATTCAATTTCCAAAAGTAATATGTACAAACATCCTTTAAAGCACTCTATTAAAAAAAAGAAGCACTCTATTGCCTAAAATGAATTACAGCTGCACCTCGTCTAAGTTCCAATGCATTTGGTAAAATACTATTATAGAGCAGTTATTTTTTCCCATGGAAACAAGGTAAAAAATGTGGTATTGTCCAAATGATGGTGCCAGGGGTTTCTATTTGGATGTATATTCAACTAGTTAAGGAACATTTAGTAAGTACTGACTCTGTATCTAGTATTATATGCTAGGTCCTAAGGATAAAAAAAAGAAAGTAACAATCTTTACCTTCATCAAGCTTACATTCTATCTAGGGAAATAACATTTAAATAAATACAAAGTAAATTAGGAGGAAGGAGAGTCAGTAGCAACGGGGGGAGGAGGGAAACAGGAAAGGTTCTTGTTATTCGGTCTTTTTTCAGAGGTGTCCTTCTCTTTGTCATTCCATTTGGGGTTTTCTTGTCAAAGATCGTGGAATGACTTTCCTTTTCCTTCTTCAGCTCATTTTATAGATGGAGAAACTGAGGCAAACAGAATGAAGTGACTTGCCCAGTGTCACACAGCTAGTAAGTATCTTAGGTCTGATTTGAACTCAGGAAGATGAGTCTTCCTGATTTCAGGCCCAGCATTCTTTTCACTGTGCCACCTAGCTGCCATGTGTACGTGTGCATGTACGTACATGTATATGTGTGTGTACATATACATACATACGTGGCAAAACTCCAAGAAATGGGAAAATTGAAAGTCAGCATACTAAACTCAAGATGTGATAAAAAAAAAATAAGGGTTAGTCTTTTCTTTAGAATATTCATCCCATGTTAAGGGTCCCTTACATATTTTATATTTGTGAGTATTTTGAAAATGCATGAGATTTTAATATCTTGTTCTGGAAGAAATCTGAATGTTAGATCAGATTTTGTTCTCTCCCCACTCCCATGCTTTAAATGTTTGAATGTTCAGGTTCTTTTTTTCTATATAACTATATTGGCAAACCACTCTAGTATCTTTTCTAAGAAAATCCCTTGGACAATATGGCCCACAAGGTGATGAAGAGTCAGACATAACTGAACAACATACATACATATGTATACACATATATATGTGTAAGTATATATAAATATATACTACATACATATATTATATATAATTTGCATATTATATATATTTGCCTATGGTGATACACTCAGTATGGGCATCCCCATCTAGGATTTAACTTGCTTCTCAAGCCAGTTATTATAACATGGGGCTTTCTGTGATCAGCATTTATTTTGAAAAGAAGATGACAATTGTGTTTGATCATTAATTTTTACAATAAAGTACTATCAGATGGACAAATTGATTTTGCACTAGACTTGAAGTTGTCTCTTAGAGTCTTCCTAATTCTTTATACTGAAATGAATGGGAAGACCTTTAAGGGAGCATCTATACCACTGGATGAATTTTTTTAAAAAAATTTAAATTTAATAAATAAGATAAAGTTAATATTTTAACTAGTGGGATTTAAAGACATTCCATCTGGAAAGGAAAACATAGACTTAAGAAATACAATCATTGCTCATGAGATTGCGTCTCTGAATCTAGAGACACTATATACTGATGTTCCTCTTTTTATTTCCAGGCTTGTGCCAGTTTATTAGACTAGACCCAATTAATGCTGATAGAATATAGAGCTGGAAGGGAAATAAGTTTTAATGGAAGAAGTATGATTTACAGAAGTTAAGTGATTTGGCCAAAGTAATATAGCTACCAAATGGTAGAGCCAAGATTTGAACCCTGGTGCTCTGAGTACAAATTACAGCATGCTGTACTCCTATTCCTCCCCCACACCTGTAGCCAAAATCTTTGGGGAGCCTTATAGCAGAGATATTCTTTTCAGGCATTAGAGGGTTGAAAATTCAACCTTGTTCATATCAGATTGGGTTTACATTAAGTGCATTTTTGTTAACACTAACAATCGAGTATTTCTTTTTTTTTTTGGCTAGGCAATGGGGTTAAGTGACTTGCCCAGAGTCACATAGCTAGTAAGTGTTATGTGTCTGAGGTTGAATTTGAACTCAAGTCCTCCTGAATCCAGGGCCAGTGCTCTATCCCACTGCACTACCTAGCTGCCCCAGCAATTGAGCATTTCTATGGGCTTTAGATAATGATTGTTGTCAAACGTTTGACACTTCTGAATGGACATATTTGGTTGATGTTTTCTGAAAAGTGTGACATGTAGTGCTGAGGTAAGTTTCCATACCTGAAAGATGAAAATATTGTACTAACGCACTGGATTGTGTTGCTTTTGGTATTCACACTCTAGTAAATGACCTTTTCCTCCTTGATAGCAGTTCCTTAATTAATATAGTGAGCATCTGTGTTTCCAATGGAAAATTACTGTTTTGAGGATGGTAAGAGAGGGCATGAATATCTCTCTGGTATTTTTCCATCTTTACTGGTTGAGTCTCATAAATGTATTGGTAGTATGCACTTGGTTAAATAATGCACTCTGAAGTATAGTCCACTCAGATCAGGTCATGGAAAAGTAAAGACTGACTACTAGCACATTCACAAAGGCTGTCTGGCAAGGAAAAATTACAAAGCCTAGGTTCTTTTCTTCATCTCTTTTGGAATAATGAGGCACAGTTCATTATGTCAAGCCCTGCAAAGAAGTATATGCTAAAGCTGCTACATAAGATGAAGGCACATTGTTGGAACCAAGAAAAAAAGATAATTTGCATGGAAGATAGTTATTCAACAGGGCCTTAATTTACAAGAAACATTCCACAATTTAATTGAGCACTTTTAAATACATTGCATCTGCTTTAATAGCTGCATTTGCTACTTGCATATGTACAGTGTCATCAGGGTAGTTAAAATTTGATTCAGTCTAGCTGGAAGCCAAGGTGAAATAACAGCTCAAAGCCATGCCATAAAGATATACATTATTAAACGTCTGAGAGTTGTTTTGGACATCAAACAGTTTCCCTTTGGCTGGTTAATACGATAAAGCAGACTGTCTCTTATTTTTTCCCCTTTCCTATCAGATTCTTCAAGCCATTTTCTCACTTATATTTGGCCCTGCTAGCCAATAGTTAAACTATACTGCTATATTTGCTCATTTCAGACTTTTATAGGTGATACAGCTGCATGTCACTTGTGCTAAATAAACAAACATAGCCTTCATCTATGGTCAAGAAGGGAGCAAAATTCAGTAATACAGAAGGAAGGCACTGCCAAATTGAATACTTTAATAACATAGTTGAATCAGTATAATTTTGAAATGACCAGAGAATAGATACAGGAAAAGGATTTAAGTAGGTATATTTTACTAATTGTACATATTAATATATGCATATGATTATATAATAATAATTATATTACATATTAGAATAATTTTACATGCAATATATACTTACACATATAATATATACATATAATTTATGCAGATACAGAACAAAATCTTTCACATTTATATGCTTATAGATGTGAAATGTTTAATTGAAAATAAGGAGGAGCTTTATAACATGGCAATGATTGTCAAAGGAGGAGACTGTGGATTCTCTAATCCCTGAAATATTTTAAAATAAATAGATGAATACCTGTCATGGTGTTGTAAAGATTCAAGGTAAAAGGCTGGATTAGGGTTAATGAACAAATAAATTTAATAAAACATTAGTGTCTAGTGAGTTTTGAAGTGCCTAATGCATGCAGTTCATTTTGTTAGGCACCAATGATGCAGGAAAAAAAAATTGATAGTCACTTCCCCTCAAGGAGTTTACAATGTAATGGATTAGAAGAGATATGTATAGAGCTAAAGAAAATAAAAAGCTAGAACATAAATTTAGTGCAATGGATAGGACAGAGTAGCCAAGAGATTAGAAAAAAAAGGTCACTTCTACTTAAGAGGATCAGGTGGTAGTATCAAGTTTGGATTCAGTCAAGGGACTGCACTTGAGGACCTAGAGGGCTCATGTGTCCTGGAGGCTGCAGGTTTCCCACCCCTGGGGGAGAGATGGGTTCAAATACTATCTTAGACATTTACTGCCTATAAGACCATGGGCAAGTCAGTCAATCAACAAGCATTTATTAAGCATCTATTGTGGGCAAAGCCCTGTGCTAAATTCTGGGGATACAAAGAAAGGCAAACAAACAAAAGAAAACAAAAACTTTTCCCTTGCTGGAGCTCATGGTATCATGGGAGAGACAACATGCAAATAAGATATATACAGTATAAATTGGAGATAATCAACGGAGGGAAGGCACTAACATTAGTTAGGTTCTTAGAGAAGGTGAATTAGGCTGAGACTTGAAGGGCACCAAGCAAGCCAGGAAATGAAGAGGAAGAGAATTCCAGACTTGGCAACAGCCAATGAAAATGCCTGGAGTTGGGAGATGGAGTGTTTTATGAGAGTAGCAGCAAGGTTAGTGTCACTAGATTGGGGGGGGGGAGAAGTGTTGATAAGAGTAAGGTGTAAGAAGGCTGGAAAGGTAGGAGGGAGGCCCGGCTATGAAACTGTTTCCTCACCATAAAATTAAGATAATAACCTGTAGCACTTACCTCCCAGGGTTGTTGAGATATTATATGTAAAGTGCCATGTAACTGTCATCGATTATTATTATCAGGGAACACTTCATTAGGAAAGGGTTACTTCAGTTAAACCTTAGAAGAAGAGAAAAAATACAACTATGAGAGATGTGGTGGGAGCTTGCGCTGGTGATGTGGGATGACCTTTACAAATGTACAGAGGTGGGAGAAGGTAGGATGAAAAATTAGGATAGTAATCTAGTTTAACTGGATGTGTTAAAATTGTATCTCATTCTGTCTCCCTGACTACCCCCACCTCTTCTAGTTAGTATAGTAAGTTTATAAGTAGCTAGTATAAAGTAACAATAGCAGGAAGTAAGATGGCAAAGTAGAACCTACAAGTCACTTACAGCTTGTCCCATAGATCAAAGGAACATAACAGTTATTTGCAAGCTGTATAATATGTTAACTAAAAATCATGTCCTGAGATGTGCTAAATCAGGAGAAGCTGGCTGGGCCTGACTGTAAGGGCCCTTTGGTCCTGCTAACTGTCTATAGTCTTTTTGTAAGTCTCAGATAAACATCCGTAGTAAGACCTGCAGAACAAATGTTGCTGATAACTTTTAGATGATGTGAATATGTTAATGAACTAACCTTGATATCTTACTGATAACTTTGAGATGATATGGATGTGTTAATGAACTAATTCCAAGGGGGCATGGATAAGAGTTAATCTGTCCCCCACCAAAACCTATAAAAATGAGACCCCAAATTCCCACCGACACTCTTTGGTCTCCATCAGGGAATACACTGCAGAGAGCTCCCAACTCTAATGGTTATGGAAGTGACTCTCTGCTTCTCCCCCTTTCTCCCTGCCTTCCTTCACCACCCCATTCCCCATTCCCAGGCACTTATCTCAGTACCAACCCCCACCCCATGTCATTTGTTTCTATACCTTCTGTGCCGTTTGCCCCTGTACCTTCTGTGCCTTATTAAAATGTGATTGAAGCATTACACCCTACTGCCATTGTGGTCTTTCCCAGTGAATACTTAAGAACCAGGTGTGTCTGCCCCTATTTAACAATTCCATAAATTAATTAGCAATTCACTGGAATAAAGTGTATAAAAAATAAGACAAGAAAGATAATTTGGAACTAGATTTTTAGGAGATGTAAATATAAACTTGAGTTTGGATTATATTTATTTGGCAACAGGGAGCCATTGAAATTCTGAACAGGAGAATAACAGGGTCAGACCTATGCATTAGGAAGATTATTTTGGCAGCTGTGTGAAGGATAAATTAGTGAGGAGAGAGGCTAAAGGCAGATAAACCAGTACGGAGGCCATAACAATAATCCAGATAGAGATAATAAGAGTTTGGGATAGGGTGGTGAGTAGAAAGGAGGAGAGATGGATGACAGTAATATTGTTGAGGTGGAATTGACAGGACTTATTGGATTGGGTTGGGGGGGGGGTCTGGGTTGTGAGAGAGGGGAATTTCACAGATGGCTGCAAGGTTTTTAGCCTAGTTGCCTGGGAGATGGGGTTACAATCAACAGAAGTCACAAAATTAAGAGGAAGAAACAGTTCTAGGGAGAAGGTGATGAATTCAGTTTTGTACATATTGAGTATAAGATGCTCAATAGCACATTCAGGTACACATGAGTAGCAAACAGTAGAAAATGTGAGACTGGAACTCAGGGAAATTCAAGACTAGAGATGAAAATGTGGTGCTCACATATACAGAGGTGATCACTGAGGCCATGGGATTTTTCTAAGACTTGATAAAACTGAGACCCAAGGGTTTCTAGAGAATTAATATATATATTTATATATAACCTTCTCTCCCACAAGTTACTCGTGCTGTGCATGTACATTATTTTTCTTCCCCTAGTCCCTTAATTTGTTCCCCTCTCCCATTAATCAGAATTCTTTGAGAGAGATGTGACAATTGGACTTCTCATATCTTGGAGGGATGGTCTCTGTGATAAAGAATCAGTTGAAGGAGACCATGGTGACAAATCTTAACTCCTCAGAATATGAATATGATAGCCATCCTTGGAAAGGACAAATGTTGTTCCCACTTGGAGGTGGTGGTTTCTCTAGTGTGTGCTGCAAGGTCCCCTTAGTTCTTTCTCATTTTTGTTGTAGCTAAAGTAGCCCTCTGCTGCTAATTTTCTATTTTGATGTCCCGTTATAGTATGAAGGTAACCCTAGGTTTTAGAAGGCTGTGCCAGAGTGAGACAGCTAGGTTGTACCTAGCTGTAGTAGTTAGAGTGAAGGGCTTGGGAGTCAGAAAGACCTGAGTTCACATTTGCTCACAGACACTGACCCTGGGCAAGTCATTTATTCTGTGTCTGCCTTAGTTTTCTCCTCTGTAAAATGGGAAGAATAATAATAGCAGCTATTTCCCAGGGTTATTGTGAGGAGTAGAGTGCCTGACACATAGTAGATAATTAATATTTATTTCCTTCCTTTCAATGCAGAGTAGGCTTTTACAGGGTCCTACCAAGTTTGCATATGAGCCCAAGTTCAGGCTCTGTGATGCATGATATGAGTCTGTTGTTGTCCAAGGACCAACCTAGCTTACTATGGGGTACCTTGTCACCAGGCTGACATCAGGTGATAAATTTTTAGCGACAGCAATTCTCAAAGGCTTTCTACTATGTCCCTGAGGGGTTATGATATGTATCAAAGGAGCACTCCTAGATGAAATCACAGAGCAGCCTTGTAGTATCTGCAGCAAACTAGTATTTATTAAGTCTTTCCCACAGAAACTCAGTTCAAGCCTATCCATCATTACATTCCTCCTTTATCTTCTGATGTTGTGTTTGTATTACAGGAGTTAGCATACTTGAAATCAAAATATAAAGATTGTGCAAGATAATTTGCTAGTCTTCCATCTTCCATTTGATTTTTGATGCCTGGTCAATGTGTTAATTCATAGTTCTTCTATTTTGAAGTGCTACCTATAGAGAAAACACTGTCTAGCCAGGCCTAGTTTACAGGTCATACATATTTGTATCTGATTTCCTCTCTTCTCTCTAGTACCCACACTGAACTTCCCATACATACACCAATGTCTATGTTGCTGATGCCCTGGGAATAATTAAAACAAAACAAAACAAGACTTTGAAACTTTTCTAGAACTTGAGGATTGAGAAATGGAAAAGAAAAAGGAGTTGTAAAAAGTGAGAAATCAAGACTATATATACTATGCTACCCCTTATGAGTATGAATATTTTCTCAACTATCTTCAGTCTGGTACCAAGTAAATTGAAGTAATAAAAAATAGTAGTGGTCCCTTAGACCCATTTTATTTCATATAGTAGTTAATAACATGCAAGTCAACAATGAACTAAGTTGACCAGTCAATAATGGGGAAAGAGATTCAAAACTCACAGACAGCAAAAAGAACAAAAACATGTCTCTGATGTTCCATGATTGCTCAAAGAAAACTGAAAGAGAAAAGTGATATAGTAAATGAATCTTTTTTTGGATCAGCTTCTAAAGAAGTCTCTAAACACCTATCAAATACTTGTGAAGGAATCCTTATAGATTTCACAACCCTAGTGGAGGGGCCCTTCACCATATTATTTCAGTAAAAATCAGCAAGAGTTACAGAGTAGAAAAGTAGGAGCTCTAATGAGTATATTCCACAGCTGTCCTATGTTAAATAAAATTACATGTGATTGATTTATATATACTTTAAAAGATTAATACTCTATTAATATATCGATCACTTATATTTGGTTAAATAATTATTTGTATGTGGCATCTGTGGACCTTTATATAAAGTTGACCACCCAGGCTCTTGGAAAAGAACATTAACTTTATTGTAACATTACGCTTGTGGGAATATTGGAATTAAATTATCATTTTATCTTACAGTTTTGTTTTAAGAAGGTGAACCTCATACCACGGCTGAGAATGACTTATCATTATCCTTTTTACATCGTATTTTAATAATTTAATAATTGGCATTGATCATGAAATCATACACATTTTATCCCTAAATAAAACTGTAATTTGAGTCTATTTAAACTGATATTTCTGTGTTTATGTTAATTATAATAACATGCTCACATTTGATTTATTTTTATACTGAATTTAATTCCCTTGTATATCCTGGTTCCTATGTCGGGAGTCTAATTGCTTGTCACTCTTCTTTCTCATTTTGAGAGCATTCCCTTAGTTCTTCTCAGAGGTATGGTATGGTATGGAACAACTTGGTCCACATCATACTGAGTCTAAGGGACTAAGATTGTTAGTTATAATAACACTCTCACATTTGATTTATTTTTATACTGAACTTAATTCCCTTGTATATCCTGGTTCCTATGTTGGGAGTCTAATTTCTTGTCACTCTTTCTCATTTTGAGAGCATTCCTTTAGCTCTTCTCAGAGGTATGGTATGGTATGGAACAGCTTGGTCCACATCATACTGAGTCTAAGGGACTAAGACTGGAGTCTTAGATCTGCACCTGACCTGCTTTTCATGTTTTTTAAATTGTCTGGTACCAAGCAATCTATTTTGTAGATAGGTGGTGTTTGGTAGTCTTTAGAGTGTTGCTGCTTCACTCAAGCTTACCTTATGGTTTGGGTGAGATTCGTAAAAAGGTTCTGAGTCTGACTGACTCTTTCTTGACCCACATACTATATTGTGTAGGGTTGCTTCAAATGTTCCTGTCACCCAAAGGCTGATTAATGATTAGGATGGTGACAGAGATATAAAAGTCTGATAAATGTTTTATTGCCAAATGGAATCAAAGCCATACCATTCATTTCTTCCTCCAAACTTACTTTTTGAACAAGTCATGCTTCTAACACATTGACTTTATTTAAAAATTTTTTTCATTTATTATTTGTTTTTAGCATTTAAAAAAGTTTTGAGTTCCAGATTTTCTCCCTTTTACCCTTCTCCACCAACTGAGAAGATAAACTGTGTGATATCAATTATACATGTGAAAGCATGCCAAACATATTTCCATATTAGTCATGTCACAAAGCAAGGCATAACAAATAAAGAAAGCAAAAAAAATTATACTTCAGTTTGCACTCAGTTGTCTCTCTGGAGATGTATAGCACTTTTGGATCATGAGTTCTTTGGAACTTTCTCAAATCACAGTATTGATCAGAGTAGCCAAGTCTTTCAGAGTTGGTCATCATTAAAACATTGCTGTTCCTATGCACACTGATCTCCCAGTTCTTCTCACTTCACTTTGCATAAGTTCATATAGGTCTTGCAATGTTTTTTCTGAACTCCCCACCCCTGAATTGTCATTTCTTATAGCACAATAGTAGTCTACCACAATCATACGCCACAACTTGCATAGCCATTCCCCAATTGATGAGCATCAATTCAACTTCCAAATCTTTGCCACCACAAAAAGAGCTGCTATAAATATTGTTTTAATACATATAGATCTTTTATCTCTTTGGGGTAGTGTGAAATCATGAAAGACCTAGTAATGCTATTCTAGATTAAAGGGTATGCAGTTTTATAGCCTTTTGGGAATAGTTCCAGATTGTTCTTCAGAATGGTTGGACCAGTTCACTACCCCATGGACAGTTTGTTAATGTACCGATTTTTTCTCATCCCTCCCAACAATTGTCATTTTTGATAGGTGTGAGGTGGTACCTCAGAGTTGCTTTGATTTGTATTTCTCTTAATCAATAGTGATTTAGAACATTTTTTCATATATGATGGTTAGTTTTGATTTCTTCTTTTGAAAACTACCTGTTCATATCCTTTGATTATTTATCAATTGGAAAATGGCACTTGTTTTAATAAATTTGACTCAGTTCTCCATATATTTGAGAAATGAGGCCTTTATCAGAGAAAATAGCCATAACCTTGTTAAATATTGCTTCATTGTCTATGGTACCTTTTAGAAAACTGTAATTTCCCTGATTAACTCTTTTAATTAGGTCTGTTTTTGCTTTTGTTTAGTCTGAGATCATGATTACTACCTCTGCCATTTTTACTTCAGCCGAAGCATAGCAAATTCTGCTCTAGCCTTTTATTTTAACTCTGTGTGTGTCTTTCTGTTTCCAAGTCATATCTTTATCCCCTTCCCTTCCTATTCCCCATTGGATAAGATGGATTTGTATTACTAATTGAGTATGTACATATATTTTCCCTTTTTGAATTAATTCCAATGAGAATGAGGTTCAAGCATTTCTTACCACACCCCTGTTTTCCCTTCCACTATAAAAGCTCTTCCTTGTGTGCCTTTTTTATGTGAGAAAATTTTCCCATTCCACCTCTCCCTTTCCCCTTCTCCCAGCATATCCCACTTTCATCTCTCTCTCTCTCTCTCTCTCTCTCTCTCTCTCTCTCTCTCGCTATCTATATATCTTGTGATTTGAGATTATATAATCATAATCAACTCATAACCATGCCCTTTATCTATTTAGACTCCTTCTAACTGCCCTAATAATGATAAAGTTCTGAGGATTAACATGTATCATCTTCCCGTGTACTATCTACCCATATAGAAATATAAACAGTTTAACTTTATTGAGTCTCTTATGATTACTCTTTCATGTTTACCTTTTTATGCTTCTTTTGAATCTTCTGTTTGAATGTCAAATTTTCTATTCAGTTCTGGTCTTTTCATTAGGAATGCTTAGGAGCCCTCTGTTTCATTAAATATCCATTTTCCTCCCCAAAGGATTGTACTCTGTTTTGCTGGGCAGGTTATTCTTGGTCTTAAGCTCTTTTGCTTACCAGAATATCATATTTTAAACCCTCCACTCTTTTAACATGGAAGCTGCCAAATCTGGTGTGATACTGACTATGGCTCGATAATATTTAAATTGTTTCTTTCTGGCTGCTTGCAGTATTTTTCCCTTGACCTCCAAGCTCTGGAATTTGGCTATAATATTCCTGTGAGTTTTCTTTTGCGGTCTCTTTCAGGAGCTGATCAGTGGATTCTTTCAATTTCTATTTTACCCTTTGGTTCTAGGATATCAGGGTGGTTTTCCTTGATAGTTCCTTGAAAGATAATGTCTAGGCTCTTTTTTTTTTATCATAGCTTTCAGATAGTCCAGTAATTCTTAAATTATCTCTCCTCCATCCATTTTTTAGGTTAGTTGTTTTTCCAGTGAGTTATTTCACATTTTCTTCTATTTTTTCCATTCTTTTGACTTTGTTTTATTGTTTCTTGAACTCTCATGGAATCATTAGCTTCCACTTGCCCAATTTTAATTTTTAAGGAATTATTTTCTTCACTGTGCCTTTGTATCTTTCCATTTGATCAATTCTGCTTTTTTTTTTTTGGCTAGGCAGTGGGGTTAAGTGACTTGCCTAGGGTCACATGGCTAGTAAGTGTCAAGTGTCTGCTCTGAGACTGGATTTGAACTCAGGTCCTCCTGATTCCAGGGCTGATTCTCTATCCACTGTGCCACCTAGCTGCCCTACAATTCTGCTTTTTAAGAAGTTCTTTTCTTCAGTGAATTTTTATACCTTCTTTTCCATTTGGCTTATTCTACTTTTAAAGGAGTTCTTTTCTTCAGTGGATTTTTGTGATTCTTTTACCATTAGGCTGATTCTGTTTTTTTTAAGGTGTTATTTTCTTCAGTATTATTTTTGTGCCTCTTTTACTGAGCTATTAGTTTTCTTTTCATAATTTTCTTTCATCACTCTCATTTATTTTTCTAATTTTTCCTCTACCACTCATCGCTTTCTTTAACTCTTCCAGGAATTCTTTCTGTCCTTCTGGCCTTCAATCCAACTAGCATTTTTCTTTGCTTGTAGCTATTTTCCGTATCGTTACCTTATTCTAAGTTTATGTCTTCATCTTCCCTGTTGCCTCAGTGGTTGAGGTCTTTTTTGTTGTTGTTCGATCATTTTCCTAGCCTATTTTTTTCACTGTGAACTTTATGTGAACATTAGGCTGTGCTCACCTGGGGTGGGGAGGCACTGTGCCAAGCTTCAGGCTCTTTTGTGCTTCTGTTTTCAGAGTTAGTTCTGGGACAGGAGGGTCTGCAAATTTTTGGTCCTTCCAAGATGGTGTTATCCTAGGATAAGTATGGTTCCTGCTATTGTAGCCTGCACTTTGTTCTTTACCCAGGAATGGCCCCTGATCCCCTGCAGCCATAAGTGCTAGCACTCCTCTTGGCCCTGGAACTTTGACCAGGGCCCCTGTTGGCTTGTGACCAATCACAAGCACTCCTCTCTACCCTGGAATTTCAACCCAGAACTACTTATGGGCAATGGAGTTGCCAGTCAGTGCCAGCTATGCCTAGCACCAGCAAAGGGTTCCCTGTAATCTCTTTCTGACCAATTGTCTGAGCCTCTTTCTGCTTCTGAAGCTTTTGCTGTTGCTGCTATCTTGGTTACCTCAAAGACCCATTTCTGGTGCTCCTGCTACTCTCTAGGCTTGTATCCACTCTGGTGGTACAAGACCTCTTCTGCAGACCTGATAAGTTGTCTCAGCTGAATAATTGTCTCCCTCTGACCTTTTATTGGTTCTGCTGCTCCAAAATTTGATTTGAGATGTTATTTTAAAGTTTTCTGGAGGGAAATGTTTGGAGAGTTCAGTCTGGCCCCAGCCTATATTCCATCATCTTGGCTCCCAATGCCTTGACTAAATAATTTCTCTGTGATTGCTGTTACAGAACATGATGATGATGATGATATAGCATATATATTATTGAAATAAAATAAGCTTCCTGAGGGCAGATACTGTCATACTTTTGTCCTGAGTACTCTACTCCCCTAGCACAGGGCCTTGCTGTTATCCATCTACCACACTACTTCTAGTGAGGACTTTATTTCTCCTAGGGCAGGGGTGAGGAATCTGCTGCCTCAAGACCACATGTGGCCCTCTAAGTCCTCAAGTATGGCCCTTTGATTCAATCCAAATTTCACAGAACAAATCCCCTTAAGAAAAGGATTTGTCCTATAAAACTTGGGCTCAATCAGAAGGCTGCACCCAAGGACCTAGAAGACCACATGTGGCCTTGATGCTGCAAGTTCTACACTCCTGTCCTAGGGTTATGGCCATACAATTGGCATACTAGTCTAGTATTTAATTAGCTTTTCCATATGCAGTTTAGACTGAATACTGATCATAAATAGGACACCTTTGTGGTTCCTAATTTCTGGATACCGTAAGGTGTTTACTACTATGCCAAAGAGTTTGTTTTTCTCCTGGGTAATATGTCATCTTAATTGAGATCAGTAGTTCTTAAGTTTTATGTGTTCAAACGGAATGGAAAAGGGAAAACAATTTTACTACTTTGCACTTATTTTGACCCTGTTAGGTTGGTTAGTAGGAGGTAGGCAACAAATTAAATTGCTTTTACATTGTCAAGACACTAAGGATAAAAAATAGAAAAGACAGGGCTAGATAAACATGCTGTATATATAATATTACTGCCAAGGAAATTTAATTCAGTCCTTAGTGATGGGTTTGGTCAGATTGCTGTGCTCAGTTAGAGATAAGGTAATGCATGTGGTACAGTCTCAAGTAACTAGAAACAGAATGAAATTGATATTTTGCATTAGTCGTGTATTTTTATTGTATCTGATAAAAAGCGTATAGGAGATACTTGATACATTTACCATCTGCATGATACTAGATACTCCCTCCCTGCTGTGTCATTGAGTGCACTGGCAATTTGAACTTTTTGCACTATGGCAAATGTTAGAAAACTTGTAAATTAGCATCTCTACAAACAAACCACAGATGAGAGGGTAGTGAGAGATCAGAAAAAAACAAGAATATAGAAACTAATAAGAGTAGTTTTTTATGTGAAAAATATGTATAGGGTTATTTTAGTGCAGACATTTACCTGGGTGTTCCAAAAAGCAGACTGAGGAAGTACTGAGGACAAAAGATTTGTAGAGATGATAAAGACAAAGAAGCACGACTATAATGCAAACCACAGGAAGGAAAAGGGAAATTAGAATTCCTGATTGAGTTTTCCAACAAAAAATTTTATCCAGGGTATCTAAGTATAGAAAGTATTCTTGATAAAGAGGAGAGCATTTTGGGCATGTGTTAACATTGAGCATTGTTTCATTAATGTTTGGTTTCTTTTGGTCCTAGCAAGGATACCAACCAAAAAGCTAGGAGATATTGTTATATAATAAAGGACTTGGCAAACCTCTTCCATATGAAAATAGATGTAGCAGTGAACATTTACTACAGACCATCAAAACTAAGGGGGGAAAGCATTTAAGAGTTATATTCCTGGAAAAATACTGGGTTATCAGTTGCAGCAAAACGCTATAGGTTAAAAGAGTCCTCAAGTGGGTGATAATGATTTTAATAATCCAGAAAATAGGGGAAGAGTTTGGTGGGGATTACAAATCACAGTAAAAGAAAGAGCAAGGATCATCCAATATTGTGTTCATGAAAGGTTGAGGTCAAATCTGAAGTGAATCTGTAAAAAAGGGAAATATCATGATTAAAATTTTCAGGGAAAAAAAAAGACAAGGCAGAAAAAAGTAAAAAGGGCTAATTTACACAATTAAAGATGAATTCTTGGGTAGTTGCCAAGGGAAAGGAGTGAAAGGTCAATTGGGACAAATATAGGAGCCTTCCAAGAAGAAGTGAATTTTTAAAAGAGGCAATAGACATGGAGTAGGGAAGAGAATAGGATGTTGGAGGAATTGTGTGTGCTTTGAGAGGCAGCTCAGGAGCATCCTAAGACTGAAAACACTTTTTATGATCCTGCTCTCCCTTTAGACCTTATTCATTTCGACATGAGTTTATTACTTGCTTACTTAAAAAAAAAAACAAGTATCACTAGACCAGTAGATTAGGGGAGTGTTGTAAACATAGTGTTAATTAATTCAGCACATTTTGGCAAAGTCTTTTGTTACTCTTTGTTTTTGTGGACAGATCAACAAATGTAGGTCAGACAATAATACAGTTAGGTGTAACCACAGTTACTGGAGGTGTCAACTGCTTTGATGTCATCCCAGATAGTAGTCTCTATTGGTATGCCACAGGATTCTGTCCTCAACTTTGTTCTAACCAACATTTTTGTCAGTGACTTGTATAAAGACATAGGTAGTGTGCTTATCAAATCAGTGGGTGACATAAAATTAGAAGAGAGAGATGTTTTATTGGATGACAGAATCAGGTTCCAGAAAGGTCACAATAGGCTTGAACAGTACACTGAATATAACAAGGTAAGGTAAAGTTTACAGTATTTGCATAAGATAAAAGACATGGTTTAACAGTATTTCTCATAAAAATGTTTTGGAAGTTTCTGTTGAGCAGGTTATCAGTACAGTGGAGCTATGCAACTGAGAAACTGGAATTAGTGAAAATAGATTGCAGATGCCATTCAGAGAACTGGAAGGTGCTACCATTGTGCCCAGGACTTCTCCTTTTATTATCATCATATACACAATAATAGATAGAATCCTGATCCATGTATCTTTTAATTCCAGGACCCTGGGAATTTTGGGTCTCATGCCTCTCCCCTGCAAGAGTGACCATGATTGAAGCAAGCTTCTATGAAATTCCCATTTCTACTTTGGGTTCCACCCCATATGCCCTGAGGAGGAGAGAATCATCTTTTATTTTTTTAAAAAAATGTCTTGCTAGTTTCTTTAGGTTAATACCTAAGTATTTGAACCATTCTGTTACTTTCAGTGATATTTATTTACATCAATTTATCCTGGCTTTATATATGTATATATAATAGTATATAATATACTATAATAGTATATAATATATAATAGCATATAATATACCATAATAGTATATAATATATACTATTATGTATAATAGTATATAATATATAATAGTATATAATATACTATGATAGTATATAATATATACTATTATATATAATAGTATATCATTGTTGTGGTGTTTTTATGTCCATTTACCTTGATTAAGTAATTTTACATTTTAAAATTATATCTCTAAGATTTCCTAAATATACTACCATATCTGAAAATGGAAATATTTTTAAATTTTTATCAAAGATTATTCCTTCAATTTGTTTTTCTTGCCTTATTGCTATAGCTACCATTTCTAAAATTATGCCAAACAAAATCTTGACAGTGGGCAATCCTGCTTTAACCTCTTTTTAGTGAGGATCCATCCATTGCATATAGTATTAGTTCATGGTTCTAAATAAATAATTTTATACTATTCAGGAAAAATAATTATCTTCCTATACTTTCTAAAAAGTGATTTTTATAATAAAATGGATGATATTTTATCAAAATAGCCTTTTATTTCTTTTTTATACCTTGAATTTTTATTTTTTTTTCAATCAACAAGCATTTATTTTCTCTCCATCCCACCTCCCCTTCTCAGTTAGAAGGAGAAAAAACCCTTGTAACAAATATGCACAGTCAAGCAAAAACAAATTCCTTCATTTGGTTATGTCAAAAAATTCATGTCTCCGGACAGCTAGGTGGCGCAGTGAATAGAGCACTGGCCCTGAAGTCAGGAGGATCTGAGTTCTAATCTGGCCTCAGACCAAACACTTGACACTAGCTGTGTGACCCTGGCCGTGTCATTTAACCCCAATTGCCGAAGAAAGAAAGAGAGAGAGAGAGAGAGAGAGAGAGAGAGAGAGAGAGAGAGAGAGAGAGAGAGAGAGAGAGAAAGAAAGAAAGAAAGAAAGAAAGAAAGAAAGAAAGAAAGAAAGAAAGAAAGAAAGAAAGAAAGAAAGAAAGAAAAATTCATGTCTCATTCTGCATCTTGAATCTATCACCTCTCTCAGGAAATGGGTAACCTGCAGGTTAAACACCATTTCTAAAAGTGGTTATTGTTTTAATAAAAGTTCCAGTTCTTCAAAGTTATTTGTCTTCCTAATTTTGTTGTTATTTTTAAACTGTTCACCTGATTCTGCTGCCTTCAATTTGCACCTGTTCATACAAAATTTTCTAGGTTTCTCCAAAACCATCCCTTATGTTATTTCTTGCAAAGCAATAATATTCTGTTACATTCATATACCACAATTTGTTCAAGCATTCACCAGTTGATGGGTGTCACCTTAGTTTCCAGTTCTTTGCCATCAAAAAAGAGTTACTAGAAATATTTTTGAACATATAGGTCCTTTCCCACTTATTTTTAAAATCTATCTGGGGCATAGTCCTATTAGTGTTTATTGGGTCAAAGGATTTGCTCAGTTTATTGATTTCTTGGGCTTCAATCAAAATTGCTTTCCACAATGGCTAGACCAATTCACAGCTCCATCAACAGTACGTTAGTGTACCTGTTTCCCTTTAGACCTTCTAACATTTATCATTTTCCTTTTTTGTCATTTTTGCCAACCTTACTAAAGCAAGGTAAATCCTCAAGAGTTGCTTTAATTTGCATTTCTCTAATTACTTGTGATTCAGAGCATTTTTTTTCATAGGTTATTGATAACTTGGATTCCTTCCTTTAAAAATTGTTCATGTCCTTTGACCATTTATCAAGGGGAATGGGAGGGATGGCCATTATTCTTATAAATTTGAATCAGTTCTTTAATATACACTGAAAACGAGTCCTTCTATCAGAAAAACTTTCTGGGTAAGTAGGTGGTGCAGTAGATAGGGCTCTGGCCTTGGAGTCAGGAATTCAAATCTGGCCTTAGACACACTGTGTGACCCTGAGCAAGTCACTTAACCTCAATTGCCTCATCCAAAAAAAAAAAGAAAAGAAAGAAAGAAAAAGAAAAAGAAAAAGAAAAAGAAAAACTTTCTGCAAAGATTTTTTTTTACAGTTAGCTGTTTCTCTTAAAATAGTAACTGCATTAGTTTTGTTTGTACAAACCCTTTTAAATTTTATGAAATAAAAATTATCCATTGTCTTTTGTAATTCTTTTGATTCCTTCTTTAATAATGAACTAACTCTTCCACTTCTATAGATCTGAAAGGTAATTTATTCCTTGACCCTCCAATTTGTTTGTGATAGAACTTAACAAAAGCCTTTTCTGAACTTATTGATACAGTTCTCATTCTTGTCTACACCATACTTCCTATCACTATGCTTGCATTTCTGGTATAATACTAATTTGAACATTATGATTTCTAAAATTTAATGTTTTATTGTGTTTCCTAGGATTTTATTTAATTTTTTTTTGCATCCATAGTCACTAATGATGTAGGCTTAATTTTCATGTTCTGTCTTTTCTTTATGAGGTTTGAGGGTCAGAACTATATTTTTACTGTAAAAAGACTGCCTTCATTTTTTGAAAGAGTTTATATGGTAAAGGGATTACTTGTTTTTTAAATGTTTGGTAGACTTTACTTGTAAATGCATCAGTCTTATTGCCCTTTTTATATAGCAGCCCATTAATGGCCTCTTATACTTCTCTCTGTGATTGCTTTATTTAGGTTTTTTTATTTCCTGTTTTGTCCATTTGGGTATTTTTGTAAATGTGCATCCATTTCTCTTAAAGTTTTAGTTTTGTTGGAACATATCTGGGCACATTAGTCTCTGATAGTTTTTCTTTCTTTTGTATTCATTGTGTTCTTCCCTTTCTTTTTATGATTTTGGTAATTTGATTTTTCTCTGTTCTCTAACAAAATGAATAATTAGCAAACTTAATTGATCTTTAAAAAGCAGCTTTTTGTTTCATTTGGCAGTTCACTTGCCTTTTTATTCTCTGTCTTGATCTTTCCTCTTATTTTAACTTTATCTTAGTACTTGCTCTTGGTTTATTGTTAGTTTTACAATTTAAAAAATTGCCAACCCAGGTAATTGATTTTTCTCTTTCTCTTTTGTTAAAACATGTTCATATATATATATATATATATATATATATATATATCTGTGCATGTGTGTGTTTCTATGTGTATGTCTTTAAGAATTGCTTTTTTCATCATTCCATAAATTTTATATGTTGTATTTATATTGTTGTGATTTTTAAAAGGTAATATTATTGCCTATATAGTTATTTAACTAAAGCATTTTTCAATAAATAGTTTCTAAGATATCCACATAGGTACATTTTTTTTTGCTAATTTTCAATATGTACTTAAATTTTTATTGCATTATGATCAATAAATATATGTTAAAATCTGCCATTTTGAAATTCTCTACATCTTTATGACTTAAAACAGTGGGGTTAAACTCAAATAGAAATGGGATCCCTGCAGGCTTCATATTGACTTAGTTTTAAAATGTAATATTTTCCATGTTTTATTGTATTTTTATTTATTGTTAAATATTCCCCAGTTTCATTGTAATCTGATTCAGGTGGTACTGGGGAGTATTATGGCCATGGGCCATATACTTCTGACTTAGAACATTGTCTTAACAGGTTTAAAAAGGTTTGAAATACCAAAAACCTAGTACGAGGTAAAATAGCACTCCCAAGGAGACTGCCAAGCAAACCAGCTTTAGTGAGGGGAGATACAAAACAAAGGTGTAGTCTGTCAAGATGCTAGAAGCTAAGTCTCCTAGCCCCTGGGTGGAATTAGGCATTCTGCAAGGGCATTGGAGGTAATGGAACACCTTCTCCCAAACCAGTCAAGGGTAGTTAGTGGATTTATTGGCTTCTTATCTCGATCTACAAGGACCAGATATGGAGAAAAAAGAACAATGATCTTGGACCTAGGGACTGATGTTGAATCATGTTAGCAGGGGGAGCAAAGATTCCTGGGGAATTAGGAAGCTAGCTGATATTCAAACTCCCCACCAGCTGGAAAGGGGCTTTGGGCCTTAGGGCATTATTCCTGGTCTCTTCACTGATAGGGTAACTTGGCTTCCCTCTCAGAGGTTTTTGAGCTTCCTCCTTTAGCATGTTGGGAAAGTGATTGTATTTCTTACATATATGAACTATTTTTGTGAATGTTCCTTATGTTTTTGAAATTATACGTTCCTTGTTTTACCCATTAAATTCTCTTCAGATGTCTCCAATAAACTGTTTCTCTAGCATTTTATTCAGTTCCCTAAAGTCTTTGCTGTCCTTTGGTTGGATGGTGAAATATTCCAGTTATTGATATTCTACCTAATTATTTTTACAAACCAGTTAACTTTTCCAACTTCAGTGTAGTTTGGTGCATAAATATTTCAAATCAGTATGCTTTCATTATCATTGGCACCTTTGACCCATGATATAAGTGTCCTTGTTTATTTCTTGATTCTTTTTAAATAGTCTTCACCTTTGTTAGGTAACTTCACTGCAATTTCAGACGTTCTTGGCCTAGTCATAAATTGTAGCCCACTCTATCTTCTTAAATATGTGTTTATCTTTTGATATTAGATGTTTTCCTTGGAGGAAATATGCTATTTTTTTGTGCTTTGTAAATCAATTTTATAGGCCTTTTTAAAAATAGTAGAACAGTAGTTTTCTGTAGTTTTTAAATTATTTTTTTTCTGTCAGGAGTTAATACAATGTTCTTTCTTCCACTAATACTAATCCTTTCCTAAACATCTTTTGATCCAGACCTTTGAGTGAACTCTATCAATACAGATTGACTTTTAGCTGTAGGGAGTTGTCAGGGCCATTCAAAGGTTTCAACTTGCCTTGAGTTACACAGCCAGTATGAATCAGAGGTGGGGGCCTGAACTGGGACATCTGGACTCTGGGGCAGCTCTCTATTTACTATGCTAAGCTCCCTTTCTTTCTAAATCTACAAAAAGAAAACTATGCTAAACAAAGCTCATTTCTATATGTATGTATAGATTGATAGATACATACATACATACATGTATTAAGAGAGAAGGGGGAGGGGAGATAGAGAAAATAGATATCTTTTCTATTACCTCTATGCATTTTACAAAAACCCAGCACCTTATTTAAGATAGTTTTATCCTTTCCTTTTTTTTCCTTCTCCTCTCATTCTTGACTTTTTTTTTGTAACCCCCTTCAGTTATCCATTATCTATACTTCTTTTAATTCCTATTCCTATTCTACTTCTTCCTAACCCTAACTCTCTTTTTCTGGGGCAAGACTTAACCATCACTATGTTTTTGTCTTTCTTTGCATCCAAGATGCCTGGTGTGTTAAGTACTTGATAAATTATTGTTGACTGATTGAACTGAACTGAATGGAACTGAACTGAACCTACTACTTTGGACACAGACTCAGGCCCTATGGTTCTATGGCTGTGGACTGTGGTCCATGCAGTAGAGAACAGGGCATACTAAAAAGGGACCTGGACCGGCAGTGAGGAGATTTGGCTTCTAGTCCCAGCTCTCCTCCTAATTTGCTATTTGATTATGGATAAGTCAGCTGACATCTCTAGGCCACAAGTTCCTTATCTGCAACAATAACCATAACAATGACATTTGTGTGGGTGTTTAATGTTTTGCAAAATATGTTGCAGACTTTTCATTTGATAGGTGCAAATATGGGCATTGTAAAATGATCCAGTTGTAACCCAGGTCTTTCCAAGTTGAGAGTTGGTAGTTATGTGAATAGTGGTGGATAAGGAGATCTAGGATTCCACATATGGTATAACTGTTATTTAAGCAACACAAAAACAAAGGGTTAGGCCTTCTGGGATGTTGTAACAGCAACAGCAACAGCAAACTCCTTACTGATACTTGTCACTTCCCGTTTGGGTAATTATCAGTTATTTAGGTAATCAACTGGGTAGCCAGTGAAATCTGATTTGGTAACTTTATGAGCTCAAGTCAAAGTCAAAAGTCTTTGATCAAACTCCCAGGATCAGGAGGCACTCCAAAGTGTGAGTACCCTAAGTATTCCTGGGCTAAAAACTTCTCTCTACAAAATTTGACCACTCCTAACTTTCCCCTTTCTATCACCGGATATATCCAAATCTGAAATTCATATAATGTCCATAGAAATCTAAAATGTTAAAGCTGAGAGAGACTTTAGTGAACATCTGTTTCAATCCATTTTTTTAAACTGATGTGCAAACTAAGTCCCAGAGAGGGCAAGAAACATTTCAAGATTCTTTGATTACCTCATAATCCCTTTCACTCCTCTTCTGATCTTTTTATGACTATGAAGAGGAGCACCAGGTTAACAAAACTTTGATTAGAGAATGGGCCCCTGGGAGTGGTCTACCTATCTGATATACTAATTATAGTAGGATTTTGGAATCCTACTATCGTAAGATCATAGGATTTTTAGTGCTAATGAAGAACCTTCCTGGAATCTGGTTCAATCTCCTTATTTTCCATATGTTCATAAGCCTAGACCTATCTTGATGAATCTGGGCCCCAGAGAAGGGCTAGGGAACCTCCTGGTGGCAGAGGGCTTAGTATAAGGTCATTCTAGATGGGGATTCTTAACCTGAGGGCCTTGAATTAATTTTTAAAATATTTTGATAACTACATTTCAATGTAATTGGCTTCTTTTGTTATCTTACGTATTGCATTTTATGAATTTAAAAACATTCTGTGAAGGGGTCAATAGGCTTCACCAGACTTCCCAAGGAGTCCATAGCACAAAAAAGGCTAAGAACTCCTGTCTCTAGAATCCCTTTCCCTGAATCAAGGGCAGGATTTCCCCATATATTCTGGCTACAATCCACCTTTGAGTAAGACCAGGATGAGACTGACTAGGAAAAGGATTTGCTATTGTTCAGTCATGTCTGACATGTGGCCCTATGGACCATAATGCACCAATATTGTCCATCGAGTTTTCTTGGCAAAGATACTGGAGTAGTTTAGTATTTTCTTCTCCAGTGAATTAAGGCAAACAGTGGTTAAGTGACTTGCCCAGGGTCACGCAGCTAGTAAATGTCTGAGGCTGGATTTGAACTCAGGTCTTCCTGACTTCATGCCCAGCATTCTATCCACTGAGCCACCTCACAGCCTACTGAGGCTCTCTAGGAAGCCATTAAAAAGTAGTACTTTACAGTAAGCATTCTTCTTGGCAACCTGACTCCTCTTAGAAATATCTTGGCTATTAGCCCTGATCTCAATTTGGTTTCTGCCTGGTGAGCCTCTCTCCTTATCAATTGCACCAATGCCTGTCTAAGTCCCACTTCCTACCTCATTCACATCCATGGCTTAAGCCTGACTTAAGTTCTTAGCTTCACAAAGGATCATAGCATCTGTCACTAGAAGGGATCTTAGAGACCCTCTGGTAGTGTGTGACATGGGCCAAATCACAACCTTGCCAGGACTGTTATCTCATCTCTAAAAGGAGGCATTTGGCTTGTTAGATGATCCGTAAGGTTCCTCTTTCCAGTTCTAAATCCTCAATCCTGTGTGTCTTTTGTTTTGCATTATTAAAGATCAGGAAACTGAAACCAAAAAAAGTGAAGTCATTGGTAATATCCCAAATTACACAAGTACTAGGTTTTAGCAGGTACACATAAAAATGCATAAGTTAGGTATAGTTCATTAATAATGCAAGACAGTGCAAGAACTGTCACAAAGCAATTGAGATAGCTATGCCTCAATTTATGAATCTTCCAAAGCAGAATTGAAACAGGTGAGAGGGCTGGCTAATTAGAGGGAGGACCTGGGCAAATGTACCAGGGTTTTGAGATCAAGAAATTCAAGGATATTTATCCAACTCCCCTTCTTATTAGCCAGACTTGGCACCTATTCTCCCTTTCCATCCAGAGCATTTGTTAATTCATATAGAAATCTGCTGCATTTTCTTTTTGTGATTTTATTGATGAAGTATTGGTATTATTGGTGTTATTTAACTTTTAAAATGTGTTTCTACACAAAACTTAACAGCACAAAAGTTCAATAACAATACTGATAGAAGTAGACACGGTATTGGTTGTAATGTATAAGGGACGTTTTTGTTTTTTTTTCAATCTTACCTTCAGGGGCAGTGAGGTGGTGCAGTGGATAGAATACCTGCCCTGGAGTCCAGAGGACCTGAGTTCAGATTCAGACTCAGACACTTATTGGCTGTGTGAGCCTTGGCCAGTCACTTAACTGTGATTGCCTCAAAAAAAAATCCTTACTTTAGTTGATTTTTTTTTGTTTTTATATCACCTTGATTTCCCCATATATCCTTCCCTCCCACCTAGTAAGCCACACTTTCTGATGAAGAATTAAAAAAAAAAAAAGAAAGTAGCGGGGAGCAATTCAACCAAACCGATGTATGACAGTTTATCCACCAAATATAGTCCCTCACTGCTGCAGAATGAGAAGAAAGTGTTTTTTTTCCTTAACCAGGGACTTCCTTGATCATTACACATCATTCACTTCCTTTTTCTTTGTTCTTCATATTTACATGTCATTGTATACATTATTTCCTGGTTTGTCTTACTTCATTCTGTATCAGTTTACTATAATCCTTCTTGTGCTTCTTTGAATTCTTCAAGTTTGTTGTTTCTTGTGGTGCCAGAATACACTATATTCCCATGCCATTGTTGGTTTAGCCACTTCCCAAATGATGGACATGTATCTTGTTTCCTGTTTTTTACTATGGCAAAACTGCTGCTATGAATATTTTGATGTCTAACTTCTGTCTCTGTCTTTCACCTCCTTGGGGTATTTGCTTAACAATGAGATCTCTAGGACAAAGGGTATATGGACATTTTAGTCACTTTGTTTTAGCTTAATTCCAAGCTGCTTTCTATAATAGTTGGACCAATTCGTAGCTCTCCTGTAGTGTATTAGTCTGCCTGTTTCTCTTTAGTCTGTCAAACCTTACTGGTCCTTCTGTGGCCATCATTGCAAATTGGCTGGGTGTGGTGAGGGAAAACCTCAAAGTTGTTATGATTTGCATTTCTCTTACAGTCAGTGATTTCGAGCTATCTTTTCTGTGGTTCTTAATACTTTGATATTCAAAAAGTTAGTTTTCAGAGCCTCTTGGGCATAGATGATGAAATTAGGCCTATTCTTGGAAGGGGAGAGTAAAAATAACATACCCAACATTTTCCCTTCTGCCATTCAAATGAGATAATATTATAAAGTGGTTAGCAAAGTGCCTAGCACATAGTAGGTGCTATATAAATGCTTAATCTTCCCTCTCTACCTCTTAGTCCTTTAAAAAAACTTCAGTCAACTGCATTCCTGATCTTAAGCCATGCCAATGTTCAAGTTCTGATGGGTCTTACTAAATTGGAAAGGTTTGGAGTTCAGACCCAGCCGTTGGCCCAGCCCTACGTATGCTCTTCTGCCATATTTATTACCTCTGCGGGGCTGGGCCACCGGATTAGGGGCTTGTTTTTGTTTTTTAGCCATGAAAACAACAATAATTTGTTGTGTTGTTGTTGTTCAATTGTTTTATCTGTGTTTGACTCTTTGTGACCCCATTTGGAGTTTTCTTTGGTGATTCTCCAGCTTATTTTACAATTGAAAAAACTGAGGCAAACAGGGTTGTGATTTGTCTAGGGTCACACAGCTAGTGTCTGAGTCCAGATTTAAACTCAGGAAGATGAGACTTCCTTACTCCATGCCCAGCATTCTAGCCACTGCACCACCTAGCTGTCCAAACCACAATAGCTGGCATTTATCTAACACTTTAAGGTTGACAAAGTACTTTATATATGTTATCCCATTTGGCCCTCACAATAGCCCTGAAGTGCTATTACTATCCCCATTTTACAGATTTAAAAAATAAGGCTAAGAGAGGTTAAATGACTTGCCCAAGGTCACAGTTAAGTGCCTGAGCTGAAATTTGAACTATCTTCCTTACTCCCAAGTCCAGCTCATGAACTATAAAATCCTCTCCTAAAACATGAAAGGATCCTTAAACTTTATAGACCTATTTATGGGAAAATCTAGCATTTTCATTCAGAAACCAACCCAAAATTATCTTGAATTTTTGAACAGTTTGTATGATGTTTTGTTTCATGTCTTAAGAAATAGGAAGGTACATGGGCTGGTTATTTATTAGCAAGACTAGCACAAT
This sequence comes from Phascolarctos cinereus, assembly GCF_003287225.1. Lineage (NCBI taxonomy): Eukaryota > Metazoa > Chordata > Mammalia > Diprotodontia > Phascolarctidae > Phascolarctos > Phascolarctos cinereus. Next base: position 203,539,714 of record NW_027555847.1, on the reverse strand, counting down.
TCTTTTCTTGATTTAGAGTTCAGCTATTTTATATTGCTTCATTTAAAAACACATTTATCAGTCTGTTTTATATTTAAGCCAAGAATGACCAGGGACTCAACTCATTATTTATTTTAATACTTCCTGTTTCTAAAAGGACATGAGGAGACTTGTAGATTAAACACAGTAGAAAGATAAGAACCCAGGCTCTGCTATTTATTATCTGTGTGATTTTGAGCACATCATTTAACTTGTCTTCTCCTTCATTTCTTCATCTGTAAAATTAAGCATTTGGATTAGATTATCTGTAAAGTGCCTTCTACTTCTAATTTCTAGGACCCTCAAAGAGAGAAGAAAAAAAAGGGAATTGATACTTTTAGGTTCTTGATTTGAGCAGATTTCTAACACTTGTGCAATAAAGTTGATTCTGAGTTTTCTAGTAGCTAAGCAACAAGAGAGACATGTTGGGTCACTTTTTGTCCTACAAGATGTATATTTGGGTCTTGATGAAGTTTGAGCTATTATATGGTTAGCATTATCTGATGTGCATTTCCAACAATAATCTTTGGAAATTTTAAACTTTTTTAACTGAAAATTTCCACTCAATAGATTTACCAAAGTTTCACTGTTTCTTTTGATTTAAAAAAAAATTAATTTAACTCATTAAGTAATCAACTAAATTCTTAAAAATTTAATTTATAAATTTCTGTTGATGTCTTTTGCTTTTTGATATCACCTTCATTTCCCAATATATTCCTCCCTTTGTCAAGGGGGAATAAAAAAGAATATATAAAATAAGACCAAACAAGCAATTTAGCAAAATTTGAATCGGATAGATGCAGTGTTGTAAGTTTTATTCCTTTTTTAAAATTATGAGCATTATCTGACAAATATTTTAATGAATGAAGGAAAGAAAAAGTATTGTTTATTGAACAACTTCAATTATTTCCCTTCTTAAAAAAGAATTTAAACATTTAAAATTTTTTAAAAATTAACATGATAGTATAACTATGCTCCTGTGTCCCTGCCTGAACTTTGCCCTGCTCTTTTATGTATTTTTAAATGATTTATTGACACTTTTCTTTCTTTTATTCTTTTTTATGTCACTCTCACTACCACCAGCTCCATTTCACCCTCCCACCCTCACTCCCAGCAGTCTTCCCTTGAAGTAAAAATGCATAGTCCTCACTTAGACCCCTACTGGTAGCTGTGTGCCCTTGGGCAAGTCAATTAACTTTTTTTAGCCTCATTTTCATGTCTGTAAAATGACTATGAAAATATATGCCTTATTAAAAATTTTTTTTACATAGCCAATGTAGAAATTTGTTTTGCTTGACTATATGTGTTTTAACAGAGTTTTTGTTAAGATGGATCTCCATTTAAAAATATAATACAATTTAAATTTTTTAAAAGAAAATGTCTAATTTTGTACATCTAATCTCTGCTGAGAGGCGGGATGCATCCTTCATCATGCGTATTCTAAAGTAATGATTGGTCCTTTCATTGATCAGAATTTTTAAGTCTTCCAGAGTTGATTTGCCTTGGCATTATTTTAGTCATAGTATCAATTGTTCTACTAGTTTTCCTCACTTCACTTGGTATGTTGATTCATGAAAGTCTTCCAAGGTTGCTCTAAGTCTGATCTTTTCATCCCTTCTTACAAAGAAAAAATGTGCCCTTACATTCATAGATCATAATTTGTTTAGCCATACCCCAGTTGATGGCTCACTTTAATTTCCACTTCTTTGTTACAACAAAAAGTGCTGCAATAAATATTTTTGTATGTGTGGGTCCTTTCCCTTTTTCTTTGATCTCTTTGGGTATAGTTTCACATCGTTTTCCAGAATGACTGTATCATTTTACAGCTCCAACAACAGCATAGTAGCATGTTTGTTCTCTTACAGTTCACCCAATTAGTATCATTTTTGTCATCTTTGCCAACCTGATGGGTGTAAAGAGGAACTTTAGAGTTGTTTTAATTCTTACTGTAGCGATTTGGAGCATTTTTTCATATGGTTGTTGATGGTTTATATATCTTTTCTTTTGAGCATTGCCCATTCCTATTCAACTATTTATTGGGGAGCAGTACTTGTTAATATGTGTGTATTATTAATTCACTTTATTTCATGGATATCAGTCCTTTACTAGAAAAATAGGCTGCCAAGATTTCTTTTCCCCAGTCTTCATTTGCCTTTTAACTGCATTAATTTTGTGCCAAATCTTTTAAATATCATATTACCAAAATTGTCCTTTTTCTCTTTTAATATTCTTTCTACTTATTTAGTCAGTAATGTTCCCCCATCTGTGGTTGTGATGGATATCATCAATCTTCCCTTCTCCTCTAATTTGTCTATGGTATTATATTTAGATTACATATCCATTTAGAGCTTATTGTGCTATTGTTAGGAGATGTTTGTCTAAACCTAGTTTCTGGCAGACTGATTTCTAGGTTTCCCAGCAGTGGTTTTCATATCGAAAATTCTTCCCTCATTAGTTGGTATTGTGAGAAAACCCTGATAAAGGGTTAACAGTAGTCATACATTAATGGAAACATAGTGGAAAACATTTTGGGGCATCTAAGTACGTTTTGGAAGGGTGTTATGTACAAGTTATTCTGGGGGTAGTTAGATGGAGCAGTGGCTAGAGCATTGGGCTTGGAACTGGGAAGACTCATCTTCATGAATTCAAATCTATCCTCAGCTGCTGTATGAGCCTGGGTAAATCACTTTAAAAATGAAAAAAATCACACCCTCCAAAAAAAAGAAAACCCAAGTTATTCTGCAGGTGATGTATAAGTTTTCTGCATGCTGCAGGTGGTATTATATACAAATTCTTGGTATTCTGGATGCTGTACATGGGATTCCTCTGATTCTGCATATTTTTATTTTGTAAGCTTTATTTTTAGGATGATATAAGATAACTGAATAGTTCTGACTATGTAAAAATTTGTTTTAACTGCATCTCTTTGGTAATGCCAGCAGATTGTCTATATACATGCATATATCATGGAATTTTTCTCTTTTCACCAAACTGTTTTATTTTGAAGATCGACTTCACATAGGTTCATTTTGACCTAATGGTGTCCTGGGGTTTATCAAACAGATTGTACTATAGTTATCCCTTCCACATTGTGACTTTCCTCATCAAGGTTTTGCTATATCGTGGGTTGGCATAAGAAATTAAATGGGAATTTTTGGGGGAGTTTTGTGGCAGCCACCAACATGCAAAGGCCAGCAGGCAACACAGAAAAACTTTAGAAACTCAGAAATGCACAAAATATATGTATGGTGTCATGTAATATCAAAATATTTTATTGTTTAATGCCATAATAATTTGGACTTCTTCTGGTATGAAGGAGGGGCCAACAAATCTCACATGCATTTTCCAGATCTCAGGGGCACTGTGCCCCTGACCCCTATGATGTGGAAGGGATAACTATTTTCATTTGCTTTTGGGTCTTGTTTATATAATCTATCCCTCTGACTAGCTTTTCTACTTTTTAACCAGTGTCAGATAGTTTTTATGATTATTGCTTTGTTGAATAGTTTGAGATCTGGTATTGTTCAGGTCCCTCTTCCTTCTTACTCTCCTCCTATTATTTCCTTCAAGATTCTTAAACTTTCATTTCCCCAGATTAATTTTATTTATTTATTTTTGTCTAGTTCTATAAAGTTGCCCTTTGATAGTTTGATTGGCATGGCACTAAATCTGTAAATTAATTTAGGTGGTATTGTCATTTTGTTGTATTAGGTAAGAACAGTTAACATCTCTCCAGTCATTTGTCTTTATTGTGGTAAAAAGTGTTTCGTAATTGGATTTATGTAAGTCATGAGTACATCTTGGTAGGTGAATACCTAGGTAATTTATATATTCTGAAGTTATTTTAAATGAATTTTTTTAGCATCTCTTCCCACTGGGTTTTGTTGGTAATATACAGACAAGCTGATGATTTGTGGGTTAATTTTATATTCTGCTTCAAAGAAGGAAGGGAAAGAAGGAACTGTTTCTCTTCAATGAAATTAAACAAATTAAGTCTAAGCCAGTATTGTAATATTAAAAACTTACCAATCTCTAGAGATCATTTAACTGAAGTAGTTTTAAAAAATGGAAACCTTGGTTTTGTATTCATAGTTTATAATAACTAGCATTCATATATTATTTTAAGGTTTACAAATCACTTCAGAAATATTGTAAAATAAGAGTTTTATCCTCACAATAACCCCAGGAGGTAAGTGCTATTATTATTATTATTGTTATTCCCATAGGAAAACAGGATCAAACACGATAGTATATGTAAAGTGCTTTGCAAACTTTAAAGCTCTAGATGAAGTCTAGCTCTTATTAGCTATTTTTTGTTGTTTAGTTGTTCAGTCATGGCTGTTTCTCTCTTCATGACCCTGTGGAGCCATTTTCTTCTCCAGTGTGTACCCATTTTACAGATGAGGAAATTTAGGGGTTAAATGCCTTGCCCAGGGTCACACTGCTAGTAAGTGTCTGAGGCTAAATTTGAACTCAGGTCTTCCTGACTGTAGGCCTGGTGCTCTATCCACTGCATCACTAGCTTACATGAGCTCATCAAATAGTGGTAAACAACTCTTAAGGGAAGCTCAAATGCACTGAGGGAGTGTTTTCACAATGGAGAACACAACCTAGAAAGAACAACAAGAAATAGTGCCTAGTATTTCTTTGCTGGGTGCTGAAAAGGACCATACAGGTCACATTGTCCAACACTCTTGTTGAACAGGTGAAGAATGTCTGGTCCCTACAGCTTGAAGTGGTTTGCCTAAAGCTATATAAGTAGCAAGTGGCAGAAGAAGAATTTGAACTTGGGTCCTCTCCCTCCAAATCCAAAGGGCTCATTCATTCCACTGCATCATTTCCAATAAAGTTTTCCCTCTTGAATTATGAACGGTGTTTTTTCAAGAAGAATTGATAGTCTTAGGCAATAATTTTCTCAAGTTTTATGTGCATGAGCTGTATGCCGGAGTAGTGAAAAGTTCCCGCAGTTGTTCCCTGGGCCCTTTGTGTCACATGAGAGGCTGAATATACATAAAAGATCACTGACCAAGCTGCAGGAACAAACCTGAATGTCTTCTCAAGTAATTGACTTAGTCCCAACATCCATAAAAACCCCAGCATTCTAAATGAAAACAAACAAGAGTTTCTAGGACAATTTCCTTGGCTGAAGATATGAGTAGTTAGCCGATTCAGAGCCAGGTTAAATGTAGAAGAAAGGTAAACATCAATCAATCACATTCTTTTGAGAAAATTGAAGACTGGCAAAATGAGCCAATGTTATTCCAAATTCATCTAGTATACAAAAAATAAAATATTACTAAATGCCTGAGGCTGCCTTTCAAAAGAGGGACTAAAAAAACCCAACAGAAATAATTTATATACTTAAAGAGTTAGTAATTGGATAAAGCCAGCCCACCTGAGTTCAAATCCAGTCTCAGATACTTGACACTTTCTAGCTGTCCCCAATTGTCTCCAAAAAGAAAAGAAAAAGAAAGAGCTAATAATGAGGCAGCTAGGTGGTGCAGTGGATAAGAGCACTGGGCCTGGGGTCAGAAAGATCAGAAAGACCGAAGTTCAAATGTAACCTACTAGCTATGTGACCCAGGGCAAGTCACTTAACCCCTGTCTGTATAAGATGAGAAGGAAATGGCAAACCACTCCAGTATCCTTGCCAAGAAAACCCCGTGGATAGAGTCTATGGGGTCACATAGACAGTTGGACATGACCAAAGGATTAAACAATAGCAACAATTATTCTTTATTCCTGCTCCACCTATGATTAGTTCATTGTGCCATCAGCCTCTGGTGCAGGGCAGGACCCTACTGCTCCCAACCTTTAATAGAGCTCCTTTTAGCAACCCAAGGTTCAGCTTTGATAACTACAAATCTAGATATTTCTCTTTTCTGTCTAACACTTGGGAGGGCTTTCTTCTATCTGAAGGACCAGTCTTCATTTGTTCAGCCAGTGAAACACCACAACTGATTTTTAAGTCTTTTAAAGCATAAAGAATCTCTTAAGCAATTAGGTGGGATTGTCCCAATGACTGAGAGCTATAAAATTATAAGCCCCTCCCAAGTTGGAGGCAGGCATTGGGCCCCAGGGAAACTATTCTCCCATACCAGGAGAGTAACAGTAACAGCAATAATGATAGCTATCATTTTATGTAGCAATTTAAGGTTTGTACAGCTCTTTATACAATATCTTATCTGAACCTTACAATAGCCTTGCTGAGAGGTCAGTGCTATTATTATCCCCATTTTTACAGATAAGAAAAGTAAGACAAATAGAGCTTAAGTGACTTTCCCAGGGTCATACAACTATTAAGTTTCTGAATTCAAATTTGAACTCAAATCTTCCTGAAACTACTGTGCCACCCAGCTGCCTGTTAGTAGTATAGCATCAGCCACAAGTAAATCCAGGGAAGAGAGACTTTTTAGTTTCATAAATTAAATTTGCCTTTTTATTTTTATTACAAATTAGGATATGTACACTCTTACCATATATGATAAAAAAAAATGGATCTTTTATGGATATCAAAGCTATTCTGATTGTTAGTGACCTAAAACATTAGTTAAGGTATTGAGGCAAAAGGATCTAAAATGAGGTTCTTGGAAGAATTAAAAATGTTTATCTTATCTGGTTTTCTGCTGCAGTCAAATAGGATAATTGGTTTAGAGTTGGATGGGACCTTAAAGTTCCACATACTCATTTTGCACATGAGGGAACTAATGCCCTTGCCCAACATCATAAAAGTTGCCAAGACTGGATATAAACCCATGTTCTCTGATGCCAAATCCCATGCTCTTTTTGTCAACAAACATTGATGAAGCACCTGCTCTATGCCAGGTTCCATGCTTAGCACTTTTCACTATAACAGGTTTGTCATGAAAACATCCCCAATCACTTTTATGACTGGAAGCTTACACAAATACTAAATGTTAGAAATTTTTGTCACAGATTTGGAGTTCTGTTAGGGAGAAGATATCGAACCATTAATCCAGCAAGTAAGAACTTCCACCTCAGACAGAAGGAAAAATTTTCAGTGCTTGGGCAGAATTTATGACAGAAAGAAAAGTGTTGTTGATGATCTCTGAAAGTTTGCCATTTCTGTTATTTTAACCAGTGATTTTCAATTATATATATATAAAAAAGCAACAACCCAGAAAAGTTGATGGTACCTCACAGAACAAATAAAATGAAACTGTAGGGACACTGCTCATTATTTTAATGCAAGTAGTCAAAATGTACCAAACAATAAAGTATTTTCAATATTTATGAATTTTCTTTTTCCAAGGTTCCTTTTGGTTCACAGGGATAGCAGACAGCATTAGGCTGTAATGGACAGCCAGCTTAAGTGTCTATTACTTCACATTTATTACTTTGGGGAAAGGGAAGTCCATTTGGTCTGGCCAATAGTTCTTAAATTAATTTATGTAAATACTACATTTTCTAACCAAAATTTAGACAGCCTTCTTGATGTACTTATTAATTGCTTAAATCTTCTGTGGGCATCTTTTGTGGATTGGAATCCTGAGTATATTCTTTAGCTCTGAACTTTTACAAACACAAATTTATTGAATTTATTTGATTTAATTCAACAAGCATTTTTTAGAGAGTCTATCATGTTCACGACCCTGTATTGTGCTACGGAAAGGTGTATAAAGATAAATTTTTAAAAATTCCTGCCCTCATGGAGCTTATAATCTAGTAGAGGGCTATGACAAATACACAAATAACTAAAAGAGACAAAAACAAATTTCTCTGTGACAGCAGGGGAGAAGGAATCTAATGGCTCAGTGTCTGTGACTCCTGTTACAGGGATTGAAGACTCTGGAGCTCTGAGTCCTCGTTTTTTTGTGTGTCATTATCTAGTTGTGTTATCTTGGTCAAGTTATTTATTTCTCTGGGCTTTAATTTTCTGTTATGTAAAATAATGAGATGGTTTCTAAAAGTCTCATGACTAAAATTAACTCTAATATTCTATGATTATATTTCATTCCTACAGTCATTGAAGATAAGATTATGCAGGACTTGGTGATGAATATTTCTAGTTACTTATTCATTAGAATTTATTTTTATTTGTGCATGTTTTTTATAATTAACCATATACAAACTATGCTGAGAGATAAAGCTGATAATTTTATCTCTGACTTTTTATTTCATTGAGATGTCATAAATAATAATTTTTTTAAAAAGGAATTTTTCTCCCTTTAACTGCAAGAGGAAAAGAACACTGGTGAAGGGTCAGAAGAACAGGGTTTAAACCTCTCTCCCTCTCAGTACCGACAGGCCTTGGGCAAATTGCTTAGCCCTCTTTAGTTAGGCCAAGCTTTCCTCATTTTTTAAAATATGGGGATTTTGCCTCTTGGATCCTTTGGCAGTCTGGCAAAGTCTGTGGATCCCTTCTCAGAACAAAATTTTTAAAGACATGAAATAAGATACATAAGATCATGAAGGAAGCCATATTGAAATTTAGTTATTAAATACGGTTAATTATTTTTAAAAATTCATGGACCCTAGCCTAAGAGCTTAAGATAACAAGTAAGGTCCCTTCCATCTCTATCTCTTTTGATCCTATTTTCACTTGAAAGGTAAAAGAAAGTTTTGATAAGGTTTCCATCATTTCCATTTACTATATAAGAATAGGGACATATTTTAAAAGAGAATATAATATTCTCTTATACCCCAATTCTGTACAGATCCAATAATGGATGTGAAAGTACTTTAGAGAATCCTGTACAAATGAAAGATGAAGTGTTGATATCTAATTTTTCTTAGATTATATGGTGTGTGTTTGTGTTCATACTTTTCACAATAAAATTATGAGCTCCTTAGGGAAAAACGGACTATGCCTTTTATCTTTTTTAGGCTATATAATTTCTTTGCTTGGAGTTGGGACCTTTTCCTCCCCACTTCTTTTGAATTTAGGATTACCAGACCAAACAATCAAGGACCACACAAGTAAATAAACACTATAGTTATTTTGGAGAGGCATATTTTTTTCTTGAGTTCCAAAAAAAAAGGTCATTCAGTTTTAAAAATGAAAAACAGGAAACATAAAATTCTATTCCATAAATAAAACTGACAATAAAAATTTATATACTTTCAGATTTAAAATGATCTTCACAAACTGGAACATTGGGCCAAAGTCAGCAAGATAAAATTTAACAGAAGTTAACGTACAGTATTAATACATAAGTTTAAAAAAAACCTCACAATAACCCATAATGGTAGGAAAAGTATAGCTTGGAGGTGACCTGATTTCATACTTTTTCCTGTAAAAAAATGTGCTTCTATTAAATCCCAATATGTAATCTTTGGTCACATTTTTTAAAAAGTAAAGTATAAATTCCAGATCATGGGAAATAGCAATCTAGCAACAAGTAGTTTCATCCAAAAGCATTTATTAAGTGCCTACTGTGTGCAAAGTTAGAGGTAGCATGGCATAATGGATAGAGTTCAGCCCTGGCCAGGAAGACCTGGGTTCTAATACTACCTCTGGCACATACTAGCCATGTGACCAAGGGCAGGGGTACTTAGGCTCTCGTGGTTTTTTTTTCTAGGTACCGCTCTAAAACTACACGTTTTGATGAATTGTACTTCTGCATCTGTAGAATAAGTTTCCACACCTGAAGTTCCCCAAACTGAAGAACTCAAAGGCCAGGACATTATTCTAAACAAAATTAAAAGGATAAGGAAATGTGGAAATAGCTAAGTATCTACATAATAAATTGAAGGAGGAGGAGAGAGAGTGTTAAAAGCTATGGGGAACTAGCAAAAGCTTCCCAAAGACAGTAATGCATGAGCTGATTCTTGAAGGAAGTTAGGGATTGCTAAGAAGTGAAGGAGAGGAGGGAGTGAATCCCATACATGGGAAGACAACCTGGGCAAAAAACAGGGAGGTAGGAAGTGAAATTCCAATCTTAAAAGGAAGGGAGGGAATAAGCATTTATTAAGTACCTACTATGTGCCGAGCACTTTACAAATGTCTCGTTTGATTCCTATAACAATCCTGCGATAGAGTGCTGTTATTATTCCTATTTTGCAGTTGAGGAAACTGAGACAAACAGAAATTAAAGTGACTTGCCCAGGGTCACACAGTTAGAAAGAGTCTGAGGCTGAATTTGAACTCAGGTTCTTAAAGAAAACCAATTAAGCCAGCTTATTTGGAATGTAATGTGTGAAGTCTGAAAAGGTATGGTGAAGAGCAGTTGTAAAGGGCCCTTAAATGACAAGTTGAGGGACTTATATTTTATTCTGAAGTCAATTAAGGTTCTCCATCAGGGAAGTGATACAGTCCTGCCTGTGCTTTAGGAAGATTATTTTGGTAGCTGTGTGAAGGATGGATTATAGAGGAGAAAGCCTGGAACTCAGGAGGTCAATTAGTAAGCTGTTGCAATAATGTAGGCAAGAGGTTTAATGAAGGCCAGACCCAGGGTGGTGACAGTGTGAGGGCAGAGAAAGGGATGAGTGTGAGATACGTTGTCTTGGTAGAAGCAACAGGGCTTGGGAACTGGTTGGATGGGAAGGATAAGGGAGCAAAAAGAATTTAAGATGTTACTGAGCTTAAAAACATGAATCGGGACTCTTAGGATAGTTTTGAGAAGGCTTAGATGGGGTGGTAAAATAATAATACACCCATTGAATTGGCATAGATGACAAAAAAGGAAAATGGCAAATTTTAAAGGAGTTGTAGGTAAATAGGTACATTAATGAATTGGTTTTGGAGATGTGAATTGCTCCAGTCACTCTGGAAAGCCATTTGGAACTATGCCTAAAAAGTCTGTAAGCTGACTTTGGGATATCTAGTGATACTCCAAAGAGATCAAAGAAAGAGGAAAAAAAGGATTATGTGTACATAGTATTTAAAATGATTCTTTCTCTTGTGATAAAGAACTAAGGGGATGCTCATCAATTAGAGGATGGCTGAACAAATTATGGTATATGAATGTAGTACCAGAGGTAAAATTTGAACCCAAGGCCATAGCTCCTCCTCTATTTCTTATTAGCATTGGAACTATATTGCAATCTAGTAGCAGCTATGATGTGTCTCCCTATTGCAATCAGGGTCCCTTGAAACTTGGATTCTTCAGAGATTGTGATGCCCAAAAATCATAACCACATGCCATCATCAAGGAAATATTTGTTTTGAAAGATGGACTTCGGTGCAAATAAGTAGTTTGGGATTACGCAAAGCACAGTGATATTCCTAAATGCAATCCAGCATGTGCACTTGACATATACTGAATGATCAAAGAAAATTACAAAATATACCCTCTCTCTAGAAATTTACATTTTGAAATGAGCTTCTGGTGGTGGCAAAGAACTGGAAATTGAAGGGATGCCATCAATTGGAGAATGACTGGACAAGTTGTTGTATGAGATTGTAATGTACAAGTGTGCTTTAAGAAATGATGAGCTGAGGGGTAGCTAGGTGACACAGTGAATAGAGTGCCAGCCCTAAAGTCAGGAGGACCTGAGTTCAAATCTGGCCTCAGACATATAACACTTACTAGCTGTGTGACCCCTGGGTAAGTCACTTAACCCCATTGCCTAGTCAAAAAATAAATAAATAAAAAAGAAAGAACTCTTTGGGGGGCCGCTAGATGTCGCAGTGGACAGAGCACCAGCCTTGGATTCAGGAGGACCAGAGTTCAAATCTGGCCTCAGACACATGACTTAGTAGCTATGTGACTCTGGGCAAGTCACTTAACCCCCATTGCCCAACCAAAAATAAAAAAAATTAAATAATGAGCTGGTTGATTTTAGAAAAATACTTTGAGACTTGCATGAAATAATGAAGAGTGAAATGATCGGAACTAAGAGAATATTTTATATGGTGACAGCAATATTATTTGAAGAATAATTGTGAACAACCAAGTTATTCTAAGTACTATAAATGCTCAAATCAACTATAAAGAATCTATGAAGGAAGATGCTATACTCCTCCAGAGAAAGAACTGATAAATAGAAGTATGCATAGTATGGTTTTACATATATTTATAAATCTGTGTCAAATCGTGGCCTTCTCTAGTGTGAGGTGGGGAAGGTGGGAAAGAGTTCAGACCTTAAAATAGAACAAAAAAAACACAATTAAAAACAAAGAAATGAGCCTATGTCTTTTTGTTTTGCCCTCTTATATTTCCACTGGGCCTCACAAACCTTAGGGTCACACTAGAGCAGAGGTTTTTGACCTGGGGTATGTGAACTTTTTATTTCTTAATATTTTGATAACTATATTTTGATATAATTGATTTCTCTTATAATCCTCTATACTATTTTCTCCACTAAAATACATTATTCTGAGAAGGGTCTATAGGTTTCACAAGACTTTCAAAGAAGTCCGTGACAAAGAAAGGTTAAGAAGCTTTGTGCTAGAAAATGTTTTAAAAGATCACTTGTATGTTGCCTTTTCTCTAAGTCATATGAAGCCTTTAAAAGTATTTAGCACATGTATCCCACAGTGGGAAATCTAGGTGATGTAAAAACAAAAGATATCAATAAAATTCTCAAAAGGGAAAAAAAAGCATTTTACCTTTCCTTTCCTTTCATTCATTCATAATGTCATTGCACTCAGTAATAGTGAGGTGGAGTCATTCTCTAGAGTTCAGTGCTTGTTCTGGCTTGTTTCTTAATCAAGGCATGGCTACAGTAATGCATGGAGAGGCTATCATCTGCATCAGTGGAGGAAGTGGCCAAACCAAGGAAATAATGGATCTTTTGAAGCAGGGAAGTGTAATTACTACTTTATCACTGTTTATTGCCATATTTATTCACCTATAAAAGCAATTTTGTGCAGTACCTTTTATGCTAACAGGAATTTATTATACCTGTCTTCAATTTTATGTAGTTTTCTAACTCTCAGAGGATACCGCTATTTTACTTTCCTGGAATTAGGGCAAATCATATTGTATTATTGGTTAAAATGTTGTTTTCTTGTTATTATAATGCACAGCTCAAGGAGGCTTCAATTGAGTCAATCCATGTGAATGCTAAGGCAAAATAGATTCAAATGCATCTGTCCAATCAAAAAAAGGTTAAAGTAGGTCTGTGCTAGTTTATATTTCTGAATTTACTCAGACAAGAAAAGAAGAATGATCTGAGTCCTTTCCAAGGAATCCAGAACCTGTTACCCAATCCACTAACTTTTGTGGTTAAAAGTAATTGGCAAATGAAGACAAGGGGAATGTCAGTCTAGAGAAACAGTAGCCTATCCTCAATCAGTTAATGTTTCATTGAGTGAACAGTGGTGTACATTAATTAGAAGTAGTTAAATGGGAAAACTATTAATTGCATGCAAATGAAAATCTTAAGAGATGAAGCTAATGGTAACAGATAAATAAAATATATTCTAGGGAGCTTGTGCTATAAGTAGTCATGTTAGCTAGTGTGTTAGTGGGACCTTCCAGTTTTGCTTTCCAAATGGTTTGTTTCATCTTAACAACTGAATTGAACCAATTTAAGTCTTTGCTGCTGCCTAGGAGCCACTGATGCTGCTTTGGAGTAGGCCTTTTAGGTGGCGCGGTACTTAGAGTACCAGACTTGGAATCAGAAAGACCTGAGTTCAGATGTGGCCTTAGACACTAGCTATGTAATCCTGGGCAAGTCACTTAACCTCTGTATGCCTCAGTCTCCTCAACTGTAAAATAAGGATAATAATAGTATCTACCTTTCAGAGTTGTTGAGGAAAAAAAATGAGATAATATTTTTAAAGTGCTTAGCACAATGCCTAGTACAGAGCAAGTACTATATACTGTAAATGCTATTTTTTTAAAAAATTTTAATTAATTTATTTTGAATCATCAACATTCACTTCCATAACCTTTCGACTTTTAAATTTTTCTCCCTCTCCCTCCCCACCTCCCTCCCCAAGAGGTGTGAAATCTGATACAGGCTATATATCTATATTCCTATTAAACATATTTTCACATTAGTGATGTTGTAAGTAAGAATTAAAACCAATAGGAGGAACCACTAGAAAGAGGAAACAAAACACAACAGAAGAAAACAAAATAGCAAATAGTGTGCTTCAATCTGCATTCAAACTCCATAGTTCTTTCTTTGGATGTGAATAGCATTTTCCAACATGAGGCCTTTGGAGATGTCTTAGATCCTTGTATTACTGAGAAGGGTTAAGTCTATCAATATTAGTCATCACACAATGTGGCTGTTACTGTGTACAAAAATGCTATTATTTTTCTTTCTGGATTATAGGGTCATAATATCTAGATTTAGAGCTGAAAAGGAATCTTAGAGGTCACTTAGTACAAGCCCCTCACTTTACAAATGAGGATGCTAAGGCACGAGAGAGGCCGGCTTGTCTAAGTTCACATAGGTAGGATGTAGTAAAACTGGCATTTGAACCCAAATTCTCTGCATCAAATCCAGGGCCCCTTTGCACTCTGACACAACTGAAAGGGTCAGAGAACTGTGGGTGAAGGGCAACCTTGAATTGAGGGAAGTTGAAGGAATTTCTTTTTCTCAACATCTCTGGGAAGGGGCCATGAATTAGCTATAACTGACATCTGGAAAGCCCAATGAGAGACGAATATCAGTGTAACAAGGCTGGAAAAGGAGGCAGGGCGACCCTAAACTGCCTGTAGCTTCCTTCTAGATGCTGGCATCAGGGGTTACTCTTGGCTTCTAGTCATTCCTACCCTGGAGACACAGAATATTCAAGGTTCTGTTTAAGCTGCCTGTGTGCTCTTTTTGATAGCAGGTCAATAAAAAGAGAATCAATGGCAAAAAAAAAAAAAGAAATGTGGGTAAGAGGGTCCAATTCTGCCACAAATAGCACTTGAGGGAAAGAAAGAAGTCACTTCATACAAGTATCAGCAAAATAAAGCGTTTGCATTGCTTTCTATTAGTATCCTCCTTTCTGAGACCTAGGCATAGATACAGAAGACATACCCAAGAAAACTCTCCCAAAACAAACCCTTCTTGGTGGTCTTCCTAGGACATGCCATCAGAGCAGAGTTTCCCTTCCCATTCACTTGCCCTGACAGAATTATGGGTCTGGTTTAAGGCAAATACAGACAACAACTCTATATTTCTTCCTAATTACTTGAGTATATTGGCCAATGACAGACCTTGCTTTATGGGGAAATGTCAGGATACTTGTTGGTCAATAGGCTTCCCTTCTCTGCATATGAAGGTCATCTGTGCTTCTTGCCCTTCTTGCTCAATAGATTCATGCCCAAATATACAGTATCATATCAAAATATACAATAAACACATTGTTTTTGTTCAGAGAACTCAGTGTTCTTTCAAGGTCAGTATGAAGGTCATTGCCTGGCATATAGTTAGCACTTGACAAATGCTGGAGATGTTGAGGTAGGAAGATGGGAAGGCTGTCTTGATAGTTCAGGGAGAGGTGTTAAGAACCTGAACTAGGATGGTGGCTGTGTGAGCGGAGAGGTGGGAGTAAAGATATTGTGGAGATAGAAGTTAGAAGATATGGAAACTGATTGAATATGGGGGGGGGAGCGGAGTGAGAGTAATGAGTTGAAGGTGATGCTGAGTTTGTGAACCTTTGTGACTGGGTAATGCCCTCAGCACTAGAAGGGAAGTTAAAAATGGGGTGGTTTTGGGGGAAAAAGATGATGAAGTCTGTTTTGGATATGTTGCCTTTGACAGGCTTCTGGGACATCCACTTTGAAATGTTTAATAGGCAGTTTAATAGGAAATTTAAATGGTGATTGGGGCTCAGGTGATTGACATGGTTGGATATTGATCTTAGATTCATCTGCATAAAGATGGTCTTTGGACCTGTGGGAACTGTTCATATCATCAAATAAAAGTATGGAGAAGCTACAGAAGAATGCCTAGGATAGACTGGAAGATAAGAATGCCTTGGCAGATGCTCACACTTAGGGGATATGACATGGATGATGAATTGGCAAAGGGGATAGGTAGGAAAAGAACCAGGGGAGAGCAGTATGATGAAAATCTAGAAAGAGAGGGTGATAAACAGTTTCAAAAGCTATAGAGAGGGGGCAGCTAGGTAGGCAATGGATAGAGCACCAGCCCTGGAATAAGGAGGACTTGAGTTCAGCCCCAGCCTCTGACACTTACTAGCTGTGTGACCTTGGGCAAGTCACTTAGCCCCAATTACCTTCAAAAGAAAAAAGCTACAGAGAGGTCAATGAAGATGAGGATAGAAAAGAGATCTTTAGATTTGACAAGTAAAAATTAGTTGGTAACTTTGAAAAAGGTAGTTTCAGTTGGGTAATAAGGTTGGAAGCTGGATTGGGCAAATTTAAAAGAGCAAGGGGAGGAAGAGGGGACATATAGTTATAATGAGCAAGGATGGTGGAATCCATTGAATGTTTTTTTTAAAAGATTTGGGCATGTTTGTAGGCATCAAGAAAGGAAGTAGAAGATAGGGATAGATTGAAAATTAAAAGAGGGGGATGATAGTGGGGTCAATCTATTGGACAAGATAGGAGGGAATGGAATCAAAGTTGCAAGTGGAGGGTTGGCCATGGTGGGGAAGAGGGCCATCTGTTCATCAGGAACTAGAGAGAAATAAGAAGTGGGAGGTGAAGCCAAGGGTTTGTGAGGTAAGGAAAAAGAGTTCCCAGAAATGGTCAGAAGAAGGAGTTCTCAGTGAATAATTTTGTTTTTTGGGGAATATATGAGGTGAGCACCTCAGCTGAGAGGGTCAAGA
The DNA here is from genome assembly GCF_003287225.1 of Phascolarctos cinereus. NCBI lineage: Eukaryota > Metazoa > Chordata > Mammalia > Diprotodontia > Phascolarctidae > Phascolarctos > Phascolarctos cinereus. Next base: position 203,523,048 of record NW_027555847.1, on the reverse strand, counting down.
GAGGAAGTACAATTGGAGGATTGAAGAGAGAAGAGACAGGACTCTTGGGAGTGGGATAGAAAATTAATTACGGAGGAATAGAAGGATTGCCTTGTGACAGTGAGGGGCCCAGTTGAAATTAGATAACATAAATTTGTAGTGGATCCAGCCAGCACGATTGAGAGATTTCTTCAATTCCATTCAGGAGCTCATTAGTAGGACCAAGTGAAGCTAAATGGTGGGAAGATCTAAAGTTAGGGTTTGTCAAGATGTAAGCAACAACAGGAAAAGGAAGCAAGGGAATAAAAAGTAGAGGATATAACAGAGTTGAACTGGTTGAAAGGGTCAAGATCAGGAAAGGAGAATATTGCCTGAGCAGGAGTGATAGCTTGTCAAAACACAATGGGGGAAGAGAGATTTCAGGTTTCATTGAGGACCCAGAATAGATTTGAGGAGGAGTAAGGCACAGGAGAAAGGAAACAAGAGCTTGTGAGAGCATAAAGGAATTTTAGAATTATTCATTATGGAAGTGGAATACATATAGGTGATGGCAGAATCAAGGGTTTGGGCATGTAGCCAAGGTTTAGAGGAAGATCATGGGAATTAAGTACACTGAGGAATTGGGATATTTGTGTATTTGAGGGAACATGAACAGGTAATAGAAATAATAATAATAACAATTATTATTACTATTATTATTGTTAACATAGTGCTTACTATGTGCCAGGCACTGTGTTAAACAGTTTACAATTGTTATCTTGTTTGATCCTCACAACAGTCCTAGGAGGTAGGTCCTGTTAGTCTTACCCTGTTTTATAGATGAGGAAACTGAGGTAAACCAAGATTAAGTGACTTGACCAGGATCACACAGCTAGTTAATATCTGAGGCTGGATTTGAATTTAGGTCTTCCTGACTCCAAGCTCAGTTGTCTATGCACTGAGCCACTCAGCCATCCCCAAGTATGCTAAATTTCCATGTAATGAGTGTAGGAGTTGAGGTGGAGGAGGCATGCTGGAGATAAATATTGTGAACCAGGTACTTAAATCATGCAGAAAAGAGGGGAAATGTCTTAGGATCAGTAGATATGGATTTGTAGCTACTAGTTGAGATTTCCACTCTGCTAGGGATTTCTATGAGTTGAGAGTATCTGGCTCAGTCATGAAAACTTCTCCTCATTTCTCATCTGGCTGTACTACTTTGGGACTTATCTGACTTTTCCATCATGCCCAGAAAGCTTATTATTCTATAAGATCTCATCAGTCTTGGGAGTCCACCTCATCACCATCCACCTGATAGGAGAGTGAAGTCATGAACTCTAAAACCTCCATTTAAGGCGGGGCCCTTCTCAGAATGTCTCCTCTTTTCTCACGTGTCTGTACTACTTTGGGACTTCTCTCACTGTTCAGCTATGCCCCCAAGTTAGGTACCTTCCCTGCTCCTTATGTGTATTGTCCTCCCATCATTAAGATTGTAAGCTTCTTGAGGTCAGGGACTGTCTTTCTTTTTTTCACATTAGTAGTCCCAGCTTAGCATGGTGCCTTGTGCCTGGTGCTTAACTAGATGCTTAATAAATGTTTATTGAGTGACTGAAGCAAATTTGGAGGCAAATTAAAGTTCCAAGATCAGACAACTCTTAAATCTGTAGGTGTGGAATCCTTGACTAAACCACTGTAGAATGATTGTGGGTTGGAGACTGAGAATGGCATCTCTTTCTCTTCTTTACCCTTATCTATTTCTTTTTTTAAATTAAATTAATTTTATTCTCAACTTGAGAAATAAAACAAACATTTCCATAATATAGTAGAATAGAAAAAAATGATTGTACACAAAACTGCAAATCTATTATGTATTAATTGCTATTCCTTTTAAATATGTAATAAAGTTATCTTTTCTTTTCTTCCCTTTCTCCTCCAGCCCTAGAGATGGCCACCATTAGACACAAATATATGTATATACACACATATATACGTGTGTGTGTGTGTGTGTGTGTGTGTGTGTATATATATATATATAAAAAATCATTCTATACATATTTCTATTAGTTCTTTCTTTGGATGCAGATAGCATCTTTCTTCATATGTCCTTTGTAGTTAATTTGAATATTTATAATAGTCAAAATGACTTAGTCACTCAAAGTTGTTCTTAAAATGATATTATTACTGTATACCACATTCTCTTTGTTCTGCTCATTTAACTCTTCATTATTTTATGCAAGTTGTCTGTTTTTCTAAGGTCATAGAGCTCATTATTTCTTATAGCACAGTAGTATTCCATGACAATCATATACCACAACTTGTTCAGCTATTCCCTAATTGATGGGCATCTGTGCAATTTCCAGTTCTTTGCCACCACAAAGAGAGCTGCTATAAATATTTTAGAACATATAGGTTATTTTCCTTTTTCCCTAATCATCTTGGGAAACAGACCTAGTAGTGGTATTGCTGGGTCAAAGGGTATAGGTAGTTTAATAACTCTTTGGGCATAATTCCAGATTGTTCTCCAAAACAGTGAATTAGTGTCCCAATTTTTGAGGGAATCCAAGGTAAATTCTCTCAGTGCCTTTAATTTTCAAAGATTATTTTAATCTCTGGCTATTATTTATCTTTTGTGTACATTAAAACTTCGGATCTTTTTTCATATTCATATTTCCAGCTTAGCATAGTGCCTGGAACATACTAGATGCTTAATAAGTGTTTATTGACCTACTGAAGGAAATGTGGAGGCAAACTAAATTAATTTGCTTAAATTTAGTTAAATAAGTAAGTGTGGAGTCCTTGATTAAACCATTTTAGGGTGATTGTGGGTTGGAGACTGAGGATGGCATCTCTTTCTGTTCTTAATCCTTATTTAATTTCTGAGGGAATCCCTCAAGGTGAATTCTCCCAGTGCCTTTAATTCCTCAAGATTATTTTAATCTCTGGCTATTGTTTATCTTTTTGTATCTATATACATTAAAATTCTGAATATATGCTAGACAGTGTTCTTTCTCTCTCGTTTTTTGGTAAGGCAATTGGGGTTAAGTGACTTGCCCAGAGTTACACAGCTAGTTAAGTGTTATGTGTCTGAGGCCCGATTGAACTCCAGTTCTCCTGATCTCCAGGGCCGGTGCTCTATCCATTGCGCCACCTAGCTGCCCTGATAGTTTTCTCTTATTATGTGTCTCAAGTCACCAGGTCAGCAGGCATTTATTAAGCACTTGCTACATGCCAGGCACTATGTTAAACATCGGAGTTACAAAGGACAAACACATTTCTTTCCCTCAAGAAGTTAACGTTCTAACAGTGCCAAAAGCATGCAAACAACTATGTATGTCCATATATCCAATGTCAGTTGGAGGCAATCTGAGAGAAGGTCTTAGTACTGAAGGACCCTGGAAAAGACATCTCTGGAAGACTGAAAGAAGTGAAATTGTTTTTATTTAGGAACCTATGATGAACTCCAGTATACTAGTATTCTCATCTTAACTTCTTCAGAGCAGGCAAAATTTTTCAGACTTTAAGACCACCTGTGATTTGAAGTTTAACTGAACCTAATGGACAATAACAATAGGTTGATAATTGTATAGATAAACAAAAGGAGAAGTTCAGTAGTTCCTGCTAAAGGCAAAAAGATATAAAATGATAATATATCTGGAGGAAGCCCAGTCCACTGAGTCAGTGAGCTAGATATTAGTCTCAAGACAATGAAAATAAAATGCTATTGCAGATAAAAAGACCATGTTAATGTGGGCTGACCTCCTTTTTCAGAAACTCAGAAATGGAAGATCTTGTCTGTTATGTTTAAAAAGAACCACCAGAGCGGCTACTTTCAATGATCTCAATCGTTAGCTCTCAAAGTAGATGTTCAGCTTTACACCATCACACAGTCAAATGGAACAGTTATATAGTTGAAGTTTCCTCATTTTTTTCCTTTCAACCATTTCTGGGACCATGATAGCTCAGATTGTGTGTCCCTGTGGTATTATTCCTCTGAGAATTTTTTTAAAAAATTAATTCTATATCTTTAATGAAAGTCACTGCCTAAATAAGATAAATGACTTAAAATTTCCTGCCAAAAGTTAGATGATGTATTCTGTTTCTACATGGCATATCACTGATTTCCTTTTTTTTTTTCCTGTGGAGAGTGTTCTTGACATCTACTGAAATCTGGGTTGTATGTAATATGTCTGCCTAAGGAAATTGTGTTTGGAAATGTGAAGAGTTTTTCTTCAGTAATTTGAAATGAAATGTGAATGGAGTAACTTGATGTACTTATGTGAACCCACAATTCTAAATGGAAATGTCTTCTCAGTTTTCCCATTTAAATATCAGATCAGTGATATACATTTTTGTGCAATTTTTATAGTTGATGTGTCTGATAGGTAGAAACCATATATTCTAGTAGATATTTTCCCAGAGTAAATAAATGTGTTCACAACTAGTTTTCTCTTTAATGTTGTTCAGATGCACTTTGTGTTTCATAGAAACTATTTCAGAGAATTGTTTTCATTTCACTTATTTTCAGAAATGTTGACAATTGCCAGTAGCTGCAAACAGATAGATATCATTATGTTAGAAATAATCTTTAGCATTGGGCATGTTGTAATAGTCAGAAAGTTCATTCTGAAAAGGTAATTTAACAGAATTCAGCTTTTTGTTGTAATTAGCAGACTTACTTGTCAAAATAAATGTTTATTACTTAATACCTGCTAAACTTAATGTGTTTATCTAGCCAAATATTCCAGAGATTGCTCTGGTACCATCAATAATTTTATTTTGTTATCATTTTGAGAGGATGTAGTAACAACTTGGTTAGAGTAGCAACTTGGAAAAATAGCATTTTATGGAGAAAGAGCTTTATAAGCTAGCCAAAAATTCTGAGAATCTATATTAAAATAGAATAGGCTCAACTTAAAATGTTTTTAAGTTACCTCAACTCATTACAGGGCAACGATCTCCTAAGTGGGGACCAAATACTCCCAATGAGCCATGGAATGAGCAATCAGAGGGCTTATCTCTAATGTAAACCTACCACCCCTTTAATTTTCCTCACTCCTATCTTCTATGAGCTCCCAACTTCTATCCTTCTTCTCAGGAATCAGCTCCTTGATGTGATAATAACTTAACTATGACTCAGGCCCTTGTAGCAATCAGCAGATAAAATTGGGAAAACTCCTCCATTCCCTAGCATCCTGCCGCCACCCAGAGCACTTCATGGTTATGGCAGATAACCTCTTGTTATCTTGGTTTCTTGGACAGGAATGAGAAAACCCTACGCCATCTATCCTTATCATTTTGGTGTAGAAATGAGTCATATAGTATGATTAGGCATGGCATGGATGGATTGCATTCTGCAGATCTAATAATCTTTCCCCCAAAAAAACTCCACTGTCTTCTAAACTTTGCTATTTTTGTCAAGGGCTATAACCATTCTTCCTCTTATCCATTCAAAATCTTGGTACCATCCTCAACTCAACTCACTTTTTCCCATCCCATATATCTAAATCTTGTTTCTATCCCCAAAACATCTCTCACATGTGTCCTTTTCTCTCTATTCATACTTCAGCATCTCTCACCTAGACTGTTCAAATTTTTAAAATTTTATATCATTATTATTATTATTAGCTGCTTTTTTTTTTGGTGAGGCAATCAGGGTTAAGTGACTTGCCCAAGGTCACACAGCTAGTAAGTGTCAAGTGTTTGAGGCTGAATTTGAACTCAGGTCCTCCTGACTCCAACGCTGGAGCTATATCCACTGCGCCACCTAGCTGCCCCAAATTTTATATTATTATTAACTTGACAAAAAAATGAAACTTGAATATATACAAAGAACAGGAAAAAGAGAATGACATGTGAAGGTATGTATATCTTAAATATATAACAAATTCAGCCCTTGAGTTTCAAAGCTGTTCTGTTTGTTTCTGCCTCTCTCTCTACTTACTTCTCTTCTAATTTAAAAAAAAAGGTTCATTGATGTTTGTTTCCTTCTTTTTTCTCCCTAATTACAATCATAGTCATAGTCAAAACAAATCCCATGTCGACTGTCTGAAATTTTCTTTCATTCTCCACTTCTAGTCCACCACCTCTCTTGTCAAGAAATGACCAATATCTTTCAACCCTGCTCTCCTGGAATTATGGTTGGTCATTGCATTGGTCAAAGCTCTTCAGTCTTTTGACATTGTTTTTCTGTAACCGGATAGTAATTGTATAAATTGTTCTCCTGGTTTTGCTCACTTTACTTTCCACCAAATATCTCCCTGATTTGCCTAAATAAATCTTTTTTGTTGTTTCTTATACCGTTTCCTGCACCCTAGTGTACAGGCAAACTGACCTTTTTGTTGCTACTCTCGTAGAACGCTCCATCTACTTCCTCCATGCCTTTGTACTGGCTGTCCTCCATTCCTCCTCCTAACCTACCTCTTACGATGCTTAGTTTCCTTCAAGTCCCTGTTCAAGCACATTGTTTATGTATGATCATGCCTTTCCTGATTCTCTGCAGGTCCTAGTACCCTTCATTCCAAAATTACCTGTTATTTACTTTGTACGTGTCCTATACTCACATATTTTTGTACATGTTGTCACTTCAACAAGATGTAAGCTCGCTTACTTTTAAGTAAGTTTAAGTTCACTTACTGAAATACCAAGAGGACATTCCTTATAAGGTTCTCCTATGTGGTCAGCCTTGGAAAAAATAATTATCATTAGGTTCCAGTGTACTGATACCCTCCTTATTCATTGGATTTTAGCTGATTAGAACCTATTTTTTATGATGGCATGCTTATTTCCTTGGCAAAGAAGACTGAAGTAAAATAATAATTGAGCAACTATGCCTTCTTTTTATTATCTTTTCACCCCAAACAGTGGGCTTATCCTTTCTTTGATTCTCATTTGCCTCCTTTTTGGGTAAATTTTCCTTGTCATTCTTAGCACATATTTATTTATTTGTTTTTATGGCCCTGGCACCAAGCACAATAGCAGGCACAGAGTAGGCAGTTAATAAATGCTTATTGACTCATTGATTGATCATGAGAGGAAACTTTGAAATCAGTGCAATCACAGATCTCAGTATTCGAGAGTTTCACCTGCTTGGTTTCAAAATCTTAAAACTTAAGTGCTTCTTTGAATTCATGAAATAAGCCACACTAAGAATAAGCTATGTATTTAAGAAATGGTTGATTTTTTTTACACGTTTGTTAAAACTATTAAGATGTAATACCTTTGGATTAGCTTGCAAAAGTAATTGATTGCTATCAGGGAAGATAAAAATTTATGAGTGGAATTTCAACAGAAACGTTTGTGTAATTGGATGGAATTGAAAATTGAGTACTGTAAATTAGTAAGCCCAACTAGTAAGATACTCCCTTCTATTTTAGACTATATATCTTGGTGAAGTGTATTTTTCAGCTGTTAAGGCTATAACCTTAACAAGGTTATAACCTTAGCTATAAGCAAATATAGAAGTCGACTGAACTTAGAACCATATACATGCATATAATTTATAAATAAATGTACATAACTTGGGGATGTACTAAAAATTTATTACCAGTAGGAATGCAAAATCAAAAAATGTTCTAGACCATTGGTCTCATAAAAAAACTACAAACTTTTTTATTTTTAAATGTTGAATTTTTTAAGAAAACAGACCCAAATGAAATACTACTCTAATTCCTCACCCTGAGCAACTTTCATCTGAGCTGAGAAGGCAATTTTGTTTCTAATTCATTAAATAAGTGGCTACTATGTGCAAAAACACTGCTAGGTGTTGGGAATATAAAGATGAAAATTTTGAAGTTAGAGTAGAAAGTAGATTGGAGAATATGAAAGACTTTAAATGCTAAGCTAAGGAATTTTTATTTGCTTCTGAAGTTAATAGGAAGCCATTGAGTTTTTGAGCACAGGAGTCCTATATTCAAACCTATGCCTTAGGAAGATGATTTAGGCAGCTATATGAAGGAAAGATTGGAGGAAAAGAGAGAGAGAGAAGACAGACTGAAAGAGGCAGAGAGATGGGGATGGGGGGAGCAAGGAGATTAATTAGGTTTCTATTATGGTAGTCCAGGTAAGAGCTAAAGCTAATAGTGGCAGAATTAATGGAAGGGAAATGGATATAAGAAATCTTTTGGAAATAGAATCAGCAGTATTTTTCAACTGATTGGATGGTGGTGGTGAATAAGAGAGAGATGGGTCAGAAGGGCTAAGGGCTTTGGAGCCTTGGTGTTACTAAGGTTTTGAATTGGGTGGATGGTGTTGGTGTTAAGTCAGCAGAAATAGTGAAGTTGAGGATGTATAGTTTAAGGAAGAAAATTATGAGTTGAGATTGAGACATATTGAATTTAAAGTGCTGATGGAACATTAGCAGTGATGTCCAACAGGTAGTAGGAAATGTGGAGTGGAATTTGAGGACGTGCCTGGATATTTGGATTTCTGGAGTCATCTACGTAGGGGTATGACCTATGAGGGCTGCATAAGCCCCACTAATGGAAAAGGTATATATAGAAAAGAAAAGAGAGGAGAGATAAACCAGCAAGAAGAAGCTGTCAGAGAGTAAGAAGAAAAATTGGGTGAGGCCAGTGTGACAAAAGCCAAGGGAAGAAAAATATCCAGGAGAGAGAGGTGGTCACCAGTATCCAGCGCCTCAAAAGGTCAAAAGAAGACAAAGACTGAAGATAGACCATTAGATCAGTGACCTTTGAGTGAGCAAGTTCTAACAGAATGGTGAGGTTAAGAAGCCACATTTTAAGGGGTTGAGGAGTGAATGGGTAGTGAAGGGAAAGCTGTGAGAGTAGGTTTTGTTTTAATATATTGTGCAGTTATCTTTTATTTTTACATCATTGCAGTTTTTGAATGTGTTTTTCTCCTTTCTTTGTACAGTGAACCTTCTTTTGTTAAGAAGAATCAAAAAGAAAACATTAACAAAAACAGCCCAGAAAAACTAACCAATATATTTGCCATGTCTGACAGTATATGCTATGGTTCTATACCCATAGTCCCCTTCCTGTGAAGAGAAAAGAGGAAGTTACATTTTCTCATGCTTGTCCAGGGTCAACTTTGAATCTTATTATTACACAATAGTCAGGTTTGGGGTTTTGTTTGGTTTCTTTTGGTTTGTTGTTTCCATTTACATCATTTACATCATTGTAGTTTCCATTTACATTGTAAAATTACATTTAAGTTACAAGATATTTTCTCTTTTTCTACATTTAAAACTTTTTAGAAGTTTAACAGTGAAAGGGGGGAAAGTATCAATAGATATGTCCCAGGATTTTTTTTTTAAGATAATGATAGGGGCAACCTGAATGTGTTTATTGGAAGAAGGGAAGGGGCCTGTAAAGATAAAGAGAGACTAAGGGGAGAAAGGGGCAATCAATAGGGTAAGCTGTTGAGGGAATGGGGATCAAGGGCACAATTCTTGTCAGGAAGAAGGGTCATTTTATCCTCTGAGATTAGAGCAAGTTAAGAGAATAAGGAAAGCAGTTTTGAGGTATGGAGGAAGGAGATAAGAGAATTTACAGTTGATGCTCTCAACCTTCTCAGTAAAAAGGGAAGGTCGTGTGTGTGTGTGTGTATGTGTGTGTAACTGGAGTTGCAGTCCTGAGGAGAAAGGAGTAGTTTCAGAGTAGGGACAGTCAATAGAGAAGCCATCAGAGACAAATAAAAGGATTGTCCTGCATTGAAAAATGAAAGACACACAGGCTAATTAACATGAGCTTATTGTGGACTCAGTCCATGTAATAAGGAACTTCAGAAAAATGTTAGAATTATCCTTATGAACAATTACACATTTAAAACCTGTAAGTTTGAATTTGATATGAGACGGCATCACAATACAGCAGCATGATGTAGTTAGTGGGGAAAGCCCTGAATTTGGGATCAGAGTATAAAGGTTCAAATCTAGCCTCCATTACTTAGTATCTTTGTGACCTTGGAAAAAACTCTGTGCCTCCATGAGCCTCAGTTTCCTAATCTGTATAATGGGGAACCTGGGCTGGAAGACCTTAAAAGACCTTCTAGCTCTAAATGATGCGATAGTAAAAACCATGTGTGCTTCCCATGTTTCCCTAAATTTCTGATCTCTTTGATGTGGGTACATGGAAGCATCGCTCTGAGCGTGAACCCTAGGGTTATGAGTCCAAGTGCAGTGAAGCCCACAGGATAAACCCAGAACTTTGCTTCTCCCTAGTATGAGCTTTAGGAAGTACATTGTTTATCCTATACATGACATCATCTCACACTGATATTTTTTAATCTTCTTAAAAATGTTGGCAATTTTTGGCTGTTCATTTATTTATTTTTAGAATCAAGGAAAAAACTAATTGAGTTAGGAGAAGAGTTCATGCCTTAGGTCTAGAAATGACAAAATATTTAAGACAAGTGGCTGCTAGAGAGATATTCCTGAAAAATGAGAATAAAAGAGGAATTCCTGAAAAATTGTTTATAGAATGAATCACACTTTTCCTTTGACTTAAAAGACAACCCCAGAAGGAAAGTGTTTTGGCCTTAAGCAAAAGGAATATTGCTTGCTGCCAAAATGTTCTTAATTTTAGAATTGTAATCCTATACGGACTCAGAGACTGGAAACCAGGGTTCAAATCCTGGCTCTGCCTCTTACTGCCTGTGTAATCTTGGGCAAATCACTAAACTGGGGCCTCAGTTTTCTCAACTTCAAATTGGAGGTGGGTGGGTTCAATCATCTATAACATGAAGTATCTTGACTCTTTTCTGGTAGAGTGAAATATTTACTGCATACAGGGGGTCAGGATCATAGAATCCTTCAGAACCAGAAGGTGCCCTAGAGGCCATCATGCCCAATGCCTTCACTTTATAGATGAGGAGACTGAGGCTCAAGGAAGTTTTAGGGAAAATCTCCAGGTCATGGAGGTAGTAAATATTGGAAGTGGGATGTCAACATAGGTTCAGAGCCAGAATACTTTCAACTATACAGGATTGCCTTAGCTATGGAATGGGGTAGCAACACCCACTCTAGCTGCCATCCCAGGGAAAGAATGATTTAGTAAGTTCAGGTGATATGTTTTCTCCTCTCTCTCTCAATACAAAAACTGTACAACATCTTTACGTCCAACTAATCTTCCTTATTTGCAAATTATATATTTTATAGATAATTCTTGTCCATGTGAGAACTCTGTTCACAAGTTTGGGCTTATTCCATGCATGTTAATATGAACATTGAAACGTAGGAATTTCAACCTGCATATTTTCCTTTTTTTATTCTAGACTTTGCAAACATTAAATAAAATGAGTATTTCCATATTCGTAGTTCAACAGAAAAAAGAGGATTGGATTTTAAACTGTGTATCTTTTATCACATACAACTTGATTTTCCTTCTAGTGTGTAATAAATCCAATATAACTTTCAAATCTATCCTGCTTGTCTCTGTTTCCATCTGGCCTTCCTTCTGTTCTACTTTGTGCAGGTTTAAAAAATGTTTTAGTGACTCCCTTTTTCTGATGTACAGAATTTATTTCTTCCCTTCTTTCTTTGGTGACTGTTTCAATGATAGAAGAAATATTTGTAAATTTATATTATTTCCAATTTTATAGATTGGATGCAGGCACAGAGACTTGCTTCAAATGATAGCTAATCAGTAGTGGAACTATAAACAGCATCTGGGTTTTCTGTATCTCAGTGCAATATTTGAGTACCTAGATCAGTGGAGATACACTTCTTACATAGCCAACTATCTTCCAATTGCTCTATTCTAATTTTTAAGAAGTATTTTCTTCAGTAACCTTTTGGACTTCCTTTTCCGTTTGGCCAATTCTGCTTTTTAAGGCATTCTTTTCTTCATTGGCTTTTTGGACCTATTTTGCCATTTGGCTTAGGCTACATTTTAAGGTGTTATTTTCTTCAGTATTTTTTGGGGTCTCCTTTAGCAAGCTGTTGACTAGCTTTTCATAATTTTCTTGTATCACTCTCATTTCTCTTCCCAATTTTTCCTCCACTTCTCTTACTTGCTTCTCAAAATCCTTTTTGAGCTCTTCCATGGCCTGGGGCTGATTCATATTTTTCTTGGAGGCTTTGGATGTAGGAGCCTTGACTTTGTTGTCTTCTTCTGGCTGTATATTTTGATCTTCTTTGTCACCAAAGAAAGATTCTATGGTCTGACTTTTTTTGGCGCAGTTTGCTCATGATCCCAGCCAATTACTTGAGTTATAAACTCTTTGTTAAGGTGGAGCTCTGCTTCCAGTGTGGAGAATGTATTGTCCCAAGCTTCAAGGGTTTTGTGCAGCTGTTTTCAGAGATACTTGTAGAGACCTGTAAATTTTCAGTTCTTCCAAGGTGGTATGATCAAGGGCAAGGTGTTTACTCCTTTCCTGGCCTGTGCTGTGGTCTGTGAGTGACCACAAGCACTCTTTTCTGCCTTGGAACTGTGAGGAGGATTCCCTTTGCATTGCCACCACAAGCTCCATCACACCAGTACTCCTCCTTGCCCCAGGACCTCCACCCAGAACTGTGACCCAGATCCAAGCACAGGCAAAGCAAGAGAATCCTGCCTCAGCACCAACAAAGAGACTCCTGCAATCCCCCTCTGATCAGCCACTCAATTCCCCTTCTGTCTGTGGACTCAGAGCTCAGGAAGCAGCCACCTTTCCAGACTGCACCAGGACAAGGGCCAGACTGCAAACCCCCTCTCATGCAGGTCTGACAGACTTTTCCTACTGACCTTCTAAGTTGTCTTTGGTGTTTGTGGGTTGAGAAGTCTGGAAACCACCACAGCTCCCCTTGATTCAATTCCTTGAGGACTGCTCCAGGTTTGCTGAGGCCTGGTCTTTGCCTATGTGGCCCACACTGAACTGTGGTCCTCTCCCAGCCTGGTGCAGTAGACCTTTCCAATCAACTATCCAGGTTGTCTTGGGCTGAAAATTTATTTCACTCTGTCTTTTTGTGGGTTCTGCTGCTTAGAATTTTTTAGAGCCATTTTTAACAGCAAATCACTGCTTTTACTTCTCCATCCTGGCTGCATTTCCCCTACTTTCTACTAAGAGAAGGAAAACTATGCCAGAATTGTGTTTTCTTCTCTTTTTGTGCCAGGTAGCCAGTTAGTGGCAAAGCCAAAATAAGGAGATATCTTTTGGGTACTGCCACTTTTTGGGGCTGTAGCCCAGGGTACATGGATCTTAGAACTACTATATCCCTTTCTTGATACAGATCACATTTTCACATTTTAACAGTGGTGGGGTTTACACAGTTTTAATAGAGTCTATAAATATTAACAATAGCTACTCCAAATGCGAGATACTTATTCGGTATCCAACAAATCAATATACTGTTGGAGGAAATGAATCCTCTTTATTAATATTCACACTGTAAATGAAACCAGAAACTAGAATATGTATGGAATTTATAGCTAAAAAGCAAGGCTGGTTCACAGACAAAAGGGATGGCAGAGTTGTTTTCATCATGCATCCAAATTTAGCAAGAAATGTTACTTCGTGTCATATGTATTTTGCAGTGCCCATGATGATAATGATGATGGATAGGTAGGTACATAGATAACATTCATTAAATGCTTACTATATGCCAGGTACTATGTTAAGCTATGACAATACAAATATAAGTAAGAAAGACAATCTTTGCCCTCAAGGAGCTTATATTCTCATGGGGGTAAGACAAGATGAAAAGGAGCTGAAAAATTGTGTGGGAAATACTAGGAATCAAAGTCTAGAAGAAGTCCGAAGAGGCATGGGTTGAACCATATTTCTAGTAAGCATGGCTGGCATGGATATTTCCCCAAATGGAGATTTGGAACTAAATCACCAATCAGAGGAGGATGCTGTAGATATTGTAGTGTTGTTGATATAAAGATGGAAGTCCCCAAGGAGTCTAGATGATGAGCACGTGCAAAAGGATAACTGTGAAGATAAATACTTTTTCACCAAAATGTATTATAGAGGGTGAGGAGGCAGAGAAATTATTTGAAGAGCTTGTCACAACCTTTCAAATTAGATGACATATTCAATGACTTCATCGTAAAGGTAGGCATGGGATAAAACAGAAGGTCATGGATCCCTTTGGCAGTCTGGTAAAACCTATGAGCCCTTTCCCAGAATAATGTTCTTAAGTGTAGAAAACATATAATATTTTGAATGAAACCAATTATATTAAAATACAGTTATCAAAATATGTTTAAAACTAGCTCATGGACCTCAGGTTAAGAATCCTTTGGATAAAGTTAGGAAAATTATTGGGCTCAAGAAATAAAATGAATTAAAGACTCGTAGGCTACACAGAAGCCTAAGTCCTTTATACTACAAATCATTTATGTGAGAAGGTCAGGGTACACATGACTTTATGAGCACTGAATAACATCACAGAAAATGAAAATGCTCTTATTTTAAACAAAAAATGACTGATTAGGCTGATACCATAAGTAAACTGGGAGAACAAGGAATAGTTTACCTATCAGATCTATGGAGAACAGAAGAATTCATGACCAAACAGGAGATAGAGAACATTATGAAAAGCAAAATGGATAATTTTGATTACATTAAATTGAAAGGTTTTTGCACAAACAAAGCCAATGCAACTAAGATTAGAAGGAAGGTAGAAAATTGGGAAAGAATTTTTACAACCAGTCTCTCTGATAAAGGCCTCATCTCTAAAATATATAGGGAATTAAGACAAATTTATAAGAACACAAGCCATTCCCCAGCTGATAAATGGTCAAAGGATATGAACAGACAGTTCTCAGATGAAGAAATTAAAGCCATCTATAGTCATATGAAAAAATGCTCTAAATCGTTATTGATTAGAGAAATGCAAATCAAAACAACTCTGAGGTACCACATTACACCTATCAGATTGGCCAACATGACAAAATAGGAAAATGATAAATGTTGGAGAAGATGTGGGAAAATTGGAACACTAATACATTGTTGGTGTAGTTGTGAAATGATCCAACCATTTTGGAGAACAATTTGGATCTATGCCCAAAGGGCTACAAAAATGTGCATACCCTTTGATCCAGCAATAGCACTTCTAGGGCTATATCCCAAAGAGATCAAACAAATGGGAAAAGGACCCACATGTGCAAAAATATTCATAGCAGTTTCTTTTTGTGGTGGCAAAGAAATGGAAATTGAGAGGATGCCCATCAATTGGGGAATGGCTGAGCAAGTTGTGGTATATGAATGTAATGGAATACACTATTGTGCTATAAGAAATGATGAACAGGCTGACTTCAGAAAAACCTGGAAAGACTTATATGGTCTGATGCTGAGTGAAGTGAGCAGAACCAAGAAGACTTTGTACACAATAACAGCCACGTTATACAATGACTAAGATTGTTAAACTGAACCCTTCTCAGCATTACAAGGATCTAAGACATCTCCAGAGGCCTCAGGATGGAAAATGCTGTCCACATCCAAAGAAAGAACTATGGAAGTCGAATCGCTATCACTTATTTTTACCTTCTGTTGAGTTTTGTTTCATCTTTCTGATGGTTCCTCCTATTGGTTTTAATTTTTAGTTACAACTTCACTAACGTGAAAATATGTTTAATGGGTATGTAAATGTAAAGCCTATATCATATTGTGTGCCATCTTGGGGAGGGTGGTGGGGAGGAAGGGGGAGAAAAATTTTCAACTCAAAAGCATATGGAAATGATTGTTGATAAATCAAAATAAATTAATAAAAAAAAATGTAAACTCAAAAAAAAATGACCGATTACCAATGTACTGGTTAAAGTCATTTTCAGTTGAATCCGACTCCTTGTGACTCCTTTTGGAGTTTTCTTGGCAAAGAGTGGTTTGCCATTTCCTTATCCAGCTCATTTTGTAGATGAGGAAACTGGGGTAAACAGGGTTAAGTGACTTGTCCAGGGTCACAGAGCTAGTAAGAGTCTAAGGCCACATTTGAACTCAGGTCTTCCTGACTTCAGGCCCAACACTCTATCCACTGTAGTCATTTCTGAATCATTGGTATAAATTATTGGTATAAAAGTAATAAAATCCATTGAAATAGAATAAGAAGTAAAACAGCAAAATATACTACCTGAATGATGTAAAAAAAAACTTTTTTATGTAGGAAAATAGAAAATTGATAAAAGAATAGAAGTTGACATGGATTATCAGAATTTTAAATAATTTATTACAAAAAGGGGCCAAAAGATACTAGAAACCTGATCTTCTTGCTAAAGAAACACATGGGGGCAGCTAGGTTGCACAGTGGGTGGAGCACCAGCCCTGAGGTCAGGAGGCCTGAGTTTGAATCTGGCCTCAGACAAAACACTTGACATTTACTAGCTGTGTGACCCTGGGCAGGTCACTTAACCCCAATTGCCTAACAAAAAGAAAAAAGAAAAAAAAAAGAAAGACATGGTAATCAAGGACAATATCAATGTAGAATATAAATTTATTTGCAAAACCTTATGAAGGACAATGGTAAAACATCATGAACAATACTGTTTTGTAAAGTAGTGAGTAGCATATAGAAAAATGGATTTTCAGAAATCTTAGCATAAATCACAATTAAGCCATGTCATCCTGAAAGAATTTAAGGATGAAACTAAAAGGAAGATAACAAACAAATGGAAAAAATAGGAATAATCTGTCTCCCAACACTTCTATAACACTGACAGTGGAACCACCAAATTTGGTCCCAATATATTGCATGAGAATAGAAATGACATAAAAGATTACAAATATGAGACTGCCTGAACTAAACCAAATATATACATAAAGGAGGTCTGTATGGAAGATGACACAATACTGAGCACGTCACAGATTGACTCTCATGGTTTCTTCACTGTTGAAGGCATCACTAATGAAAACAAGAAGGGAACAGGCAGACTTTTACAAATTATATTCCATAGTAGGACCATATCATATAATACCATTACAGCTGCAAATTTAATGAAGTGTATAGATAATACAATATTTCTTTGTGTTTTGTTCACAAATAGCCGCATGATTCAATAAAGCATAATGCCACCTCAAAGATTCCTCAAGAAGGTATCTCTCATTCACATATTAAGATAATAAAAGATTCCTTGAAAGATGCAGTGAGAGAGAACTTTGTTCACTGACTCACTGGTTATTAATATCAAACAAGACATAAAACAAGTAGGTACATGGTCATTAATGGTACTTAAGACTGCCCAGTGCAGAGTCCAGATGGCAAAGGAAATCCTTATAGATAGTGAAATTATTCAGTGCTTCCGTTTGCAGATGACATTGTTCTAGTTGTGCCAAACCTTGGATCATTGCCAAACCTCTTCATTGAGGGCTTTTGAGTGGTTAATGGTCCACACAGGGAAAAACTAGATGAATGAAGTGTGGCCATTTTCTGGTCAATGACAGGCAGTTGATGGAAAGCCCTTTGAGCTGATCTGCTAGTACGTATGCCTTAAAGACATACACTGCTGCGGCACCATGAACCTGGAATTGACTAGAAGGAAGAGAGCAGTATGGATCATATTTGGGAGGTTTGTAGCCTTTGTGTTTAGTCATTTCAGTCATGTCTGACTTTGTGATCTCATTTGGAGTTTTCTTGGCAAAGATGGTGGAATGGTTTGCCTTTTCCTTCTCTCGCTCATTTTACACTTGAGGAAATTGAGGCAAATAAGACTAAGTGACTCACCCAGGGTCATACAGCTAGTAAGTGTCTGAGGCCAGATTTGAACTCTTGAAGATGACGCCAGGCCTGATGTTCTTGATCTCAAATTTTAGAATTTGAATTTAAAACAAAATTTAATTTAATTTGAATTTAAATTTGAATTTAAAATGAAAATCCATCTGTTTAGCACCAATAATCCTCTAGTGATGGTAGATATATAACTATTAATTTTAGAATATTATAGTCATCTCCAAAGAATCGAAAGTGTAGGCAACCTAAAGGCTATGAAGAGCTGGCCTATTTGTGGCATCCTATTATCAATGATGAATTACTTGCAAGAAGTACAATTGAACATCTCAAAAGGATGTTTGATGAGAAAAGCAATATAAGCTAATTTTATGGTGGGGTAGGAGAAGGAAGAGGGACAGCTTGATATTAAATTGGTGCCTTTTAATATTAAGAAGTTTAGACAAAGTCAACGTGTTTAGGTCCTCTTTGGAGAGTTTATGGAAATATAGACACAGGAGTTGCACAGTTTCAGAAGAAATGGATGGATTACTGTTTGTAGCATTGGAGCGAGTCAGGAAGACCTCAGTTCAAATTCCACCTCAGACATTTACTAGCTGTGTGACCGTTGGCAAATCACTGAACATCTATCTGCCTCAGTGTCCTTGTATATAAAATGGGGATAATAATAGCACCCACCTCCCAGGATTGTGAGGATCAAATAAAATATATTTTTAAATTACTTGGCAAACCTAAAACTGCTGTGTGAAGCAGAATGACAGTATATCCCTTTTAAAGTCTTGTTTCCTCTCTTTTCCTGAGTGACTAGTGCCCTCACAAGGTCCCTGCTTACTTAGCATGCTAAGAAGTTGTTTGGTTCTTTCACTGTTCCTTTCTAGGCCCAGCAGGTCTATTTCAGAGAAGGCCTCTGTATTTTGCTTTAGTATTTCTCGTTCTACCACTCTCTGAACATTTCTTCTTTATGTATTTCCTGCCTTTATGTTGAGGACTGGATTGTGCTACTCTAATTGTTCCCTCTGCCTTCCATGCACTCAGGATTTTGTCAAGATGAGTAATCTGTTGTCTTTACTTTTCTTTTCTTCCGGAGTTCCCTTATCCTCAAAGGAAGCAAAAATTTAAAGGTTTTGTCTCATCTGGGTTTTTTTCTCCCTTCCATATACAAAAGCCTCTTGTCAGAATCAGGAGAACGATGAGGTTCTGTCCAACCTCAGATGTTTCTCAAACTTTTGGTCTTATGTTTGGCGTTCTTAAACAGAGCTCCATAGATACAGCTTTGCCTCCCAGGTATTCTCTCTCTCTCTCCCCACACACTCCTGCTCGCCTGCCTGTCTTCCTCTAATCTCAGTCCTGTGATCTCATTATCTGTAGAACACATGTGTTGTAATCCACAGTAAATATAATTTTTAGACAGATAATTAAGAGTTAATTATATGTGCCTAATGAAAAAATGTCAGTAGTGCACTATTAATGGGACCTGGATTAGTTGCAGTTGCAGAAGTGAGAAAAAGCCCTCTTGTCTTACTTTTTTTTTTAAGGCAATGGGGTTAAAATGATTTGCCTAGGGTCACACAGCTAGTAAGTATTTTGTGTCTGAGGTCAGATTTGAACTCAGGTCCTCCTGACTCCAGGGCCAGTGCTCTATCCACTGCATCACCTAGTTGCCCACACTTTTTTTTTTTAGCTCTTGTCTTACATTTTAAGGGCCATATGTATGATCCCATCAACCAGCAGAGGGCCCAGAAGGAATAGGTGTTATGGGGGTACTTTCCTCCAACCCAGTCCAGCCCACCTGCTGCCCTGTTATCTTCACCATTAGATTTTTAAATTGCTTGAGAGCAGGGGACTGTCTTTTAACTTTCTTTGTATTACCAACATTTAGCACAGTGCTGGGCACATAGTAGGTGCATAATAAATGTCTGCCTGGCTGACTAGGGCTTAGAAGGAGCAGGTGTCGTAGAGAAGCTTTGCCCCCAACCTTTCTGCCAATGTTTCTTTCCCTTTTCCTCCTCCAGGCTGAATGCTGACTCCTTAATTCCCACCCTTATAAAAGGGAACTCAGAGTTGTCATTCTTACATAGTAGACCATTGAGCCCATATAACCCTTGAAACAGTCATCGTGGATCTGGTCCCCAATCTCACTACGGGAGTCTCAGTTTTTCTCCACTATCCAAACAGAAATACTCCTAGTATATCCGGTCAATCAAGCTTACTCAATCAGCATTAACCATGATGCTACTTCCTGTGCATTAATTTGTAGTCACTGCATCTCCTTGTAGCCTCTAGGATATAATTGATGCTCCTTCCCCTACTTTTGGCCCCAGAGTGCCTCCAAACTCCGAGAAGAGGTAACATTAACTCAACTAGTATTGGGAGAGGTAACTGTAGTTACGAGGAGTGATGACAGGCATGGAGCTCTAAGAATGTCTGGAATGTTTTGGCTGAGCTTTCAAAGTCCTCTAAAGTAGAATTTGTGCACCAGGCCCAGAGAGGAGACTTTTTTTTTCATACTGACTATAATCCACTTATGTGATTCTACTCTTTATGCTTCAGTAAGGATACAAGCTATTTAACAGGATTACTTAAGCGGTTGGCAGAATTAAATGCATGTTTCCAAAAGGAATAATTAGAAAATGATTCTCATTTAGCTTATTGGTGAAACCTATGAGAAAAATTCAGTGGAGTTTCATTCTGAAGGGAAAGTTCCTTTAACTTCATCTCTAATTATATGTTCTTCACATTCACAATTCAGATTAATAATGACAACAAAAATGTTACCATAATGACCCATTTAACTGGCAGTCAGACCACTGAACCATCCAGAATGCCCATGGAGAATTTGAATTACCTCAATACAACAAATATCAATTAAGTGCCTACTATGTATAAGTCACTATGCTAGGTGCTGGGGATAAAAATAGCAAAAAGCAGTGCCTGCTCTCAAAGACTTTAAATTAGTTATATTGAGTTACATAATATAATTAATTATATTATTTAGTCATAATATAATTAAATTAATATTACATAGTTATATCTCTGGAGTTCAGTGAACAAAGGCTATGCATTGTGGCGCATTTCATTGTCAAATGATGATGATGATAACTAGCATTTATATTGCACATAGTGTGTGCCAGGCATTGTGCTAAATACTTTTAAAATATTATCTCATTTGATCCTCACAACAAGCCTGGAAGGTAGGTGCTATGTTTATGCCCATTTTTACAGTTGAGGAAGCTGATGCACACAAAGGTCACACAACTAGGAAGTGTCCGAGACCAGATTTGAACTTAGGGCTTCCTGATTCCAGGCCCAATGTTCTCTCTGCTGCATCACCTAATTGCTTCAAAATCTTTTTGCCAGAGATAGAAATAATAAGAGGTAGTAGATATGTATTCCAGAAAAAGGGGGAGAGGAATCTCTCAACACCAATTAAAATAATGCCAGTGTGAAGTAATGTTTTATCTAAACTTGTCCTGGATATAGGGGTTGTTGGTTATTCATAGACAGTTAAACAGATGAAAATGTTTTATTTCAGATCCTTTGCTGTTTTGATATGTGGACTATTTAAAGATTAGGTAGGTAATGAGTCCCTGAAATAGGAGAGGAATGGAGAAAGGGCCTAGAAATGGAAAGCTACAACCTTAGACAATCCATTCGGAGGCAGCTAATTTTGCTGACTTCCCAATTTTGCCTAGTATTGGCCCTTGTTTGTCTTTGTGTGTAGAGAAGCAGGCTTTGTGTATAAAAGCATTTTAAAATATTTAATTTAGCAGCAACAATGACGTGGAAACATAGGATATATATTTTCTTCCTGTCCTTTCAAAGACAAAGTTGGTTTAACCTGCCTTTCCATATTAAGGGAGCTTTGTTCCCAGAAGAATCATTCATTGGGGGCATCTCTGAATGAAAAGGACCTGGAGGGTTAAAAAAAATAGCTATCACAAACTCCATGTAGTTTTACTTCATAGGAGATGCATGCAGCCACCCTCAGGCCTTCTGGCTAGAATTTCTTGGCTTGTTATTATGTAAAGTTGTGATGGTTAATTTAACATATTTGAAAGACCCACTTTCCAGTGTTCTTGGGCAAACTTCAGACCTTCCCAGGCTTAAAGTACACAGTTATTTATAAACAGTGAGGGGACAAGAGGTACTTATAAGTGTATTCATAACAGACTTTATGACAGCAGTGGGAAGAGATAATTCTCATTGGGTGAAGACAGGAGGACCACCGAATTAAAAAAAGCAGAGTAGTTTTGTGGTGTTCAGTGAATGATCATGCTCATAAGTAAACCCTGTACCATCTCAGTAGTCCTTGAGAACCTTACTCTTCTAGCGCAGAGGGGGATTTTGATTATGAGAACCCTGAATCATCAGGGAAGAGTTGAATTCTGTTCAGTGTAATCTGTTTTCTATCTTAGAAACTGTATTTGTGTGTAGGGAAATAAGTAATACATTTTAGAAAGATTTCTATCACAGGGAGTTAAAAGAAGCTTAGTGACAGACAATTTATCTGAAATTTTTACCCACTTAGAACAGTTTATCCCCTGCAGATCAATTTAATTCAATTCAAGCATTTACTAATAACTTCCTGTGTGCTGTTCTTTTTCTTTCACTGTGTATAAATAGGTGATCAGGGTAGTTATAAAACTGTACTGTGTACATGAAAGGAGAGGGTTTAATGGGAGTCTTAAACATTTTTGCATTGGTAGAGTATATTCACAGAAGCTAAATTTTGTTCAGGGAGGGAATATTTACCTCTCTGGTAACCAAGGCTCAAAAAAAATATGGATGAAAATCATCCATTTTTTTAAATGTTCTTTTTTTTTTTTCGTTTTGAGCTCCCAATTTTCTCCCTCCCTCCAGAGCCATCAATTAAAAAAATTCATGTGGTAAATTATATTGACATGTCAGGTTTCTGTAGTAAAGAGCTGTTTCCTCATTTTCATGTCTTGGCCCTAAGGGCAAGAGCTAGTTTCTAGATAAAATTCTCTGGCTTTTAAAGCTCTTTATAACATGCCTCCTTCCTACCTTTCTATCTTCTTAAACCTTATACCATTCCATGTACACTGTGAGACAGTGACACTGACCTTCTTGCTATTCCTCAGACAAGACACTTCATCTCCCATCTCTTGACTCCAAGCATTTTCACTGGCTGTTCCTATGTCCCCCATGCCTCAGCATTCTCTCCTTATCTTTGAGGCCTCTTAGCTTTGCCGGCTTCCTTCAAGTCTCAGCTAAAGTCTCACCTTCTGCAACACGCCTTTGCCATTTCTCCTTAGTCTTAGTCTGCCTTTCCTCTGAGACAACCTCCAGTTTATCCTGTCTATAGACTGCCTGTATATAGTTGTTGACATTGTGTGGGACAGAGACCACCTACCCAAATTAAAAACCAGAGTCTTGACAAAAGTTTGCAGAAAGGAGAAATCTCTTTATTGACTTTCTCGAGAAAGGGCACCCCTGTGCTGCCTAAGCTGCCCCAAGAGTGCATGTGCTCTTTGTTTAAGGCAAAATTATGTGGACCCTAACACAGCAGCCCACCCTAACCCCCTTCCTGTCGACTCATTGGCTGAGCCTCAGGTGTACAATCCATTCATGTAAAAACTACCCCAGTAACAGAGAGAACAAAGAGGTATCGAAATTATGTTAGCATGTTCCCCTTTTCAGGGCCTCACAGTTTCAGCAGCCTTTTACCCAAGGTCATATAACGAGCTAGAGGATGAGATAGAAAGGATGCTCTTATGGCTCAGGAGTTTCTGCTGACACTATCTAAGAATAGGGGAGGGAGAAGGCTAGGGGAGGGGGTCTTGTATTCTGAGGGGTCTTCATTTAGTGTTGGTACACATGTACCACTCAAAAGCAACAATACCAGAACCATTAACAAGAACTAATGACCCTTTGAGGAGGCTTTGCTTCTGAGAGATCGTCTCTCACAACATGTTGTCTCTCCCATTAGACTGTGAGCTCCTTGAGAGTAGGATTTGTTTTTTGCCTTTTTTTTGTATCTCCGGCACTTAGCATGTTGCCTGGAACATCATAGATACTTAACAAATGCTAGTAGACTTAGCAAGGATGTCAGCAGGGTTTGTTTGTTTTTTTTAAAGCATGGTTGCTTTACTAGTAGAAGTAGTGATTTTAGGGGAAAATGAGAACTGAAGCTAGTAGGTAGACTTAGGATAGGAGGGATATTGACTGTACAAGTTCCCAGGGAATTCATAACATATAAAGGGCTCAGATGTTAATGAACAAGGCATTTAGAGGATGTACTATGTGGTTGCTTCTTTGGGGGAATATAGAGGTATAGGATAGAGTAGGGCAAGATCTGTGGTTTTATTGGTTTAGGGAAATGAATGCACAAGGAAACTTTTGCATTGGTTGACTTAGAGAGTTGCCTAGAGCATTGAGTGGTTAAGTGACTTGCCTAGGGTGGCAAGCCCATTGGTATCAAAGTCTGGACTTGAATTTTGGCCTTCTAGGCTCCAGTGTTATTGTTGTTCAGTAGTTTTCAGTCATATCCAACTCTTTGTGATCCCATTTGAGGTTTGAGGTTTTCTTGGCAAAGATACTGGAGTGGTTTGCCATTTTCTTCAGTTCATTTTATAAATGAGGAAACTGAAGGTTAAGTGACTTGCCCAGGGTCACGCAGCTAGTAGGTGTCTGAGGCCATATTTGAACTCAGGAAGATGAGTCTTCCTGACTCCAGATCTAGCACTCTATCCACTGCACTAACTCACTGCCCAGTGCCTAGGCTCCAGTGCCTGCTCATTATTCCACTCTTTCCTGCTGCCTCTCATTAAAGAGCTTATAGCCTAGTGGGAGAGACAAGGCTAACACCTATTAACAAAGTGATAATTCAAGACCACAGACAGTTATGTACTAATATTAAGCAACTTCTAGCCCCAGTCATATAGCCATCACTGATCTCATGGCCAGTGTTCTGGGTTTATCTCTCCATAGCACTACCTTCACTCTTCATTTACAAAGGCTACAGAGAGATCATATATTTGTCATTCATATATAGAACTTGGTGAGGCATCTTCACCTAACTCTGGATGATGGTGTCAATGTGTCTGGGGACCCAGAATAAAACCTCCCTCTCCCCCTATATGCAGTCACTTTAACAACAAAACCTTGGGTGCATTGCCAAACCCAAATTTTATACACAGAGTTACTCTTATAACCCACTTTATTTCTAACTAAAACTTTTATTCTCATATGTTAGCTGCCTGACATGCCCTTGCTCTCTTTCCTGCCTGGAGGCTCACTCCTAAAATATTCTGGGTTCAAGGTCTTCTCACCATACCTTGAGGGCTAGTTTCCTCAAAAAACCTCTATCTCCTGTGAGATACCTCCTTACTTAAACTCAGGGCACAGTTAGCAGTTGTTCTTCCTTCAGATGCCAGCATCTCAGTTGTGTGGTATAGGTCATAGAAGCAGTGTCTAGATGAGTAAGATGCATGTTGGTGAAATGGTCAGCTGACACTTTGTGGAGGAGGTGAGATTTAACTGGGTCTTAAAGGATGAATAGGATTTGGATTAGTGGAGGAAAAAAAGCATTCCTGGTGTGGGAAAGAACTTTAATGAAGATACAAAGGAGGAAATGACCATGGCTGGCAGGTTCTTAGGGACAGCTGGAAGACCAGCCTGTCCAATACATAGGGTAGATATCAGAAAGTGGGAGGTGGGTAGGAGGAGTCTGAATAGTATCAGATTTTGGAGGGCCTTGAAAGCTGCATAGAAGATTTTAGATTTGATGGAGTAAGTAGTATTCAGATGTTGATTTAAAATCAACCAAAGGGGAAAAGGTTGATCTTCTCTTTTGTACCTCAGTCATTTATAAGTACATACCCTGAAATGCTTTTGGAAGCACAAAGGTGTATAATTGAGTGGAGCTTTATTGTATTAGAGCACATTGAATATTTTGAGCTTTCCCAAAACATTTGTTTTATCTAATTTCAATAAAAAACCAGACTGGGTAAAGTTTGAACCATGATTAGAATTTATCATTAAATGAGTTAAAGAGAAGAGAAAATATCATTAAACTAAACCAAAAGTGAATTAAAAAATAATGCTAGAAAATTATAACCCCGTTTGTTGGGAGGTGGGGGTTGTTATCCAGTCCTAGGTTATGGAGTCAGAGTAAATTGTATAACCTGCCATATGCTCTTTGGCTTATCAAGAAAAGAGTAACTTGGTGAGACCCCCTACAACTGCTGTTCTAGGTGAGTTTGGAACATTATGTGTTTGAAATATCATGGGCAACACAGCTATGTCATGAAGTTGGCATCGTTATATAAAATTCCCATGACTTAGTATCTGAACGCAAGAGAGCTGCTACAAAATTATTCATATAAGTTTCATATTAGTCAGCTTTGCAAAAAGCAAGTCAAGAAATGAATAATGAAAAGAGCTGAGATCTGTCCTTAATATCACTCAGCAAAAGTAATTCAACCACACTGCATTGAAGAGCCCTGATGATGATAGTTGAAAAAGGAAAGGTTATGAGACTTAGCATAATAGAGCATGGCTCTATTAGCAACCTTGTTACTAAGCTGGAGTAATCTGCCAAGTAGCAAATATGATAAAAGTTTTGTTATTTCCAGTACCTGCTAATAAACTTGGGGTTATCATTCTTGTGGGCTAGCATTATGGGGGTTCCTATCTAAAGAGCTTTGGCATTCATTACACACCTTTCCATGCAACGAAGTGCTAATGTGTGTATTGGAGTGTGCAGAGGAGGCAGACAGAAGGTCATAGAATTAATTTTCATGACTTTTGCTTAGTGGATATTAGTTATTATAGAGAAGGGAAAGCCTTGTGTTTACAGTTATTTAATTATGATCGCCTGGGAGATGTACCTTCAGTGATTAATGTAATTCACACAAGAAGATTTTGGAGCTACCCAACTAAAATTTTAGCAGTAGCATTGGTGTTTCTGGCAATTATGAAGTAGGTTCTCTGTTCATCTCTTGCTTACATGCTCCACCAGTACTTCAAATTCAACATGTGTGAAACTGTGCTAATCAATCAGTAAACATTTGTTAAGTGACTATTATGTTCCAGGTACTGTGCTAAGTGCTGGGAATATGAAAAAGAGGCAAGGGGAAGCTAGGTGGCGAAGTGGATAGAGCACCCTCTCTGGAGTTAGGAGGACCTAAGTTCAAATCTGGCCTTAGACACATGATACTTACTAGCTGTGTGACCATAGGAAAGTCACTTAACCCCGATTGCCTTGCCCCCCCCAAAAAAAAAGGGAGGCCCTGCCCTCAAGGAACTCACAATGCAATCAGCACTGCGAAACTCTGCTTCTATTTCTTATCTCACAAATT
Organism: Phascolarctos cinereus; assembly: GCF_003287225.1. Taxonomy (NCBI): domain Eukaryota; kingdom Metazoa; phylum Chordata; class Mammalia; order Diprotodontia; family Phascolarctidae; genus Phascolarctos; species Phascolarctos cinereus. Next base: position 203,496,165 of record NW_027555847.1, on the reverse strand, counting down.
CTGTCTGTAGTACCCTCTCTCACATTCATAATCTTTGCCACATCTTTGACTCTTCATCTGCCTTCATTTTTCGTAGCCACCAAATCCTGGTGATTCTGCCTTTCTAACATTGTTCATGCCTTCTTTCCTGTTTTTCCATTGCAGCCATGGTTGTATGTCACTTCTCCCTCTCCCCCTATTATAATTTACGTGGATTATTTTAATATCATGCTAAGGTCTTAATTTCACTGTCAGAGTAATCTTTTTTTTTTTTTTTTTGCTTTTTGGTGAGGCAATCGAAGTTAAATGACTTGCCCAGGGTCACACAGCTAGTAAGTGTTAAGTGTCTGAGGCTGGATTTGAACTCAGATTCTCCTGACTCCAAGGCCAAAGCTCTATTCACTGTGCCACCTAGCTGCCCCATTTCTGAATAATCTTGAAGCAGCTACCTGACAGTAGATTGAGTGCTGGGCATAAAGTCAGGAACACCTGCGTTAGAATCCTGCTTCAGACACTAACTGTGTGACCCCAATCAAGTCACTTAGTCTCAGCCTCAATTTCCTGATCTGTAAAATGAGGGAGTTGGACATCGTGGGCTTTAAAGTCCTTTTCAGCTCTAAATCTCTATCTAAATCCTATGCACATATCTAGTGGTATAAGTCTTTTGCTCAAAAACTTTGTGACTTTCTATAGTTTATGCAGCAGTACTCAAACATTTTGGACTCGTGGCCCCTTTACACTCTTACATATTATTGAGGACCTCTTTAAACTCTTAATTATTGAAGATGCCAAAAAGCTATTGTTTATATGAGTTATATATATGGATATATACTACATTAGAAAGTAAAACTGATACATTTAAAAATATTAATTCATTTTAAAATAATGATGAACCCATTACATGATAGCATAAATAACATTTTAATGAAAAATAACTATATTTTCCAAGACAAAAAAAAATAAATGGGAAATGTGGCATTGTTTTACATATTTTTCCAAATCCTAATAGAAGACAGGTGGATACTCATATCTGATTCTGTATTCAATCTTTTACAATGTGTTGTTTTACTTAAAGTATACAAAGAAAACCCAGCCTCATATAGATAATATAGTTGGAAAGGGGGAGAGTATTTTAATTGGAAAATACATTTTAATAATATTATGAAAATAGTTTTGACCCTTTGGCCTCCTGAAAGGGTCTCACAGACCCCTGGGGGTCCTTGGACCATACTTTGAGAATTGCTTGACTACAGGATTCACAACTCTGCCTGGTATTCAAGGCCTTCAACAAGATAACTGCATCCCTAGGCTCTGGGCATTCTCTCTGGTTATCTTCTATTCTTGGAATGTTCTCCCACCTCTGCTCTCCCTCCTCTGCTGCCACTACTGACCTCCCTGGCTTCCTCTAAGTTCCAACTAAAATCCCACTTTCTACAAGAAGCCTTTCTCAACCCTCTTAATCTCAGTGCCTTCTCTCTTTTAATTTTTTCCTACATATCCTGCATATAGATTTCTCTGCATATATTTATTTACATAATGTCTCCCCCATTAGATTATAAACTCCTTGAGGGCAGGGAATGTCTTTTGCCTTTTTTTGTATCCTCAGTGCTTAGCACAGGGCCTGATACATAGTAAGTATTTAATAAATGCTTGTTCCCATAGCTTCCTCCCACATTCATTTATGTTTTGTTTATCATTTTCGCATTATCATCGGTAGCAATAAAGGTGATAGAGCTGCCTGAATCTCCCAACTTTATTTTAAAGCACATTTTATGTGTATGCCTTATATGTTACAGGTATTCAGAAAACAGTAACTAATAAGTATTTCCACAAATTTGATTATTTGTTAAACATCATTCAATACTCGTTTATTAAACATTGCTGTGTGAACACTTCACTAGGCATTGTAGAGAGAATGAAGCCAGTGAAATTCAATACAGATAAATGTTAAGTCTTATACTCAGGTTTTCAAAACAATCCATTTCTTAAGTACAACATAGGGAACAAGTGATTTATCTGGAAAAAAAGATTTGGGGGTTTTAATGGACTGCAATTTCAATTAATTATCAATATATGTGGTGCCCCAGTATATGTAACTGTAAAATTTACTATTTAATAACCATTTGCTATTGTGTTTTTAGTTTAGAAATAATAATAGTTTTATTTATATATTGCTTTACATATTGCTTTAAGGCTTGTATCATTTGGTCTTCATGGCTGTCACAAGGTCAGAACATCTTTTATGCATATATCTTATCACTCTGAATTTAATTTGACTTCAACAAATTCATAATTTTGTCAATGTAAACTGTCTAGCTATCTATTGGTCCCCCTTACTCTCTCCATATGACTGGCCCATTTCCTTCTTGGATCATACGTTTCCTCAATGGTACCTCTTACATTATTAGTTGAGCATAGATAGTCACTGGAAATGTTGCGGTACGAGAGGTTGAGAGGCTGTGACCCCTGAAAGACTGAAGTACACAACGGGGTCGTCTGGAATGAATTCACAGACTCAAGCATTCTTTAAGTCAAGGTGGCAAGGATTTATTGTTACACTTTTCAGCAGGCAAGGATTCTTACAGATTCTGCAGTCTTAAAGGGGTATAGTTATAGTTTATATAGGATAAAATACAGTAAAACATGTGCCAAATATGCTAACTAGATGATTCAGGGTGGGATTAGGGAGTGGTTAAGGAGCGGTCAGTTCTTAAAAGAACATGTACTTCTTGTACCTACTGCGCAGTTATTTTACCCAGAGTTCACTAGGAAAAGCCCACAAGGGAGGGCCACATAGAGGTGTGGTTTTAGGCCTGCTACAGCACTAAGTTAACTAGTGGTCAGGACCAACTGAGGGTTGCCCAGTTTGCCACCAATCAATGTCTTGTTTGACAAGATAGATGTTGGGAGTATACATATGTCTTAAGTCTAGAATACAAATAATGAGGAGTCCAGGATGTAGATAATGAGGTAGGGCAGTAGTATAGATAGTCCAGTGGGTAAAAATGTCTTTATGACCCAGTGCAACTAATAATGCCTTCAGGTGCTGTTTGGAACTGCACCAGGGAAAGAGATAAGGGTCTTGCTGGAGCCCGCTTATGAGTAATTGCTAGGCACAGTGTCCTTGGGCTGGGGAGAAACTGTCAGTGACAGTGTTTCTGAGGCTAGGGAGAAATTGGGGTCAAAGCACAAGCACCCAAACACAAGCACCCAAGCACCCCATCAGAAATATGATGCAGTCTGAAATATGTGTGCAAACTATAGATCTCCATTGTTTTCAGGTCACCTGCAACTTAAATTCCATGGAGATTGTAGCATTCTGTACTTATTATTTAATTAAAGTTTTTTACCATGCCACAGCTAGGTGGTACAATGAATATGATTGTCCTGGACTTTGATGCAGGAAGACCTGAGTTCAAATCCTGCCTCAGACATTTACTAGCTGTGTTATCCCAGGCAAGTCACTTAACCACACTCAACCTCATTCTTTTCATCTGTAAAATGGGACTAATAATGACACTTACCTCCCAAGGTGGCTGTGAGGATCAAGTAAGATAACTATGTAAAGTGCTTTGCAAACTTTAAAGTGCTATATAAGTGCTAGCTATTATTATAGCTAATAATAAGCTAGCCAAAAAGTGATACAATCCAATATAGTTGGAAGACATGGAGAGGGAGAGAAACTTGTTCATTTGCAGGTGGCTAGGTAAATATAGTCTTCCTGGGCAGCACTACAACCTGAAATATAAATCCAGTGTAACCCAAAATATATACTATTCATAAGCTTTGGTCCAATAATTCAGTTTTTGGGAATGCAGCCAAAGGAAGTAACTACAAAGAAAAAAATCCATATCATTTGTGCAAAAATGTTCATAGCAGCACTATTTATAATGGGGAAACATTGGAAACTACCCAAATGCCTAGTGATTGTGAAATGAGATCATGAAATGACTAAACAAGCTATCACAATGGAATATTAAATAGCTATTTAAAAATACAATATGTGGACTGTGTCAAGACAGCAATGAAAAAATCAGAAATGCTCTATGGGACCATACAAACAGTGTTCCAATTCTGTTCATAAATACATTTGTGTTAGGAAAGATTAGAAGAGAATTTGTAGAGTTAGAAATGTTGTTTGTTTTTGTTCGTTCTTTGTTTTCAAAGAGGACCAATGACATTATGATATTGGGTTCAGGATACAGTTGTGTTCAGCTGTGGCTGATTTGTAGAGGTAGAAATGGTTTAGAATTGAATGACCATTGGTAGTAGAGTATAGTGCAGTAGAGAGAATGCTTTCTTTGGAGCCAAAGGACCTGTGTTCAAATCATGGCTCTACCATTTACTGTGTGACCTTGGGCAGGTCTCTTCAATCTCTCTGTGCTTCAGTTTCTTCAATAGCAAAATGCATAGATTGGACCAGATGAAATTTAAAGTCTCCTCCAACTTTAAATCTGTGACCTTAAACAGATTTTTTTCCTATAAAGAATGTTTTGGGGTTTGCACCCATGATTTCATCATGTAGGTAACTTCCTACAGGCAGCTTTGATAGAGTGCAAAGCCTGCAGTCAGGAAGATCCGAGTTCAAATCTAGCCTCAGACACATAACTTTTTTTTGGTGAGGCAGTTGGGGTTAAGTGACTTGCCCAGGGTCACACAGCTAGTTATGTGTCTGAGGGACAGCTAGGTGGCACAGTGGATAGAGCACTGGCCCTGGATTCAGGAGGACCTGAGTTCAAATCCGGCCTCAGACACATAACACTTACTAGCTGTGTGACCCTGGGCAAGTCACATAACCCCATTGCCTGGCCAAAATAAATAAATAAATAAATAAAATAAACTAGAGAAGGAAGTGGTAAACCACTCCAATACCTTTGCCAAGAAAACCCCAAATGGAATCATGAAGAGTTGGACATGACTGAAATGAATGAACAACAATTTATATTTGTAGTGAGTACTCTGGGCACTGAGACATTAAGAAACTTATTGATGGTCACAGAGCAGTCTGTGTCAGAGGCAGAGCTTGAAGCTAGGTCTTCCTGAACTAGTTCTTCAGCTACTATATGACCCTGACTTTTGCAAAGTCATTTATGTTGATGATTTCTAAAAACTGAAAGAAAAAGGGAAGCATTAGGAGATTGAAGCTATCACTTAGTGCTAAGCCTTCAATCCATGGATGTTGTCCCTGAGAATAATGTTATTGTAGTATAGGTAAGTTAACAAAGGCAGTAAATCATCACAAAATAGGATTCTATTTAGTGTTTGAGAGGCCCTTAAAAGAGAGTAATTTTAGAAGTTCTCATGCATGATGACTCCTCAAATCTACATAATAATGTTGAGAGGTAAGAGAAAACAAAGGAAGAAGGACCTGTCAGAGTAGGAATCTGAAGAGTAGAAATCTGATCTGCTTTTTTTCAGCAAGTTACTGAAACCCACCCTATCATCAACAACTTATGTTACTTTAAGTAACTCAATAGACTAGATTTATGAAGTATGTGTGTCTGAAATAGTATGTGTTTTCTTTGGCATCAAAACTTGATCTAAGTAAAGGAGATGGTCTCAAAGGTTCTTACCAGCTCTCCAATTCTATTTTTCTAAGATCCAAATGTTAGGTAGGTGTCTTTCTAAAACAAACAAAAGATCAAACTTGAACTTTTATTGAAGATATAATTAGATATTTTCTAAGGAACAGATGGTCACCTTCCCTACTCAGCTTTTCATAATGTGACCAAAAAATAATAATAACTAGGGAGTATGGTATAGTGGAAATTGGTTAGCTGTTTGATTGTGTCTAACTCTACGTGACTCCATTTGGGGTTTTCTTGGTAAAGATAGTGGAGTGGTTTGCCATTTCCTTCTCCAGCTCATTTTAGAGATGAGGAACTGAGGCAAGTGGAGTTAAGTTGTCCTGGGTCACAGAGCTGGTGTCTGAGGTCAGATTTGAAATGGAGTCTTCCTGACTCCAGGCCTGGCACTCTATGCACTGCTCTACCTGGTAGAAAGAACATGGCATATGACCTGGATTCACTTTTTTCTTTTTTCAAGAGCAAAACCTGCTGTCTTTATATTCATAGTATTTCATTTTTTGCATTGGGTAATCCAGTTTTGGTCAGTGCCCTAGTGATTGATGTTTGAACAAACATCATTGGGTTCTTCTTATGGGAATCTCCTAAGGGGTCAATCTAGCATGTCCCTTCAGTGTAATAATATTGAAGCATTCTCTGCTTCAATAGAACTATAAATAGAACTAGACAATAGTTCTAGATATAAACAATAGAACTAGAACTATAAAGACCCAGAAAATAGAACTGAAAAAATAAGGATTGGGGAAGAAAAATGGCAATTTTCCCAGGTTGGGTAGGAAAACAAACAAAAAAATCTTTTTAATACAATCATTATATTAAGTCCTTCAAATTTCAAGGTTTTCCCATGGCTCTCAGGCTAACAGGGTTTAAGTAACACTATCTGTGTCCTTTGGAGATGCTCTGCTTTTTGACGACAATATGATATTTATCAAAACATTAACCCACTAGATAGCTCAACTTCTCTGATTTGACAAGAATATTATGCTAGAGTTTAACTTTGCTTTCCCTTTTACTGATTTTCCTTCTTTAAAAATATCACATTTTTACTGTTATCTTTTGTTTTAATATCATTTTTATTCCTGGATATATCTCTTTACTATCAGGTGATATTATGCAGTAAGGTTTGATTAATCAATCAATTAACAAGTACTTATTAATAACCTCCTATGTGCCAGGCACTGAAAATGTAAAGAATGGAACACTCTCTGTTCCCAATGAGTTTACATTCTAATGGGGAAGATAAGTTATACATAAAATATACAGCATAAATATAAAGTTAATAAATGCAAACATGAAAAAGGGGGGGGAAGCAGTTCTACAGTTTAGTAAAACCAGCCAACACATCCACTATGTCTGATAGGAGATGCACTATTCCATACCCATGGTACTTTATCTCTGCAAGAAAAAAGCAAACAGGTATGATTCCTCAACTCTTTTCTGGGATAAAACTTGGTCATCATAATTTGAAACTATTTTTGTTGTTGTTCAGTTGTTTCAGTTGTGTCCAACTCTTCATCACCCCATTTGTACTTTTCTTCACAAAGTTACTGGAGTGGTTTGCTATTTTCTTCTCCTGCTTGTTTTACAGGTAAGGAAACTGAGGCAAAAAGGGTTAAATAACTTGCCCAGGGTCACATAGCTAGATAGTATCTGAGGCCAGATTTGAACTCAGGTCTTACTGACTCCAGGCCCAGCAATCTATCTGTACCACCTAGCTGCCTCTCTAGACTGTTTAATTTTACTTTTTGTTCTTTCCGTTCATATTATCATAATCATTTTGTATTGCTTTGTTGAATTGATACAAAATGAAGTATGAATTCTTCATATGTGTTTGTTGTTTCTCGTGGCACAGTAACGAGTCAGTTAGAGCCATATACCACAATTTGTTTAGCCATTCCCATTTTCTGAATATTTACTTTATTTATAATTGAGGTTTTTGTGCTATTGCAAAAGTACTATAATGAATATTTTTATGTACATTGGCCCATTTTGTATGTGACTTTCTTAGGTTATGTATCTAGCAGTAGGATCACTTAGTCAAAGAATATAGACATTTTAGTCAGTTTTTTAATAGCACAATTCCAAATTGCTTTCCAGAATGGATAGACTGATTCACAGCCCCACCAACAGTGTATAAGTTTGTCCATCTTTCAAGAGATTTAGATGAAGGTGCCAGAATGTTCGATTAAAAATTCTGTGGGACAAAGCTGCACAAAAAACACAGGTATGGATGGGTTGTATGCAGTCTGCATCATTGGAGAGTATACCCGTAATGATGAGATCACTAATTAGTTAATTAGTCTTGGAAGGATCTTTTTTGACTTTGACTTATGAAGTTTTTCTTTAGTACTGTGAGCTTAAGCCTTTCCAGATTTTTAAGCTTTTATTTTATATTTTACAATTAACTAACATTTATTCATCTCCCACTTCTTACGCTCACTTGAAAAAAGAAAGAACAAAACTCATGTAAGAAATATGGATAGTCGTGTTAGCAGCACAAAGAGCCAAAGTCCAGAGGGGCAAGAGTGAGCAGCACCAGTCCATCCATAATAGCAGTGAGCTCCATCTGGAAGCAAAAAACCTCTATCATTTTATAAGTACCTATTACTCTTAAGTCACACTGCCCCAAATCAGTCTTAGTGATAATGCCGGTAAACATTCATGTTACAAGGGGCTTTCTTGGCTGACTTCATTTGTGCTGTATATTTTTTATATATAACTTATCTTCCCCATTAGAATGTAAACTCATTGGGAACAGAGAGTGTTCCATTCTTTACATAGTTCATTGGCTATTTTTAAAAATGTATGTTTCATTCTGCAAATTACTTCACTATGAAGAGTGGGGTAGCTTGCTTCTTCATTGGCCCTCTGGAATCATGGTTGTACATTGTATTGATCAGAATTTTTAACTCTTTCAAAGTTGTTTGCTTTTTGATGTTGTTGTTATTTCATAAATTGTCCTCCTGGTCCTGCTACTTCACTCCACATCATACAAATATGTACAAATCTTCCAAATTTTCTCTTGATCATTTCTTACAGGGCAATAATATTCCATTACATTTATATGTCATAATTTGTTTAGCCATTCTCCACTTGCTTGGTACCCTCTTACTTTCCAGTTCTTTGCCTCTATAAAAAGAGTGCTGCTATAAAATATTTTTGCATTTATCAGTCCTTTCTCTCTTTCTTTGATCTCTTTGGAAGTGTTACCTCCGGATCAAAGAGTATGCACAGGTTAATGACTTCTGGAGCATGGTTCCAAATTGTTTTTCAAAATGGCTGGATCAATTCACAACTCTATACCCAGCATATTAACGGCCCTCTTTTTCTGTAGCCCCTCCAACATTTGTCATTTTTACCCATCTGATTTGTAAAGTAACCTCAGAGTTAATTTATTGGAAATTCTCTAATTATTAGTAATTTGGAGCATTTTTATACATCTGTTAATAACTTAGACTTCTTACCTTGAAACTGCCTGTTCCCATGCATTGACTGTTTATCAGCTGTTCTTATTCTTATACATTTGAATCAGTTCCTAAGATGTGGTTTCTAAAAGGTGGTGGGCAGGGATAGAATTTGCCACTGCAATCTAATAACACTCTAGAATATTTCCTTTTTGCTGTTTTAAATTGTGTTTTCTCTTTTCTTCCAATTCCTACATATACATATACACTGGGCAAGTATGCAAGCTGTAAATAAAAGCAGTGAGGGAAGATGGGTGGCCTTTTTTATTCCTCTTTTTTTATTAAATTTGTTTGTGATCTATGTGAAAAGAAAACCATTAACCCACTCTACTACCTATGTAATCCCTTATTAATGTGTAACCATTAAGAAGAGAAAAGAAGTCATAAGTGTATTCTAGCAAGGTTGGCTCGCACTTTAACAAGTAAAAAGGATTATCAGCATTGCTATGTTGTATCTAAATTTCATTCAAAACAAAATATTTAGAAAGCTTTAAGGGACCTCAGAGGAAAGATTACTTCCTGCTGAAGAAGAAAAAAAAAGCTTCATGAAGGAAGTGATATGAACTGGAGCTCTCATTGAAATGAAAGCCAACTTCTTTAAGAATGGAAACTACTAATCTTTATTGATTTTTTAAAAACTTGTTCACATAATAGAAATGCAGAGCACCCAATATTTATACATTTAAAAAACTGAAGGATGGTGAGGTTTGCAAAACAAGATGTCTTACAGTGTCGCAGCAAAGGATAAATCTTGCTACACCTTTTATTTGCCTTAACTGCATTTGAATGTTATTTCAACATGATGTGAATTTTTGAAAACTGATGACATTTTGGTATTTTTAATTTAACTATTTTATAACAAATCAAATGAGATAGTGCACTTAAAGTGTTTTGTCAACCAAGAAAGCCCCTTGTACCATGAATGTTTACTGGCATTATCACTAAGATTGTTTTGGGGCAGTGTGACTTAAGAGTGATAGGTACTTATAAAATGACAGAGGTTTTTTGCTTCCAGATGGAGCTCACTGCTATTATGGATGGACTGGTGTTGCTCACTCTTGCCCCTCTGGACTTTGGCTCTTTGTGCCACTAAATATTTTCCTCTACATTTTTGGCATTTTCTTCAAATACTTGACTTCCTGGCCCATGCCCTTTAGTTGCTCCATTCTTGCTCCCAAAGAAGGTTAGGAAAGGACAGTATTCAAATACAGATAGAGAAATATCTTTCCAAAAAGACAGTTTTTACTGAATTAGAAGGTATAGGGACCTACTAAAATCATAGAATTTTAGAACTGCAAAAGTCTTTAGAAATCTTCTAGGCCAACGCCTTATTCTATATATAAAGCTGCAGAGACTGGAACAGGCTAAGTGAATTTCCAAGGTTAAAACAATTGTTAGTAACAGAGGTAAGACAAGAATCCAGGTGTCTTGAATTTTGGTTGTGTTCTTCCCACTACACTAACCTTATTTATAAGCACATCTATCACAAGGGATTTCTGCTTCAGGAACATTCTTTATCATAACTATCAGCAAAGCAGACTGTCAGTACAAGGAATTAGTCAAATCATATAGAACCAAGTCAAATAAGGAGACTTGTAAAATGAGATTTTATTTAGAACACCAAATAAAGATAGTACAGAGAGCACAGATATTTTTCAGCATATAGAAAAGAGGCCTTCTGAAATATTACCAGTAAAATATGTCTCTGTGTACTGAATCCTAGCTTCCTATTAACTTCCACCATAAACTTGGAGATGGGTTTCTATGGAAAAGCATATAGCCCAAGGCTCACATATATAATCCCATATACATACATAAAATAAGAACTCATGTTTATATAAATCCTAGTTTTTGAACTAGAAGGGACCTCAGAGGTTATCCTCATTTTGCAGATAAGTAAACTGAGATCAGAGGATGTTAAGTAAAGATTGTTCTTAACATGGTCTTCACAACAATCCTATGAGGTGGGTGTTGAAAGTATTGTAATTCCTATCTTATAAAAGAGGAAATCAAGTTTCTTAGAAGTTAAATGACTTTGGCCCAAGTCACAAAAGCCACAGAGCCAGAACTAAAGTGTATCTATACTGTAACACAATCTCTCTAATTTTTTTTTTTTTGGCTAGGCAATGGGGTTAAGTGATTTGCCCAGGATGACACAGCTAGTGAGTGTTATGTGTCTGAGGCCGGATTTGAACTCAGGTCCTCCTGACTCCAGGGCCGCTGCTCTATCCACTGTGCTACCTAGCTGCCCCTCTAATTTTTTTTTAAACAAACTCAAATATAGTATCCTTTTGGGTTACCTCCCATCTTATACATGGAGGTCAGATTCCCTGGAAGATGATTATTCCAGGGTCAAGGTTTGTATTCTTAATGCCAATTGCACATGAATCCCCAACAATGTACTTATCTTTTAATACAGAGCCAGAAGACACAACTCAGCAAAGCCATTTACTGGAGTAGCATAATTTAAAAAGTAAGAATAGCTAACATTTGCATAGTGCCTACTATGTGCCAGGCACAGCACTAGGATTTATACCAGAGCTTTTTCCTTAAAACATAAACACCGTTGCCACAAATACATACACCATCGATAGGGAAGATGAACAAGTAGAATGACACAGATGAGAAGACCTCCAAATGTGGACTCTATGTGAAGAAGCAAGCTTCCTGTGCTGCAGTACCCTTGATGTCTTCTTGTGGCAGTCTTGTGTACTCGTAAGTAGGCATGGTGGTTCTTCTTACTGGGTACATAGATTCACTTCTTGGTCATTGCCTTTCAGCTTTCTTTGATGCTTCATTCTAGTCTCTACTACTCTGAGCTTCTGGCCCAGATGAGGTCTTTGGCCTGTTGCTAAGCTCCTTTAGGAAGAACCACAATCCTTACCCTGTGACCAGTAGGAAGCTCTCCCATTTTGGCTCCCATGAGTCTTAATGACATCCCTGCTGGAGATACTCAACTCTCTGTCTTCCAACCACCTCTCCAGGAGTTAGTTATACCTTTTTTTTAAAGTCTTACCATGGTAGGTTATGCCCAGATGAATGTTTGTTGTCTCTCCCAAACTTAAGGTAGTTTCCTGACTCTTTTATATGCCAATGTCATGCCATCTTAGACTAAATCGCTTATAAGCTGTAAATGGGCCAAAGTTTCACTCCCTTACAGCAGTTAACTAGTCGAAATAACTAAAGGAAAATGTTGTATAAAAACACTCAAAAAATTCAAAATAGTTCAAATTCACTTAAATTCAAATAAATTGGAAGAGCACTTTAGTTATTTAAAAGTTGGAAGCAAAAATTGCCATATATTGATAGAAGAAAGAGAAGGAAAAATATGAAATCTTTTTGGTGCAAATTTACCTTAGTACATTGAACTGTTGCCTGATGCTACAAGTTGTGAATGGCAAAATTCTACACTGGTTTAGCATAGTCGGAAGAATACTTGTACAGGAAAGCAATCAAGTGACAATCATCAAATGATGTGTTATCTTTGTTTTCCTGAGAAGTCCATTCCCCAGAGACATTGAAACAAGCACCTTTCACCTTTGAAAGCAGTGGGGCTTAATGTTGTGTTCAAAGAAAATAAGACTCTTTTCCCATAATGTGATGTTTTGATTTGATATTTAGGAAGGGAGTTTAGTGTAGTGGAAAGAGCATCATACTTGAATTCAGAATGTAAGGTTTCCAATTCTAGCTCTATCAATAATTAGAACATGAGCAAATCTCTTTTCCTATCTGACCTTCAGTTTTCTTCTCTGTAAAGTAGGGATATATGCACCACCTATATCTAATAGTTTATGTGAGGAAAGTGTTTTTTAAAACTTCAAAGCATTATATGTGAACTGTTATTTATGGAGCCTATGTGATAGCCAGTAGTTAATGGTTTCAACTAATGATACTTCAAATATGTTACAGATTCATATCCCTACCCTTCTGTAAAAGGAATTCACCCAGAATTACAAAGGTTATTAATCTTGCTAATGTGTTCATTTCTGTAGTTGTCTCCAAGGTCAGTGGACCCCTTTCAGCAGCCTTGCATTGCTATGAACCAAGAATGAGGAAGCCTAAATCTACTCATTTTATAAAAATGGAAGGTGTCAGACCTGATCATGGAAATAATTATTTATTAATTTGGGGAAAATTGAATATGTGGTGTGACAGTGGTGCCTACTGCTTTCTGAACTTCCTTTTTAGGTGTGTGATGATTTCCTTATTGTATGATCCATATGCGCATATCTATTTTGCTCTGGATTCATAAAAGTAGAATTGGTTTGGAATTGGAAGGGACATCAAAGGTCACAGAATCTCAGAGTGCAAAAAGAACATAAGCTCATAGGTGTAGAATGTCCCAGAGGCCATTTGTCCAACCGTATCATTTATAGATGAAGAAACTGAAGCCCTGGAGGTTAAGTGACTTGCCCAATATTATACCAGGAAGTGTTAGGGCAGAATTTGAACCAAGCTCCTGCAATTCTAGAGCTAATTTTCTTTCTATTGTATCTTTCTGCCTTAAGAGCCATCCAATCTGACCTATACCTGAACAGGAATCTCCTGCAAAATATATTTGACAAGGAGTCCCTTAACTTTTTCTTGAAGATCTCTAGTTAGGAGGAATACATTCTCTCCTGACGTAGCCCATTCCTCTTCTGGACAATTCTAATCACTGAGAAGTTTTTCCTTACATCGAGTCCAAATTATTTTCGTTTGTTTGTTGTTTGTTTTTTGTTTTCAGTGAGGCAATTGGGGTTAAGTGACTTGCCCACAGTCACACAGCTAGGAAGTATTATGTGTCTGAGGCCAGATTTGAACTCAGGTCCTCCTGACTTTAGGGCCAGTGCTCTATCCACTGCACCACCTAGCTGCCCCCCAAATTATTTTCTACCCATTGCTCTCTCTGGATCCAAGCAGAATGACAACTAATCTTGGGGGGAGGTAACCTTTATTTCATCATGCTTTGGCAGTCTGGGGAAGAACTTGGACCCTTTCTCAGAATAATAGCTGTTTTTTTAAAATGTGTAATTGAAGGAAATGCTAAATTTTGGTTAGAAGTTAGTGAAAATAAAGAAGTACAGACGTTCCACTTGTGATTTTCCCCTTGTCTTTTTGATATATCGCAGGTTAGTATAGGAAATTAAATGGCAATTTTAGAAGAATTTTGTGGAAGCTGCAGGTGACAGCCAGCAGATGATACAGAAAAAGTTTAGAGACTCAGAAATGCATAAAATATATGTATAGTGTCAACCTGAAAGTTAAAGAGACAAATTAGGTGATAAGTAAATTCATATTGTTTTATTCCCTTAAGTTAGCTCATGTACATGGAATCAGAGCTTTAACTCTGATTGACTCAAGGAATTTTAGGAGGACATTTAAACTCAGGATGCGTTACTAAAATAAATATAGCCTTCATATGTTTTTTAACATATAGCATGGGAAAGGAAGTTTCTTAGTTGAATAGGTTGTAAATACAATAAAATAGGAGAATGTCAAAATGTCAATTGAAATTATAATCCAGGACATCTGTGTTTCCCCTACATAACATATGTCCATAAGATACAAAGATAAGAAAAGTCCCATTATTCAAGAGAGTGTCTGGTCCCAGGTATCCTGTCCTTAGTGATAGCAAACAGGAAGAATGCTGGTCAGTTCCATCTGGTCCTGTAGTTGCTGACACAGGAAGAGGCATTCTTAGTTCACTCAGAAAAGATTATTCAGGTTTTTGGCCCCTGTTGGGGCTCAATTGATCTTAAATGAGTATCAATAGTATTGTATAATATAGCGTATGACCAAATGCTTAACCTTAATTTTACGATAGGGTAAATAACCCATAAAAGAAAAAGAAAAAAATTCAGACTTTTCTGGTATGCAGGGAGGGCCAAAATTATTATGTGGATTTTCCAGATTGTAGGGGTGCCAAGCCCCTAACCCCCATCATGTGGAAGTGATAACTGTCATTTTTTTCTTAAGTTCATACCCAGACCCCTGATAAGAACCCCTGGCATAATTCCTTCTTTTACATGACAGATGCTTAAAGACAGCTATCAAGTCTCCCCTAAATCTTCTTCACACCAGTTATTCTCTTGAAATTATTCTTTTATGGCATTATCTTGAATCACCTCACCATCATGGTGACACCTTCTGGACAAGGCTCACCTTGATAATAGCCCCCCAAAAGGTGGTTCCCAGAACTGAAAACAAGCCAAGTTGTCAAGCATTTACAAGTAGGTACTATCTGCCAGGCATTATGCTAAATGCTGGGAATACAAAGAAGGAGAAAAATAATCCCTGCCCTCAAGGAGTTTACAATCTAAAGGAGAAAACAAAGTGCAAACAGCTATATACAAATAAGATATAACAGTACTCCAGATGTGATCTGACTAGGACAGAATGTAAACAGGGCCATCCTCTTCCTAATTCTGGACCATATGCTTCTATTTATGCATCAAAGTCAAGGTGGTGTGACATAGTGAATGAAATGTTGAATTTAGAGGCAGGAAGACCCAGGTTGATATCCCATCTGAGACACTAACAGTAGTACCAAGGGCAAATCACATAAGTTATTTCAGCCTGTTTCTTCTTTTATAAAATGTATACTGACAACACTCACCAATTGGGTTATTGTGAGAATCCAATGAAAGAATGTATTTTAGTGCACTATATAAACCTCTGCTTATCTCTTTATTCACAAGGATAGTATAAGTCACTTTGAGAAATGCTTTGCTGAATCTGAACATGCTGTATCTACAGTGTTCTTTTGAGCTAACTGTCAATGTAGAAAATGAGATTTGTTCAGGATGGTCTGTTCTTCTTTAAAACAAACAAACAAAAAAGTTAATTGGTGCCATTTTCTTTACATAATTTTCAGATGCCACTATCATTACCTCTTCTCAACCTTTCCCTACTATATGTAAGCAAAATCAACAGACAAAAAGACCACTTTTGACAGAATATACAACATTCTGCATTAGAGTTCTACACATCTCTTCCAAGAGGAGGGAAGGTACTTTTCACTTTCCAATCTGTTCAGGCCACCAAGATCAATCATCATAATTAAGCACCACTCCATTTGTCTCTTGTTTTCATTTACATTAATGTAGTCATAAATGTACATATTGCTTTCCTATTTCTTCTTCCTTCCTTCTACATCAGTTCATAAAGTCTTCCCAAATTTCTCTGAATTGCTTATATTTGTCATTTCTTAAGGTGAAATAATGTTCCATTATATTGAGATATAACAGGTTTTTCAGCTGTTCCCTAACCCATGAACACTCACTTTGTTTCTGTCTCTATTTTGCTTCCACAAAGAGGGTTTCTATGAGCATTTACTGTATGCACCTTTGATCTCCTTGGAGCACATACCCAAGTAGCAGAAACACTGCCTCAAAGCATGGAACAGATTAGGGACCATCTTACTTTTGTATTTGCATTTGTAGTGCCCAAAGGGTACCTGGCACATAATAAGTGCTTAATAAATTGTTGATGGATTGATGGTCTTCCAGATTTGTTGAACCAAGTCATATCTTCACCAATAGTACTTTGGTATGCTTGTCTTCCTGTAGGTTCACCAACATTAAAATTGTTTCCATCTTTTCATCTTTGCCAATTTTATAGGTATGAGGCCAAAAAAAATCACTTAGAATTGTTTTAATTTGTATGTCTCTTATTAATGATTTGGATTGTGTTTAATATGATTGATTCATTTCTTCTTTTGCAATTTATCTTTTGACTGTATATCTATTCAGTTTTTAATGTATCTTAGATGAAGATAGGTAGAGGTGCTTTATATTCATAATTTGATTGGTGTGTAGGAAACTACCAGTGTTGAAATTCCTGTACATCCATGCAGATTTGCAACTCATCTGTAGTTAGGGTCATATAGAAGAGTTACTTGAAACACATACTACTACATGCATTTTAGCCTTTAGACTTTTATAAGAGAGATTTAATGCAAAGATATATTTTCCACTTGGTAATTGTTCTTTTCATTCTATCTGTACTGATTTTGTTGATACAAAAGCTTTTAAAATGTTATAGAATTGAAATTATCTCCATTAGTTTTTATATATTATATATTATAATTTATTATATTTATATACTTATATATTGATTATGTATTTATTGTATATTATGTACTATATATTTTATATATATAATATATATACATATATATTTATAATTCAGCAGTTCTGTCACTATTTGGTTAAAAATCCTACCTCTCAGATGTGAAAGTTATCTCCTGTTTTCTATCCTTTTTTGTGGTGTGACTTTCTGTGTTTAGGGTTACATTTTTTAGATTAAGGAGCTAGTCTAAACCTAATTTCTACCAAAATGCTTTTTCTCCCCAGCACTCTTCTTAAAAAATCATTATTTATTTTGAACATTCATTTAAAAATTTTTTTGAGTTCCAAATTCTCTGCCTTACTCTAGCTCCCTCTCCCACCCATTGAGAAGGCAAGCAATATATCTGTTATGCATATGAAATCATGCAAAACATATTTCCATTTTAGCCATGTTGAAAAAAAAAGCAAGGAAAATAAAGAAAGTGAAAAAATTATACTTCAAATTGCACTTAGAATTCATCAATTTCCTCTTTGGAAAGGGATAGCATTTTTCATCATGGATTCTTCAGAATTCTCTTGTACTGTTGTATTGATCATAGTAGCCAAGTCTTTCACAGTTAATCAATCACTCTTACAATATTGCTGTTACTGTGTACCATAATCTCCTGGTTCTACTCACTTCATTCTATATCAGTTCATACAAGTTTTCCGAGGTTTTTCTGAAATCATCCTCTACAAGTTTCTGTTGAATAGAGTTCTTCCTGCAGTAGTTTGTGGTGTTGGGTTTATTGAACACCCAACATTTGATTTCTTTAGGTTTTACTTATTCAGTCTTAGCACAATCTGTTTTTGATGAAGCCATCCATACTGACTTTTAGTGATCTCTGCCCCCCATCCCACTGATCTTCTATGCTTCAGTCTAAATAACAATTTTGTATTTTGCCAGGAATTTAAGTTGAGCCCACTAAAATCATGGCAAATCACCACTTGAAGGATGAATCCTCTAATATTCCTGATATATGGTCATTCAGTTCCATTAGAAGATCTCCATTAATAGGCTTCTCCTTACCTCCTGAAGCAGTGAATATCTTTTTTTGGAAGACTAAACATTATAAAGTTTTTCTTTACATTGAACTGGAATTTGCTTCCCATTACCCTCCCATATTTCCAAGTTCTGACCTATAGATTGTAAAATCAATCAACTAAGCATTTACTGTCTACTGTGTGCTGAGTCCTGTCCTTGGTGCCAGAGATCCAAAGAAAGGCAAAAGCCACAGAGTTCATAGTCTAAAGCAGAATACATCTAATCTTTTATATATAAGAACCCTTAAAATATTTGAAATTGTCTATGATATGGAAGGCAGTGGTACAGTGGAAAGATTACTAACTTCTGAAAAACAGAGGACATAATAACCTACTACTTATATGATCTAGAGGAAGTCACCTGCCATCCCTGGTTCTGTTTCTTTAGTTTAAAAACAAGACAGTTGGAGTAGGTGGCTTCTGATGTACCTACCAGCTCTAGAATTTTGTTCATAACTCCTCAAGTCTTTTCTTCTCTGGTCTAAACAATCCTGTTCTATTTATTTGTATTGACATATTTTGGCATTTCAATACCCTTCCTAAAATGTGGTGCACAGAACTGAACCAATCACTTTCATTGTGTCTAACTAGGGCAGAGCACAGCAAGAGTTTATTGGACCTAGAGTCAGGAAATTCAAATCCATCCTCAGACACTTGCTAACTGTGTGACTCTGGGCAAGTCACTTAACTTCTGTCTGCCTTGGTTTCTTCAACTGTAAAATGGGGATCATAATAGCATTCACCTCACAGGGTCATTGTGAGGATCAAATGAGATGATACTTATAAAGTACTTAAAACAGTACCTGGTATGTATCAGGCATTTAATAAATGTTTCTTCTTTTTCCTTACCTTTCCCCTTTATAATTAAATCTAAATAATACTAAGTATTTTGAAAAAAGTAGAAAGAAGGGAAGGAAATAAGCATTTATAGAGCACCTACTATGTGCCAGGCACTGTGCTAAGTGCTTTACAAGTATCACATTCGATCCTCACAACAACCCTGTGAGGTGGGTGCTGTTATGATGCCCGTTTTATAGTTGAAGAAATTGAAAAAGGCAGCTTAAGTGTCACAGAGGGCCACACAACTAGGAAGTCTCTGAAGTTAGATTTAAATTCAGGTCTTCCTGACTCTAGACCCAGTGCTCTATCCACTGCACTACCTAGCTGCCAAGATTAGAAAAGAGAAATAGCTTGTGATTAGTTTCAAATAATTTATGATATTGTTCTTTAAATTTTCACTATTATTTGTTTAATTGTAAAAAGAAATTCACATGTGATGATGTGTTCATTTTCCATTTGATATTTGAAAAATATATGCAAAGTAGAAAACACACATATATGGAAATGCATGTATGATTTAAAAACCAATATACTAGCATTCTAGAGCAGCTAGTAGCTCAGTGGATACAGTACCAGGGCCTAGAGTCAAGAAGACTCATCTTCCTGAGTTCAAAACTGGCCTCAGACACTTACTACCTGTGTGACCCTGGGCAACTCATTTAACCCTGTTATCCTCAGTTCTTCATCTGTAAAATGAGCTGGAGAATGAAATAGTAAACCATTCCAGTGTCTCTGCTAAGAAAACCTCCAATGGTGTCAGCAAGAGTTGGATACTACTGAAAAATGACTGAACAACAACAGCATTCTGGCATTCTTTTGTGTGCTGGCTATGAGGAAGCTTTATAATTGAATATAGTAGAATGCAGAGTAGAAGGTTGGTCAAAACTTTGCCTCCATGTAAGACTTGCCTTTTTTTTTTCTCTCAGTCATACAAAAGGAACCTTTCTTTATCATCCATATTTGCCAGACAGATGAACATTTCAGTTCTGATAGGGAGGTCTATTAGCTAATAGAAGGAATATGCTCCCAATTCCTTGTGAACCAGTGTTTATTGATTTTTGATATTATGGAAGTCGTGCACAGACAGGAAATTGTTACAAGTTTTTACTTTCTTCTAGCCCTGTAAATAGAAGCTCTTTGTTGTTGTTTGTTCATTGTTCTCAAAGAGGACCATGATATAAGGAAGGTGATGCCATGACTTGCAAGTGAATTGGATTTAAGTGAGGGAGGACTGTGCAAAGTCACCAGCCTCACTTTCTCCTCTGATGCCATCTGGGTTTAGTGGCAAGATATAGATCAGGATGACTGGAAATAGCCCTGGATGCAATGGATGACTATGGCCTTTTAAAGCTAAGATCTTTCCCAGGTCTCAGTTTGACTGAGGCAATGCCCATTCAGTGATTAAGGCTAGGTAAGAAATGAGGCAAAGAATAGCCTCTTTTACCTAGTCAAAAAAAAAAAAAATCAGTCTGGGAGGGAAAGACTATCTACTGTTTGATAAACCCGAAGACCCCAGATTCTGGGATAAGAACTCACTGTCTGACAAAAACTGCTAGGAAAATTGGAAAACAGTATGGCAGAAACCAGGCATAGACCAACATCTCACACTGTATAGTAAGATAAGGTCAAAATAGGTACATGATTTAGACGCAAGGGGTGATACCATAAGCAAATTAGGAGCTCTTTAGTATTTAAGTGAAGGAGGTTCCTGAGACAAGAGGCAACATTTTGGTTATTTTGAGGTAGAGGCTAGAGAATTTCTATGTTACGTTGACTTTGAAATGAATTTAAACTGCGATTGATAGCTGCTGCTTTATTGAGCATTTTGTTATTTTGGTATCTATTTTGGCAAATGTCATCTTGCATAATAGAACCCCAAATATCATGATATAGCCATTTATACAATGTTTAATTTCTTGTTGCTTAAAAAAGGAAATATCACCAACATGGTAACTGGTTATTCTCATGTTAGAGGTGTGTTTGGAATACTAAATCAGAGAATGGTAGAGCTGAGCAGGATTTAGAGGCCATCTTGTGTAATCTCCTTATTTTACAGTTTATATTTAGCTTCTAAACTAGAGGGTAGCAGTGGAGGAGAAGGGATTTTCTTTTTTCCTGGTCCCTCTCTCAACCAAGTCACTGGAGCTACTATACCATTAGTAGATAACATATCCATCTGTGAGTAGAGACACACAAACAAGGACAGGCACAGTTGAGACTCAGTAACTTGCAGGAGAAAGCAGTTTTATGGATTTTTAACCCTTGCTTTAGAGACAGGTGCCAGCTAGGGACTGAAGAAAGGAATAGACCGTGAGAGACCCCCTGAGCTGCCCACCCAGCAGTAACACTGCACTCAAAGAGGGCTGCTTGAGGACTCTATAGAGGGAGAACCAGACCACACAAAGGGGAATTGAGTGTTATTCCCTTTTGCCACAAACGTGTCCTTTATGTGTGCTTCATTATTATTGTACTATAAGTTTGAGCCCATTCTTCCTGTGGCTGTTGGCTATATTTGTGAGAAAATGCACCCCACATTTTTAGGGGGAATGTTTTGGATCAACTGTTCTAACTTTACCATTTTAGTAAATATCTTTATTAAAAGCTAATTGGCTATTGGCTGATTGTTTGTGGGATGTATACCAGTGAGGCAGACAGGAAATGATAATAGAAGGAATATACATATAGGGTCACCACTAGAACTTGAGGTAGTTGTTCCTTTTCTGGGAATCCAACATATTGGTGCAAGTGCAAATTGGGAGAGTAGCCCAAATGGGATATTGTTGTTGTTGTTCGGTTTTTTCAGTTATATCTGATTCTTCATGACTCCATTTGGGGTTTTCTTGGCAAAGATACAGGAGTGTCTTGCCATTTCGTTCTCTAGCTCATTTTTTTTTACTTTTAGGCAATTGGGGTTAAGTGACTTGCCCAGGGTCACACAGCTAGTAAGTGTCAAGTGTTTGGTCTGAGGCCGGATTTGAACTCAGGTCCTCCTGACTTCAGGTCCAGTACTCTATCCACTGCGCCACCTAGCTGCCCCTAGCTCATTTTATAAATGAGGAAACTGAGGCAAACAGGGTGAAGTTATTTGCCCAGGGTCACCCAGATAATAAGTGTCAAAGGTCAAATTTGAACTCGGGTCCTCCTGACTCCAGAGCCAGCACTCTATCCAGTGCACCACCTAGCTGTCCAAATGGAATGTTACACCGATTCTAATAGAAAAGCTACAATTAAAACCCAGTTCTCCTAATTTTTAGTTCAGTATGACAGTCTTTCTATTAGGAAGACAAAGGTCATTCTCTCAAGCCTGTCAAATGTGAATTCTGTTATAGTCCTGAAATTAGATATATATTCATTATTCATAGTCAACTCAGAAAATCATACTATTTGGAAATCCATCTGTATCATATTTAATTTGTAAACAGCATTGATCAAAAGCTCTCAAACATGCTGTAGATGATTAGAGAATTATATATACTGAGGATTAGAATACTAAAAGATTTTAACTGGATTTTTGTTGCATTAGGGATAAAGCTTCCATTAAACCATTGGAGCTTTAATATGGCAAGGGGTGACCTTGACATTTCAAAGCTATGCTTTTGACTGGCAAGCGTTGGTAGGAAGCTTCTGCATAGCTGGAAGGGATTTGAGTATAGGCCCAAGTGATTGATGGTCATCTGAGGATCTACCTAGCTAGTTAAGAAAGGATCCTCACGGAGGCAAAGCCAAGATGATGGAGTCAAGATGGTGGAGTAAAGGGAGGGACTCTCCTGACCTCTCCCCTATACACCTCTAAATACCTTTAAAAATGACTCTAAACAAATTCTAGAGCAGCAGAACCCACAAAAAGGTGGAATGAAACAAATTTCCAGCTCAAGACAACTTGGAAGGTCAGTAGGAAAAGTCTGTTGCACCAGGTAAGAGAGGAATGCAATCCAGCACAGGATGTGTCAGCACAGATCAGGCCCCAGCAAACCCAGAGTAGGCCACAGGTTTCCAGACCTCTCAGCCCACTGACTCCAAAGGCAACTTAGACCTTTTTGTACAAAAATATTTATAACAGCTCTTTTCTGGGAGCAAAGAATTAGAAATTGAGGGGATGTCCATCAATTGGGGAAGGGCTGAACAAGTTGTAGTATATTATTATGATGGAATACTATTGTAATATAGGAAATGATGAGCAGGATGCTCTCAGAAAACCTGGGAAGACTTGGATGGGCTAATGCAAAGTGAAATGTACTGTGTACAAAGTAACAGCAATATTGTAAAATGATCCGCTGTGAATGACTTATCCTCAGCAATATTCTCAGCAATACAACAATCCAAAACAACTCTGGAGGACTTATGATTAAAAATGTTATCCATCCACAGAGAAAAAACTGATGGTGTCTGAATACAGATTGAAGTGTACATTTTTTTTTACTTTCTTTATTTTTCTTGAGGTTTTTTGTATCTGTTTTCTTTCACAACATGACTATTATGGATGTGTTTTTCATGACTATACATGTATAACATATCAAATTGCTTGCCTTCTCAATGGGGAGAGGTTGGAGAGGGAAGAAGGGAGAGAATTTGTAACTGAAAGTTTTAAAAACTAATGTTAAAAATTGTTTTTTCATGTAATTGGGGAAAAATAAAATACTAAATAAAAGATAAAAATAAAAACAATCCTCACCAGAAGGTTAACCCTACTAAGTGATGAATTTGTTTAGCCACAGCAACTCATGAAAGCCTATGTCAAGGCACTGAGGGCTTGTGACTGAGATTGTGATCTGTGATGGTGAATCAAATCTGTTGATGAGAACTGGGGGCACTTCAAGTCTAGTATTCAACCTACTACATAACAAAGCCTCTCAAGAAATGTGGTAGTGATACATGAACTGATGTAAAGTAATGTGAACAGAACCAGGAGAACATTGTAACAGTAAAAGCAATATTGTATGATGATCAACTGCAAATGACTTAGCTCTTCTTGGCAATACAAAGGTCCGAGAAATTTCTGAAGGACCCATGATAAAAAATGCTACCTACCTCCAAAGAAAGAACTGATAGCATCTGAATTCAGATCAAAACATACTTTATTTTTTATTTTTAAATTTATTTTATTTTATTTTTATTTCTTTACTTTTTCTTGTTTTTTCTTTTGTTTGTATTTTCTTTTACAACATGACTGCATGACTACACAATATGACCTTTATCAAATTTTTACCTTCTCAATGAGGGGGGAATGGGAAGGAGCATAGGAAATAATTTGGAACTCAAAATTGTAAAAAAGTAAGGTTAAAAATTGTTTTTTACATGTAATTGAAAAAAATAAAATATTTTTAAAAATTTTATAGAAATATCATAGCTCTAAGGCAGCTTTAAGCCTTATAGTTTATGAGCTGAAACATAGGATGCAATAGCATTAGAAGCTTGATTCAGTTTCTGTAACTAGAATGTTATAGAAGTTGTCAGAAGTCCTCTTTGTTTTAACATTCTCATCATTATTTAGCTGAAGTAACTGTCAAGATTTGAGTATGGAATGTAATGTCTGCCACAATGACCTCAATCTTTTTTCTCAAACATTTAGTCCTTACAATTTGGAACTATGCCCCAAAAGTTATTAAACTATGCATAACTGTTAACTCCAGAGACACCACCCCTAGATCTATACCCCAAAGAGATCAAAGAAAAAGGAAAAAAGAGATATGAATAACAATATTTATAGAGCTCATTTTGTGGTGGCAAAGAATTGGTAACTGAGGGGATGCCCATGAATTAGGGAGTGACTGAACAAGTTATAGTATATGAATGTGATGGGTTATATTGTACTGTAAACAATGTTGAAGAGGGTGGTTTCAAAGAGAACTTGGAAGACTTGTATGAACTGATGCAATGTGAAGTGAGCTGAACCAGTAGAACGATTTATACAATGACAACTAACTTTGAAAGACACAGGATCTCTGATTAAGTCAGTGACCAGCCATCTTTCCAGAGGATTCATGACGAAACATGCTAACCATCTTTTGATAGGTTGGTGATGGATTCAAAGGTCAGATTGAGACTTTTTTGTGGGAATTTGATTATATATTTTTGTATAGGGATTTTGTTTTTCTTTCTTTCTGGAGGGGAGAGTGGTAGATTTTCATTGATTGAAAAAAAAAAGTTAATTTTCTTTTAAAAAAAAAACAACCCGCAAAAATTTTTACTTCTTACCCATTGATGGCTTTCTACTTCCTTGAAATAACTCTGTTATGTTTCCTTGAAATAACTTTCAAAACTGAGAATTTAGCTTAAAAGCTTATGAAGGCTTTTCAGTTAAGTGCTCAGTTTAAATTCTTCAATGATCTACTGCTATGAAAGTAAATAAACCGTTCTTTAGACTTTTCCCCTCTACCATTTGTTTGAATAGATTAAAAACACATAAACTAATGTGTTTGTAATATATGTAATGTTATAGACCAATTCCTATGTAAATTTGATAATGCATGCTATTGTTGTGAGTATATATAAATCATACCATAGGGTCTACAAGATGATTCTTTTTCTGCTTGGATGGCATCCCCCTAAATCTATGTGGATTTCCTGGGCTATGGAGCAGAAGAGGCCATCAAACTTCCCTATGTTGAACTCAAGATGTATATATGGAAATACCCTAGAAATCAATGGAAATTACATGAGATATGCTTCTAGACATTTCCATATATACTTAAGTAAAATGTTAAACATATGCTTAAGAGGAACATTTTCATAAACATCAGTTAGCAATATTACTGAACGCATCCTGTCTCCTCCTAAGGAATCTAGAATGCTATAGTTGTGAAAATGACTGTGTGTGGGCTTTCAAAATGGAGAAGTATAAAAACAAAAGCCAAACTATTTCAGTAGGGAACCAAGCCACAAAGAAAAGATGACACTAATTTCATTAAGGATATAAATATATTAACTATAGTCTGTAGCTCTTAGAGGGAGCCTACTAATTCAATTCTAATGAGTAATTTCTAGGAGCTGCTGCTTTCCTCTGTAGGGCTATATTAACCTAGAAGGAAAGATTGTGGCCTTATTTGCATTTTTGCATAGCTATCTCAAGTGGTCAGATTCAGCAATCATTTAACCTCCTTTGTCGAATAAATACTGCTTAATGAATCCACTTAGTCCCCCAAATGAAGTAAAGAGAAGACAATATTGTCTCTACTTTATGACTAGGATAAGCAAGGGGCAGAATGGTGATGGACTGTAAGAAATTATGGTGAGATGGAAAGAGATCTAGAGAAGAGATTCTTAACCTGGGTCTGTGAACCTGGTGGTTGGGGGTTTTTTTTGTTAGTTGTTTTGTTTTTGTTTTTGTTTATTTTGATCACTATATTTCAATATAACTAGTTTTCTTTGTAATCCTACATTTATTTTAGGCATTTTTAAAACATTATTTGGAGAAGGGGCTTCACCATAAGCTTCACAAATTGTCAAAGAAGTCCACGTAAAAAAGTGTGCTGGTAAAGGTTTAAAAACCAGCTCTCTCCCCTGCTCCCCAAAATGCACAAAGGATACACCTTTAAGTCTAGTTTTCATTCATTAATATTTTCTTTATTACTTTCTCAAGTCCAGAAATCATAAAATAATAAATCAAGCCCTGATTTGTGGTGTCTGCCAATTTCCTAAGTGTAAGTGCTCACCCAGAAAATTTAACAATCAGCTGGAACACTTTCAAGCTGGGCCTCTCTCTCCTCTAGGGAATCAGAATACTTGGCACTGATAGTTATCAGATGTGAAATCATAAGCAACTCACTTAGCTTTCCTTGATCTCAGTGTCTGCATTCATAAGGAAAATTCTCTGCAGACCTTCACTGTGATATAAATGTGAGCTATCCTTGCTCAGTCACAGAATAATGTCTGAGGAGCTCAGTAAGGATGAGCAACCAAATCTTCTAACTCCAAAATTTAGAGTTAGAGCTATTATTTTGATCCATCAGTTCTAATGAATCTAAACTTTGTGCCTGCTTCCATTGAATGAGAGTAGGTGAGTCTACCTGAAAATACATACTGATGGTCAGTTGGGTGGTGTGTTCAGTCTATTGTTGAAATAGTAAGGCAAAGCTACCTTTGTTTCAATTCAAATTTATTAGTCATGTACAAAGCACTTTGCTTTAATTTGTTGGCAGTTGTCTAAGTTACTACCATCTAAGCAACTCTTCTCTTGATAGGTATCAAAAAGCACATAGTAATTACTTAATAAATTTTTTTTCTTCATACTGTTCTCGTTATAGAGTTATTTGGGCAGAAGGATAAGAACAGTAAATATCTTACTTTGTAGAAAGCACTTGGCTAAGTGCTAGGGAAGGACATTCTCTAGACAATACAAGATCTTTGTCCATAAGGAGCTTGCTGTAAAAGTAAGGGAAAAGAAGGCAGTAGGCATTTATTGTTAGCACGTGTTGTGCTAACCTTTTTACAAATATTATTTCATTTGATCCTGACACCTATCTTGGGAGGTAAATGTTATTTTATCTCTGTTAGTTGAGGAAACTGAGGCAAATAGAAGTTACATGATTTGACCAGAGTCATACTACTAGTAAGTGTCTGAGGCTAGATTTGAATTCAAGTCTTCCTGACCAAGAACTCTGTCCATTGCACCACCTAGCTGCTTCCACAATAGATATACCAGTGTTGATAGCTATAATACATGGGTGGATGAAGAATATCCAAACTGATATTGTCCAAATGGATATGCAGTGGGAGAGACCAACTCTAGAGTTCAACCATCTAAATCTTGGACAAAGACCCCCCCCCAGACAGTGAGCTGGGCCCAGAATTGAACAGGAAAGAAAAGGACAGTCTGGATTGTCTTTGGTCTTTTAATGGCCCCAAGCTTTTTAGATACTCGTAGTCTTCTTGTAATGTTGTCTCCAAAGAACTGAAATTCAGGATCACTAGGTGGGTGATGGTGAGATGAGCAAGCTGTAACACACTTGAGATGAGAAATTACGCCAGAGATGCAGTGTAAATTAGCATGCTGTCTAATGAATGTATTATTGAAAAATTACACGGGCCAGTCATGTGGTGAGAGCAAGGGGGTAAACCCATGGGTAGCCTGTGTTGGTATCTTCTTGAGAGTGAAAGAGCTCAAGTAAGGCTTCTAAAACATTGGATGGATTCCCTGTGATGAACTTGTAGAATCACACAGTTAAGAGTCACACAAGATAGGCCATCATAGATTGGTTGTGGAAGAAATAACCACATTGATGAGATTATGATCTGTTGGTATAGGAGAGTCACAAAGCAAAGTGTTTTGGGAGGTCTGGAGGAGAGAAGATAGCCAGAATTCAGGGAAGGCTTCTTGAATGAGGCAACATTTGAGTTGCACTTTTAAATGTGAATAGAGGTTCAGCAGATGAAGATGAAGAAGGAAGGCATTCCAGGCCTGGACAACAGCTTTAAGCCAAGGCATGGAGTATATTTTCATCCGGTAGAGAGAGTGGTCCAATTTAGCTGGAGTATAGTTAGCAGAGTATTTAGAGGAGAAGGCCTTGAATGCTAGCCAAAGGAGTTTTAACTTTACTCAGATAATAGGGAGCTACTGAAGACTTCTGAGCATAGTAGTATCATAATCAGATTTATATGAATGAACTTATTTATTTTGATCAGTTTAAGATTGATGTAGTCAGCAAGGTTTTCTTTGAACAATGCTAAGAGATTTTCCATTTTTTAGAACTGGATAGAAAACGTATTCCTTCTATCACAGCTGAGGTAGCTATAGGCTTAACTTTTCAACTATCAGTCACAATAATTCTGTCATATGAAAATCTCTCTGCTTAAACCCTGATGGCGGGCTAGGGCTGTACTCCAGAAGCTCCCCTCAGTGCTGTCTCTCACCTCACTTGCCTAGGGATCTCAGTGCCTTGATCTGCTCCTTTAACCCTGGCCTCAATTCCTTAGGTCCCTGTTCCTGGCCCTTCCCTTTTCCCACTTAGCTCTGCCTCCAGGATTTTTTAGCACAGGAGTTTGAGCCACAAAAGGAGGCTTGACAGTTCTAGCAAGTAAGTTTTTTGTTTTCTTTTTTTTAAAACATGGCTATATAGACATCACTTCAGAATGTTGTTGTTGTCATTGTTGTTGTTATTGTACGTGTTGGTGGGGAGTAGGGAGCTGTTCATCCAAGGTCTTCGATTTTGCTATTAGAGTTGCTAATGGCTGTTGGGACCTGATGATCTGTTTGCATTTCCATAAATATTTTTTAAAAATTCTTGCTGCTTAAAGCAAGGTTACAAGCCCAGTAATGTTTTTAAGTTCTGACATTTGTCATCACAATACAGGGGCTTATTTAAGCTAGCCTGTCTCTCATACTATAATAAATCAAATACTGTCATAAATGTAGAAAAAGAAGTAAACGGGACTTTAGATCTCGACTCTGTTATAAGATGCAGACATTTGAGGCGTAGAGAGGTTAAATGACTTAACTAGTCAAATGATTTCAGGTGGCAGAACTAGGATTCAGACTAGGTCTCAAATTCACCACTCCATTGTACCTCAGTGCCTCCCTAACATGTTGCTAGTGGATGTGACATGAGTGTCCTGGGGAGAGAGAATACATGGAGGGCTGGTCTGAGGAAGCAAGTATTGCTTAGCCACTGAAAATGAAGGGACTGATGCCAGGACTGGAGAAAAAAGAGTGTTTCAAGTTAGTCAAGGTAGATAGAACTTCATATAGTTGAAGAACATTGGGCTGGGAGACAAGACCTAGATTTCTACCTACATCATAAAGTTATTGTAAACTATAAGAGTAATCGACAATGTTTCCGTAGTGCTTTAATTAGTAGCTTCTACTCTGCCCTTCATCAGCCTATTCATCTGTGAGCAAGTCATTCTTTCTGAAAGAATCTCTGTTCCCTCATCTCTAAAATAGTGGTGTTGGGGGGAAATGATATATGAAGTCCATTCAAGCTGTAATTCAATTCAATAAACATTTATTAAGTGACTGTCATATGCCAAGCACTGGGCCAAGCGCTGGGGGTACAAATAAGAAAAAAACAATCCCTGCCCTCAAGGAGCTTACAATCTAATGGTAGAAGACAATACACAAAAGAAGAGGGGAGGTCACCAGGGTACCTGTGCACCCAGGATGGGGGCATCTTATTCCTTGGAGTTGAAACCAGGCAGAGCTGCAGATGCAAAGTGAAGTAAGCCAGTGGTTTTTGACCTTGAATCCACATATCCCTAGATTTCTGGATATCCATGAATGTGGGTGGGAAAAAATTTACATCTTTATTTCAGTATAAATCCCTTTGTAGCCCTATGTATTTTTATTCATTTTAAAACATTATTCTGGGAAAGGGTCCATTAACTTCACCTGTCTGACCAACAAACCTGATCTAGGACATATGCAAAAGATAAGAATCCCTACCTTAAGACTTGTTTGTTTATTATGCCTTATTTATTAGGCTTAAATTCAGCCTTCAGGTAATAATTTCAAATAAAAGGAGAATAATTTGAAAATATGTAGCCTAAAGGCTAATGGTTTGCTCAGTTCATTTTGAGCTCCCAATATTGCTCTTACTCAACACCTCCAAGTACACTTACTGAGCAATTTTTCGCCATACCAAAGAGCCAGCATCAGCTGAGGAGTTTAACATACTAATGATTGTGTAATCCTTGATAAAATAAAAGACTTGTGAAATCAAAACCTGTTTTACTGTAAAATAAAACATTTTCATTTATCAAGTTCCTGCTGTTTGTCAGGGACAGTGCCAGGCCCTGGGGGTATGAAGACAGAATGAAAAATAGCCCCTGCCCTTGAGACACTTATATTCTGAAACATTTGCACAGGAAAACACAGAATCATTTGATGCATAATGATGAGAATTAGAAAAGGTTGCCTGCAGGAACCACTGCCTGAAATTTGTTTTTCAAAATTTCCAGTTGTCAAGCATTTAGTTTTCTCCCTCCCTACCCCACAACTGGAAAAAGAAAAAAGGAAAACAAAACACTTTTACAAATATGCCTAATCAAATAAAAAAAATTATCATCTTTTCTATGACCAAAAGTCAATGTGCTATTCTACACTCTGCATGCCTCATTATGTCAGGTGGGTAGCGATGCCTTGTAAGCAGCCAGGGATGGATGCTAAGAGGCAGAAGTGAAAGTACCCCTCCCTCTCTGTGTTTTCTGCCATATAGTTGGTGACTGTTCACATTCTACAACCGAATAATATCTGGTGAAAAGCAGCAACAAAGGCACAGTGAGTTCAAATCTGACCTCGGATGCTAGCTGTGTGACCCTAGGCAAGTCACTTAACCCTGTTTACTTTCGTTTCCTCATTTGTAAAATGAGTTGGAAAAGGAAATGGCAAAAACCATTCCAGCACCTCCTCCAAGAAAACCCCAAATGGGGTCACAAAGAGTCAGACACGACTGAAAACAACTCAACAACAGCAAAGGGTATTCAAGGATGATGATGGCAGTGCTGCCATTATGATCTGTGAAGCAGAAAGAAAGCAGCTGTTGACAATTGCCCTGAAATAGACCTAGATGTAAAGGAACTACCAAATGAGAAAGCTCCTGTTCCTGATGGATTCACAAAAGAATTCTATCAAACTAAAAAAAAAAGGGGGGGGATTAAGAAGATAGGTTCAAATCTAGCCTCAGACACTTACTAGCTGTATGACCGTGGGCAAGTATGACCCTGGGGAAGGCACTTAACCTCTGCCTCTGTTTCTTCAATTGTAAAATTGAATATAATATATATACATAATAATATGTTATTATATATAATATATATATGTAATATATATAATAGTCCCTGCCCTCAAGGAGCTTACAATCTAATGGTAGATTGTTATAGGTATAGGTATAGGTAGGTATAATAATAGCACCTGCCTCCCATGGTTGTTGTGTGGATCAAATGAGATAATATTTGTAAAAAAGCATTTGCAGAGTGCCTGGCACATAGTAGGAGCTATATAAATGCTTATTTCCTCCCGTGCTCTTTGCCTCATTCTGCAACAAAGGTTATGGTAAGATAATGTTCGATAGCAGTAGACAATTGGCGGCAACCACGGGAAAGAATTTGACTAAGAAGTCTTTGCCAGTGCCTTTGAGGGCAATACATGAGCAAGTCAATCTCTTGCCAGAACTATAGCTAATAAGTGAAGATGTATGATCATGCCAAAGGGCAGATGGTATTCTAGGGAGGAAGGTCTATCCAATTTCCCATATAAGAGTAGCCATGTCAATAAGGTTTTAATCGAGACAAATGAGTTTTCTTAAATATTAATTACCTTTAGGGAGAGAACAGTACACTTGAGTATATATTTTAGATTTGCCCATTGGTGTTCCCTGGCATTGTCCGGCATTATTAGTCTGCAGTAGCAGGTCTTTAGATGGAACCCAGCAAAGGAACAAACTGAATTTTCAGTTTCTGAAAATGAGTCATTACCTGCATGACACTCATTCTCTTAAGCAATAGAGTATTCGCCAAGAAGGTGAGGGGATGCTATTTTTAAAGTAGCTAAAACGTCAACATCATTCACATTGACACAGATTGTTCTTTTTTTGATGTTTACTAAAATACTTATGTGCATGGATTGTGAAGTATAAATCATCCAGGCAGATTTTATCCATTCAAAAGGAAAAAAAAAATGTCAGGCCACTTTTGAATGTGACTTAACAAAAAAAGAGGTTGCCGCTAGCCAGCAGAGTTGAATAAATGAAAAAATCTTTGTTGAAGGTAATTTTAACTCTTCAAATACAGTTTATCTAGACATGAGTCTTATCAATTTGGATAAACCCTCAAGTCCATACAGATCCATCAGAATGGGAGCTTCTTGAGGGCAGGGACAAGTTTTTTACTTTGTTTGAATTTCTAGTTCAAAGTGTATGTATGGCACATAACGAGTGCTTTATGTTTATTGACTAATTGCAAACACTCCATATCTCCTACTCCTGCATGATTCTTATCTGTGCCTTTCCATAAGTCTTACAAAGAAGATCTCCCCAACTGACTGATGGGCTTCCTCTGGTTCTTTTAATATCTCATAGCTACAAGTGTAGCACCCTGGTTCCTCATTTGCTATCCTTCAGTTTTCTATGTCTCTGAGGATGGCTTGGGCCAGCTAGATGGCACAGTGGATAGTGTACCAGGTCTCAAGTCAGGAAGATCCATCTTCCTGAGTTCAAATCTGACTTCAGACACTTAGTAGCTGTGTGACCCTAGGCAAGTCATTTAACCCTGTTTGCATCAGTTTCCTCATCTGCGAAATGAGCAGGAGAAGGAATGGCAAACCACTCTAGTGACTCTATGAAGAAAACCCCAAATGGGGTCACAAAGAGTCAGACATGACTGAAAAAAGACTGAACAACAACTCATGACAGCTCAGTGGCACAATGGTTAGGACAGTAGACTTGGAGTCCGGAAAACTTGAATTCAGATCCAGCCTCAGACTCTTACAACCTGTGTGACTAGGGCAAATCACTTAAACTTCTGCTTGCCTCAGTTTCCTGAAGTGTAAAATGGGAATAATAATAGCACTTACCTCCCAACATTGTTGTGGTGATAAAATGAGATCATCTTTGTTGAGCGCTTTACATACCTTAAAATGCCAGCTATGATGATGATGATGATGATGATGATGACGATGATGATGATGACAATGATGATGACAATGATGATGACAATGATGATATTGTCAGAATCAGACAATACACTCTTACAGTTATGAACATGATGATAACTTTTGCTCAATAAAGCACTATCAGTATTAAATAAAGGATAATATAGGGATCTATAAATATTCACCAATGTCATGGACACAGTTCAACATACAATCTAAGTAGGAGAGAACTGAGAATAACTCAGCCTTCCATACCCAAAAATCAAAGAAAACAATTTTTAAATGCATGTTCTCCAGATTGGACCATGTAGTTTGAAGAGTGACTTAGTCCATAGTTTCCCAAAAGTCTTAGTGTAGTTTTCTGTTATTAAAAGTTTAAAACTATACTAAGATGTTTGGGATATCTCGTGTGTATATGTATGTATTTATAATATTTTATATATTATATATGTATTTTAAATATGTATATATGTCCTTATTTATATCTATCTCCCATCCATCTATCCACTATGTATGTGTCTATCTATATCTACATCTACATCTATATCTATATCTATATCTATATATGTATCTATTTCTCTATAGTTTCTACTTGGGCAGGATTTTGTCAGTACTGCTTTTGAATAGTGCTGTAGCTATACAAACACATATGTACTACATAAATATATGTGTGTGTGTGTAAATCTGTCTATCTGTCTATCTATCTATCTATCTATCTATCTATCTATCTATCTATCTATCTAATGAGCTGGCCCTAGAATTGAATAAGAGGAGATGGTCCAGATTACATTTGAGAAATTGTCCAACACTTAAAGTAATCTCAAATTGCTCACTACTACAAAAGCTAATTTTTTTAATACTAGTATTCTTCTGGAGATGAAGAGATTGTACATTATTGAACCATACACTCCCAGAAGAATAAAGATTGCGTACAACCCCAAAATATGCGGTAGGTATAAGTAGTCAGAAGCATAATACCAATGATGTTTTGTGTAGAGGAAGTGATACAAAAGATATGTATGGGCCAAAAAAAAGGAGACAGGCCTGTTAATGTTGCAAGAATAAGAAGTAGCATGAGATGAATAGCCTAAGTTCTGTATTAGTATCCTTAAAATATTTAGTGAACCATAAAAAGGTCTCCAATATGCTGGATAGATCTATATCAAGAATTGCACAGCGTGAGAAGGTGTGGAGGAGGCCTTCCCTGCTAGAGGAAGTACTTACCCCAGTGAGGTCACAGATTCATTTAAACTGGTGCAGCATTATTAGAGCAGCCTCTGTTCACTCTCATGTCATCCACTCTATGTGACTGTCCCTACACAGCTAAGACAATATTTTATGCTCTACTTTGTCCACGCAAATTCTTGGTAATATGCTCTGCCTACTTAAACATTTTTTATTATGAACTTAACAACTATCAACAATCACAATAATTTCCAGATGTAAAGAAAAAGAAGAAAAGAGGATTGTGTATGAAAATTATGACTCTATTATTCATTTAAGTATATATGAAATGTAATTGGATGGTACCAATATTGCTAGCTCATCTGCATCCCCTTCTGAACTTCTTGCTACTCTTTTCTGATGAATTTTTAAATGTTTCATTGACCTCCTCTCCTCTCCTCTCTCTCCTTTCATCTACTTATATCCACCCTGCAGCTTTCTATTTCCTTTTTGGGTTTCATAAAGCATATAATAAAATTTCTACTTAGGGCTTTCTTGAAATTATAGTCTGGAAAAACAGAAAACTTTACAAGAATCCTAAGGCTCTGCAAATTTTTTGGATGTACTTCAAAATATATTCAAAAATAATTTTGCTTCAAAGTTACCATCAGATTATTTATGAACTAAAATTAAGGTGTTCATTTTGCATTTCAATAGAAATTTTTAGTAATCGTTTTAATAAGATTTAATGTCAGTAAAAGGCTTTAATCAGCATTTTTAGCAAATATGTAAAATACGTGATATAAATTTTACCGTCATAATGCAAGATAGCTTGATGTAGGCCTATATTTAGCCATATACCCAGAGATAAGGTGAGTGGCATTTGATGGAGTAAATGAGTAAAATTTAGTGGGTCTGAAAGCAAGAGGTAACACTGCTTCCTATAAAGATTATAGGATCACAGACTTATGGAGTTAGAGGGGAGCTATTTAGTTCAACCCCCTCATTTTGCAGATGAGATAATTGAGTCCCAAAGAGAAGAAATAACTTCTCCAAGGTCATATAGATAGTAAATAGCAGTCAAACTTTGTCCTCAGGTCTTCTGAAGATCTGCCACTATGGGGGCACCCTACATTCCCTTGATTTCTCCATCTTGCCCCTTTTCTTGACTGGGCTGTCTGGTGGTGTGAAGACTGACCACCACTGAGGGGTGCCCTCTTCTTTTGCCCATTCCTCCAGTGTGTATACCCACAATCCATCGGAGCTGCTTGACTGTTCACGCTACCTGGCTAAGGTGGGAGATACTCTGCCCCTTTTGGTGAAATGAAAGGCCACCACTTGCCCCGAGTTCTAAGGTTTTGCAGGTCTTGCTATATGCCTTGTCTTTCTGTTTTGCAGGCCGCAGGCATTGCCATCTAACCTACTGACAGCCCAAGTGCCTCTGGAACTTGCCACCAGCTCATCACATACTTCTTAGGAGTTCTGGGCCATTCTATCCATCCTAGCTAAACTTTTTTTATGCATTGTCTCTTCCAATTAGAGCATGAGTTCCTTGATAACAGCGACTCCCTTGTTTGCCCAGTGCTTGGCACAAGAAGGACCAGAATTTTAACATTACCTCGAAGGATGATCCATCCATACTGCATCAATTGACAGAGTACTTTTTTCTCTTTTTTCTGAAGATTTTATTTTTCCCCAGTTACATGTAAAATGATATTTAATATTAGTTTTTAAAACTTTTGAGTTCTAAATTCTCTCTTTTCCTCCCTCTCCACCCCCCCAATTGAGCAGGCAAGCAATTCAATATACGTTACACATGTATAGTTATGCAAAACATTTCCATATTAGTCTTGTTGTGAAAGAAAACATAGACCAAAAAAAAAAGTCAAGAAAAACAAAGAAAATTTTAAAAGTATGCTTCAGTCTGTATTCAGACACCATCAATTCTTTCTCTGGGGATGGATAGCATTTTTCACCATAAATACTTCAGAATTGTCTTAGGTCGTTGCATTGCTGAGAATTCACAGCTGATCATCTTACAATATTGCTGTTACTTTGTACACAGTACATGCCACTTTGCATCAGCTCATGCAAGTCTTTCTAGGTTTTTCTGAGAGCATCCTGCTCATCTTTTCTTATAGCACAAAAGTATTCCATCACAGTCACATAGCAGTTTGTTCAGTCGTTCCCCAATTGTTCAGCCAATCTCTAATCCCCCATTCCCTCAGTTTCAGTTCTTTGCCCCCAGAAAAGAGCTGCTATAAATATTTTTGTACATATAGGTCATTTTATTTTTTTTAAATCTATTTTGGGATACAAACCTAGCAGTGTTATTGTTTGGGCAAAGGATATGCATGGTTTTATAGCCCTCTGGACATAGTTCCAAATTGCTCTACAGAATGGTTGAATCAGTTCACAATTCCACCAACAGTACATTAATGTCTCATTTTTTCCAAATCCCCTCCAATATTTGTCATTTCCTTTTCTGTACTATTGAGGTAGTACCTCAGAATTGTTTTAATTTGCATGAACACTGTCCCTGCAAGAACATGATTATGCTGGACTTTTGAATCTGATCTGTGTCAAAGTGATTTTCTTAAAGTATAAGTCTAACCATATCACCCCTTCTTCTCAATAAACTTCAGTGGCTCCTTATCCCCTCCAGAATGAAATATAAAAACCTCTTTTTGGTGTTCAAAGCCCTTTATTATCTGGCCTTCCCCTATATTTCCAGTGTTCTTATACCCTACACTCTCCTGCATACTCTGTGATCTAGTGACACTGTGATCTGTTTCTTGAACCAGACATTCCATCTCCCTTCACCAGGCGTTTTCCCTTTCTGTTCCCCATCCCTGCGATGCTCTCCTACCTCGTATATGTCTCCTGGCTTTCCTGGGTTCCTTCAAGTCCCAGCTAAACTCCTGCTTTCTATAAGAAGCCTTTTCTGATCCCTCTTAATGTTAGTACCTTCCCTCATTTGATTATTTCCAATATATCCTGTATATGGGGCAGTTAGGTGATGCAGTGGGTAGAGAGCAGGGCCTGGTGTCAGAAAGATTCATCTTCCTGAGTTCAAATCTGACCTCAGATATTTACTAGCTGTGTGACCCTGGGTAAGTCACTTAACCCTGATTGCCTCAGTTTCCCCATCTGAGGAAGTGATCTGGAGAAGGAAATGGCAAACCACTCCAGTATCTTTGCCAAGAAAACCCCAAATGGGGTCATGAAGAGTTGGACACAACTAAAAAATGACTGAACAACAGTTGTTTGTTCATAGTTATTTGTATGTTGTCTCCACAATTATATTGCGAGCTCCTCAGCTGTCTTTTACCTTTTTCTGTATCGCAAACACTTAGCACAGTGCTTGGCATATGATATGTGCTTACTAAATGTTTATTGACTGTTTGACCTACTGGTGGATTCCATGACTACACTTCTGCCCAATGCACTACATATTCATTACTGAGAATCCCACTGCAGCATTACACTTATGAATAGGACAGCTGGCTAATCTGAAGGAAAGTCCTTGCTATATTTCTGTATTCTTGAGGAGCCCCCCAAGTTGCTCCTCTATTACCAAAATTAAGGAGTCAGAGAAGTTGAGGTGTGTAGGTATGAAGGTAGCAGTTGCTATCATAGCCCTAAGGAAAGCATCCTTCTTTCTCTCATGCTTGGACTGCCTGGAGTTCACACACCAAATGAGAAGCAAAGTTTCTTTGCTAATGTTCATAGACTTTAAATGTCCATCCAATGTAAAGTCCCTTATGTTGCTGTTGAAGAATTGGAAGTCCTTGAATGAGGAGGGTTGAGTGAGAGGGAAGTTTATTTAGAATCTAAATAAACTCTCTTAGAGACAGAGTAAAGCAGCTATGGAGACCATCAGACCCCTTTCCTGAATGGCTTTCTCTGTGTTTCAGTGTTCGAGTTTCATAGTGTTGTGTGTCCAGAGGGAGGTCCGTTTGTTGAGATGTATTGCTGAGCCTGCCTGAGGTCTTGGGCCCAGGTAACGATGAACCTGTGTCACAAGGTTAACTACAGCTGCATCTGTAACTTCTCAGCTAGTTCAAGGATTCCTATATAGCTCTACTTCATCCATATTACGGCTATGATAACTTGAGGTAATGAAATCAGTATTCTGAAACCTCCACATAAATATTTAGGCACCGATAGCTGGTGATATTCTAAAGAAATGGTTCTCAAAGTATGGTCCATGGACTCCTGGGGGTCCCTGAGGCCAAATTTGTTTTGGAAAATTAAATTTTTTCATAAAAATATGCTATTTATGTTACCATACAATGAGTTTATTATTGGTATTTTAAAATTAATATTTTTTTAAATTATCAGTTTTAATTTTTAATACTATATATATAAATAGATAAAACCCATGTAAACAAAAGCCCTTTGGGATTTTCAATAATTTTTAAGAGTGTAAAGGGGTCTTGAGATCAAAAGCTATTCTAAAGACATCTACAATCTATAAGCTATTCATTTACCCTAGGAACAATTGATTGTCCCCACTATGTTAAATTATGTATAAAATCACTGTGATGTCTATGTATATATATATATATATAGTTATATACATATATATGTGTGTGTGTGTGTATATATATAGTTATATATATATATGTGTGTGTGTGTGTATATATATAGTTATATATATATATATATAGTTATATGTAGTATGGTTCAGATTTGGAAACCTCATTTAGCCTACTTACAAATGAGCAGATGAAACCCAACCATTTGAATAACCATTTAGGCACTTCAGAATAACTGAAGCTCAAAATATTGAGGAAAAAGGCTTTTATAGTAAAGCTCATGTCAGGTTATATATGAATTAAGCTAAGGAAGATGACATAAACAATAAGTGAATCCAGCATCAAGAGGTGCTTGTAACATTCTATTTAATGCAAATAACTTGGAAAGGTAGAGAAAAGCAACTGAAGCAATTTCCACTTGGGCAGGAGTTAGTTAATTCTGGCTTTGAATGGTATTAAATAGTTCTTTGAATTTGGGCATGATACATCTGACCATTCATAGAAGCAGGCACTTATTTGCACATAGGCAGGGTTTTACATAAAGATTACACGTTGGTCATACTGAGGCATTATCAGGAATTTATGGAATTCATTACTTTTTTTTTTAAGGTAGCTTTTTCAAAAAGTTTCAGTGTCATTTCCACGTACTTCAGAGCAGATAAAACAGTCCAGAGAATTTCTTTAAAAATAATTTTATTTTCACAAATATTAAAGTAATGATTTTTCAATAGCAGTTAAAAGAATTTCTAGTTTTAAAATGTTTTTAAAATTCATCTGTTTACCCCAAGAACAGATATCAGATGCACTTCCTTTCCTTCTTTGTAGAGGTCAGAGAGCATGAGTGTAAAAAACTGCATAAAATGTCTGACGCGGTTGATAGGTTGGTTATATATTTTGTTCAACTGCTCCCTCCTCCCCTGCAAAAGGGGAGGTCTTTTTATATTTGTTATAAAGGGTAGCTTTGTGGGAAATGGAAGGGGGAGAGAGATTAGAAATTGCAGGTGATATAAAAAAGATAATCAATAAAGTTTCAAACATCTTTTTTACATATGACAATATTCTTGAAGGGCTATAATTGCAAAATTAAAATGATCATTTGAAAACTAATAATGATCCATATTGAACCAAAATAAAATTCTGAGTTCTGAGTTGCCGTTTTATAAGTCCCATTTGAACAATTTCACTAACTTATTAAGTTCAGACAGAAATTCTTTGTGAATTGAAAACTACTTTATAAAATTTAGGATTTTTTTCCCACACTATCTGAAAGTTTGTTATAAGCTTCCCTTTGTACTGATGTTCCATAATGATATTCTTATCAAATTCTTTCTTCCTCCTGTATTTTCATACTTTATGATTTTTAAAATAATTTTTGATTACTAAAGCCTTTTAACACTCCAATTACTTAGATACATTTCAATATTCAGAATACTGTTATAGATTACCCTAAGTCAGTAGAATATGGAAAAGTTTGGATTATATAATATATTCCTTTGGTTCTCCCAAGTAATGTAATTAATAAAATAAATAAAATGAGGACCAGAAAAAATCTATTTTCCTATTTCCAATCAATAAAAAGGTCAAAGTTATTTCTGAAGTTTTGTTTTTCTTTCCAGCTCTACTAGTCAATGGGTCTATCAACTAAGATGGCAGTAATTTTCAGACTATTTCCTATAACCCCTACCTTGAGTTTGTGAAACCTTTCTAGGAAGTCCTTGAAAGAAAATATGATGGCTGATATATTTAAGTTGTATCTACTGGATTCAGGTGCCTAGGTGGCACAGTAGATAGAGTGTTAGGCCTGGAATCAGGAAGACTTAAGTTGAAGTGTGACCTCAGACACTTACTAGCTGTCTAGCTAAGTGACTAACTAAAAAAGCCACTTAGCTCAGTTTGCCTCAGCTTCCTCATCTGTAAAATGAGGTAGAGAAAGAAATGGCAAATTAATCCAGTATCTTTGTCAAGAAAACTCCAAAAGGGGTCATGAAGAGTTGGACTTTACTGAACAACTGTTAGATTCCTTACACGAAGCCCCATCCCCATGCTACATCAATAATTGGGTTTTCATAGTGTAAAAGATGACACTAAAAGGTTCTTTTTTCTTACCCCTACCTCTACTCTCGCCCTTATCCCCAAAAGGGTGAAGACCACAAGTCGTTACACAAGATCATTGCAGTTGAAAAGTAAAGGGTTGACTCAATCTAAAAACAAATTGGTTGCTGGTTAATGCAATGCCTTCACGTAGTATGTGCTTAATGATTGTTTATTGACTGACCAAGAGAGATGTATTATTTTTCCTAAGAGAAAGTAAATAGTATAATCTCTTTGTTCCTCCAATTTATTATTACTTTTTAAATTTATATTTGTTTACTTTCAGATATTATTTTTAAAATCCTGAACTTAACAATCACCAAATAAAATGAACATATCTATGTACACAGCAGAACAGAAAAAGAGGATTGTATGTGAAACCAAAGATCTCTATTATGTATGGCTTTTTTCTTTTCTGGTATATAAATTCAACCTGTAGCTTTCAAAGCTGGAATGGGTAGCCCCATAACCTCTTTGCACCTGTTTCATTTTCATGGATTTGGTTTGGACCTATGATTTCTTCCAGCAAGGAAACTCCCTCTTCCAGTGCAGAGTAGCATGTAGTCTCAGAGTTACCTGGTGCACTGAGAGGTTACCTTATTGTCCTAGAGTCACACAGCTAGTATGTGTCAGAAGCAGGACTTAAATTCAGGTCTTCCTGACTCAGAGGCTAGCTTTCTATCCCCTAAAGCAGGCTACCTCTCCATCTGTTTCATATAATTGTAGATGCAGAGCTCAAAGGGACCTTAGAGACCATCTACTCCAGAGATATCAAACTCCCAGTGCATGGGCCTGCAGGCCAGCAAAATTCCCAAGTATGCCTGAACCAGATGTTATGCAGCCCACAGGGATCCATTTCTATTTGAGTTTGACTCCAGTCCCACCTTGTCTCATTTTTACAAGTGAGAAAATTCAAGCAGGTCTCTGGTGATTTTCCCCAAACTTGGGCAGTGACAGAGCTAAGATTTAGATTCAGATTCTCTGATTCCTGTTCAGGGACCCTCTCCATGATACCATCTTGCTTCCCTCAAATAGGGACCTTATTTGCAAAATGAGAAGCCTTTGTATTATTTCTCCCATTGGTATCTCTAAAGGTTCTCACTTACCCTCACTTTTTTCTCTACTGACTCTCAAATCTCTCTAGGTCCTAATGGCCACCACGGCTACCTGTGAGGAGGTTTCTTGATATGTTTCAATGGTAGTACAAAAAACGGCTGCTGCATTAGAAGACAATGGTGATTACAGTGTCCAAAACTGGGGATATTGTTCGTGGGCACTTCCCTGGGACCATGACAACTTTGGGATGTAGTACTTTATGCTTTTAAACAAACAAACAAACAAAATTTTAAAATAGTGCATATTTGTACTAG
The DNA here is from genome assembly GCF_003287225.1 of Phascolarctos cinereus. Lineage (NCBI taxonomy): Eukaryota > Metazoa > Chordata > Mammalia > Diprotodontia > Phascolarctidae > Phascolarctos > Phascolarctos cinereus. The sequence continues at coordinate 203,453,416 of NW_027555847.1, read as the reverse complement.
GTTTCAACCCTAAATATGCACACACCTACACAGAGTTAGCCTATAATTTTGGACAAGGTGTCCCAAAAGTCTTGGTATACTTTTTTCCCCCACTTAATAGCATTTTATTTTTTTCTAATTACATGTAAAGATAGTTTCCAACATTCACTTTTATAAGATTTTGAGTTCTAAATTTTTTCTCCCTCCCTCCTTCCTTCCCACCCCCACCAAGGAGGCCAGCAATCTGATATTAGCCGTATATGTACAACTGGTTTAAACATATTTCCACATTAGTCATGTTGTGAAAGAAGAATCAGAGCGAAAGGGAAAAACTACAAGAAAGAAAGAAAAAGAAAGAAAAAATAGTATGCTTTGATCTGCATTCAGGCTCCATAGTTCTTTCTCTGGATGTGGATAGCATTTTCTATCACGAGTCTTTTGGAATTGTTTTAGATTGCTGTATTACTGAGAAGAGCTAAGTTTATTGAAGTTGATCATTGCACAGTGTTGCTATTACTGTGTACAATGTTCACCTGGTTCTGCTTACTTCACTTAGTATCAGTTCATGTAAGTCTTTCCAGGTTTTTTTGAAATCTTGCCTGTTCATCATTTCTTATAACACAGTAGTATTCCATTACATTCATGTACCACAACTTGTTCAGCCATTCTCCAATTGATGGATATCCCCTCAATTTCCAATTCTTTGTCACCCCAAAAAGACTTGCTATAAATATTTTTCTAATTGTGAGTCATTTCCCCTTTTTTATGATCTTTTTAGGATACAGACCTAGTAGTGGTGTTGTTGGATCAAAGGGTATACACGGTTTTATAGCCCTTTGGGCATAATTCCGAATTGCTCTCCATAATGGTTGAATCAGTTCACACTTAGCACACTTTTAAATCTTTTATTAAGACTTAAAACTGCACAAAGACCTTGAGGATAACCCTATATTTGGCAAGACTGTCTCCTTTGTGTCATGGAAATGTCCGATAAATTAAGGGAGGTGACCCCTTCTTTCATCCCTCATGTTCTATATGAATTTTTTTATATTAGCGTTTATATCATTTAGTCTGCAGGCCTTGCTCCTGGATTTATTATGGAGGCTGGCACTTTTTGTCTTCATAGGGAAGGCTTTGCTCATTAATGGAGCCAAATAGAAAATAGGTAGGAATGTTGCATTTTTCAAAGATACAACTAAACCCTGCTACCAACCATGACCTCTCTAGTTTTTTGCTAGAGGTAAGGCAAAGGACCTGCAGTCATGGGATTTTTTTCCCATAGCTCCTATGGATAAACTAATCATACATAGTAAATCCTTATGGGGTATACACTCCTCCACTGAAGAATGGAATGGTGAAAAGCATCAGTCTGACTGCTTTTCCCCTACTTAGTTCATAAGTGCATTGTAGGTCTTTTCTATAATAATAATATTAATAACAACAACAATAATAATAACTAACATTTATATAGCACTTTCTATGTGCCAGACACTGTGCTAAATGCTTTACAATTACAGTTTTCCCTTCTACATCATGAGGGTTAGAAGTGTGGTGCCCCTGTGATCTGGAAAATCCACGTAAAATTTTTGGACCCTCCCTTTGAACCAGAGAAGTCTGAATTATTATGGTATCAAAAGATAAAATGTGTTGATATTGTATAATACTGCACATATATTTTATGCATTTCTGAATTTCTAAACTTTTTCTGTGCTGTCTGTTGGCCTTCGCATGTCATCTGCATCTTTGCAAAACTCCCCCAAAATTCCCATTTAATTTCTTATACGGATCCACAACATATTGAAACCATGATGGGAAAAGTCTTGATGTGGAGAAGATAGCTGTATTATCTCATTTGAGCCTCACAATAACCCTGGGAGATAGTTGCTGTAGATGAGGAAATCTGAGGGAAATAGAGGTTATGTGACTTGCCCAGAGTCACATAGCTGATAAGTGCCTGAGGAGGGATTTGAACTCAGGTCTTCCTGACTCCAAGCTCAGGGATTTATCCACAGCACCATCTCATTGCCTCTATGAGGCTTGAGTGCCCAAAGAAAATAAGCCATCACAAAGGTATTATAAGAGACATAGTGACATTGGATTTAAGAAGACCTGAGTTCACTTAGCTCTCTGTGCTTTAGTTTCCTCATCTGGAAAATGGTAATAATAATAGCACTTATCTCCCAGAGTTATTGTGAGATTTTACTATCTCTCAAATGAAATAATGCATGTAAAGTATTCTCCAAATATTAAAGTGTTCTATAAATGCTAGTTATTATTATTATTATTATTACATATAAAGCACATTGAAAACCTTACGATAGTCTAAAAATGTTAATTGTTATTAATGTTTAACCACATACTTCCATCTTCTCCCCTAGGCATACATTCTTTTTTAACATAACTATTACAGTATGATATGTATGGCCTCCTTTTACCAACTCTATGGTGAAAATTCTGGCTGATGGAATGGAAAGAACCAAGGAAAATCATATGATCTGATTTTTCTCTCTCTTCTTTTCCTCTTTTTATTGGCCATCCCTTCTTCTCTCCATGGTTTAGAAATTAAGAGGGGGAAAAAGCCAATTTTCAGCAGAATTGATCAAGGTTATAAGGGACTTTTTATTGGTAGTTCAACCAGCCAGTTCCTTGGCCATGTGAACAAACATACTACCTTTAGTGTTAGCTGTACCAGTTTCTAATTTCTATTGTCTACTTTTAGGCATGTTTCCTTTCAGAATGTACCTCTTTGGTGATATTCAGATCATCTGGCTAGGCTGGTGTGCGTTATGTCAAGATATAGTTACAGATACTGCCAATGTCTCATTGCTTTCCAGAAAAGAGGAAAAGGTAGAGGGACAAGGAAAGTATTTTAAATATCCCTTCAGGAACTAGAGATACTTGTGAGTAGATGGAGAGGGAGCAGGGGAAGTAATGCAAATCAGATTTGTGTAACGGCTTACCTTTGAAGTGTGGGCTTAGCCTTGGGATAGTACTGCTTCTGTTACTATGATAATACTTGGCTTGTGCTTTCCGGCCTTGTTCCCCCATTACCCATAGAGAGAAACTGAGCCCCTAAAGTGAGACAGAGAGAATAAAAGGTTGACTAGTGAAACCACCAGTCCTGGAGTCCTGGTCTCAAAGGTCTGGTTGTTTGTTTGTTTGTTTGTTTTGTTTTGTTTTGTTTTGTTTGTTTTTTGCTTTTTGGTGAGGCAATCGGGGTTAAGTGACTTGCCCAGGGTTACACAGCTTTGTTTTTGTTTTTGTATTTTTTTCCCTCCACCACAGTCTAATATAATTTTCCCATTAAGGAAAGGCTATTATCCTTTACAAAACCACTGTAAGGTGCCTTTGGTTGCCATGACTGGAAATGTAGTTTCTAGTATTCTGAAAGCTCCACTTCATTTTCTCTCTCTCTAATAACTTTAGCTGCTTACTCTCCCTGTCTTTGCAATGTCTGTATTCCAGCCTGGAATGCAATGCTTTGTCTCCCGGAGTCCCCAGTTTCCTTAAAGACTAACCCCAATCAGTGCCATCTTCTACATGAAGCCTTTCCTGGTTACCTCAAGCTTATAGTGCTTTCCTCTCCAAAATTTCCTGTAACTATGCCATTATGTTTGGTACAGAAGGTGTCCCAAAAGTCTTAGTTATTAAGGTTTGGTTGTTCATTTATTTCAGTTGTGTCTGACTCTTTGTGACCCCATTTGGGATTTTCTTGGCAAAGATACTGAAATAGTTTGCCATTTCCTTCTCCAGCTCCTTTTGCAAATGAGGAAACTGAGGCAAACAGGGTTAAATGACTTACTTGTAAGACTTGTTAGTAACTCACAAAACTAGTAAGTGTCTGAGGCTGGATTTGAACTCATGAAGATGAGTGTCTGTGCTCTATCCACTGAATCATGTATCTATTAAAGTTTAAAACTACACTAAGACCTTAAGACCACCCTTTATCCTTATCTATGTCTACCTACTGGCTCCTCTGACTCAGACTATAAGTTCTTCAAGGGCAGGGACTGTTTCACTACCGTCCTCTAGTACCCAGCTTAGTGCCTGCTAAATACTAGGTGCTAAGGCAACTTTTTTTCCCTTCCATATTTTCCTTTTATTATGAACTTGACAAACATCATTAAACCACAAATGTTTCCATATACAAAGAGCTGCAAAAGATTGTATTTGAAACCATAAACCCCAATTATGTGTTGTTTATTTTTAAAGTAGATGTTAAATTTAACATGGGAATACCAATATTGCTCTGATTGTCCATGTCCCATCCTAAATTCCTTCTGTTCTCATTTCTGGATTTCTTAAGTGTTTCATTGACTCTTTTTTTTTTAACATCTCTGTCTCTTTCCTACTTTCTTTTCCTCCCAACTCTCCTTCCACAAAATGAAAATTTTCTCTTGTAATAAATTAAGTATAGTCAAGCAAAGCAAATTCCAAGACATTTTTTGAAATAGAATATATAATAGCCTTCAATGCTATTTTGCTTACTGTTTTAAAATTTATTTTCAAGAAATTTGGTTTCTAAAGGTGGGGAAAAGGCAGCATTTCCATTGTTTAATGGCCAAAGATAAGTAACATAAGAAACTTGTTAAGCAGAAAAGTTGCATGATGAAATACTATTTGCATTGCATCAACTCAACTCAGTGCTTATTATCCAAGATTATTTATTTATTGTTCTATTCTTTATTCCCTTTCTTTGTGCAAAAGGGGTAGGTAAAAGCTTAAAGATTAATAGAGCGACTTTTAAATTTTTTCTACTTTTCTAGGCATCTCTGCAAATGGAAAAGATTCTAGATGGTTTTCAGCACATAGTCATATGGTCCCTGTTTACTCTTTTGAGCTATTATCCCCAGTTTATAAGACAAACAGAGGTTAAGTGACTTGTCCAGAGTCACAAAGTATATGAGGTTTGAACTCAGATATTCTTGCCTCTAGGGTCAGGACTCTATCCATTGCACCACCTAAAAGTTAGAAAAAAACAAAAAACACATAAACAGGGCATGGTGAAACAAGCCAGCTGCTGATGAGATTGAGGCTGGTGGATCTCTTGAACTCCCAAGTTCTGAGTTACAGCAGACCCATATCCCATCAGGTGTCTGCATTAACTCTAGCACCAATATTGTGAGCTCTGCGGATTATCAGGATGTCTAAGGAGGCATAAACTAAGCTAGGTCAGAAATGGTACAGTTCAAAACTGATCAGCAATGGGGTCTGCCCTTAAGTGGCCTCCACACTTCCACTCTGTACTTGGGGAAATGGAATACTCAGTTCTCCATCACCCATCCATCCCCAAAACACCACCACCACCACCAACAGCAACAGAAACCAGCATTGCTTCATAAATAATTAACAGGTAGAAGGAAACTTAGAGATCAGGTAATTCAAACCTTTTATTTGAGAAGGAAATTGAAGACTACAGAGTTGGTTTGATGTTCAGGGTCACACAGGACTGCCTTGATACATCATCAGAAAATCTTTATTGAAAGAACTAGCACTGGAACCCAGGACTCTGGTCTCTTAGTACAGGGCTTTTTAATGTAACATGCTCCTTCTGCCTTCAAACCTACATTACATTGGACTGTTCTGACACATTTTGGGGGATAGCCAGTTACCACAATTAATTAGCAGCAAAGCCAGAACTAAGACCTAGATTTCCTGTTTCCTAGTTCATTGCTTTTTTCTTAGTCTACCAGACAGCCTCCTATTTGTCCTAGGCAAATGTAAAAAGAAACTGAGGCAGCATCAGACACTTCCCAAGAGAAATGGACTAGAGCATCTGAGCTTATCCTACCTCAATCTCAGCCAGGGATAAATCCTTATTTTTTACATTTCTAGATTTTTTGATTACCATTTTCTTTGTAGTCAGAACAGGTATGTAAATCGGTTTTTAGTCACGTGAGTACTTCAAAGTTCTCCTTATTTTCCATGGTACTTTCTAATTTTTTGAATCCTAGATTTGGGAATTGTGATCATTAAAGGCAGTGCTGTCTTTTTTTTTCACTTTATATTTAGCCTTCCCATTAATGTTGGTATTTTATGGTAAATGGCATACTGAGATTTATTTTCTGAAATAGATGTATTTTTCAACTATAGTGATACCGCAATGAATAAATCCCCTTGGAATTAAGTTCTTTTATAACAAAGTTGGCCACATTTGAAAAAACAAAAACAAAAAGATTTTCAACTATCCAAAACACTGTTGGTTTGTGTTATAAATATCGTGCAAGCCAAAGCTACCTGTGAGCACAGCTTCTGTGTGTTGTCATCACCCTTAATGACAAACAGGGCCCAGCATTAGACCAAGTTGTATGAAAGTTCTCTGGCTTGCTTTTCTGTGACTTCTCTCTTTTTTCAGTTGTCCTGTGTCTTCTTGGTCCATTTGCCACAGTTTTTCTACCTCACCTTTCCTTTCACCCTCTAGCCAACCAGAGCACACAGGAAAGAAGTTGCTATCCAAACATTTACACTCATTGGTCAAATTGATCAAAATTATGATGTCAGATGAATTTCAATTATTGAGTGGTTTGGGACAGACATTTGCATTTTATGTCCAACTGTGGAACAAAAATTCCCTGATAAAGCAATTTCAGGTAGTATTGGCAAATAGGTGGGAGAAAATGGAAAGGGGGAGGCTTTCTTAAATCATACTACCTGACATACTGGCTGATATTGGAGGCACATCTGATTTAACCTTTTTAGGCTTCTTAAACTAGAGCCCATGAACTTGGGGTTTTCTTTGTTTGTTTGTTTTTAAGTTTGATGAATGCTAGATCACTATTGGTAGATTTGTGAACTGGTGCGGTCATTCTGGAAAACAAATTTGGAACTATGCTCAAAGGGCTATAAAACTGTGCATACCCTCTGACCCAGCAATTTCACTACTATGTCTGTATTCCAAAGAGATCAGAGAAAAAGAGAAAGGACCTATATGTAACAAAAGTATTTATAGCAGCTCTTTTTTGTGGTGGCAAAGAATTAGACATTGAGGTGGTGCCTATTGGTAAATGGCTGAGCAAGTTGTGCTATATGATGTAATGGAATACTATTGTGTTATAAGAAATGATGAGGAGATGGGTTCAGAAAAACCTAAGAAGACTTATATGAACTGATGCAAAGTGAAATGAGCAGAACCAGGAGAACAATGTATACAGTAACAGCAATATTGAAATAGTGATCAACTGTGAAAGACTACTCTGATCAATACAAAAATCCAAGGCAATGCTGAAGGACTCATGATGAAAAATGCTATCCACCTCCAGACAGAGAACTGATGAATTCTTGAGCGTAGACTGAAGCTCTTTTTTATTTTATTTTTCTTACTTTTTTTTTTTTGCAATGTGGCTGATATAGAAAAATGCTTTGCATGACTTCACATGTATGATGGGTGTTATTGCTTGCCTTCTCAATGGGTGTGGAATGGGTGAGAGAGAGGGAGGAAATTTGGAAATGAAAATTTTTTAAAATGAATGTTAGAAGAAAAATTTTTAAATTAAAAGAATATTTTGAGAACTGGCCAGGCACGAAGGCAGATGGCTGTAATGTCTGCTACTAGGGGACACTGAGGCTGGTGGATCATTTGAGCATGGGGGTATTTAGCTGTAATAGGTCTAAATTTGATCAGGTGTCCATACAAAGCCCAGCAGTGATATGGTGAGTTCTACAAAGCAGTGGACTATGAAGTTGCTTAAAGTGGGATGAACCAGCTTAGATTAGAAACCGGGCAGGTCTAAGCTTCTGAGCCAATCAGCAGTGGATCCATTAGTGGCTACTGAATTTACAGCCTGGATAGGATAAGGACAATCAGTCTCAAAAAAAACCCCAAACCCACCTTTTAAAATCTATGTATTTTATTATTTTATGCATTTAAAAACATTCTGAGAAAGGATCCATGGGCTTCACTAGACCCCCAGAGAGGTCCATGACACACAATATAGAAGGATATCCTTTTCCCTGTCATATTTCCCTTAGCAACTTTCTGCTTTCCTAGTGAGGACACAATGAGGTTTTCACCAGATCTATCAAGCTGAAGCTGTTGGGGGCAGAGCAGTCTCATTGTCCTTGTCACCAGCTGCTTCCAGGTCCCAAAGCCTGTAATGTACTAGATACTAGGAAAAGCGCTCTCCCCCTCCTGGTTTGCCCTCCATCTGTTTCTGAGGATAGTTCTGGGTTCCTCCCAAACTGCCCCCCCCAAACTCATACAATTATCCTTGGTTATTGTCAAGACCATCAGCTTCATATTTAAAATTTTCAGTATTTTTGTTAGTATTCAGTGATATGTTTGTACAATCACACATTCCCATTTTTCTGATGTTCTAAAATGCTTTCTATTGCTCATCTATTCTTTCACCTCAGCCATGAAGTTTTTAACAAGAAACCCATGCTTTTCTTTGGAGCACATTCTCTTTGATAATATATTGTATATACTTCTTAATCTGTTTATGGTTGTACCTCTCATTGACTTTCTTCAGAATATTCTGTGGGAAAAAACTCTCCCCACACTTTTTTTTTGACGGTCTAATATGTGCTAGATGATGCATTCCTTTTCTGATGGTAAAACTAATGCACTTGGTGGAGGAAAAAGTATGGGCAGAGTTTCAGGTAGTAATGGATTTTCATTTTGATTTTTTTCCTCTCTAGGAAAGAAGCTGCTGAACCTGTAACATGGAGGATTGCCTTCATACCTCATCAGAAAATCTTTCAAAACTGGTCAGCTGGGCCCATAGCCATGGGACCATTTGTAGCCTCATTCCAAATCTGAAACATTTGCTGTCTGAAGGTTCCCATGGCAACCTGACAGCAATGTGGGGCTGCAGTGCTGGCCATGCTTATCATTGGCCTCTGACCGCCACTTGTAGAGCCGGATCCCAGGAGAGGGTCTGTTTCCAGGACAACAGGAGTTTCAATTCTGATAGTCCCAGTATCATTGGTGTGCCCTCTGAGACACAAACCAGTCCTGTAGAAAGGTACCCTGGGAGGCCAGTGAAAACTAAGCTGGATTGTAACAGAACTAGAGACTCTTGTGATTTTTCTTACTGTAGTGAGCCTTCAGAATTGGATGAAGTTGTGGAAGAATATGAAGATGAAGCAACTCTTTTTGACATGGTTTGTGAGTCTTCTGTGACAGATGAGGACAGTGACTTTGAACACCAGACCCAAAGATCTCAGAACATTGCTCGGAAAAGACCTGGAATTTGTCCATCTTCAGTTCTTTCAAGCACCCAGTCACAGGTCATCGATGAAAGCAGCAGTGATGTCATTGTGAAGAAAATCAAGCAAGAGATTCCTGAAGATTATTACATTGTGGCAAATGCTGAACTAACTGGAGGAGTGGATGGCCCCACACTCTCACTAACACAGATGGCAAAGCCTAAAACCCAGGCTCATGCTGGCCCCTCTTATGTTGGGCCAGCCAAGCCAACTCCCCATTTGGCCCCAACACTCAGCACAGAATTGGACCTACAAAACATCTCTGCCTCTCCACCCATTATTTCAAGACAGACAGTCCAGAAGCCCATCAAGGTATCCCTGGCTTCGCCTAATCGAGGACTTTCTGGTAGCCATGGGGCCAGCCAACAGGTGGCGATTCAGATGCCCGTGAGCACATCCAGTACCAACAAACAGATTAGCATTCCTCTGTCTGCTCTGCAGATCCCAGGACAAGAGGAGCAAGTGGCTTCTGAGGAGCTGCTACCACCTCTACCCAATCAGGTCCCATCCTGTGAGGTAGCCCTGTCACCCCCGCTTAGCACAGAGCCAGAAGTGAGCTCTAGCCAGCAGCAGCCCATGGCCCTTCCCACCATCACAACGGAGGCCACAGCACAAACAGTACCAGGTATGAAATCTCCAAACATCCCATGCACGCAGAACATTCTGTACAGTTTTCTAATGGCATTTTACAGATAAGGCAACATGGGGTAGTGGAGAGAGCACTGAGTTAGGAGATGGAGCATCTTGATTCAAATTCTAACTCTGCGCCTAAATTGCCTGTGTGACCTTGGGCAAATTAGTTAACTTCTCTGAGTCTCAGTTTCCTCATTTTTAAGGGTTAGATTGAAGCAGGGGCTCTTAACTTTCTTTATGTCATGCTCCCCTTAGGTAGTCTGGTGAAACCTATGAACCCATTCTCAGAATAATGCTATGCTGGGGTTTTTTTAACTCATAATTGAAGGAAATGCTAAGTTTCAGTTCGAGTTCAGTAAAAATAAAAATACATGTATGTACATACACATATTTCCCTCCCCCATCCAAGTTCATGGATCCCCTGAAATCTATTCATGAATTCCTTTGGTACCATGGATCCCAAGTTAAGGACCTTTGAACTAGAATATCTCTATGGATTCTTGCAACTCTAAATCCCGTGTATCCTGACAGTCAGTGTTTGTGAAATGCTGTTGTCTACTTGGAATTAGAATTCAGGTCATAATTATTTTCAGATACGTATTATAAATAATTATATGACAATTAGGTGAAAAGTATAAAAGATTCCAATCCAAATGTAGGACATGAAACAGTCAACATACATTAGCACTTTAAACAGGGTCTTAAATCTCAAATCCACCAACTTCCAAGCAGCCCAATACAGACATTTCCAGGGATCTATAAACTTGGTTGGGAAAAAAAATTGCAACTTGATTTCAACATAATTGGTTTCCTTTGCAATCCTGTGCATCTTACTTTGTGCATGAAAATAAAACATTTATACATTAAAATGAAACATTATTTAAAAGCATTCTGATAAGGGGTCTTTAGATTTACACAACTGCCCAAGAGGGTCCATGACAAAACAGGCTAAAAATTCCTAACTTAGAGGAATCACTGAGATGTACTACTTACTGTGTGCCTTGCTTAGCAAGGCTTATGCTATACAGCTACATAGGTGGATCTGACATTAAATTAGGATTTCATATAGAAAGGTTGTTTTTTAATATGTTTTAGTTTTTAATGACAAAGTTCTTTAAGAAAAGGTTCTTAATTACTGTATTTGAAGGCCAGTTGATGCTTGAATGTACTAAGGATAGGCTTAAGAGATGTGTTCCTAGGTAACAATTTTTCCTTGTTCAAAGCAACTTACAACTTCCCTATTTTTATCAAGATTTATAATCCCTGTTATATTTTTTTAAAAGTTCCCCATGGAGGTTATAACATGATTTCTGGAGATTTTACAGATATATCTCAACTTTTTTTCTGGGTTGGTTTTAGGGTGTCACTACTTGGAAGTGGCTGTGGGATTAGTGACTTGGTAACTTGGGATCTTTTTCAATGTTTTATTTTAATGTTCACTGTTTACTAGATGCCAGCTTTTTCCTATCTCCCATTTCATGCCTGCTTTTTTTTTAAACTTACTATCTAAATTCAGTATACATGCTAGAAACTCAAATATCATATGAAACAGTTGGTTATAGACAAAGATGGAAAAACAGCACCAAGGTGCCACGGTCAGAAATGCATGACATTTTTCTCAAGTTTATTTTGGTCCCACTTAATGGTAACAAGTAGGATAAGCTTCCTGGAATAAATGAGTGAATCCAGGCGCCCTGAATTCGGTAGTCAGCCAGAGGTACCCATGCCCTACAGTAGGGATGATTAGTTCTTTGCTGTGCACCTGCTGAGATATTTTTTCTAGTTATAGACCAAACTATGACCTCATTCCTCTAAGAAAACCTTTACCTGATGATTTCTCTACCACAATCATGATGTTTATTATGTGTCCCTTTGAAAGAGAGGGAGCAAGTCTGGATAGCAAGTCAACAAGTCAGTCTTGGAGCCAGGAAGAACTGGGTTCAATTCCTGTCCTCGACACGCAGTCTGTGTGATCTCATAAGTCCCTTCATCTCTCAGTGCTTCAGGCAACTCTCCAGGACTAAACTGCTGACTTGCTTTAGAAAACAGAGTTTCTTCATCCAGGATTTATCTTTACCAATGAAGACACAGATACATCCCAATTTTTAAAATGCTCATATTTTAATTCAGAGTTATAGGTTAATAGTAATTCATTCTTCTTAGCTTTCTAATGTATAGCAAAAGACTTTACACTTAAGAAAATCTGACTTTCTGGCACCTACGAATTGGCTGTTCAGAGAATAACTGCTTTCCTTAAAATGGTTTTGTTCCTTTTTTTTTTTTGAGTACTAAGGTAGGATGAAGGTTCAGAAAACAGTGTAATTTCAGAGACTTAAACTATGTAAAATTGCCTCCACTCCCAGTTAATTGATATTTGCAAGTTGAATTAAGGAATTTGTTTTGTAAAATGGTTTAGTCTGTTCCACAGATAGTTGTTTAAGTGCTGGGCCACTAGACCTAACTTACATTTAAGGGTTTATGATATATTTATACTCACTTAGTGCTGATAAATAAAACAATGTGGAGTCTTACTCAGTACTAAATAATACAAATAGCATTTTAGCAAAGAACGTAAGAACATACTCATGCCCCAAAATTATAAAATAAAAACTTAAATATCTTGCCTTGGTGTATACTACATTTTGATTTCTTGTGTTTTCTTCCACTTCTGTCCTATCCACCTACCCCTAGCCCACCTCCACTGAATGTTTAATAGCGAATAGAGAGAGACATAGCCTTGACTTAAGAAAAGTGTCTGTGACACTTACTGTCTTTGTGACCTGGAGTCTAGTCACTGAACTTCTCGATGACTTAAGGCAACACTCTGAGACTAGGTTGCAAGACAGATGCTGGTTCATTAAATCACATCTAGAAACTCCCCCCATCACCATATCTGTGTGTGTCATCCCTACTCCCCATTTTATTTCTTCTCTGTAACAAAGAAATAAAGTATTTTTTCAGTAACTTTCATTTGAAAGATTTCAGTGGTTTTGGTTCAGTCTCATAAGCAATATAGATCAGCTTTGGATTTGAACATTCAAGGAAAAGAGAAAAAAAGGAGAAAGGTTTGGCATAATATTCTCTTTTGAGTTGCATTTGATATTATGAACCATAATTTTTTTTTTAAAAAAAAGATCCTCTACTGCTGAAATTTCATCTTTCTTTTAGAAGTGCTTTTGAGTTCCTACGTTATCCTTGGTTCATCCAATGTTCTCAGTGGCATTTTGGGGCAGAATTTCCAATTTCCAATTAAACTTGGATCTTTAGATGGTGAAATGGTTTCTGATATTTGTAATAATATTAATTTATAGTATCTAATCTTTATTCTCAACATGAATCCAGAGCATTTGAAATTAGAGTAGGTCCAAATGCATCTGAAATCTGTGTATAGATTTACCTTGAGCAATTAGCATAAGTAAATAATACTGCCTAGGCCATAAGCAAAAAGGAATTCAAGGATGCTCCAAAAGAACCAACCAATAGCTAAATTTGATATGCTTATCATGGGTTTCTGTATAAGCTTGAACGTTTGCCAGATCATTGCAGAAATGGCTGTATGTCATTATGGTAAGTGGTATCTATGTATTTATAAAAATAAATAATTAGATTGAACCAGATAATCTTTTGCAAGGTCCCTTCTAGCTCTTACATTCTGTGATTCTATGGTGATTGCAGAGCCATTCATAAAGAAAGATAAATAACTGGTTTTTGTTATTTTAATACCATTAAAATGATGTATTGCAAGTAGAAATCACCTTAATTTGCCTACAAAAATGTACATGCAAGGTTAAGAATTAACAGTCTCAGTTTGGGGGAAAAGTAGCTTTTCTATTTCCTCCAGGCAATCTCTATCAGCCAAAACCTAAGTAAACAGTAACCAATGATATTATTGAAAGAATTAGTACAAAGCTACCAATGCATAAGATTCTATAAATTCTGTTAAAGTTCTACAAATGTGTCAGTTTTACTTTTAATTTGTATTTTAATTCCAATTTTATTTGTATTTTAGTTTTAATGTGTTTGATAATTTTGTCAGATTCTACAAATATATCAGATGTTTAATTTTAGTTTGAGGCATTTGTTATATGGGATTTGAATTATATACTCTGGATTGGTTGTTAAAATTTTGTGTATGTATGCGTGTGCATGTGTGTGTGTGTGTGTGTGTGTGTGTGTGTGTGTGCACATGAGGGGTAATCTGTATGTATGTATGCGTGCCCCTTTAGCACATTCATATACACAATTCTGACTTATACAAGTCTTACTTTCATTAATCAGTTCCTTTCCCAAGGGTTACATATTGGCAAGCAGTCAATTTTTATAATTGCTTCTGATATTTGTAACTTATAAATTGCTTTTGCATGCATGCACCTGATGGCTGTACTGCCTTACAAAGAAGAAAAGACATACTTTGGATAAGGGATGACAAATTTTTGCATAAAATGTTTCATTATTAGGACAGCATTACAAAAATCAATCATATGTCAGCCCCGAGCTCAAGAAGATATTTTTGGAATAATTAGTAAGTTAACATGTGCTTGTCCCTCATGTGCCTTAAATATTTCCTAGGACTCTTTTTAATATTTAAATGGAATATTTATGGTTTGCTGCATGAGCAGATCAAAGCAGTTGCTTGTATCATTCAAGAGAGTTCACATTGTGACAACATTTTGGGATGATCCCAGTTACTTGCTGATCAGATTATGTTAATTAATCTTTTTTTTTCCCCAAGGAAGAGCCTTCCCCCCACCATCTTCACCCAGTTTTGTAGAAAATTGTATAGGTTAGAAATCAGATTTAGTTTTAGGTCTGAGATTCTGTGATGTCAGTAGCCCACTGGTTGGTCTCCCTGCCACTAGCCTCTCCCTACGTCGTCCACTCAGTTGTCAAACTGATCTGGCTAAAGCACAGGTCTGACCGCGTCACTTGTCTGAGCTCAGTAAACTCCACTGGCTCCCTATCGCCTCCAGGATCAAGATTAAATCCTCCATTTGCCATTCTAAGCCCTAATGACTCCCAGCATTTTCACTAGCTATGTCTTATCCTTGGAATGCCCTTCCTCCTCATCTCCAGACCTCCTCTCTTCTCCTGGCCCAGCTGAAATCTTACCTTTTACAGAAAGCCTTTCCTGATCCTTCTTAATTCTGGTGTCTTCTCTTCAGTTGATTATTTCACATTTATCCTATGTATAGCTTGATCCCCAACTATATATCCACAGCTAGGTGGTTCAATGGCTAGAGCATTGAGCTTGGAATCAGGAAGATTCACCTTTCTGCATTCAAATCCAATCTCAGACACTTACTAGCTGTGTGACTCTGAGCAAGTCACTTATTCCTGTTTGCCTTCGTTCTTTATCTATAAAATGGGCTTGAGAAGGAAATGGCAAGGCACTTCAGTATCTTTGCCAAGAAAACCCCAAATGTGCTGACAGAGTGAGACAAAACTGAACAGCGACAAATAGCTTGATTCTACATAATTATTTGTATAGTATATCCCTCATAAGACTGTGTGCTCCTTGAAAGCAGGAATTGTCTTTTATCTTCTTTATATCCCATCATTTAGTACAGTGCCTGGCACATAGTAGGCACTTAATAACTGTGTATTGATGGACTGACTGACATATTTTTCATTCTACCCAAGAGTAAAGAACCTAAAATCAGGATTTCTTTCTTTCTCTGTAAGTAGGTATTACCTTCTATCTTTCTCCAGTGACATCCAATAAAGGCCTACGTATAAATCTCAAGAGAAGAAACAAAATTTAAAAACAGAGAGACTGCTTTTTTCCCTCCTGTGGTATTACAGTGGAGAGAGAGGCAGAGTGGCATCATAATCAGAGGGATGACTTTGGATTCAGGAAAACCTAGGTTGAAGTCTGATCTCTGAAACATAACTGACTTGAAAACTTGAGCAAATTACTACAGAAACTCTTATAAGTTTCAGGGCTGGTGCTGATCTATATGAATAGAGGTCTTTATTAAAAATTCCCTGTATCAATGAAATAACAAGTCTGATTAAAAACATAAAACAAAACAAAACAAAAATACCCATAATGGAAAGACTCATACAGAAATATATGTGTGTGTGTATATGTATATATATATACATATATATATATGTATATATATATATACATATATATATATATGTATCTCTGTATCTCAAGTAAAATTTGAACTGAATTCAGTATATGTCTTCTTTACCTGATCCCCCTTAATACTTTGAACAGGAATGATAGGTCTCACTTCTATGAGAAGAAAAAAATGATTATGACACTACCCATTTATATTGAAGAAGAGCATCATGGAAAGCAAAGAATACTGATCTTGGAGTCAGAAGACCTAAGTTCAAATCTCACTTCTGACACTCAATAGTTTTATGGCCCCAGGCAAGTCACCTGTTAGAACTCTTTTCTTCACCTGTAAAATGGGAATAATGATAATGCATATAGTTGTTGGCCTCACAGGACTGTTGTGAGAATCAAAAGCACTTTGTAAATCTTTGTAAATTGCTATGTGAATTGTGGAAGCAAGTATCTTAGTTGTCTCCTTTTTTCATTGCTCCTTCTTGACCCATAAAACAGCAAAGAAAGAGTGAAGGAATGAAGGAGTTCATCCACAGTAAGTAATGATTTCTAAACCTCTCATCAGTCACACTACTGAATCATTTGGACATTTTTTTCTGGACTTTTTTTCCATAGAAATGTATTTTTTGACAGTTATCTCATTCTGTTCCATCAGAGAGCCTGGGGCCAATGACAGGCTACATACATCTATCATATAAGGACCAGCCTGACTGACTTTAGGGAGGTACAGAACCACGTTAGCCACAAAGAGATTGTTATATTATTATGATGATCCTTTTCTGAGTTCAAGAAAGAGCTAGTAACGCACCCTTCTGAGAATTAAGTAGAAAAGAACTTTACCTTATCATGTTGGTTATTTCCTAATGCTCAGGGCACTTTTATAAGTATTAATCAATATTACTGTATATGACTATAGCTAGTCAACAGATGCTCCAGTGAGAGTAGAAGGGAAAGGAAAAAGCAGGAAGTTAGCCTTTGCTTTTTTTATTTAGCTCCAAAATTGAATCTAAAGCTAAATCAAGATTATTTAGGATAATGAAAAGTTTAGCTTGGAATGCCCAAACCCATAAACAGAGTAATCAAATTAAATACTGATTGATGGAATTTGTTAAAAATTTCTATTTGAATACATATTTGTTCCTTTAAAATATGTACACATCATCTCTGTGCTACAGAGATGGATTTATCATAGATGTAGAGATGGAAGAGGCCTCAGAGGCCATCTAGCCCAACCCCTTCATTTTACAGGAAACTGAGACCCAAGGAGGAAAAGTGATTTGCCCAATGTTATGCAAGTAGTAAGCACCAGAAGTGGGATCTGAGCCCAGGTCCTCTGACTTTTCACAGGCTTCAGTGATGGAGTAGGTATTTAATAAATGCTAGTTGAATGACTTCACTGATAATCAAATACTGGTGCCTATTGCCTCCTCCCCATCACCTGGTAAATTGATCTTCAGGAATTGCCATAATGCAAAAATGAAATCTCTTTGTAGCTAATGTGGTTCTGCCCCTCACTGAAGTTAGGCTGATCCTAATATGACAGGTGTATGTAGTCTGTCATTGGGCCCAGGCTCTTCCATAGAAAAGAACAAGATAAATATCATAAAAAGAAATTTCTATGAAAAAAAAGGCCAGAAAAAAATCCAAATGATTCAGCAGCGTGACTGATGAGAGGTTCAGAAATCATTACCCACTGTGGATGAACTCTCTCATTTTCACCTTTTCCCTGTTTGCTGATTCATGGGTCAAGAAGGAGCTGTGGACAAAAGAATAGGTTGGACTGAACAAGATATTTGCTTCCACAATTCATGAATGTCGTTTCTCTCCAGAAAATGACTTACCTGCTTTGTTAAAATAATGAGTCTTAATTATTGACACATGCTTTTTTCCCTTCTTTTCTGTGAGAATCACCTGTCCACAATCCAAGGTCTACAGCTTGCTTCAGTATAGTTTATGAAATGGAGGCTAGAATACTATAATTCAGAGTATTTGAAAGAAATGTAGCAAAAAAGGCCACCGTAGTAAAAAGGAGACCAATATATTAGTGACTCCTCTACAGCTTAGCTACTTGTGTGAGTTTGGGCAGTTCATGTAATCTTTTTTATTTTTATCTCAACCTCTTTTGTCCAAAGTGGAGATGACAATATCTTGCTTTCCTAAAGAAATGAAGCCAAACTAAATGATACCTTTAAGGGTCTTTTCAGATCTAAGACTACAACTTTGTGAATTTGTATGATTCTTATATGTAGGAAAAATCAGTAGTTGGAGTTTTAAGGAATACTATAATCTTGTTGGGAGTGAGCATAAGGATGGAACATCTTATCTCATTGGTACAGGAAATTCCAAGATGAGGAAATTCCTTCTGCCAATGCAATGCATGTTGACACCTTCGTTGAAAGCTACAATCTTAGAGTGTTACCTAGAACAGAGCTGTTAAACACACAATAGTGGCCGAAACCAAATTCAAATGTAATTGGGAAACAAATATGTAAAAAAATGAATTAATAAAAAAGAACCATAAATATGTGATTTTCTAAGTCAATATAGGGCTTATTTGTTGTTGGTTTTGAGTTGTTTTAATTGTGTCCAACTCTCTGTGACTACATTTTCTTGGCAAAGATATATTTCCTTCTCCATCTCATATTATAGAAGAAGAACCGAGGTATACAGTTAAGTGACTTGCCCAGGGTCACATAGGGAATAAGTGTCTGAGATGGGATTTGAACTCAAGTCCTCCTGACTCCAGGCCCCAGTACTCCATCCCCTGCACCACCTAGCTGCCCCTATGTGGCCTATAGGGATGCTTATGTGTGTTTTAGTGGCTCATTTCTATTATTATTTTTTTTTGTGAGGCAGTTGGGAATAAGTGACTTGCCCAGGGTCACACGGTTAGTAAGTGTCAAGTGTCTGGTCTGAGACCACATTTGAACTCAGGTCCTCCAGACTCCAGGACCAGTGCTCTATCCACTGTGCCACCTAGCTGCCCCTAGCGGCTCATTTCTGTTTGAGTTTGACACCACTGTCTGTTCTAGAGTTGTATATGGCTGTGAGGGGACAAATGAACAAATAAACAAACCACTCTATCAGATGTATCTCTCATATTTTGAAGTAAATGAGTTTGGAAGCCACTGGTAATTTATTCAATATCATAATGTATTTGCAGTTTGCTCCATAGCTGAGCTAAAACTAACATGAGCCTAGTTATATATGAATTGAATTTTTAAAAATTATAATATTAATAAATTTCTGCAAGCCTTTCTTTCAGAATAATATCATAATTGTTGACCCGATTTTTGGAAATCATGTTAGTAAATCAAAGTAATCATTACTTACAGTACTTGGGCAGAGAAGCAAGTATAAATTGAATTTTCCCAGCTTTTCCTGTAGCATTAGCACAATTCACTTTAGCAATTCTTAGCCTTTAGAGTTCAAATGGAAATCTTTGCAGTTGGCTGAGTATCCTTTCTTTAGAGTGCTATCTGCAAATGCCAGTATTATCTCATTTTGATTTGTTACAAGTCCTTAGAGGTGGTCTTTTTTTTTTTGTATTCTCTTATATCTTTTTATTATTATTTATTTATTTTAATTTTAAATATTTAAATTCAAAATTTTAATTTTAAATATTTAAACATTTTAAAATTTGTTTGAGTTCCAAATTCTCTCCATCCTTCTAAGCCCCTCCCCAAACAACACGCTATCGATTATACGTGTGAAATCATGCAAAATATATTTCCATACTAGCCATGTTGCAAAAAAGAAAAAGAAAGTGAAAAAAATTATATTTCAATCTGTATTCGAAGTTTATCAGATTTCTTTGGAAACAGATAGCATTTTTCATCCTGAGTCCTTTAGAATTGTCTTGGATCATGACATTGATCTGAGTAGCTAAGTCTTTCACAGTTGATGTCTTTGTAATGGTAAATTGAGCCATCTTTTTGTCTGAACTCTTATCTATCCGTTAGCCATTGAGAGCATAGCCCCAGACAAACTGAGACCTGTGAAAGACCTTAATTTAGAAAGGCCACAGTCACTCATGGCATCTTGGGCCATTGACAATTGTGTTGACCTTTGTCTTGCCACTGAACTTCAATGACCTTAGAGAAGAGGGTGTGACTGACAGCTTTACACAGCTCTGCCTCACTTATATCCAATTCATGTGCAGGTCAAGACATCACTCTTGTGTTGTTATTGGTCCTCTTCAAAAAAGAATGAACAACAATAGTATTGTTATTGTGTACGGTGATCTCCTGGTTCTACTCATTTTACTCTGCTGTAAAGTCTTTTAAATTTAGGCTTACGAAATGCAGTCAGTCAAAAAGTATTGTTTACCACTTACTATTTGGCCAGGTATTGTGCTAAGCACTGAAATACAAATATAAAGAAAAAAAAAGTTAGTCCCTGCCCTTGGGTTTACATTGTAATTGGAAGACAGCATTTCAAAAGGAAGCTGAAAGGAGGGAATGGAAAAAGGAAGAGGTGCCCAGCTCTGGGGTTTGATGGAGAAGATGGGAGGTGGACAGCCTGGTGAGAAATGGAGAGAGGACTGGCTCTCTTTGAATGAAGGTTCTAAGAGGAGTCATCCAATCAGAGGGAGGTGCCCCCTACTTCTAAGGTCTGTAAATACCAGAGACAGAGTGATCTTCCTGGAAGAAGAGGTTTCTTGGAACATAGTAGAGTGCATCCTGGTGGGAAATGCCATGTAAATATGCACTAATCCAGCAAGTACACCAACTTGACCCTACTAACAGGATTAGTCAACCTCAAAATCTAATATTTATAACATGCGTGAGCTAGACATTTTCATGAACATGAGCATTTGGGAGAAAAAAATCCATAATTAAATTGGCATGAATACTTCATCATTGCAGACTGCAACACTTCCACGCTTTAATACATGGTCTTCAAGAGCTGCTGTTGCCAAAAATAATTCATTATCTGGTGGCCAACTTTCTGTTGAGGAGCTTTCCTGCACTGAACAAGGCAGATCCTAGAATTGCAGCCATAAAGTCCTTTTCAGGCCCATTGTAAAAGCCTTTCCAGGTTGGCAAGACCTTATAGACAGAATGGGGAGAACAACATTCACTATACCTGCAATAGTGCCAAGAATAACACTAAAAATAGCAGAACTTAAATTAACACAGTGATCAATACTGACTCCAGAAGACTAATGATAGAACATAGCTTCTTCTTCTTGGAAGAGAAGTAGTGAAATACAGGTGTTGAATGTGAATGTCAGATATGGACAGGCTATTTTTGGTGAACATTACTTCTGTAAGGAACAAAAAAGTCTTACAAGGAACTCCATGTGGCCGAGAGTGAAACAGGAACAGTCTTTCTTGTGACTTTGCCTTTGCAAAGGCTGGTGACCTAAGCCTAGGCACACCCTTAAGGCATGAAAGTAGCCTTTTCTTCCCTCCTTCTCTGATTCCCCATTGGCTGGGTACTAGAGGTTGCAGCCTATCTGAAGCGCCTAATCTCGTTTTGAGATCCCCTCCCACTCCCCACAATTCGGAGACCCAGGCCCCTATTTACTTCTGCCCGTATTTGGGTATGCGCACGCCCCTTCTGCTTGGGGTGCGGATGTGTTAATCTATACCAAACCTCAGAAATGGTTTTCACTGGTTAGTCCATTCATCCACTGACTCTTCTTTATGACTGCCTTTGTTTAACTTCCTCCTAACTCTTAGATCGCATTCTGTAGGTTCCCCATAACTTTTGTGGAAATAAAAAACTGGCTATTTCTCATACCTCTGTTATAAAAGAAGGGTTCTGTTGGGACATCTGATATTGAGAAATGATGTTATTTTAAAAATTAAAACTTTAAAAAAAAAAAACTGCTAAAACTTATGCTGGATTGGCATGAAAGCAAATGATTGTTTCCATGCCTTTATGAAGCAGCAGAGGAAGATTTTACTGGAGGCTTTCACACACACGCACGCACACACACACACACACACACACACACACACCCCCAAACAAAAAAAAGTGATGAAAACCTTTGGAAAATATGTGTCACTAGTTCAGATCTTAGAAGTGAATAGCTAGTCTCTTTTTTTGAGACTGTTTTCTTATGGCCTGAAATAATGAATTACCCATGGAAAAACTGGCATGGTTCATCGCACATGATGAGGCTATCATTTATCTACAATCCCAGAACTGTTAAAGTTTAGGGGTGCTGGGATCCTGACATAGTGACACAAGTCCTGACTCGAATGAATTCTACTCAAGCCTTTTTTCAGCCAAAGACAAGATTTATTAAAACACTAGTAGGGGAGGAGGGGAGATTTTAAGAAGCCATGCTATTGGCCAGACTCTTAAGGAATCTGAGCATTTGTGACACTCATATTGACAAGCGGGCCAAACTGAATCTGAACAGAGCTTAGATGGATCTTGTGTATAGAAGACTGTGGGAACAGGAGTCTAGAAGGAATTAAGGAGGGGGGGCAATAAGGTAATAATGAAGGGCTGTGTTAGGTTAGAGGTAACAGAGAATTGGGAGATTGGGGGTAGGCCACAATGAAAGGCCAGCTGAGAAGATTACTGGGATGGGTCAGTGAATACCAGAGACTTGGTCATGTGGGAAAATCCAGGGCCTTTCCTTTTTGGGGTCCCAATCCCAAAAACATGATCTTTTCCTTTTATGAGATCAGATCCAAACCGTATCAGAACTGCTGCTGCTGGCCAGTGTACTTTCCAGGGATTCTGACTTCCCTCCCCTGGGACAGCTGTGGTCCTAATTAGTCAACCAACAAGCATTTATTAAGCACCTACTATGTGTCAGTCATTGTGCTAAACTCATCAAGGAAATGATAATTCTATTCTTTTTATCCATATTTTTCAGGACTTAAATGATCAGTGTAGCATTGGGGGACAAATATTGGTTCTGAAGCCTAAGGAGCTTGGTTCAAATCTCCACCTCTGACATTTAATATCTTTGTAACCTTGGGCAAATCACTGTCCCTTCCAGGGCTCAGTTTCCTCTTCTGTAAAGTGAGGGTACTGGATTAGATAGCCTCTGAGGTCCTTTCCAGCTCTAATTCTATACTGTTATCAAACTACTGGGGACTCAGCTGGTTTGTTCCCAGTGCATACTTTCAGTTTACATTTAAGCCTCTCATCTACCAGCAAAGTAATCAACTGTGCCTGTATTTTTTGGGTCTGTGAGTGCATTAAAACCATGCTTATTAAGCTGGAAAAGGAACAAGTTATGCCTTCATCATATGGAAAGGTTATCATTGATTTTTTTTAATTATCCTTTAAATTGTAAATACTCATTAAGTTGAGAACAAAGATACGATCTCATAATGTGCTGATCCTTGCTGTACATCTGGCTCACGGACTTGTTTCTCATACATCTTGAATGTTTTATAAATACTGAACATGGACTTCAGTATTGCAGTAAAACACTAGATTAGGGGTTTTTAACCTTTTTTGTGCCATAGACCCCTTTGGCAGTCTGGTGATTCCTATGGACCCTTTCCCAGAATGTTTTTAATTGCATTGAATAAAATGCACTTGAGATTATGTTTGTCTTTCATTCTTGAAGAGAACCATGACATCAGGGAGATGATGACATGACTTGCAATTTACTTTTATTTGAGTGAGGGAGGACTGTGCAATGTCACCAGCCTCACTTTCTCCTCCAGAGCCATCTGGGTCCAGTGGCCAGAAAGCAGTCAGGAAGACTGCAGATAACCCAGGATGCAAAAGGAGATCCTGGTCCTTTTAAGGTAAGGTCTTTTCAGGTTTTCACTTTGAGTCAGGTATTCAGTGAATAGGTCTCTTTAAGAAGTGATTCAAGGGATAACCCCTATGATAATAATAATAATAATAAAAGATCAAATTGGTAGGGGAAGACCCTCAGGGTTGCTGGCCAAAAGAGGTAGGATTACAAAGGAAACCAATAATATTGAAATACACTTATTTATTTATCTCTCCCTCTGTTTCTCTCAACTTTAGATAGATAAGTCTGTATACATAGACAACATATATAGAGATAGAAACATATATTGAACTATATTATATAAAAGGGAGCCAGCTGGCCAGTTGCAATTGAGCAACTCAGCTCATCCTCTCCCCTCCTGTCCTCTCCTCTCTTTTCTCTTCCACTCCCTTCCTTTCTTTTCCCTTCCCCTCTTTTCTCTTCCCCTCCCTTCCCCTCCCCTCCCTCCTCTCCTGTCCCCTTATCTGAGGGTATTCTGACCAAGAAAGGTAAATTTGGATGGCCAAAAGCTACCTAATTCACTTGGGGTTTACTGGCTAGATTTCTTTCTCAAAGACCAAGCTTTAAATCCTTAAATCGCTCCGGATCTCATGGATTGGTCCCTGCCCAAGCACCACTTAGTGGTTATTTTTGGGGCCCTCCAGGCTCAGAGTAAATGTAAATGGTAACTCTTTTTCTTTTGACCCCAACCTCGAGGGTCTTTCCCTCCCAGTTTGATTTTTTTATTATTATTATTAAAGGGACCATCCCTTGACTCACTTCTTAAAGAGGCCTATTCAATGAATGGGCATTGCCTCTCTCAAAGTGAGAACCTGAAAAGATCTTAGATTAAAAGGGCAGGGTCTCCTATTGCATCTTGGGCCATCTCCAGTCTTCCTGACTGCTATCTGGCCACTGGCTTTGGAAAAGAAAGTGAGGCGGGTGATTTTGCACAGCCCTCACTCACCTGAAATTGCAAGTCATGTCATCATCTCCCTGATGTCATAGTCCTCTTCAAGAACGAAGGACAAACCACAACAAAAGTGTATGTATGGTTATAAATATACATTTATATTATATACACAATACATACATGCAAGGTTTCCCAAAGTATGTATATATATATATATATATATATATATGTTTATATGTGTATATATACATGACATTCTAAAAGTCATATATACAGGCAGTGTGTGTGTGTGTGTGTGTGTGTGTGTGTGTGTGTTTCCCAAAAGTCTCAGTGCAGTTTAAAGTTATTACAGCTGAAAGTACTTGGATCCCAGATTTAAGATCCTTTACACAAGAGCTTTGTTTCATAGAGCAGAAATACTTAAATTTTCAGAGTAGTTTGTTATTATGATAACTTGATAGAAGGTTTATTATGAAGGGAGTTATTTCTCTATTTGGGGGGCGGTGCAACTAGCTGCTACAAGAGATAGAATGGTGGGCCTGGAATCAGGAAGACTCGTCTTTGTGAGTTCAAATCTGGCCTCAGACACTTACTAGTTGTGTAATTCTGGGTAAATCCTGTTTGCCTCAGTCTCCTTATCTGTAAAATGAGCTGAAGAAAGAAACAGCAAACTACTTCAGTATCTTTGCCAAGAAAACCCCAAATAGGGTCACGAAGCAGTGGAAATGTCTGAACAACAGCAGCATTTCTCTATTTTCCTAATTAAAAAAATGTTTTATGTATAAAAGTCTACAGGAATTTTCAGGAGAACATAGTCCAATAGTTTTGTTTTTCTTTAGATGACTCAAGGTCACACCAAGTAGAGGAAAGAGTATTGGATTAATAAGTCCCTGAGAAGTTGAATGTTCATGAGCAAGTCAGGTTACCTCTTTGGTGCTGAATATTCTCATCTGTAAAATGAGTTAGATTGGAGGATTTCAATAGTTCCATTCCAGCTCTAAAATCCTGTGAAATCTTAAGTCATTTTATTGGATGCCCCAGATTATCATCTTTGATGTTTAAGTCGTCACATTTGGGCTGTGTTTTAGGTCTTCCTAATAACGGTGGAATCTCTTCCTCTTTACTTTTAACCTAGATAGCTCCGCATAGTTCCTAATTCATTGATAGTTAACTATCCCACTTGTAGGCTGTATCTATCTATAAGTATTTGGGAAGACTTGAAAAACTTGCTAGCCTAACCCTGATGGGCATGTTTCATCACCATTATCAGCATGGTCAAATCAGTATGATTATTTGAAGTGACTAAACATTTTGGGAGGAACAAGACAAGTATTTTTTTTATTATTTTTGTAAGCTAGTGGGTGGCTATAGGAGGCTAAGACTATGTATTTCTATCCAAAGGATATTGGATTGGCCATTTTGACTTGTTAATAGTCAATCAGTCAGTCTGGTTAATTTTTTTTTGAAGCATATAACCTGTTATTTAATGGAATTGATCAAATGACTGGATAATTTGGCATCAAATAGACAATTCATTTCTTATGAGAAATGGAGTGGGAATACAGAAAAAAAGAAAAAATTTTTTAGAATTTTCCAGATTAAAGAAACAAAAATGAATAAAGATTTCCAGAATTTGCTCTTAAGTACTAAAAATCTCAATTTTTTGAATACAAGTTTCAGGAAAATTATTTTCCCCCTCATTTTTTGACAAAGAAAACATTGTTTCCTTCTCTGAAAATGTGTCCATATGTCTGTTGAGTATGTCTGTTTATGTTTGTAGGAGATTGCCACTAAAACCATTTTTACCATGACATATTTTGAAAACTACACAAATAAATGAGTCAGGAGTAGGAAATTCAATTAATTAGAAGAGCCTATTTCTTTCTTGAGATGTTATTATAATTATTTTTTAAGAAATCTATTAAAGAGTTAGCTATGTATATGTACTTTTTATCAAATGGTGTCAAGAAAACATTATTTCCAGAATTGTATTCAGTACTAGCTGTTTTTAAAATTCCTGTGTTCACTAAAATTTTATTGGAAAAAAAAATTACTTGATGAAGCAATACAGAATTGACATGGAACCACAAATCTCAGTATTGATATTGGTAGAGAAAGTCATGTGTATCTTGAATTTCAGTTTAATTGACCATGTTTTTTAAAGACTGCTAGATGCCTACCCTCGTGCTAGGTTCTGTTGAAAGAAGAGGGCATGGCACTGTAAATTCCTTCAGGGAGCTTTGCAGTTTTATTAACTATATATCCACGAAGCAATCTGTGAGCAGAACAAGACATTCAAAACTGATGTTCCACACCTAGTGTATTGTGTTCAGTTTGGGGGCCCCACATTTTAGAAAGGACATTGATAAGATAGTCAGTGTGCTGAGGAAGACAATCTGAAGAGTAGTAGGAATAGTGTTCTTGTCATATGAATATCCATTGGAGAAACTCAGGGGATATTTAACTTGGAAAAGAGAACACATACATATGAATGCTGTGTTCAAATTTTTCCAGGGCTGTCATAGAAGAGGGTTTAGACTTACTCTGCTTGGTTGGCCCCAAAGAACCATACTAGGAACAATAGGTAGAAGTTGCAAAGACATAAATTTAGGTACCATATGGGGGAAAAAAACTTCCTCATATTGGAGCTCTCCAAAATTGGAAGGAACTGCCTCTGGAGGCAGAGTAGACTTCCTCTCATCGGACATCTTTAAGGAAAGTCAAGATGACCAGTTGTCAGGTGCTTTGTAGATGAGATTCTTGTTTACATATTTATGAGTTTGACTAAATCAGGACTTTTAAACTTTTTTGTGTCCTGGGCACCTTGAGTAGTCTGGTGATACCTATGAACATTCTCAGAAGAATGTTTTAAGTCCATAAAATAAAATGCATAAATTTTCAAAAGAAACCAATTATACTGAAATATAGTTATCAAAATAACTTGTTAAAAAGACAAGTTCATGGCCCACAGATTAAGAACCCCTGGAACAGAGGGCTTCTAAAGAGTATGATTCTTTGTTCCATTATATGATTAAGTGTTTGAATGTACCATACAAACAGTAAATGTTATGGCTGATCAGGAAGTGTGAAGATAAAAGAACTAATTAACTGAAGAATGAATTAAATTAAGTGATGAATATAGAGCATACTCAAACTGTAGTTTGGAGTATTGTTCTGTAGCTAAGGGAAAGCATGACAGATGCATGTACTTCACATGAATTATCACCATAAATATTAACAAAGCAAATCATTGAAGTACCCTTAAAATTCTAGGATATACCAACTTTGCAGCATGGGTCTCAGTAATTGGTTTAGTGGGTATAAGTATGTCTTCTATAAATATTCAGACCCAGAATTTGATTTTGTGGAGTTTTTTTAGTCTCCAGAGTTTTCCTTAGGATTTATGTCAAAGCTCACTGGCTTTTAACACTTTCCTCTATATGGTATCTTTTCTTTTTTTTTATCTTTCTTAATTACTGAAACTTAAATACAAAAGAAAAAAGAAAAACATTATAAACTTAAATATTGAAATTTAAATACAAAATAAGAAAAAAACATGTCATGTACACAACAGAACGTAAGAGAGGATTAAAAATATATAGCAATAAATTCCCATTTCAAGAAAGCCTATATAATAAATACCACATGTTATATTTCAAACTGTGTATCTTTTCTTTGCTTCCCTATTTGTTTTCTTTTGTTCTCTGCAGTGTACTTTTTACTTGGTTCTTTTTCCTCCCTTTCTCCCCTCCCCCCTGTCTACAATTAAGTGCAGATATATTTATGTATAGATGCAGATATCTGTGTCTATATACAAATATATAAACATATATGTCCATACACATACATACTACAGTATCTTTTCTAAAAGATGATTCTGAAATGCAGCCATTTGTTTTCTGCTATTACAATAGAGAAATGCCCTTCTTGTATTTAAAAGTACTGTCTATTTTCCTAGCTTGCCCATATTTATTGCTGGATAACAGGGTGTCAGTCTCTGTAGAAAAGTAGTCTGACTTGTTCTTATAACTACTTCTCTAAGATAGGGTTTGATCTTATCCTGTGACCTACTTAGAGACATTAGCATTTGCACACTGGTTATTACTTCCTAGATAGATAATAATGAATATTAACAAGCCTAGCTTAGAGAGGGTAATTTATTAGTGTTTGCTGCATCTCTATTTCTTTGTGTCTTATGATGTGTTCATTTTTATGCCTCCTCTGTCACACATCCTTTCCAGACCAGCCCTGATTAATAATTGCTTTGTTTTGTGGCCTTACCTTCCTAGTGTGCATTTAAAAATAAAAGGCTACCTGCATTTATTGACCCCTGTTGATTAACATATAATCTTGTGGGTTTACTTGAAGCTCCTAAACAAAATTTTGTAGTAACAATGAATTTCACCTTGGAATTTTTCAGGCAATAATTCCATCTGCAATCCCATGAGCTATTCTTAGGCATCATGGTATTTATATTGAAAGATAATCTGGGCTTGTAATTAGAAGGCTAGATTTTGGTCCTCAATATACCACAGAAATCTTAAACAAGTCATTCTCTCTTCTCTACCCCTCCTCAACCCCTGGTTGTGGAACCTCAGTTTCCTCATCTGTAAAAGAAAGAGATTGGACTACATAATTTCTAAGGTCCTGTCTGGCTCTATACTTCCTTTACTCTATGATTCTCAGTCATAGATGTTCAGCAAAGCCAAAACAAAACAAAACCCAGTATCAAAATACTTGTTTCTTACTTTGGCATGTTGATAGATTGTATTTCTTATGATCTCTTTGATCTCTTACCAAGCTGTAGTTATGACTTAGGATCATAAGATCATAGGTATCGATTTAAGGGACCTCAGGGACCATCTAGGCCAGCCTCCTCATTTACCAGAGGAAGAAATTTATGCCCCTAAAGTGAAGTGACTTGTATCTAAGATATATCTAAGGTCATAAGGAGTAAACTGGTGGAACTGTCACAAAGCATAGCCATACCATACATATTTTTGGAGTGCAGGGAAGAAGAGGAATCACATATTATATCCCAATAGGAAATAGTAGGGGATCTTAACCCAATCTAATTTAGTTATTTCAAGTCTTTCTAATTAGGTGGAATTCATATATGAGGCTATTATTGATACCAAACAAGTTTATGGGTTGTTTAGATTTTTTAAAATTTGATGTATTAGCCAGATGGACTAATATAAAACAGTTAACTTTAAAACTTTCTGTGGGAAAAAATTCCCGTAAAATTGAATTTTAGTAGCTGCAAATGTTGTCAGAAATAAAATAACTTATGGATTGAAGAGATCTGTGTGCTCTGCTTAAATGTGCTTCTAATAGGTCATTTTAATGTTGGTTCCATTCTCCTTCCTCCTCCATAGTTACCTCACTTTCTATAAGCATTTTAAATAGTCTATGAGTTCTTGGAAATACCTTTGAAGCCAAACTGGTCTTGTGACTATTACCTAACTATTTGGGGGGGGGGGGGGAGAATCAGGCTTTAAGTGCCTACTATGTTCCAGGAAGCAATAGCTAGGTAAATAATTGAAACACACATAATACATTAGAATTAACCCTGTTCACCTCAGTTCACTCCTCTGTAAAATGAGCTGGAGAAGGAAATGGCAAATCACTCCAGTATCTTTGCCAAGAAAACTCTAAATGGGGTCACAAAGTGTCAAACATGACTGGAAAATGACTGAACGCAGGTGCTAGGGATACAGATGCAAGTAAAAAGAAAGACAATCCTTGTCCCAAGAAACTTACATTCTAATGGGAAAGAAAAAAAAAACACATAGAAGTGAGCTGAGAAGGGGGAGGGGAAGTAAGAGATAGAAATGCCTGACACGGGAGAATGGTACCAAAAGCTCTGTGGAGAGTCAGAAGTGCACCTGGAGTAGAGTGAAGTTCAAGGTCGTGGAGGTAGGATAGTTTTGAGTTATTGTGAGGTCTAAGATTCTGGTGCATGGCTAAAATGAAATGAAGTTATAGGTCATAGGAGTTGAGGAGATTGATAATGTAGAAGCCTAGTGTGCACTATACATATATATGAATATATATATTAAACATATGTCATTGAATATGTCAACATATATATGGAAGACTCTGTGTGTGGGGGCAGGAGTTGGGTTTGAAAGCTAGAATGTGAACAAGTACTAAATTACTTGAAAAAAGAAGGAGACACAGGTCTAGAATCAAGACTCTAGATTGAATGATATAGCTAGAGTAAACATCAAAAGAGAAGAGATTGCTGAGGTGCAGTAGCAGAGGGATAATTTTAAAATTAGGTAAAAAGGAGTAGGCCAACTGGCACACCAGTGGGCATGCAAAAAGTAGCCCTTGGTTCTAGAGAGGATGGTCTAGAATGCAGCATTTTCCAGAGGAACTTATCAATGACTTGCTGAAGATGGAAAGAATGTGACATTGTTTTTTTTTTGCAATGAGTGTGCCCAGGTATGACCCAGAAGAGTAATCAATGCCATCTCCTGAAATTCCCAGGATAAGGTAAACTTTTGTAAAAATTCTAAGTTCACATTTTCCTGGGTACTTGCTGACCTTTTAATGCCATGTGAAGAATGAAATGTCTAGTTTGGACACTTCAGCTAACCCCTTGAGCTTGGCTTTTGGAAAGGGGTTTCACATATTTTGCAGAGGGTGGTGATCTGAAGAGACAGAAAAATAGAGATAGGGGCTATTCACAAATACAGAATAGGTTACCTGGAGCGAGACCTGTGTGTTTGTAAGTTTCTTCCATGGAACCATGCAGCCCTCCCAAGGACCATGCAGACCTGCCCAAGGCTAAACGCAGAGATAACATGTAGGAAGAGACTAGGCAAAGCAAAAGAGTTCCTGACTAAGCCTCCCAGAGCAATTGGAGATGTGTCTGGGATGGTGAAAATGGGCCTAGACCAAACCAAAAAGCAATGGAGCTCTGATTTATGACATGCGGGTGCAACTCAAAACATGCCCTTCACGTTTAACTGTAAGTCATGTGGATTATGCAGCTCTAGCAAAAGAGGACTGATGCTCTTAATAATCCCAAAATCCTTCTCTTTGTGGGTAGGAATTTATAGGTCACTGGGAAGAGTGGTGTTTCACCATAGGGTGGATTGTTTGAGTCTTGCACCCTGAATACTATCCTTTTGAGTGCCGGAGAGTGTTGGATTTGTTGTGATTTTATTCAGTGTTTACCTGAGTAAAATGAGTTTACTCAGTCTCATCCCTTTGCTTTTTTTCTAATTTATTTTTTATTTCTATCTTTGTTCTAAAAAGCTAATGATTGTACTATACACAAACAGCTAATTCTGAAATGGTGTATACACATATATGTATATATGTGTGTATACACATATATATGTACACATGCATACATATAATAATTTATGACCTGTCCTATACATTAAGATAAAGACAATTGTCTTTTTTAGAGTTCGTTTGCTACTCCCTTGTCCAGTGTTTTTACTGTGTTCCCAAATAAAATATTCATAATAGATAGAAGGAAGAAATATGAGCAATCTACAAGCCTTTGGGCCCTAAATCATATTTTCCGAAGTATTTTTCACTCACCTCTCCTAAAGCACATTGCATCTATGTCACTGATATCACTTTTAGTATATTAGTATATCACTTTTTTAGTATATTAAGATAGAACTGCCTATTCTCTGTGTGTTTAAGATATATGTATATATAATCTCTAATCAGCAAATCTAAAAAGCTTCTTTTAATATGACCAGGCAGTATCTGATTTTTTTAATAAGTTCAGGCTTTTGTATATTAAGATTTTTAGAACATGACAGACACATGTAACACTCCCCCCCAAAAAAAAATCTGGGTCTGTGTTTTCATTAATGTAAGGAACTCTCAAGTAAGCAAATTTCCTCTACCAATGCAACTCAACAGCAACATAGAAGTTTAGAAAGTTGCCTGAACAATGAGAGATTGTGACTTGCCCAGGATCACACAGTCTGTGCCAGAATGGTAACTAAGGTCTTCCTAATTCTTGTTGTTGTGTTGTTTTTCACTTGTGTCCAACTCTTTGAGACCCCATTTGGTGTTTCCTTGGCAAAGATATTGGAATGGTTTGCCATTTCCTTCTCTAGCTCATCTTTCAGATGAGGAAATTGAGGCAAATAGGGTTAAGTGACTTGCCCAAGGTCATACAGCTACTAAGTGTCTGAGGCCAGATTTGAACCCACGAAGAGGAGTCCTCCTGACTCAAGGCCTGGGGCTCTATTCACTATACCACCTAGTTGCTCCTAGTTTCCTAGGGTGTCTCTTTATGCATTCTGCCACACTGACTTTCTAAAGCAAATTTAATGAGTAGTAAATTCAATGTAGGTAAATCAGAGATAGCAGAAATACTTGTTTTAAAAGTAAAAATTCAGAAAGTGTGACTTTTCAATTCAACAAACTTACTCCGTGGAAAATAATGTGATAGGTGCTATGCATCATTTTAAACAAGCTCAATCAGAAATGACCACTATCTTTATGGAGCTTAAAGTCAAGTATAGAAGATATGTCATATGCACAAATAGCCATAATACATAACAGAACAAAATAAGTGCATAAATATGACACAAAGTGCTATGTGCAATCCAAGGAGGTAAATAAAGTTATTGAGAATTAATTTGCATGTTCAATAAAAATTTGTGCCAAAAGAGAAAAAAAAAGATCCTAGAAATAATTTTTAAAGTCTTCATGGTATATGTAGTGACAAAAATGATGCACCTTATGAAATATTCCTTGTTCTGTATTGTTCCTACAGAAAGACCTACTTTACTGCTGGGTATTTGATTTGTTGGCTAACAAATTTTGAAAAGGAGGGACACATTATGTAAATCAGGGACTTCCCTCCCTGGTATTTCATAAAATTTAAATGTGACTTCTGTAACAAATCTGTGTCTCCTCAGTTACTGTATTAAATCAAGGCAAGACAGTGTTAAAACAAGATTCTTTTTGGAAAGTGCAGACAACGTAGTGTTATCAGTGGCTTAATGGCAGTAGCTCACTACTCATGTTATATATTACACTTTCAGTAGATATTTCAGACATATCAAAAAATGGTACCCTTGATTCACTACCACTGGCAGTATAATAAAAAAAGGTGGTGAAAAATCCCTGTAGTCTCTAATAAGCAATATATCAACTAACTACTGTCAGGTTTGGTAGAAAGCTCCACAACATGATTTATTGCATTAATTACAGTTGTGTGGGCTTCTTGCTGCTAAGCCCAAAATTGCAGTCACATTGTAAAGTTGATTTAAGAATATGCTTTGGCCAAGACTAAAGTGCAGCTTATTATGATTAATGTAATAAAATATTTATTGCACCCTCCTATTCTGTGCTTTGTTTCTCTCTCTCTGGTGCTCCAGTGGTGAATGCATCATTCCATTTCTATGACTTATAATTAAATTTGAGAAGCCTCATATGGTTTTCATTCACTCCTGCTATTTGTTCTCATTGTTGCATCCTTTTGTCTTCATTCTTTTCCTGTTTGTTTTTTTCTAATTTGAGGACTTAGGGATTTTTAAGTTGCTTCCCTACTAAGCAAAATGTGACTAACCACAGTACTCCCCCTGAAGCATTAGGGAGTTCTTTTATATGCTATCAAAAGTAAAGTTAGCTTCATGATGGGTGACATAACTAAATTAAGTCAGGAAATGGAGCAAATAAGGAGAAGCTTTTCAATTCCTAATTTAATAAGTAGAAGAGATAGCATTATATTTGTACCTTCATATAGTATGGTAATTACATATTTACAATAGACTCACTCTTCATTCAGTGAAGTTTTTTATTATTTTAACAAGCAGCTATTCAAATAATCATTAGAGTTATGGATTATTTATATTCTAGTCTTAGATATTGGTATTTAAGATTCACTAAATACTATTCATTTAAATTATTAATATGTTAGCATGTTATAATTAATATCCGGTGGCCAGCTAATGTCCAGCATTAAGTTGGCTAATATACGAGGATTAGGTATTGTTTATTGAAAACTGGCACACACAAAAATGATATGAATGCACCTTTGAGTTTGTAACTGTAATTTTTTTTGTTTATTATTGACATGGAAAATTAAAATATACTTTACAAGCACCAATAATAGTTATAGATGTATGTGTACCTAATTGTACCTGTATTATTGAAGAAGAGCATTTTGGCAAGATTTTGTCTTTAGTAAATTCATTCTTGAAGGTATAACTAATGTAGGAGAAATAGGAACACATTCTAGAAAATCAGAAAAAAAAGAAAATTAGGAGGGTGAGAAGAAATTCAAACATCCTCTTTGTTGGGTTGTAGCTGTGGCCCTGTCCACCAGGTCAGTGCTAGTAGGCTCAGCTGATAAGGGAAAGTGAAGGTTTAGATCTTTCAATAAGAGCAACTTATTAACCCAAAATGACCTACCATTGTTGGAATATATAGAGTTGATGATATCTTTGAGGCAGGAGGCTTTCTACTGTTCCCTGGCTACTCCACAATTTACCAACCTCCAAAACTAGCCCACCAAAGCATAAAATATGTGGAATTGACCTGTTTTAGAAGCAATTAGCTATCACACACAGCCATTACAAATTGATCCCCTCACTCTGGGGAAAAGAATATGGCTTGGT
The DNA here is from genome assembly GCF_003287225.1 of Phascolarctos cinereus. Taxonomy (NCBI): domain Eukaryota; kingdom Metazoa; phylum Chordata; class Mammalia; order Diprotodontia; family Phascolarctidae; genus Phascolarctos; species Phascolarctos cinereus. Next base: position 203,418,290 of record NW_027555847.1, on the reverse strand, counting down.
ATAGATTATCCACAGAATCAGTGGTAAATGAAAATCTGTTATAGTAAGAATGCATTTTGGTCTCATGTTTACAGAATACTTGCTTAAAGCAAACAACAATTCACCTTATGAAATGAATCCAAAAGAGCCTCCTTAAGGAGGGCAATATTTCATAAATTCATTCCTAAGACTTTTAGATTGAAGAGTCGTCATGAATTCAGGGTTAGGAGGGTGCCTTTCTCCCTTTCTCTCTTCCCTCCTTAGAAATTTTTTAGTTGATTCCATTCTAAGGTTGCTTTTGTGGTTACCTTCTAATGATTCTGAGGTGATTAGGTTCAACCCAGGTGACCCCAATATTCTGAAATTTCTTTTATAACTTAAGTGACCAAGACATAAAGCTTTCTTCACCTGAACCTTCCTTGTTCTGGAGTGATATAGAGTGGAAACAACTGGAGAAATAGCAAGGCGAAAAGGGGATTTTTTTTTCACTTTATCAAGGCTACTGAATTTCTTTGAAGGGTGTTGTTGTCATGTGTGCTTATTTCTGTGTTTTTCATTTGCTGTCATTGGTGGGACCATGCTCCAAGTAATCAAGAATTGATGCTTCATATTTCATTTCAAGTAACATAGTTCCATGGAAAATGTGCAGAAGATCTTTATTAAAGCATGTTTGTCTTCATTGAAGATACTGTCAAAAATATCCCTTGACTTGGCCTTCTGGTTCGGAATATGAATACTTATCAATGCATAACTGAAAACTGTTTTAGTTCTATTGGGAAAAGGTTAACTTCAATTAAAAATAATTTATTGGTCAGATACCTATGACAGTGGTTTTAGTTAGTGGCATTAACAATCTAGTGGTTTGATCTGCAATTTAAATCATTTTAAGAAAGCATAAAATACATAAAATTGGGTACGATATTTAGGGGAGAGAGAGGACATTGATTTGTGAATACATTGGAAGGGTAATTTTAAGTTAACCCAGGAAAATTTATTTTAAAGTGTGTTAAAATTTAATATTTAAAATTTAACAACTTACTCTTTTTGTCTCAATAAATGACTCATGCTGCAGAAATTATAAGGACAGGACTTATTCCCAGGGAGAAAACTTATTTGGCATTGTCGACTTTTTTTGAGCCAGGGTCCCCCCAAATTAATAAATACATATTTAAACTGACATTTTCTAACAATCACAAAGAGCTAAAAAGAAAAGCATAAATATATGTGTATGTGTGTAAGAATAGCATAATCCCTAGAGAGAATCCCTAGAAAAGACTCTTTTCTAAAATAGAGCATAAAATAAGCATATGTTTATTTCTTCAATATGTTTCCTGATTTAAACACATGTTGGCAATAAAAATGCTTGTAGTATCTTTCTTTAAAGTTTATAGCTATTGGGACACATGTCATTCTTTTGATTGGTTCAATATATAAAGACTAATATGTCTTGTTATGAATCAGTCATCAGTCAGTAACCTCTTTTCCTTATTTTCATAAGACACTGTTCAGAAAGTATTTCTTGGCTGGTTCTTGTCAGTTTCCTGTCTTTTAAATACTATAAGAAATTACAAATAAGAAAAATATTGAGTAGCTTTTGTGTAAGTCATCACATGCTATTGTTCTAGGCTTGGGTTTCCCTTTGGGCATGAAACTCTTTTTAATGAGAGATAGGTGCAGTAGATGTGTTGATTGGCTTTGCAGACTACTTTTCTTCTTTATTCTTTTTCATAAGAGATGACTCACTAGGAAGAGGAGGGAGCCCTTCCTCTTATGTATATGTAGAAATGAAGGTGATGTAAAGAAAAAAGATCTCAATTAAACTTAAGAAAAGCAAATAAATTGAACTGAATTATGAAACAAACAAACCAAAAGAGAAATATGATGACAGAATTGATAAATGCTGAAATGGGAGTGGTGGGGTGATTCCAGGAAAAAATGTAGGCAGAAAAATTTTGGAGCAAAATGGGGAAACAAAGCCTATTTTCAAACTGATAAAGTTGTTGTCTATTATAAACCAGAAGAGTGCTTGGTACTGTAGCTTAGGGAGGGGTATCTCCCTCTAGTTACTGAAATATTCTAATAACAGAAGCTTGGATTCCAGTTTGGGATGGTTCTAATTAAGATGAAGAATAACGAATTTATATTGTGCTTTAAGGTTTGTTCAGTTGTTTTGTAGTCATAGCCAACTCTTTGTGACCCATTTGGGGTTTTCTTGGTAAATATACTGGATTGGTTTGCCATTTCCTTCTCCAGCTCATTACAGATGAGAAAACTGAGGCAAACAGGGTTAAGTGACTTGTCCGGAGTCCCACAGCTAGTAAGTGTCTAAGACCAGATTTGAACTCACAACGATGAGTCTTCCTGACTCCAAGCCCAGGGCTCTATCCACTGTGTCATCTAGCAGCTTTAAGGGTTATAAAGCATTTTTTTCTCTCACACAACTCTGTTAGAGTAGGTAACATAAATATAATTCTAATTTGATAGATGAGGAAACGCTAGCTCAGAGAGACAGTAGAAAAAGCATTAGAAAAATTTACTTTGTTTTTCAGTCATTTCAGTCATGTCAGACCCTTCGGTACTCCACTGGGATTTTCTTGACAAAGATATTGAAGTGATTTGCCATTTCCTTCTGCAACTCATTTTACAGATGGGGAAACTGAGGTAAACAGGGTTAAGTGACTTGCCTAGGGTCACATAGGAAGTATCTGAGGCTGCATTTGAACTCAGGTCTTCCTGACTCCAGAGCACTCTATCCACTGAGCCACCAGCTGCCTTTACATTGAGACAAAATCTGACTTTCTATAGTCTTATCTATTAGTCTTATCTGCCTATGAAGCTAAACAGAATGACTTGCCCCCTTTCTATGAGATAACCCTTCAAGCACTTTAATATCATTTTCATAACCCTCTACCTTAAATTGAAGAAACCTCAAGTTTCTTTTCTAAATTAAACATTTCAATTTTCTTCCACTCATCCTCTTATGATGTGTGTTCAAGTCCCCTTACCATGTTGACACATGCCGTTTATCAAAGTCTCTTCTAAAATTTATCGCCTAAGTTGGACACAAATACTCCATGGAAGGGGAACAGAAGGGAACAAGCAATTAGTATGTTCCTATGTACCAGGCACTGTGCTAAGTAAGCACTTTCTCATTTGATCCTGATGTGTCCTGATGAGGGCAGAGTACAGGAGATTGCCACCTTCCTTGTTCTGTGTGCTTTTCTATAGACTCAGGTGAAAGAGTACTTGGGGCGGCTAGGTGGGGCAGTGGTTAGAGTGCTGGGCCTGGAGTCAGGAAGACTCCTCTTCCTGAGTTCAAATCTAGCCTCAGACACTTAGCAGTTGTGTGACTCTGGACAAGTCACTTCACCTTATTTGCCTCAGTCTCCTCGTCTGTTAAATGAGCTAGAGGAGGAAATGGCAAACTACTCCAATATCTTTGCCAAAGAAACCCCAAATGGGGTCACAAAGAGTCAGACATGACTAGAAACAGCTCAACAATAAGGAAAGAATGCTTTCCCTTCTGTTGTCCCTGGATGATTTTAATTAGCACTGAAAATTTCTCCTGGACCCCTGGTGGCATCCCCTGTAGCACCAAGGTACCATAGAGCATTCCACCTCCCAACTTTGGCATTTTCACTGGCTATCCCCTAATTCCTGGAATGCTCTCCTTCCTGGTCTCCACCTCCTACTTTCCCTGGGCTTCCTTCAAGTGCCAGCTAAATTCCCGCTTTCCACAAGCAGCCTTTCCCAGTCCCCCTTAATGACAATACCTTCCCTCTGTTGATTATCTCTAACTTATCCTGACACTTCTTGATTATACATAGTTATTTTCATATTATCTCCCCCATTGGACTCTGAGCTGGGCCCATCTTTTCCCATTCTTTGCATCACCAGTACTTAGTACATTGCCTCACATGTAGTAGGGGCTGACTAGCTGAATAACTGGAAATGACTGTTAAAAACCTATTGGATTTCCCTGCTTTGCAAGGTGTCATTCTCTGTTAGTGTTATCGTGGAATTAACAAAAGCTAAAGTGGCCCTTTGTCAAATTTTGGCTTCTAAAGCCCAGACTTTGAGTCTGTGACTTATTTAAATACTTATTAAGTGTGATTAGTGTATTTAGTATACTTAAGAGTGTGTAAGACTGCACCCTATTGTCTAAATAAATTTTATTTCAGACCAATATGGATATCCAAGAAAAGTAGCTTTTCTACAAAGCAAATTTCAAAGAAATAAATGAGCTTAACCTTTGTCACACAGTAAGGTTGTCTAGCTCTTGTAGAGTCTTTTTTAGCTTAGTTCACTTGTTTACCAATGTCTGGTTTTCTAGGCTCTCCATCGTTTGGTTATACTCTCCTTGTTCAGTCTCATTTCCCACTATTCTCCAGGATATTGCATTCCACTCTCCTCACCATTACCTGTTTACCCAGCGTTCTTCTGCCTTATACCCCTTGTTGATGATGTGCCCCAGTGCTCCTCCCACACTGACCTGGAATTGCCCTCATCTCACTTCTGCCTCTATAAATTCAACCATTCTCTGTTCCTGATGTGTTCTTAAGTGGATTTTAGATTGTGCTGAAGAACTCTTAGTGGCTGGAGCTCTTGAAGCAGCTGTGAGATGTTCAGGAAGTTCCCTTTAAGTAAACACGGTGACTTTGCATCTGCCCTTGGCCCCTGATTCAGACACTGTATTTTGCTAATCTGGGGAATGAGTCTAAGACACCATTTGGTAGATGGGTAGATAGGAGTTCTTTGGACCCTTTTAAAACTCAAAAGGTCCTCCTGGCCAAAGAAGGGGGAAAGATTTTGCCAAGGCTGAAGCCCAGGCTTCTTTCTCTACCTTCCCTTAGTTTCCTTCTCCCAGCCCCATTTCTGGCAATTATGCTTACTCCAGTTTCTGGAAAGGTAGATAAGATGAGAACAGGAGAGAGCAATTTTACAAAAACAATGAAAAGAGAGTATCCAGGAAAAGAAGGAAGTCATTTGTTTCAAATGCAAAAGAGAAGTCTAAAAGGATGAAGACTGAGAAAAGACTATCAAATGTGACAATTAAGTGTTCATTAGTAACTTTGGAGTGAGCAGTTTCAGTTGAATAATAAACTGTAAAAGGTTGAAGAGTGAGTTAGATAGGAGTGGAAGCAATGAATATAGTCAGCTATTTCTAGGAATTTGAGAAAAGGAGGAAAGATAACAAGATAATTACTGAAAGTTGGGAGTAATCCAGGGTTGGGTTTTGGTAAAGGATGAGTGACTAAAAGATGAGGAATTTGAGAGAACAATGTAGAGCTGAATGGGTTAACTGTAGAGTAAAGCTTGGGAAGGGAGGAAAGTGCAACCTGAAATGAAGGATTAGAGAGCACAGTGAGAGTTAAGAATAGGTTTGGGGAAGGGGAAGGTATAACATAGGAGGCAGTTAGGTGACTCGGTGGAGAGAGCACTGGGCCTGGAGTCAGGAAGACCCAAGTTTGGGATGTGATCTCAGACACTCGCTAGTCACTTAACCTGTTTGCCTTAATCCACTGGAGAAGGAAATGGCAAACCACTCCAGTATCCTTGCCAGGAAAACTCCTTGGACAGTATGATCCACAGGATCATGAAGAATGAGACATGACTGAATGACTGAACAAGAAGGCATAGCATAAATAGTTTTTCAGCAAAACATAAATATTCTTCTAATTGGGAAAGATAATTGAGAACTAAAGCATTTGGAGATGTTGTAAGTGGTTGTATTGTTGCCAGAGGCAGATGCTGTAGTGAAACTATAAAAGGTACGTGATGGTTTAGAATTTTTTTCTCAATACTGCAGAAATTGATACAAATGAGTGTGAGTTTAAATGTACTATAAACATCCATTCAGCAGCTATTTATTAAATCCTTACTATGTACAACATAACTATGTAATAACTATAGCCAAGTTTATAATCTAGTAGATGAATGTAACAACTACACAATAACTACTCAACTGAACAACCCCAGGTGCTGGGGATGCAAAGACAATAATGAAAAAGTTCCTGTCCTCAAGAAGCTTATAGTCTATTTTGTATGTAATAGACTTTAAGAATATAAGGGAGGTTCTAAATGCTATCCGAATTCGAGAAAGTAAAGATCATTAGAGATAGGGATTCGACCTATGATTTCATTAGCATAGGGGATTCCACATGAAGAAGCTCCCTCCACCAATGCAGGTCAGCAGCAGCTTTTCTGCAATGTACAGTTGTAGCGTGTCCTAGAACATGTAGATATTGAGTTGACATGGGTACGAATGTATGTGGGAGCCAGATTCTCCCGGCTTCAGGATTCTTTATCCATTATTCAATTCTGCCTCTCAAAAATTGTTAGGGCCTCTGGGCAGCTAGGTGGCACAGTGAATAGAGCACCGGCCCTGACGTCAGGAGGACCTGAGTTCATATCCGGCCTCAGACCAAACACTTGACACTTACTAGCTGTGTGACCCTGGGCAAGTGTCACTTAACCCCAATTGCCTAAAAGCAAAAAAAAAAATTGTTAGGGCCTCATAAATTATAGGCGACCAAAATAATCACTAATTCTGAGAAGCAAGGTAGTATAGTGGATAGAGTCAGGGCAATTTGAGTTCAAATCCCACCTCAGATACTTACTAGCTTTGTGACCCTGGGCAAGTCACTTAACCTCTCTTTGCCTCTGTTTCCTCATCTGTATAATTGAGATAATACTTGCATTTACCTCTCAGGGTTGTTGTGAAGATTCAGTGAAAAAAGTTCTTAACAGTGCCTTGGGACATAGTAAACACCATACAAATGTTAGCTATCATCATCATCATCATCATCATCATCATCATCATCATCAACATTAATTCATTTATCCATTCAGCAAGGTTATTGTGTATCTACCATGTAGCCCGTTAGCTGGGTGCTACAGGAAATACAAAAACAAATGAATTGTGGTCTTTGCTTATAGTCTAATATAGGAAATAAGACATGTACAAGAAATTATAATATACAATAAAATGTGCCAAGCACCTTGAAAATCCTAAGGGAATTTGGAGGTGATCGATGTTACTTTTAGTTGGGGAGAACAGACATTTCATGAAATAGGTGATATTCAAACTTAGCTTTTGAGAATTTGAATAAGCAGAAGTATTGGGGGTGGGGGGAGAAGGAATTCCAAGCTTGGGAAATAGTTTGTGCAAAGACATAGACATGGAAAAGTGAAGGTTGTGTTCAGGATATGGCAAGTAAATTAGCTTGCGTGGAAGACTTTGATTAACATTAGAGTAAGCAAATTGGATTCTGTTCAGCAGGCAGGGAGAAGCCATTAGAACTTTTTAAGCAAGGAAGATGACATGATCTGAGTCATATTTTTGGGTGAGGTATCTGGAAGCAATGTGTAGGGTGTTTTAGTGGGAGGATAAGAATAATACTAATGATGGTAACTGTCATTTACATAGTGCTTTAAGGTTTGTATAGCATTTTATTATTATTATTATTATTATTATTATTATTATATATTCACAACAACCCTGGGAGTAGATGCTTTTATCCCCATTTTACAGATGAAGAGTCTGAGGCTGACAGAGGTTATGTGATTGACTGTGGGTCACTGCAAGAGTAAATATCTGAGGCCGAGGTCTTTCTTATACCAAGTCCAGTGCCCTATCCTCCATGCCACCTGGAGGAGACAGGTTTGAGGTATATTAGAAGAATATTATAGTAGTCCTCATGGTATGGTATTGAAGTATTGACAAATAAATATTGAATTTGAAGTCATAGGACCTGAGCTACTTGGACAAATCAATTAGCCTCTCAAAGTTTAAATTTCCTTATCTCAAAGATGATGGAATTGGAGTAGATGACCTTTAAGATTCCTTAAACCTCCAGATCTGAGGTCTTATAATCCTAAACAAGAGTAATACCAATGGTAAATGAAAAGAAGTGGAGGAATGGACTTAATTGATTGGATATGGAGCCAAATGAGAGATAAGTTAAAGATGGCACTAAAGATTTAAGCCTCAGAAAAATCTTATGGAAGTGAATGCTGAAAACTAAAAATACCTTAAAAAATTAAAAAGAAAAAGAAGATTTAAGCCTTGGAAGGATGGTGATGTTGAAAGAAATAGGGAAATTAGGAGGCACATTGTTTCAAATCCCCCCCCCAACAGGTATAGAAACCATTTAATGAATGTACTATAGAAATCATGAAAATAAGTGTTAAAATTCTGTCTTAAAAACACTTTTTATTTGTCAGCATGATTGTGCCTAATTAAGTATCTCTACCACATAGTGGTGGTATCTCAAACTCAACATGTCCAACATGGAATTCCTTATCTTCTCACTTCCCACCTACCCTTTCTTCAAACTTCCCTCTTTTTGTTGAGGGCACTGTAGTTTTCCCAGGCACCCAGATTCATAATATCATGGTCCTTCTTGGCTCTTCCTTTTTCTCTTTTATTATCAGTGGCGGTTTTGCAGAAACCAAACCCCTTTACATGAAACCACAGAAGAACATTTAAAAGTTAACCTCTCAACAACTATACAGGATGACAGTACTAAACGAGTACATAAATGTGAAAGGTTGCTCAGTAAAAGATAGTCAGGGTTAGGGGTGTGTAAGTAATCTTGGAAGGCTTTCTGCCAAAGGTAGGTTTCAAAGAGGGATCTTAAGTAAGGCAAGGGACATGGATTGGTGATCAAGAAGAGACAGACATTCCAGAAAAAAAAGAACATTCAGAGATAGAGAGTTGAGGGCAAGCTAACTGCTTGGAAATTGACAATCAGAACCGTAGAATAGTAAAGAGAAATATAGTTAATAAGGTTAGAGCATGAGGATTTGGGGAAGGAGAATTGAATGTCAGTCTGAAGTTTAAATTTGATTTGAGAACCAATAGAAAAGACACTGTAGGTTTTTGGCAGGACAGTGAAATGCTTTAAAAAAGTGTTTCAGAAAGTTAATGTTAGCAGCTTTTTGTAGGGCAAACTACAGTGGTAAAGGGTTGAAATAAAAAAATCTTTACCTGTATAGTTTTCTAGTATAAGCTGATGACATTAATGGTTTTGGAATGTAAAATAAAAATTCAGCAAAAGAAGGAGGGTCATCTAAAGAGGTCTTAATTTATAGATAAATCTATATTTGCTACTGCTATAAAGAGAATTTCTCCAACTCTTCTTACTTTTATCTAAATACATAGCAGTAATGTATCTAATGGCGGTGAACATCAATAGTTTCTACATGTAGTAGTTGGGGTACAGTGGAGCCAGGTGTGAATTGAAATGTTCTGGACAGGAGATAGAAGTAGAGATGTATATATGAAAAGTTTTTCAGCTCCTAGTGTGATCCCACTGGAGAATTTGTCCATTCCAACATACACTGAGACTCTGTGGTTTTAACATTTTATAAGCAGCTAATTGAGGGGGAAAGTTATTCTGATAAGTACTTATACTATTTAAAAAAAACACTTCAGTTGTAATCATAAAACATCTGCCTTAGATGCAACAGGGTCTTCTTGGAACAGTTTTGTCATATTCATGACTGCTTGGCTGCTTTCCCTAACTGCTTCATTCTGTCTTCTAGACCTTTGGGATCTTATCCAAATTCAGCTTTCTTTATACCACTTACTCCCTTGAAGATGCTAATCTGGAATGTCAGTGTTCTTAATACCAATTTCCAAGTTTCAAATGTCAGTGTCACAAGTTTGTTTATGCATTGGCAGCTTAATTCCCTGGGTTTCCTTGCTGAACCATATGCCTAGCTCATTCAGACAAAAAAAAAATTTCCGCTTATGTATGGATTTTTTTCATGCCAAAAACATTTTGATGATGCCAACATTGAAGAGCCAATATAGCTGCTGAAAAAATAGGCTGTACTTCATTCAGTTTGCTACTGCAGTTTTGATTCATTACTGATAAATGTCCCCAAGATACATTGTAACTTATTCTTTCAAATACAAGACCCCTGGCATTGTTGGGAGTTACATTGATTTCATTTAAGCATATAAACAAATGGATTTGAGAAATTCTAACCCATTTACAAGTTATAATGCCAAGATAATATTAATGGAACTCTATTTAAAATTGTTTTTCTTTCTAAACATATATTTAATCACCTTTTAAAAACATGGTCAAATATTCATTTTTGGGAGGAAATGATTTGGTTTAGAAGCAGTGTTTCCTTTAACTTTTTTTCATTCTCTCCAGTTCATGGGGGTTACTGTAACTCAGAGGTCTCACATAACCTTCTTTCTTCTACTCTTGGAAATAAGTCTCCCAAAAATAGAGTGGCTAAAATCCTGTATTTTTTGGCAAGAGGAAAGAGAATATTATCTTTGGTTTGTTTCATTTCTTTAAAAAATAGCATATTTGGACTTAGCTAAGTTTGGGGCTAGGTAGAAGGAGGAGAGGTGATGTCTAGGAGATTCAGACTCGAAAACAAAAGAAACAGAAAAAAAATACTTGGAAGAAAGAAAACCCTCTTTAGACGACCCTCCTTCTGCTGAAATTGTGTTTTTGTATTCCATAACCATTAATGTCATCAACTTTTTATTTCAACCTATCACCACTCTAGTTCTCTCATTAGCAATGCTGATAATGTTATTGTAGCAACAGGTTAATCAACAAATATTAACTAAAGACTTATGGTAAGAGGATAGGTTGTAAAGCAACAAAGGAACCAGTTCTGCTTAGATACTCTCAACATAAGGAAAAAAAAGCCTTCCCTTCCCCAAAGCTAAATGGTAGGGGATCTGTGAACTTATTTTTTAAATAAATATTTTGATAACTATATTTCCTTTCTTTTTCTTTTGGTAACTTTCTTTTTGATAATTTGATTTCAGTATAATTGGCTTCCTTTGCAATAATAATAGCAATAATAAAAAAAATACAAGCTAACATTTATATAGCGCTTACTATGTGCCAGGCACTGTGCTAAGCACTTTACAGTTATTAGCTCATTTTATTATCCCCATTTTACAGATGGGGAAACTGAGACAAACAGAGATCACACACTAGTAAGTGACTGAGAATGAATTTGAACTCAGGTCTTCCTGACTCCACTGTGCCACCTAGCTGCCCTAAGTATTTTATCTTATTAATTTAAAAACATTATTCTGAGAAGAGATCCATAGGCATCACTCAATAGCCAAAAGAGGCCCCAACACACACACACACACACACACACACACACACACACACACACACACACACACACACACACAAACTTAAGAATCCCTCACAGAAAGTCTTGTAAATATAACAGGAGAGCACATCGGGCCAGTCAGGCTGGCCACTCGACAATACAGCTCCTGCCCAGCTACTTGCCCCTCATCGTATTAAATCTCCTCTATGAGCATCTCTGACCTCCAGTTTAGTTATAAGGATTGCTGCTCTTAAATTCAGCTCTGACAGCATGCCCAGCTCCCATTCTATAAAAGGCTGTAACTCTCACCCAGAGTCCCATATCCCATCATAGGGTCATATATTTAGAGTTAGTAGGGACTTTGGAGATCTCCGAATTCAATGAATGCCCACCTCAGCCTTTTTTGTTGTTGTTGTTCCAGACCTCTGATTTCATTAGTGTAAGAAGCTCCTGAAGTCAAAACTCTGTACAAAAACAGGAAATAGAATCCTGCTAGTAATTTAGAGTAGTAGAGACTTAATTGCCTGTGGCTGTGAGCAATTAAGTGAGTTGCCCTTGTTCACACAGCTAATATGCATGAGTCAGGGCTTGAACCCAGGGCTTCTGGAAGGCAAGGCCTACCCATTATCCATTACTTTAGTCCCCTCAAACTCACATAGAAACAGATCCCTCCAGACCTTATGTTGACTTAGAAAACCACAAACTAACATTATCTGTATTGTATTGTATTTTTATTTATTTTATTAAACGTTTCCCAATTATTTTGTAATCTTGTTCAGCTGACTTGTACTGGACAAGAGTTTGCCATCTTTACAACTACTCTATACTACGTCTCTAAAAATTAAAATTTATAGCATTAATTATGAATAATCTAAATTCCTTTACTAAAAAAAAGCTATAGCATGGATTAGAAAAATAAAAATCTACCCATATGTTGCTTACATAAAACACTTAATGCAAAAATACAAACAGATTAAAATTATGAGTGGTCTAAAATATGTCGTGCAACTATAAAGTCTTCCAAAAATCAGGAGCAGAGAGAGAGGAAAAGGGGGAGAGGGGAGGAAGAAAAGAAGAGGAGAGAGAGAGAGAATCAGAATCCTCTTCCTAGTTCTGGAAGGATTGTTGTGAGAGGCTCAAGGAAAGAAAAGAAGATTTGGAACAACCTCAGTAGGGAGTGGAAAAGAGAATCAGTAAAGGAGAAGTAAAAGAATTTTCTTACTAAATAGAAGGCTCAGATAAAATTAGGTAATATAAATTTTAGTGGACTCAGTTAGCTGTGTTTCGTTATTTCTGACAGATATGTTCAGACGCATGTCAGTAAGAGTGGAGGAGGCAAGTAGTAGGAGTAATATGAAGTTGGCCTTTGCCAAAACACTATCCACCTATAAACTCAATATGCATCAACAGTGTGACATAGCAGCCAACAAAAAGCTTATGCAATTTTAGACTTATGATATCCAGAATTAGGAAAAGGATTCTCTGTTTTGTCTTTCCCTCCCTTCCCCCCTCTCTTTTTCTCCCTTCCCTACCTCTTCCTCCTTTACCCCTTTCACTCTCTCCTCTTCCTTTTCCTCTTTTCCTCTCCCTGACCTTGATCTAAAGCATTATATTCATCCTTGGGAACTACATTTTCAAAGGGATGTTGATAAGTAGAAGTTTGTCCGTAGGAGAAGGTGGTGAGGGGCCGGGAAATTATTCCATGAGGATCAAATCTTCACATTTTAAAGGGCTGCTATTCCTAAGAGGAGCTAGTTTGACTTGGTTGGCTCCAGAGAGCAGAATCAAAAATAATAAATACAAATTACAGAAAGGCAGTTTTTGGTCCAAACTAAGGAAAAGCTTCTTACCTGTCTACTTAGGGATTCAAGAGCTTTGGGAGATAGTAAATTTCCTATCAGCTGTCAAAGTTATTTCCTGTTCAGATATGGTTCACACTGGATGATCTCTGAAGTCTCTTCTAACTCTAAAATAGTATAATTCTAAGAAAATTTACTTTCAGATTACAGCTATTTCAGCAGCACTTTGCCTTCCTACTCTCATAGTTTATAATGATGACCTTTTAGCCCAGTATAACATTTTCCCAAATAACACAACATGCATTTATCCTAATTGTTGCCTGAATAATTTCATTTTAAATATCTTTTAAATTGTAATATGTACACCTCTCATCAGTCAATAAGGTACACTTTTTCTCTCGAATATTTCGATTTCCAGTTTTTACTTTGTTTATTCTTGATAGCGTCCGAATATAATAATAAGTGGTTTTTATTTTCTTAATCTTGGGGCAATTCTACTTCTTTAATTAGAATATTTTTGTTCTATGCCATTGTACATTTTAAATAGAATTAAATAAACTATTACAAAAAGAACCAGCCAGAATGGAGGTAGTGGTAGAGAGCTGATCCTACAGTCATGAAGACCTGGATTCAAGTTCTGCCTTTGACATACTGGCCATGTGACACTGGTTAGTCACTTCTCAGTGCCCTGGGAAAGCGACTTTAGGTTGCAGAGTAGGTGCAGATCAGCATCGTGTCCTTACAGGATACAGAAATCAAAGGTTTGGACTGCATTCTAATGAAATCACAAGTTTGGGTTCCCTGTATCCCTAAAAAGGTATGGAGTAAAATTTAAATCATCTAAGTATCATGGCACAAAAATGACTAAATAGAGCAGGTGATTTCTATGTTATGCAAAATAGCATTGACTCCCATCAGTGTTATCTAGAAGTTGTATAGGAACTTAGAAAAATAATAGAATCCTAATGAAGTCATGCCACCTTACTACCTCTTACATAGAAATTTGATGATAACATTAATTGAAATGTTATGTTGCCTATGATGTTTATCTTTATTACCCTCTAAAGGTGAAATTCCAAATATTTTTTGTCACGGGTTACAAATCCTGCCTGACATTGAAATATGGTCCCTTGATAAGCTACACATCTTCATATTGGTTTGAAAGAGCAAGCAATGGATTAGCTACTATGAATTTCTCTGTTTACTGAGTTTTAAATCTCTAGTGTTTATTTTTAAAATAAGAAATAAAATAGGTTTGCTTTAATTAACAAAAAAGAAATACATGGAACCAGTACCACCTCTGGTTTCACAAATGAAGCGATACCTAATGGGTTTATCTCCTTTAATTGGGGCCCCTGCTCACCGCAGTGGAATAAAAATTAATTCTTCTATTCCCATTTGTCACTAAGTGAAGACTTCCTCTAATCTCAGACTTTCCACAAATCTCCATGTACTAAACTGGGTGCCAGTGACATAAGAAGCTCAGTTTGATAATTTTTGGCCATACTCTCGTACATCATTTGTGAAACTGAAGTTGGCTTTTCAAACGTGAGAAAGGTATGTAAATAGTGCTTTCCAATGCTCTTTGTGAAATTGATTATTTTTTTTTCTTTTTCTTATTTGTTTATAAAAGGAAATTTTATTTGGGAATATCTCACATACATTGTTTGAACTCACCATCACCTTTTCTATTCCCCCTTCTCTCCACTTTTCCTCCCCTACCCCACCCCCTCCCTCATATTTGTTGCAGACCAGGATGAAAAAGCAGCTGATCTTAGCAGGGAACAGAATGAGAAGACTATCCGAAGTACTCAGACTGCTCTTCGCAATTTCCGGGAGTTCCTCATCTCTAAATATCCTTCTGAAACAAGGGAAATTTATGTCATTCCTTGCAAGGAACTGGATGATTATCTTGCTTCTTTCTTTGTGGATGCCAGGCAGAAAGATGGGTCTGAGTATGAGCCAAACAGCTTGGCTAATTACCAATGTGGTTTGGAGAGGTACCTCAAAGAGCACAGGTATGGCTACAGTATCACAAGGGATAAGGAATTCAAGAGGTCGCAAGAGGCTCTGAAACAAAAGCAGATTGAGCTCCGGTGCAAAGGTAAAGGAAACAAACCACATAAATCCATGAAACTCACCTTTGCTGATGAGCTCATTCTACGCAAAAGGGGATTGTTGAGCCGATATAACCCCGAAGGGTTGCTCAATCTTGTCTGGCTCAACAACACTAAAGCTTTTGGACACTGTACAGGCTTTCATGGATCCACCTTGAAATGGGGGGATATCCGACTCCGAGTAACTGAGACGGGCTTAGAATATTTGGAGTGGATGGGCCAGGACACTGGTGACCTGAACACCAAGACCAAAAGAGGAGGAACTGACTCCAGAGTGTATGCTACTCAGCATGCTCCCCAGACCTGCCCGGTGCAAGATTACAAAGAGTATGCTCAGCGGAGGCCGCCGGCCATGCGGTATGAGGATGCCCCATTTTATTTATCCATCAAGCCTGTAGTAAACCTGGCTGCACTCCATTGGTACAACTGCCAGGCACTGGGCAAGAATAAACTGGCCAAGATGGTGAAAACAATGTGTGAGAAAGGCAACATCCCTGGCAGGAAAACCAACTTCAGTGTGTATCAGAGTTGCAGCACCCTCTCTGAAGCACAAAGCAACCAGCTGGTGCTGATATGTAACAATTTAAGCCAGCAAGCTGCCCAGTCCATGGCTAGCCACTCCAGCAGTGGCAATTTCATAGTCTCTGCCTCATATGATTCTTCCTCAGACACCACTTGACTACTTCAGGGGCGTAAGCAGGACAATTTTGAGAGTTCAGACTTAATTGTTTTTGTGCCCAATAATACACGTCAACTGTGATTGTCATGGGACTTCCTGTCCCATCCCCTTGTCCCGTCTTAACTAACTTTATAAAAATATAAATATATAATATATTTTTTTCTTTTTACAAATAATTCAATAGAGATAGTTTAGTATTACTAACATAGTATTTATAGGTTAGGACAAAATGAAAACTACTTATGGGTGAGTTATTAAAACTGTAGATTTTACACATGCAAAGTATATTCAGGCAACATAAGACAGAAAAGGAATTCTGGGTTTTTTTGAAACTTTACCCATGGAAATAGTGTGTCTCCACACAAGGGCTGACCTCTCCATTCACTTAATCAATGATTTTCTTATTTTTTTAAAATTATGTCCTAACCAAGAGAAGACAACACTTTCTCTGAGTGTTTTCATTACACTTGTTTGTACTCAGTCACATCCAGAAAAGGAAAAGCTATTGATATAAACTTGAAACAATTCCAAGTATTTTCATCCTTTTCTTTCTTTTTAGTCTGCTCAGAATTTTGACTCCTGTGGTCTATAGGAAAAGTCCAGTATTTTTACCTAGCACCTCTTCTTTTTTCTGTGATAAAGAGATTTATTTTGGAATACTTATATTGCTTTCAACAATATGCAAATATGTCATGACAAAAAGACTGTTAATACAACTAAATTCTACTGTTGTAAAGTGAATGCTGATTACCAGAGGCAGTTCTTTCTGACCTGTGAGAATGCAGTGTCAATTGCCCTATAATTATCGTTTTTTCCAGGTAACAAAACTTCAAATCTCTCCATAATCAGACTCTGTGGAAGATCACAATGGAGGATGGTTGAAGGGGAAGGGTAATTATTTAAATTATAGAAGAACTAACACGGGCAATAAGAAATCGTCCTCTTGCAAATGAAAATCCTCAACACTTCCCCATAACCACTACCCCGTTATTAAAGTTTGGTAACACTTGCTTTGATTTCCCTCCACTTTACCTGACCACCTAGTTGAAATAGAAGAATAATTGACAGCTAAATCTTTTCAGGTTGTACCATTTTTATTACCAGACATATTTGAATTTAAAGCAGCTTCTTAAATAAATTTCTGCTATATTAAATGTGAGAGTATTCTTTATCAAGAGTACTTTGTGAATATTGCTCTTTCTTAGCTTTCCAAGGATTACACATTTCAACTTTTGAAGCCTGTGATTAGACCAAGTCAGAATATGTAAGATACTTTAAAGCCAAACGAACATAGGGAAATCCCAACCCAGGGTAGCTTTTTAAAAATAAGAAACCAAAAACACAAAGCCATTTTCTCAGTATGACACTGTAGCTTAGCAGATGTAGCAACACATTAGATCCAAAGCTAGTTTGCCTTGGCAGCTGTCTTGGGCATTTCACTAGTAGAGAAATGTCTATTCTTCAAGACAACTTTATAAATGATATCAGTTATATAGAGCTTATTGGTGTTTTTTGTATTTATTTAGTGTAATTCCAGGGACAAGTCTCTTCATTGGGTTGGCTTTTCCTTTATGTTACTAAGCCAGAATTGATCACAATAATTAAGAACTCCTGTGACAGAAGCCCCATGTGCATGCCCCCCCCTTTTTCTCTATACCTCTAACTCATGGACTTGCCTTATATGGGGTCACATCCTTCCTGGCAGGCAGCTAGAATGGCAATTCTGGCATTGACATTGTTGAGCTTTCTGTTTTTTTGTAATGGTATTTTTGGCCATTTCTTAAAGGGGGATTGAGAAGAAGGGATAGAAGACTTTGCAAGGATCAGCTTTTGCTTTAATTACTAAGTACTGACATATTGTACTGTAATACTCTGTGTAGATACAACTTTTGGTGTTTAGGGGCAGAGACTCACCAGAGATGGCAGCATAGTTACATAAACTTATAAAGAAGGACTGAGGCTTAGTAGTAATGGTGAGTAATATTTTTAATGCTATCCCCAGCCTCCTCGTAGCCATCAGTATTTCTGTTCATTCTGAACTAGTTTCCCTTTTCTGATTACTTTTACCATATTCTTCTGTTCTACCTTTTCCTCTTTGTTATGCTTAAGAATTGCCCTTTCCTCTAGGAAGTTTTATGAGTGGCTTTTGTTTTTATATCACAATCATTTATGGATATCTCCTACCAAGGCCCATTCCTCATCCCTGGAAAATGAACTATCTCTCATAAGGAAAAAAAAAGTTAGACAAAAAGAAAAAACCTGACTAAGTGACCATATCTGAAAATGTATACAACATTCTACTCTCATAGTCCCCCCACATTTTGCCAAGAGCAAGGAGGTATGTTTTCTTTATGTATTCTCCAGGAACATTATTGGTTTTTTCCTTATTCAGATTTTGACTTCCTTTTAGTGATCTTTTCATTTACAGTGTTGCAATCGTGTATATTGTTCTTCTCATCCTGCTTATTTCATTCTGCATCAGTTCATGCAAATCTTCTGATGGTTCTCTTATTTCCTAATATTTGTCATTTCTTACTGCACAATATTTCTCTGCATTCATAAACCACAGTTTGTTCAAGGCTGACCCATTTTAAATGGGTTACCTCTAAAATAAAAGGAAATATTCCTATGAAAGCACTTAAAAACTCATGTAATTGTGCATTTATATTTGCATGTTCACAACGCTGATTTAGCCTAATCATCTTATGTGGGTTCGTGTTGTAGTTTTTGTGGCATGTTATGTTTATCCTGATGAATAAATAAATCTTGCAAATGACAAGCGAACCCAGATGCATTGCAAGAAAAGTCCTATTTATGATGTTCATTGAGGTGCTAAATGAACCAAACAAAAAAAAATCCATCCTGGCTAATCTTGTCATAATTTAAATTTGTTCAATTGCATCAAAACTTCGATTTAAAATATCACTTTTTTTTTAACTTAAGAGGACTATAAAGAACCTTTCAAATGGTATTAGTGAAGTCACACCAAGTGGGAACATTGCTGCCTTGAGTAAAAAGTCTCCTTTCTAGCAAAGGAGTTGGGAGGAACACAGTTTAATTATAAGCTGTTCAGTTCTGGAAAAGGCTTCTTATTTCCTATTATCTTGAGGTTTCTATCCTAATACTGTAGAAGAAAACCTTTACATTGTAAAATACTGCTGAAAGATACAGTTCAGAAGATTTGTAATTTAAATCATTTTTAAAGAACTGTGTTTGTTCCATGACAGAGGTATGTTCAATAACCATCAACAACCATGTATGTCTTAGCTAAATCAAATTCATCACACAAGGGATTTTTTTAATGTATTATATTTGCTACTCAGCTCTACCATTCAACTTTCTTAAAGCCAATTTAAAGAAGATTCACATCAAACCAAATACCAGTTTATCTTCTGGGTTCTGAAAAATTAGCATAGAAAACACTGGTATATGTTCACACACAAAGGTAATCATTTCAAATGCTAAATATTTTTCTACACTAATGTCTTCCATAGCCTTTTATTTGAAAGGTTATTCCACCCATAATGAAATGGGCTTTTTTAGTACTATCATGAGATATGGTGATCACTACTAAATTATAGCAGACAATCCCATAGTACAAACAGTGCCCCCAAAGCTACATGCTTGTAAAGTTTACATTCTCAGTTCAAAAAGTAAAGTGTCGTACTCTGTGTCCACTCACATGAATGTTATTTTCACGTTGGCACAAATAGAGAGACCTGCTTTTATTTGACTACATAACATTCTATGTGCACATTTGCAAGTATTTGAATAGAATATCCATGTGTTTAATTCCTATACTTTCATCTTGTGTTTATTTGAAGAACTTCATATTGAAAAACCTGAACACATGGATTCTAGTGTGTAGATTTTAAGAAATCATTTGGTAATGAGAAAAGGAAATTTTTATGTTCTGTATATGTCCTGAGAAGTCTTCAAATGTCTAATTTGGTCATTTGACTCCATATTTATGTTTCAGGTTGCATTTCTCATACTTTCTAATTCAGGATATGACTTCAAAAAGAGTTTAATTCAACAAACCAGACTAAATTATGTTGAATCACATTTTGGGGACTTGCTTAAATTTTTCTACAGGTGAATAACCAAACTTTTAAGAATTATTAAAAATCAATTGTTGTTTTGGCATTGAAGGATTTTCCTAATATTTAAAACTGTTTAAAAATGGAGTACATCACCTCCTGAATTTAAGTAGAGGCTAGATGATCAGGGAAATTGTAGAATGGATTCCTTATTAATACTACAAGGAGGGTCTTATACTAGGTGGACCTTTAAGGTCCCTTTCAACCTTAAGATTTTCTATGATTCCACGAATCATAGAGTAGCCTTTGGTAATCATGTTACAAGGCACATGATACACTAGTCTATCTAAAATGCCATTAGTTTGTGTATTGTTATGAATGAACTGTATTTTATGCAGTTCTTTAATGAGATGCATAAATTATATCTGAGATACACTCACAAAAATAGAATTTGTTGCTACTAATTTAATATGAAATAGTAAAGATTTATGTTACTTTGTTTTGACTATTTTTTAAATGGGCCCTTTTATATAGATTTATTTTTATATTTTTCTTTGCTATTTTGATCAACATGTGGAGAATTCTCCGGAGAAATATTTGTATGAATAATTACATTTGGCATCTCAAGAAGACCCTTCTTCAGGCATCCACATTTACCTTCATTTAACATGAAGAAAGGTGATGGTTTTTTTCCCCCATATTCAGGTAGCCAAATAATTCATGAAGTAAAATACTATTCCATTGCTGTGTGTGCTAATGATGTGCTTACTATACTCATTACCAAATTATGTCAGTGTCAAGTTCAATTCATGTACAACTGTTACTTACCCGAGGTCAAAGTTGTTCAAATGACCAATAGTAGAGGATGATTGAGATCTTATGGGAAAGCGCTTAAACCCATTACCCCAAATAAATAGCATTCCAGATGCCAAATACCTAAAGAAAAGTAGTCACATCTTTATTGTATCATTCCTGGGGAGCTTAGGTTGGCAGAGAAACAGTGTTACATCTAACTTTAGGTAAGAAATTCAGTTTTTCAACATCCTCTAGCACTGCGAAATAAGTCTCATTTAATGCTGCATTATCCATTTTCCCATGGAATAGGGGAATGCTAAATTTACCATACTTTACCCATCCATCCCTGCCACTTTCTTAGCAAAGGGAGTTAATGAGGAAAGGTGACAGCATTCAGTTTTGCAGCTATTCAGTTGCCTGAGCCATAAGTATTCTAATTCAAATACTTGTGAAATATATTAGGCCTGTTTAGAGGAGAGTACCATTTTTTGGTTAATTTTCTTAATATTACTGTGTGGTCTACTTAAGAGAAGTCTGACGAAATCCTGGTAAATATCAGGTCAATTATATTTTCAGGAAATTGTGTATTAGCCAAAATTCCCATAGACTATTCTAACATAGACAGTAATGTTACTTAGCCTATAGGTGTAATGCAATTAAATTACTGTGGTGAAGCTTTTTCCCTTTCATTTCTTTGGGGGAGAGGGGCAAAGAGAAGGGCTCCAAACTGATGTTTTCATTGGCCCATCCATGCTGATTAACAATGTCTGCAATATCTCTTTAGACAATTCCTAGGGTCACTGAGAAGTTAAGTGATTTGCCTTTGGTCACATGGCTATTAAATAGCAGAGGCGGGTCTCAAACCTAAGTATCCCTTATTCCAAAGACATGAATAATGGCTAGCATTTATATAGTGCTTTAAAGTTTTTGCAAAGCACTTTACATATATTATCTCATTTCATCCTCACAATAACCCCAGAAGGTAGGTGCTATTATTATCCCCATTTTACAGATGAAGAAACTAAGGCATACAGGGTCAAGTGATTTGCCCAGGGTCATACAGCTGGTAAGTTAGTGTCTGAGACCCCATTTGAACTCATCTTCCTGACTCCAGATGCAAGGCTCTATCTATTGTACCACTTAGCTGCCTCTATTCTCTCTACCATTCTTCTTCTCCAACATAAACTTATGAAGTCAAATTAAATCAGCAAAATATTTATTGAACATTGCTAGACTCAGTGAGGTATTCAAAGAAGAAAGATTAAGACAGTGTTCCTGCCCTCAAATAGTTACAACAGTTAATTTGTATTTGAGAGAATAATATATGCATATGCCAAAACAAAGTGTTTTATCTAATTTGACATTGTTTATGCACATTAACTCATTAAAAATTCATTGCATAATTTGTTCATTTGTGGAAGACACTATGATACTACTGCCTCAGCCAGGAATTTGACTTCCTTTTACTCTTATTCCAATGAATAAATCACACACATGATAAGCAAACTAAGAAATACATAATTAGACCACTAGGGGGGAGGGAGGATGTCTTATTATTTCTTAAATATCTAGATATCATATCACCACCTCTTTTATGTGCACATATTCATTACACCCTACAGACATACGAATATTGCTGGCTGTCCTTTTCTGAGAGTGGACTGCTAGGGAGTCAATAAACCAGGAAAGAGACTATCCTCATTCCTAATGCCAGGGAGAAAGGTCCCCAAAGCAAATAAAATTGGCAACATTCTTTAACTTGATATACAATCCAGATCATTGATCCCCTGATTCTAGATCCAACATCTTCAAGATGACTTGTCCAGTTTGTTAGCAAATCGAAGTTGCTGTAATTTCATGCTCCAGTAATATGGAGACTTTTTAAAGAAATGAGAATGAGAACTGAGATGGGGGAGAAACCTCTTATCAGAAATACACATCGCAGGGACTGCTAGGTGGCAGAGTGGATAAAGCGCTGGCCCTGGAGTCAGGAGGACCTGAATTCAAATCTAGCCTCAGATACTTACTAGCTGTGAGTCTGCAGATATGTCACTTGACCCTGATTGCCAAAAGAAAGAAATACATACTGGTAAGTATCCTGCTTTTAAATCTTTGGGGCAGATATGCTAGTTTACCAATTAGTAGACCAAACTGCCCTCTCGGTTACTTTTTTCAAAATTATTTATTTTATTCTGAACTTAACTCACTTTTTGAGCCAGTGCCTCCATTGCTTCTCTTTGAAGGCATGTATCCAGAAAGGTCTTGGAGGAGTATAGACCTAGAGTTACAAGGGATGTTAGAGGCCAAGTAGTTGATGTCCTTCGCTTTACAGATGAAGAAACAGAGATTGAGAAGTTAGGTGACCAACCCAAGGTCACCTAGTTGACCAAGTGAGTCATATCTGGACTCAAACCCAGACTGTCTGACTCCAAATCCAAGCGCTGTTTCTACTGCACCATACTGCTTCTCTGGAGCACTTCTCTGGTTCACAGGCACTTTTAAAAGACTTAGGTGCACACATACCCCGCTGCGTATCAGTGTGTTTGCATATTAAGTAGCTATATAGAGCATCCCAAAAGTCTTAGAGCAATTTTAAGACTTTAGAGCTGCCCATTAAGACTTTTGGACAGCCAGCATGTTTAATTTCCATTTGTTCACTTTTTTTCTTTACCTCAAATTGAGCCTAAAATTCAATTTCAGCTAATTAGTTCACAAATGAGTCTTAGATCTTTGTATTGGAAGGGTGTTTTTGTACTTATACTTTTTTTTCCCCTCTGTCTTCAGAGGATCCCAAAGGAGACCTCAGATTCCTTTTAAAAACAATTAACAACCAAACAAAACCATATGCTTATTTATTTCTTCCAAATTCGCCTCAAATGTTAAGCATATTTCATTTAGTCTCTGATTGAAAGGATTGCCTTCCCGAGAAAAGAGGAAATTTCTGAGTATTGCAGTCATGACTGATTCCATGGAGGAGAGTCAGTTACTATCTTAGCCCTCAATCCCTCTTCTCTCTCTTGCCTTGATCTTGTCTACAAAAGGTAAGAACTGATCTGAAAATTCCCCTTATTCTTTGTTACTAGAAAAGCAACTAGATTTCCAGTGTAGAGAGAGGGGCTACTTCTTATACCCTCTCCTGTTAGTATTATTTTGTTGATATTGTACCCCACCCAGGTGAACATGAATATGGATATAAATATCAGATTTTATAGGCTGCTTAACTTAGATTCTACAATACCTCATGACAAAAATCCCAGAATGATTTGCCAGAAGTTCTCACAATCTCAGCTTTGCAAAGATAGAATCATAGTTATTACGGAAAAAAAAACTTTCTGTCACCACTATGGTATGCTACCATTGAACATAAAATGTTATCTAAAAAAATTTTTTTTGTTTATTTTTAGTTCCAAATTCTCTCCGTCCCTTCACCCCTCCCTCACCCATTGAGAAGGAAAGAAATATGATACTCATTATAAATATGAAGTTATGCAAAACATTTCCACATTAGCTGTGTTGCAAAAAAAAGCAAGAAAAAAGTGAAAAAAAGACATAGAATTTTAAAGTGAAGATGCCTTTAATAACTGCTTCCCATGTACATTTCCCTGTGGGAAAAGAAGGAAAAATGCTTTCTTTAGACTTAGCTCATCTGCAGATAGGCTTGTGAGACCTGCCCAAGTGCAGAGAAAAACTCCATTCAACATATTTTTCTAATTTAATTTTAAAATGTTTGAATAAATTTTTTTAAAAATTTGAGAAAATTTAGAAATGTAACCTAAGAGTCTTTTGCTCTCTACATGTCTACAAATTCTACAAACATGTTCGTTTTCTAATTATTGTTCAATAAAATCTATTTTTACAAGTTTAGTTCATTGCTTTTTAAACCCTAAATCTACTTAGCCAGGTTGCATCAGCCGGTTTACAAATGAACCAGTTTCTGCAGGTGGACTTTAACATTGTGTAATGCTCACTTGATACAAATCTTGGATCCTTTTGAAATTGGATGGGCATGTAACTGCACATTATCTAAATGCCATCCTTCTATGTCACATTTATAACAACCACCTTACTTTTGATGACTGTGGAAAATACACTTTTTCTCAAGCTCTCGGATTTGGATAGAGGTGGAACAGGTGCTGTGATTTTATTGGTATAGGGAGCTCTTGGTGAGACACTTCCTCTAACATGCAGGTCAGCACTTTCTCTGCCATTTATAATCTCAGACAATTGCCTAAAGCCCTGAGAGGGCAAGTGATATAATGCAAACATGAAACCACAAGTAACTGTATAAATCCTGGTAACAGATGATGAAATTAAAAAGAGCTTTTTCATTAGCCTGAAAGCCTAACTCCTGAAAACATCAACATCAGAAATTAATTTGGTATTCACAGTATCTAGTTATGAGCTATATTTTAGGTCATAACAATCCTTTATTATACTAGTGATGGTTTTGTAAGCATTTTGTTTTCATCGGAGTCTGAGATCATTTTCTTAAGTCTAGCCTTTCAAGCCCTGTTTCCATAACTGGAAAACTGTTAAGCTGAATCAACACGGAGAGGGGGGAAAAATAAAGAATATGAACTGATGTTAAGAGAAATCTATAGTAAAATAATTTAGAGATGGAAAATAGTGTTTGTTTCCCTTTCATAAACCTCATATTCATCACCTGTAATCAAGCTTAAATATAGGAATTTACTTAGATTTTGATCTCACAGACAGCGTTTCGCCAGTTCATGATTGAGGAATGATGGGGGAAAATTTTTTTTTAAAACCTTTAACTGGCCCATTTGTTCTGTACCAGGCTTTTCACATTCTTTGTTTTACCTTGGCATCAGAAATTACATTTTACATTACTCTTTCATTTAACTTTGAGTTTTAAAAAGCAATTAGCCTAGTTTATGTTAGGTCATTTATAAGTAGAGTGAGGAAATCACCAGCCAAGTTAAATCTTAATCATTTGCACATTTTATTTTTTGTTGTTTTTAATTTTTTTTTTCTTTCTTTAAATCTTAAATTTTGCAAATTAGGCTCCTTAGCATTGTTGTTCTAGAAAACTTAAATTCGGGGGGAACAGTTGCTTGTTCACACCAGACTTTCTAGTTACTGATTTGTACTACCTGAAAAGACAGTAATATTGCTGATAGTAGATGTCTCAGTGTCACATGAAGATTAACTTTGTCTAATTGGATTTTTTATAATTGTACCACCCTTAAAATTACAGTCCAACTTTTAAAATAGTAGTTATTAAATTCACTTTAATAAGTCATATGTTTTTTGAATTATTGCCATAAACCATTGCAATTTCTATGCATTGTGTAAAGTTGAGTGATGTCACTCTGGAGATTTCTGTATGTGTCTGTAGGCATTCTATGTTTATGTTGATGGTGTTTGTGTAGAAGTGTTCATTATTGCTGCTATAATCACTTATTGTAGTTGAACTGAAAAACTGTGCTAAGAGGCTGTGCCAATTAACAATAGTACATATGACTTCCTAAACAGTATGTTTTGAGCCAGTACTTAGTGCCTTCTGCAGAAGGAAACACTGTGGTAAGCAGGCGGTGCCAAACTTCAAATATCCTGTTGTTCCACAGTAATGAGCCCATGTTACGTCAAAGGGTTTTGAACAATTTTCCCTCTCATCTTTTCCATGTTTTTCTCAATATTTTCAAAGGGAAAAGAGTGCAAAAAAAATTCTTCTAAACTCTTTAAAAAAAGCTTTTC
This sequence comes from Phascolarctos cinereus, assembly GCF_003287225.1. NCBI lineage: Eukaryota > Metazoa > Chordata > Mammalia > Diprotodontia > Phascolarctidae > Phascolarctos > Phascolarctos cinereus. The sequence continues at coordinate 203,392,054 of NW_027555847.1, read as the reverse complement.
TTCTCAGTCTTGTTTTCTTATCATAGTTTAACACTTTGTACAAGGAAATTGATCCAGTTTATGAAAGCAATGTATTGTTTCTTGGACCTCGATTATTGAGGTTGAATGATCTAGCTGAATATTTTAAGGTGCATATATCATTGCTAGATTGTCATTCCTTTATTGTAATTTAAGAAGATCTAATGAATTTTGTTTTAGTTACAAAATATTTATGATTTTAGTTAGAAAGCATTCTTGAAGTATTGGAGCTCTCAAAAGTGAGAGATTCTCATTCAGTCTTGTTCTCGATTCCACCCTGGGTTCCATTATGACTCCTAGAACCCAACTTTGTTGAGCAGTTTCAGACAGATGCTGAACCGGAGATGGGGCAGTTGAAATTCATCAGTTTTCATTCTGATACATTTGATACCAATTAAAAATGGGTCAAAATTCTTGTTATGCATAGGCTTTCAAAATTTTTTTATTTTAATGAAAAAACATTCTGTAGTCAAGTCTGATCATTACAAAAAGGTATTTAGATTGGAAGGAACTGATTCCTCCTTAAAAATAGACACCAGAACACAAGAAAAATCTCCCTTATGCTTGTTCATCAATAACAATTTATGTAGCACTTTAAGGCTTGAAAAAGAGCTTTACAAATATCTTATTTTATCCTCATAGCAATCCTGTGGGGTAGGTGCTATTATTATCCCCATTTTACAGGTGAGGAAACTGAGGTGAACAGGTTAGGTGACTTTTTTAAAGGTCACACAGCTACTCTCTGAAGCAGGATTTAAATTCAGGTTTTCCTGACCCCCAATACAGCACAATATCCACCATATCCGCCATAGGGCCTCAAAGGAGTTTTAGCAGCAAGTTTCCTTTAAGAAAGGTCTGATATCAAGAAAATGATAATGGTTTTGATCTATCAGAGCCCTTGGTTGTGCCCTGTGCTAGCCACTTGTCAGCAGCTGTACTATGTATAGGGATTTTGCTACTGACATTGTTGCTTTGGTTCCTAGTATACTAAAACTAGTTTTATCAAGATGGAGGATGGAGAAGGAGCCAAAATCCAATTATGAATTTTTTTCTCCCAAGGATGCTGCCAACATTTAATACTCAGTGAGGCAGATAAAGCATCAAATACAACAATAGAAATTATTTCAGTAATATTTCTTATGGCCATTGGCCTTAGCGTCAGATAAAAACAGTTCATTTATTTTTGCAGTTGGGTGCTTCAAGCAAAATGTTTCTTCAGAGATTCTTTGTCCCTAGAATTCCTTTGTTTTACGGTCTACTAAATACCAGGTTTTTGGTCCAAACTAGCCCAATAAAACATTATTCTTGCAGTAGATAGGATTTACCAAGAAGCTCGTTATTAGAATATTTCGTGCCTCCCTTCCTCTTTGATTTACTATACGTTTAATATGTGTGCCCACAGCCCTTTTCTTCCACAGACTGGAAGTAAGTGTTAAACAAATTTCATATGTATGTATGTATGTGTGTGTGTGTGTGTGTGTATGCATGTGTGTATCTGTATATATAATATACTTTTACATACATATTATACAACCATATGTACATGTGTATATACACATATTTCTAATTTTATGTGTGTGCACACACTTGTATGTAACATGCATATACATACATATAAGCATACATATATGTATGTGTGTGTATACATGTGAATATATATATATATATAAACACATAAATACCACTGTGCACCATTTGATTCCCAGGTCTTGATTCACATTCAGAGATCTACACCTCTGTTTTTCACTGCTGAAGCTAGGCATAGATTTGTCAAATTAGCTCCATAGTGAGCTCATGTCATTTTTATCCCATGAATTATAAACTGAAAATGTGTTTGTTAACTCATAAGATCCTGAATCCTAATGGCAGGAAACATATCGCAATATTCCAAATGTCGCCGGATCCACACGTTTACTATTTTCATTGATCTTAGTGTCCAGCATTAACACTGCAATAAAATGACTATTACATCTAACTTAATGTGAGGGCTTCCTTTTGGGGGGTAGGGGGTGGGGGATCAGTTGTCAGCATGACTTCAAGACCCCATTGTATTTTTATGGTCTTTCAACCTTCAAAATTTAGCCAGGAAAAGTCTAAGATGATATTAATTAAATCAATATAATTTTAAAAGAGGCATCCATTAAATGTCCAGCATGTTAGGGATAGGGACTAGACCTGTCATTTCATGAGGAAGCTCCCACTATCAATGTAGTTGCAATGTCTGCAACTTAAGAGTCTCAAAGATGTGCCTAGAACAGAGGTATCAAACTCCTGGCCCCCCCAAAACTCCAGAGTCTGGTGTGAACCAGTTAAAAATGTAATTTGGAAATGTTTAACAAAATAAATTAAAAATACCACTCAACATAGGTAATGTTAATTTGTGGTTTCCTAATTCAATTTTCGGCCTTCAGGGATCTGTTTCTATTTGAGTTTGACACCGCTGGTCTGGAATACTGAGAGTGAAGTGGCAGGCCAACTCACCCAGTGGTGTATGAGAGGTAACACTTGAACCTAGGTCAGCCTGGTTTGGAGGCTGGCTTCCTATCCAATAGGCCACACTGCCTCTCTTACAGCAGTTTACTAGTCATAATTTTCCATTGAATCTTAATGAAAAAGTGCTGATTTTTAAAATACTTTGTTATTTTTTCTATGAGCAGGCATTTACTTGTCTCCCTCTGGGAAATTTATTCAACTATCTGGGTAAAGGTCAAGCTGCTTTTTAGTGATTTAATGGAGTCAAGGTGAGACACACACATACACACACACACACACACACACACACACACTCACACACACAGAGAAACATTATGTTATATAGTCTGTGCCTGTTTCACTTCCATTTTTTTAAAGTAATTTTTTGGGGGGAAATGCTGCTATGATTACTGTACGTGAAGGAAACATGAGAACAACAGAACTAAAATGGAGAAGTTGAAAGCACGAGGTTAAGTATAATAAAAGATATTGCTGTGTCACTTTTATTTCATTAATCTGTCAGTTGATTTTTATTTTTGGATCATCTGACTAAAGTTTTTGGTGTTGCTTAAGGTATATCATTAGATTCGTTTTCATTTTGCTGTTCACATCCCTTTTACGTTGCAAATGTTTTTTATCTTTGGTTATGTTAGCATGTTGTTAGCACTTCCTCATATCTGTGGGTGTGTATATGTGTATTTTTAATAAAAGTTTTGCTGCACAATTGTTTGACTTCAATGTATGTATATTTGCTACTAATGTAATGTGAGTTTCTATTGTTTTTAGATATTTGTATTAGTACAGCCTTAAACTTCTTGAATTAAGAAAATCATTGAAAAAACAATCAGCTGAGAAAGTCATTGTCTCTGTGATAAGTGCATGCATTATTCACAGTATTTTGTCTGTATTTAGGTATAATGACCAGTCCTCATTTATTTAATAAATAACTTCCTGCAAAATTGGCTGAGTTTTGTAATCACATTTGAAAGTTTTGAAAAACAGGTTAAATGACGTTTTGAAAGAGTACACTCTTTACATGGAAACCCTCAGAACAAAGAAAATCTACATTGATAGAAAAGGTCAGTTAACTAAGCAAAGTGAACACAGTTCTGTATGGTAACCCTAGTAAGCATTGAGCTTAACCTCCTCCACTCCAATTCCCACCCCACCACCACCAACCACCATCAAATTTTAGGTCTAATCACTTAGCCTCCTAGACTGGGATGGGTCACTGGGGTCTCATGTAAAAGAAAATTGACTTGATGGACTATGCCATTTTTAGGGGTAGGGAAGGGCTGGAATAGCAACTCCTACTAGAATTAACTGATAATCTGTTTACTCCAAACACCAGATCCAGGAAAACTCCCATATAATAGAAAGGGCTGAAGTGGGCAAGAGCCTAAGTGTGTTTGATAGCTTCTCAGTTACTTTGCCAAATATCTGTATGACCCTTCTTTCCAAGCCTTAGGAATCCATGATTTTCAATTCTAGGGTAAGACTATATCAGGGGTTAGACAGTCTTCTTTTTAGAGCTGTGTGGGACAGAGACCACTTACTCAAAAATAAAAACAAAGACTTAGATACCTTGAAAATAGAAAGGAGTTTATTGCTTTCTCATGAGAAAGGGTACCCTCTTAGTCACCATTTCAGGCCAGCACAGTACGAGTTTGGTACAGAAATCAAGGCTTATCTATACCCTAATGCAAGTTCCTCCTCCCTAATCCCCTTCCCCTTATCCCATTGGCTGGGCTTTCAGGGGGCGCAATCTTTTCACGGAAATCTAAAACAAAGGTAGTTACACAAGTTTGCCCAGAGACAAGAAAAGGCAGGAAGTTTGAAAGCAACAATCGAGAAATATTAACAAGAACCACTGATTCCCTGAGGATGCTTCACTTCTGAGAGATCATCTCTCACAGAGCGAACCTTTAGAAATGGCTACAGTTTTCCTTATCAAATGTATTTGGAAAATTTGTATCTGTTCTTTTGGGAGCCCAGAAATGGGGTTCCAAAGTAATTTTCATTATGTTGCAATATCAAGCCAGAAACCAGTTGTTTAATATTTTTATGTTTAATAATTATAATGCCAATTATTAAATTAATAAATATAATTATTAAAATTTTGTGTTTAATAATTCACATTGTATTAACAAAGAGAAGTATGTTTATCTTTTTAAAAAAATAGAGAACCTGATACTTTGTTCACAAGGAGTTATTTGCAAGTATATTCTCTGGTTTCTTCCAGTTCAGCAAATTAACACAGTTATTTATTTAATTATTTGTTTGTTTGTGCCCTTTTTGGTGAGACAATCAGGCTTAAGTGACTTCGCAGGGTCACACAGCTAGTAAGTGTCAAGTTTCAGAGGCTGGATTTGAACTCAGATCCTCCTGACTCAAGGCTGGAGCTCTATCCACTGAGCCACCTAGCTGCAACCCCCCCCCCAATTAACATATTTATTAAGAGGCTACTATTATTTGAAAGACTCTGTGTTGGGCAATCAGGACTGAAGGATGAAAAATGACAGCCCCTTCTGTCAATTAAGTCCCTACTGTTAAATTGTTACTTTTGGGCAGTTAACAAACATTTATTAATTACTTACTTTGTACTAGGAACTGTGCTAAGCTGGGGAAGAGGGAGCAAAAATACTACAATATACTTTATTAGTTTAAAAAGCTGTATTTTCTAGTTTTTAATTAACAGTCTATTTTTCTAAGTATAAAAACCATAATGTGCTTGTATTTTATCTTCATGATAATTTTATCCCTAATCATTCTATCAATCTAACAAAAATAATGATGTTACCTAAGTTAATTTCCAGACTTAGTGTTATACCAATCAAAATACCAACGGGCTACTTTGGATAGCACAATAACCCCCATTCTTTGTGAATCACCTCTGACAACGCAAGTGAAGTTCTAAGGCCTGGAGCCCCAAGGATGTTGTCTGGCTTGCCTGACCACACAGCTGGTGAGTGTCAGAGGCAATATTTGAATCCAAATTAGATCTTCCTGACTCCACACCCCAGCACTCCTTCCACAATTCCATTATTAAAGCAGGTAATGTTATTAATAAAATGAAAAGCTTCATATTCTTCAAGAGCTATCAGAAACAAATTGCCCTGGACATTCAAATTGTTTTATATTAAACATATGCCAAATATTTGATTTACCTAATTAAAAAGGGGTGCAGTTCATTTACTTTATGATGTTCAAATACTCATGGCTCAGAGATCTCATCAATTTGGGACTTCTCTCCAACCACACAAATTACAACCCATACATACACACTCATCCTGTATGATTGTCATATGTGTCCTCCCAAAAATTTTTAAAAGGGGGTCTATCCAACATGTTGGATGCCTTCTTTGCTTTCTCCCATAACTAGGAAGGAAGCTATGTGGCATGATAGATAGAGTGCCGGGCCTGGAGTCAGGGAGACCTGAGTTCAAATCTAGCCTCAGGCACTTACTAGCTATGGGACACTGAGCAAATCACTCTACCTCTGTCTGCCTCAGTTTTCTCAACTGTAAAATGGAAATAACAAGAGTATTTACCTCCCAGGGTTGTTGTGAGGATCAAATGAGACATTTGCAAAGCACTTAGCACAATGCCTGGAACCATAGTAGGCACTTAATACATGTTAATTTTCTTCCATCCTTCTATTTCAGTGCCACCCTATATATTTTAGGAAGGGAAAAGAAAGACAATAAACATTTATAAAGCACCTATTATGTGCTAGGCATTTTACAGATTTTATCTCACTTGATTCTCACAGTGACCCTGGGAGGTAGATGCTATTATTAACCCCATTTTACAGTTGAGGAAACTGAGGCAGACAGCGGTCACATAGCTAGTAAGTATCTGAGGCTAGATATAGGTTCAGAGCAGTTAAATGATTTGCCCAAAGTCATACCTATGAACCTATATGCTTATCTATAAACTAGAGCTAATAATACCTCCAGTACTTAACTGGGTTGTTGTAGGAAACACATTTATAAATGTAGATGATTACTATAAATCAGGAGTGGGGAACCTGCAGCCTTGAAGTGTGTATATAGATATATGTATGTGTGTGTATGTGTGTGTATATATATATGTATATATATATATATATATACATATATATATACATATATATATACACACACACACTATATTTTCATCTGATATTACTAATCTCAGTAATGAGTGCAGATAAATATATATATACATAGATATCACTAGATTAAACATATTTTTATATAGCTAATGTGTATACATATATTAATAGCTGGTATGTATGTATACATGTATATATATGTAGGTATAAAGCTAGCATTTACATAACATTTTAAGGTTTGCAGAGTGCTTTACAAATATGACCTTATTTTATTCTCAAAACAACCTTGAGAGGCAAGTGATATTATTCTCCCCATTTTACAGATGAAGAAACAGAGGTAGACAGTCAAGTGGCTTGCTCATCTAGTAAGTGTCTGAGGCAGGAATCATCTTCCTGACTCCAGGTCCAACATTCTTTCCACTGCTCCTCCTGGCTGTGTAGTTATCATATTAAAATATGCAACAGCAATAATATTTTACTATGAATGAACTAAATTGTCAAAAGCATATTTCTTGAAAATTATTTGGTAGAAATACTTTTAACCTCATTTCTTTGGTTAGTAAGGCAGCTACTATTTGTTTTATTTTAGTATATGTGATTTGGGTGCAGTTAATGAGCCCTATCAAGCAGTAGCCTGACAACATACTCATTGACTTAATACTTTGGTTGGCATTGAAATTGTCAGATTTTCTTTACTCCCTTTAGATTAGGATGTTGTTATTGAAATGTACCCAAAGGGCTGCTCATCTTGTAGCTCAAATGACCATCTTTCCTACTCATAAATTAGTAAAAACTGTGGTTTTATATTTTCATTGTCAGTAAAGGGAAATTTCACTTCCTAATTATGGCTTAATCCATTACCAGAATGAAAGCTCAGCAAACAGGGTCAAATTACATACTTTTAATGTTTGTTGGGGGGTATTTGCAGTAAACCAAAGGCAGTGAATGGATGCCTGGATAAATTCATAACTGTTTTTCCATCCTACTGCCTTAAGTTTGCAAGGTTTCAATCAGGATCATACTTGAAATTCCATGCCATGAGACATTAATCGAGTCCATTTCCAAGATGGCACTACATACAGTTTCAGAGCTGCACCACGAATGGGTTATGAAGTGATTGGAGTATAGCTAAATAAAGTCATGTAGAAAGCTTAAATCACATAAAGTTTGTGCTGACATGACCTAATTTTGGCCAAAGTGCCTTTTTGCAATGAGTTTCTGAAACTAGTTCATTGTGGAAATAGAAACTTAGTATATAATTACAAGGACAGACATGCTCTCATATTGAATTCCTGGTCAATTCCAATCTCTGACCATTTCCAGGTAGATAATAGATTTGAAATTATAAACCAAAGAATTGAGTAAATGTCAGAAATTTGAAAGATGTACTACATTGATCTTTATAGATTGATCTTGTTATCTTTAAATATTATTTACCTACATAACTGAACCATCACACTGTCATCATATTTTTATTTTTATTTCATTATTGTGACTTTTTCATTTTACAAATGTCATTATTTTTAATTCTGTAGGAGTGATTCATTGTCATGACTTAATAGGGCCTGACCCAACATTTCAAGGTATGGCAAATCACTATCTAAAGTGAATTAGGGTCTTCGATCAGTTAGTTAATTGCTAAATCATTTAGATATCCTTGCCTTTGCCATTACCTCATACTCTACAAAAACCCCAAGAAACAACCCTAGCCACAGAACACTGACTTCTTTGTTGGGGGAGGGGGTTGTAGATTTCAGAGCTGGGAAGGACCTCAGGGAACACTTAGTTCAACCTCCCCTCATTTTACACGTAAGAAAACTGTAAGGAACGGAACTAGGGTTTGGAGTGAGGTGTTCCTACTCCATATTCAGTGTTCTATGGCCAGCCATTGCTAAAAAGACATGAAATATTAGTCGGGGGAAAATATTAGCCAGTAGTTATTTAGGGTATTAAAAAGTTTCATTTTTATGCTGCGCAGGGTGATAAATTACCTAGGTTATTTGGACTCTCTTCCATTTGTTCCCTAATTCTCTCAACTCTTCCCCCCAAAGAGAAATTAATCCTAGAAAGTCAAGTTCAGTTTGAGCCTCAAATGGTGCCTCAGTGGCCTGTGAAGAGTATTTAATGTCCCTCCCACATCCCTCAGGTACTGGGGAGAATTTGACACCTTTGAGGCACACGTGTCAGGACTAAGTCCTGGTATGGCAAGTGGTTTTTATCACTTAGTGACTTTATTGAGTATGTTCTCTTTCCTATTAATCTTTTCTCTTCTTCCTCCATGTCCCCAGAAAAATAGGCAGGTAAGCAGTGCAGTAGATAAGAGTTCTAGGACTGGATTCTGGAAGTCCCAAGTTCAATTGGGGCTTCAGACACTAGCTATGTGACCCTGGGGTAATATAAAGTATAAAGGGAGACAATGACAAATAGGTCAACTTATAATTAGACCTGCTTTCTAATTGTAGGGAGGTACATTTATAGTATTTGCCCTCTCACTGTTCTCCTTTGTCTTCATGAGCTAACAGAAGACTCTTAACCTCAGTTTGCCTCAGTTTCCCCATCTGTAAAATAGGGATAATAATAGCACCTCCCTCTCAAGGTTGTGGTGAGGATCAAATGGGATAATTAAGCACTTAGCATGGTGCCTGGCCCTTATTACTCTTATTATCATAAACATATGTCTTTCCCACACTAAATTAGAGAAAGAAAAACAACAAATAACAACAACTAAAAAATGTGTTAAGTGCCTAATGTGTACAAGGCACTTGTAGGCACTTGCCTAGGAACTCAAATGCCAGAATCAGGAGTTTATACTTTATTTGGGAGGGAATAAGGAACCCACAGCTGTTTTTTATCTGATCAATAGAATCACTGGAACAGCAATAAAACTGAATCCACTCTTGTCTACTCAGCAGGCTTATTAGGAGGCCTCCCTGCCATAACTTACAACAATTGTTTTATCCCAGCATTCGTAGGTATTCTTCTGTTGCTGGTGGTCAGTTAATGAGCTTCAAGTCATTGTCAGTATTGCTTGCTTAGCTCTGGTCAACATTGGCTTGTTGATGAGCTAATGAAAGTGCTTAGCACAATGCCTAGGCATTATATAAATGCTTATTTCCTCCTCTTTCCTCCCCTCTCCTTGCTCTTTGAAATGGTCGTTTTTGAAACAGATACATCAACATAAATGATTTCATCAATATAGGGAATTCCTGATCTGGGAATTCTTTCCACGAATGCAAATCAGAACCCACCTCTAGCTAAGTCCTAGGGAGATGCTCAAGGTACCTAGAGGTTAAGTGCTTTGCCCAGGGTCAAACACATACTAAGTGTCAGAGGCAAGGATTTGCAATCAGATCTTAATTAATCCAAGTCCATTACTCTATCCCTTATGCCCCTCCCTTGTGTATCAATAACTCCTTTAGCAGTCTTGTGATGCCTATACTCCCTCTCAGAATGATGTTTTTAAATAAGTGAAGGAAAAGATAATTTTCTGTTAGAGGTTGGTGAAAATGAAAGGTCATTTTTCCTCCGTTGAAATCCCATGAAATCTATCTACAGACTCCAGATTAAAAGCCCCTGTTCTAGATCAATAAGATCTCATTATTTAAGTGAGTCAGTGAAAACAGAACAGTATAAAGGGAAACAATGCCAAATAGGTCAACCTATAATCAGACCTGCTATTGGAATTATAGGCAGGTACATTTGGAGTATTTGTCCTCTGCCTTTATGAACTACAGAAAAGGGGGGGAAATCCCAAGAAATTGAAATAGATTCTTATAAGTTTCCTCATTTCCCCTTACTCTTAGGATGGGCTATTCAGGAGAATGTGTTTGATTTCAGTATCTGCCTTTTGTGCTTCTTGGAAGGCTGGCATCCTGGAAGTCTTCCAAAACTGATAAGCAACTGGTAGGCATTCACAAACTGATGTGCTTTCAGGTGCTTCAACGAAAACCAAATGCCAAGTAAATTGTACTACAGACCATGGCGATGGCCCTCTATATACTGACTGGATTTCTCAGTGAAAAGGGCCTCATGTTGTACTTTCTGTTTGAGCCCAGAGTCCTTCAGGACTTTTAAGCCCTGAACAAAGGGTTTGCTGGAGCCAGCTCACACTTCTTAAATTCTCAGTAAGAGCATTTACACCTCCAAAACTGGCAAACTCTACAAATCATGGCTTGTTTTATTGTTTTGTTGATTTGTTAGATATAAAAAGTGATGGAGAAAATGTTGATACAGATTAAACTTAAAAGTGTGTCTCGAGTAATTTTTCTCTGCCAGAGAGCTGGATGTTAAACATTTACTAGCACAGAACATGTTTCCTCAATAATTCATTTCCCTTCACACCTTAGCAATATAGTATAAGGAAAACAGAGACAATTAAAATACTGAATAAATGAATTTGTATTTCTATAGGTTTGAGGCCAGAGCCTTACTGGGGCAAAAAGGTAAAAGAAGAAATTCAGACGTTTATTGTCCATTCCCTTCTCATTTTTATTTCATTCTAGAGTAAATCCTAGAGAGGCAATTTGATGGAGTAATGGCTAGGGCAATGGGCTTGGCATCAGGAAGACTTGAGTTCCAATCCTACATCAGAAACTTACTGGCTGTGTAAACTGTGTAAACTTGTCACTTAACCGCTCTGTGCCTCAGTTTCCCCATCTGTAAGATGAAGGGGGTGGACTCAGTAATGTCTAAGGTCCCTTCTAGGCTCAAAACTTATAAAACTATAATCCAATTGTCAAATTTCTTAGATACTATTTCTTATGAGCCTTTTATAAAAATGCTGTTGTTTTTTAAAAATTCTTTCAGGTCAATATTCTTACATAACTCAGAGCATCCTGCTGTTTCTTTATGTAGTTTGCAGCCCAAATTCCCCTAAGACTTTGGTCCAATGGTCCAGATACAATCCTGGGGGCTTACTTCAGAGGGTCATTCCTTCTTTCTATGGTTTCTTGCCTACTCTTGGAGTTACTCCAAAATTTATGAGTATATGTATAGTCTACCTTGTGTCTAGGTTTCCCTAGTAGTAGGTAACAAGGTCTCCAGGTACTGAACTAGTCATTTTCTTACCTTTTCTTCAGCTCAGTTTCCTACCCTGTAAACTGAAATATAGCACTTTCCTTATAACTACCCTCTGTGGTTGATTGTACAAATACACACCCATTTTATCATCCCTGGATTTGATCTCTTACTCACTTAATAATTGTTTATCCTTCATCAAGTCACTGTAGAAAATGAACTGCTTGAGGACAAGGATTCTTTTTTTTTATCCTCAGCATCCAACACAGTGCTTTGTATGCACTAGGCACTTAGTAGGGCAACTAGGTGGTGCAGTGGATAAAGCCAGGAGTCAGGAAGACCTGAGTTCAAATCCAGCTTCAGACACTTACTAGCTGTGTGACTCTGGGCAAGTCATTTAACCCTGTTTGCCTCAGTTACTCATTTGTAAAATAAGTTGGAAAAGGAAATGTCAAACCACTTCAGTATCTTTGTCAAGAAAGCCCCAAATAGAGACTGAAATGACTGAACAACAAGAATCACTTTGAATTGCCTTTTGAGTAAAATTGGATTTTTTATAGTTGAAGAAACCGAAGCTCAGAGAAATTCAGTGGAGTTCAGCAAACTGCTGGCTTCTGGGGTTCCAAAACAAAAATGAAATGCAATCTCTGTCCTCAAGTGGCTTACATTCAACTATGACTTTCCTCAGGTTATCTAACTACTAAGTTGCAGAGTCAGCACTCCAACTTTGGTCATAGATATCATTGAATTTCTCCTGGCATGCAAGGTCATTGATCACTATTGGCTCAGTTGAATTTTGAACATAAGTCTAATATACTCTAGGGAGAGGGAAAGAACATGTGACTTATTTGGTATGGGAAACTCCCAGATAAGGACATTCCCTCTACCAATTCAGGTCAATACTTTCTTTGCAAGGGCAGCTAGGTGACAGTGGATAGAGTGTTGGCCCTGAGGTCAGGAAAACATCTTCCTGAGTTCAAATTCAGCCTTAGCTGGATTTGACAGATGTGTGACCCTTTACCATTTTTGTCTCAATTTCCTCATTTGTAAAATGAGCTGGAGAAGAAAATGACAAACCACTCCAGTGTCTTTGCCAGGAAAACTCCAGATGGGGTCACAAAGAGTCAGATGTGACTGAACAACACTTTCTTTGCAACTTACTAATAGTTGTAAAAAGCACTTAAGAGGCTGAACTTGAACTCAGATCCTCCTGGCTCTGAGGCCAGCCCTTTGTCCACCACCCTACCTCTCCTATTACACTATGCTGCTTATTCATACAACAGAGCGATGTGCAACTTTACTATGATTTGGCACCAGAAGAATTTTTTGCCATGAACGATCAGACAAAAAGTTCACCAAAGATGGCCTTGTCTTCAAGGTAGAAGTAGCACATTTATTATATGTGTATGCAAAATAACAGTAACTGCCTCCCAGGGTTATTGTGAGAATCAAAAGAGATAATATTTATGAAGTCCTAGCACATAGTAGACACTATATAAATACATATTCCCTTCCCCCTTTTCCTCCTTGTAGCTAGAGTGATGGACTTGGTGTCCAGAAGACCTAGGTTCATATCTTGTCTTTGAGACTTGTTATTTGTCCTTTGTTTTGAAGAGGATCAATGACAACACAGGTGATGTCTTGACTTGAATGTGAACCGGATTTAAGTGAGGCAGAGTTGCACAAAGTTGTCAGCCTCACTCTCTCTTCCTGAGTTATCAAAATCCAGTGGCAGGACAAAAGTCAAGATGACTGATATGGCTTGGAATGCAGTGGATGACCTTGGCGTCTTTGGTGTCTGACCAAGCTCTAAGCGCTCCACATTACCTGCTTCAACTGCTTTTACGACAGAACAAATTGTTGTTATCTACCAATTCCACCAGGGGAAGTCTTCACATCCTTGGGGTAGATATCCCCCTAACCTCACCAGCAGGTTTGAGGCCTGTTGGTTACCCTCAACCTGATTTAGCCCATCTGCTGAGACAGCTTTACTGGGGTATGGTTACTGCACATGCTTCTTGGAGCCACAGGTGACATCTGGGTGAATTAATTGGACACCAAAGGTAGATGAGCAGCTCTGAAAAGGGCTCTGCAAGCCCTCATACCAGATGTGCTAATCCTCCCTAAATACCCCATACACCTCTCGATACTTATTAGATGTTTGACAGGAGGCATGTCATTTAACCTGTCTGAGGCTGTTTCCTCATTTATGAAATGTGGATTGTGCCCATGATACTTATCTCACAGAGTTCTTGTGAAGTTCAAATGAGAGCACAAAATTTTTCTTTCTTTATTTATTTTTTTGGTGAGGTGATCAGGGTTAAGTGACTTGCCCAAGGTCACACAGCTAGTAAGTCACAAGCATCTGAAGTGGAATTTGAACTCAGGTCCTCCTGAGTCCAGAGGCAGTGCTCTATCCATTGTGCCACCGAGCTGCCCTATAGCATGGTGTTTTTTCAAGCTTTGAGTTCTTTTCAGTTCCATTCAGCAAGCACTTACTAAGTATCTGCTATTTGTCAAGCATGTAGGAACTATAAAGTGAAAAGCAAAGCACTCCTTGCCTTCGAGGAATGAACTTCTACTGGTGAACTTCATGGAACAGATAAGTAAAAACAAGGTCATTTTAGGGGGCAGAGGGTAGGCAGAGTACTAACTGAAGAGATCAGGAAATGCCTGCTACAGGAGGGAACACTTTAGCTCAGCCTGGAAGAGAGGCAGAAAACCTGAGATGTAGATGGGAGGAGAGAGAACATTCCAGGCATGTGGGGAAAGCCCATACAAAAAACATGAAGGTGAGAGATAGAATATCAGGATGAGGGACAAGTCAGCTAGTTTGACTGGATTTGAGAGCACTTGAAGGGGAATAATGCAAAATAAATCTGGAAAGATAAGCGGGAGCCAGATTATGATGGTATGCTAAACAAGAGTTTACCTTTTAGCCTAGAAGCAACTGGGCCCATTAAAGCTTCTTGAACAGAAGATCATCAAGGTCAGACATTAGTTCTCCTGTTTTAGGAGGTTATGATATGAAGACTAGGTCTAAATGCAGGGAATATCCTTTTCAAATCAGACAGAACTCAGCCAAGTAGGACACTGGAAAAAGAGAGGGGCAGTTAAGACTTGGGACACCTCTATCCACTGCACCACCCAAAGCCTGGATACAATTTAATTAGGATTCATTTTAAATCAAATTGGAGCAACTTGTCTGGATTACTGTTATGAAGGTACCTACTCCTATTATTATAACTCACAAACCCCCACCAGTGTGCTTTCCATTAACAGTCAGACAGTGCATACAATCAGCTCAAAACAAAAGCATTTGCTAAGATGACATAGACAGAGCAGTCACTATAAAACATCCTTCCCCGAACCTAGGGTGTACTTTCCCACAAACGCATAGCATCAGTGAGAAGAGTGGTCAGAAACATAGAATGAACTGGTAGTAAAGCGCACCTATAGGGAAACGTGTGGTCGGGACAATTCATGACTCTGGTACTATAGGGCTCCATAGTCTTTCCACTATCATAATGTCTTCATGCCGCTGCTGTCTGTTGAGCGTGGCCTCTATGTTGCTCCACTGCTAGGCTGAGCTTGATGTTCCCAGGAAACGACATTTCTGATGGATAGTTTGCTCTACTGGACTCCCTGGATTTGTTTCTCTATGGTCAGTGCAATATTCAGTGGCCAGGGCTAGCTCTCTCTTAAGTCCCTTTGGGGAGGCAGCAAAAGCACTGACTTTAGAGTCATTGGACCTGAGTTCAAATTCTGCTTCTAATAGCTGCTATCTGTGTGACCTTGGGCAAGTCATTAACCTCCCTGGGCTTGAGTTTCTTCATCAGTTAAAATAAAGGGATTTACTAGATGACCTCTGAGGTTCCTTCCTGCTCTAGATCCTATGTTCTATAACCGGGTTATGGAAAACTGCTTCCAGCCTCAAGTGATTGTTGTTGTTCAGTTATTTTAGTCATGTCCGACTCTTTGTGACCCCATTTGGGGTTTTCTTGGCAAAGAAAACCATTTCTTTCATTTGCCACTTCCTTCTCCAGCTCATTTTACAGATGAGGAAACTGAGGCAAACAGAGTTGAGTGATTTGCCCAGGGTTCCACAGCTAGGTAAGTGTCTGAGGCCAGATTTGAATTCAAGAAGGTAAGTCTTCCTGACTTCTGGCCTAGACCTCTATCCACTACACCACTTACCTGCCCCAAACAATTATCTCTTGTTGTTTGCGTCTGTCTGGAGAGTGTCTCTCTGCTCCTTCAACTGTGACCAGATTCTCTGAACTCTCAGATGGAAATGTCTCTTCTGATCGAGTACTTCCTCTGCTAGATGTCATGGCAAAGAGGAAAGAAAATCTCCTTCCCTTATTGCCCAAGAAGTGAAGACCTGGATTCTTCCTTAGCTTCAAGTTGCTATTGCATTTGTGTCCAATTACAGAATTGAACTCCAGGGCTTAGTGATATAAAGCTCCCAGGGGTGTGGCCAATTTATTTGTTCAGACAAACATGTCACACCTTCTGACTCAATTATTCAGATATCTTGTAAAAAAAATCAGATAGCTTGTTACCACATCAACATTATACCATCTGTGACTATGAACTATGTAACCTCTTGAGAGTAGGGATCTTTTCATTCTTTGTAGTTGTCTCCAATGCCTAGGACCTAGCAGGCACTAATAAGTATTTTTCAGTGATTGGCTACATCAGTGTGGGTGGTGAGTGGTGGGGGTAATCGCAAATCCCCTACAATATAGTAACCATTTGTTTCATTTTAACCTGCCTTAAAAGGATTCTCTCTCCTATTATATAAATATAAATCATCTCCCTATTTTTTTCTGTGTGGGGACTTGTGTTTCTGTTCCCAAAGGAACAAAATGAAGAAGTTAAAAAATATCATAACAGGAAACCAGCCAAGGCAAGAACTGAGCTGAATAATCCTGGCTCTTGAAAACTGTAGAGATTATTCTGTATCTTAACAAAAATAATTCACATTTCTCCAGCACTTGGGAGTTTATGGAGCATTTTTTTCCTCACAAAAGCCCTGGGCGTGGGGTAGGGGTGGAGGGTGATACAAGGTAGAGGTGATGCAAAGATTGTTATGCCCTGTCTACAGGTGAGGAACTGTTCGCTCACTTCATCTCAAAGATGTAATTTTGTCCATACTCTTGGAAGGTGACATGCCCATCATTTTTTTAAAATGCCAGGATATTTTTTACATAGGTGGTTAAGAGCTCACTTTTTTCCTTTACCTAGTAATTCTTACCTTGCAGAGTGGTCTATGTTCACTTTTGCAAAAATCATGTTCTAATATTGATTTAGTCTCACCAACCAAGTCACCATGGTGAACCTCATGTGGAGATGTAAGGCAGTTATCTTTGTAATTTAGGAGGAAAAAATTGTACTTAAATGACCCAGATTTTTCAGACGATGTCAGAGTTATCCTCAAATTTAGTTCATTCTTTTTATCCCAAAAAGATTGACTGATTATAGCTGATATGTATATAGTCATGCATGGTCTCTTTTGAACCTCCTACATTCCCACTGAGTAGGTAATGCAGGTATTATTATGCCCACTTTATAGCTGAACAAAACTGAGATGTATAGAGGTTAAGTGATCTGCACATGGTCACACATATAGAAGTGAAAGATCTAGGACTGAAACCCCAGTTCTTTGGCTCTAAATCTAGTTTTCTTTCCTCTACAGTCTAGCTGTCCCAAAGCACTGAAGTCTACTGGGCACCATTAGTGTCAGGCCCTGTGGATAATACAAAAGAAGTGCCTATTACTACAACTACCACTGTGGATGTTATAAGCTTATTGAGGAGACAACATTAATGAGATAATCCACAGGCAAAATGAGTGCCTAGGTGGAGATAATGTATGCATCAGAACAAAGGGAAGGGCAGTTGTGAGATGGGTTTAGTCTAGGAAGGAGATGAGAGAGTTCTACCACTCAGGAGGGTCAGGGAGGGCTTGCTAGAGAAGATAGAACCTTAACTGATCTTCAAAGGTTTTACAAGGTGATGGTAAGGAGGCAGTGCAGTCCAGATGCTGGGGAGTCCTGTGTTAATATAGTGGTGGGGGATGGAATGCAAATTTGAGAGAATAACAAGTTAGCCAGCGTGGCCAGAAGTCCAAGCTTGTGAAGGAGGTTAATGTGAAATGTCTGAATGTGTATCTGGGACTAGTTTATGAAATGCTTTAATTGCTAAACTGAAAACTTTGTGTTTTGTCCTATTGTATTTCATACTCTATTATTCAAAGACTATAGTATTTCATGACTCACAGACATACATCACTGGAAGAATATGGGTGTTTAAAAGATAATGCTTTTTTCACCCAAGAGAAACAAAGAGATCATTGAAAGAGCTTTGCAGTTTCCCAAAGGAAATCCAACCCATTCTCCTATTCAATTCTGAGCCCACCTCATTGTCCATTTGCAGTATCAAAAATACAGATAACAATAGGTAAATTCTACAGGTTGTACATCCAGTTGTATTTTATAGTAGCCTTAGCTTTTCCTGTGTGAATGGTTAGGTCAAACCTCCTTGAGAGGTTGTGATTCTCATTTGGAGTCTTTGCAATATTTTTGATACAATCAGCACAGTGGCATCAGCAAACATCTAGAGCATCTCACTATTTGTAGGGAATCCCTTTTCAACTTGGACCTTGAGCTAGAGCTGCTTTATGGCAGTGGCAAACACCTTTGATAGGCATATGTCTCCAAGTAGAATGTATACTCTTTGAGGGCAGGGACTTGATAGATTTGATGTATTATGTTTACATAATATATATATGTATGTATATATAATATCACATATTTTACATGTAAACAAATATAAAATATATAAATAATATCTAATGCATTTATATGTTTATGTATCATTTTTGTCTATTATATGTGGGTAGATTTCATGTATTATATTTTATATATGTAATATGTAAAATATATTAATATATTTCACATGTTTATAAATTTATATTATATAAATAGTACATTCAAATATTATATATTTACATTATTTATAATTACATATATATTATTCCCAGAACCTAGCATAGTGAATGCAACAAAGTAAAGACTTAATGAATGCTTGTTCTTTTACTTCTGAAGACAATTGAAGAAATGAAACATTCTAACAATCTAGGTAAAGGTGCCACACCATCCAGTCTATGTGTTATATATTGTATGCTAATCAATATCAATACTCATTTGTGCCAGGCCTCAAAACAGAAGGGGTGAGGCTTCTAATTACATTTATTTAAAACTCATATTTTCTTTTTTCTAAGTGAAAGAATATGAAGGAATATGAAAGCTCATTTTATTAGCTAGTGTATGTTGCAAAATAGCTTCATCACTGGGACAACCTCAAGGTAACCTCAGAGAATCAAAGGATCTCATATTTTATTTTTCCAATTAGTGTTTGTTTAATAGGATTGTCATGTTTTTGAGTGACTTAGCATGTCAGAGTTCATGTAAGTGATTTCAAGACATCATATTCCATGAAAGGGGATGACAAATTATTTTTAATTCCTTTTTATTGGTTTTTTTATAGCATATTCTACTAAGCTCAACAAATTTCCTGTATTTAATTTTAATGATGAGCTGAAGGACCTCTGTATCAGTGCTGTGAGCCCAAACACAACAAAAGCTACACTCTATGCACTTAATGTATGGAGATATTGGTGTATGACAAAAGGACTTAAGGACTACATGGATATTACCAAGGTAAGGAGCTTGACAGTTCAATGTGTTCGTATGACACATGATGATTGAGTACTTTTTATGTACAAGGCACTTTGAGGGGATTCCCGCAATAGTTATGGTTATAGCCCTCTAAAAATTTGTAATCTTATAGGGGACATAAAACAGATGGCATATGGTTAATGTGATGTGACTGGTACAGATGAGTTCTACAGAAATTCAGAAGAGGTGAGATCAGTTTTGGCTGGACCAGTCAGGGAAGGCTTCATGGAGGATGTGAGACTTGAGTCGAGCTTCAAAATGCAGGTAGGGTTTCAACAGGTGGAGTTAGGTCATGGCATTCAAGGCAGAAGGAATGTTATAAGCAAAGTTGTAGAAGTGAGAAAGAACATGTCATATTTGACCAAAGAAGGAAGTCTATGTAGGATAGATCTGGGATATAAGACTAGAAAGGTAAATTAGGACTATATTTTGAAGGGTCATAAACCCTAGATTATATGGGCAGCTGGGTGAACAGTGGATAGAGCACTGGACTTGGAATCAGGAAGACTTATCTTCATGAGTTCAAATCTGGCCTCAGACACATGTGCTAGCTGTGTGACCCTGGGCAAGTCACTTAGCCCTGTTTTCCTCAGTTTCCTCATCTGTTAAATGAGCTGGAGAAGGAAATGGCAAACCACTCCAGTGTCTTTACCAAGAAAACCCCAAATGAGGTCACATAGACTTAAATGCAACTAAACAATAACAACAAGAAAACTTTATATAGACCACGAGAAGGTATTGTACTTTTTCAGGATGTTGGGGATGGTGTGATATGATGTAATGGATGTTTTAGGAAGAATTTTCTGATAATAGTGTATGGGATGAGTTTAAGGTCTTAGCTCTTAGAGGCAAGAAGAGCTTTTCAGTAGGTTATTATAGTAGTCTAAAAATAAGATAATAAGAATCCAAGACTAAGTGATTGCTTTGGGAGTATAAAGGATTCAACAGAGGAGGGAATGATACCAAAGTAAGAATGAACTTGATCTGACAACTTGGATATAGGACAAGTAGAAGGAAGAACGGGTCATAGATCATGTCAAAGTTTCTAGCCAGTATGCTAAGGAGAATGGTAATACCATTCATAGAACTAGAGAAGTCAAAAGAAAAAATGGTGGGGATCTTGAGGAAGAAAGATAGAGAGGAATTTTTCCTTCACAATTTTATGCATTTGTATTTGAGGTAATGATAGCACAGCTAGGTGAAAACGCCCAACAGGAAGACAGAAGAAAATCAATCCAGAATCCTTCTCTGGAAGGAAGCTTAGAAGTTATTTAGTCAAATACCTTCATTTTATAGATGAGGAAATTTTGACCCAGAGAGAACTGAATTGCCTCAGGTCATATGTGTAATAAATATCAGACCCAGGACTCAAGCTCAGTATTCTGATTCTATGATGCTCTCTCCACTTCACTTTATTGGCTTTTCTTGAAAAAGTAGAGATGTGGCCAAATATGGTGTTAAGAATATAGTTAAAGAGATTTGCTTTGGAGGGTCCCTTTATCCTCTGAGATGGAAGAAAAGAAAAGGTGGGTGAAGAGGAAGAGAGGAGAGAAACAAAACCCTCAATTTTCCAATTTTCTCTATTAAAGTAGAAGATGAGGCCTCATTGTAGGAGAGAGTAAAAGGTTATAGATTTAGAGCTGGAAAGGGCCTTAAAGGCAAGAGAATCCAAACCTCTCATTTTACAGATGAAAAGACTGAAGCCAGTGATGACGTGTAACTTGCCCAAGCTGTGTACAGCTAATAAGTATCTGGGGCAGGATTTGAACTCAGATCTTCCTAACTGCAATACTCTATCCACGGCACCATCTAACAGAGTAGGATTTAGAATTTGAGCAGTGTAGGAAAATTTTGCTGTAGTGATGGGAATATGCTTGAGAATGAATGAGAGATGAATAATAGAGTTTTCAAGCAGCCTGGAGGGCGCAGTTGAAATCAGGTAGCGTTGAATTATAGTGGAATCAGGCCAGCTGCATTCCCTGATTTTTTTCCCCCTACTCTTCATCAAGGGAACAAGGACAGAAAAGCAGACAATAAGAGAACTTACCTGTGACCAATTGGTTTCTAATAGATAGTTCTAATGGACAATATTTGAATACACAGTTCCTGTTCTAGCCATTGTGAGTAAGAGTAAATTTACACACTAGATCATAACTCACCTCTAGGCTCTCAAAGTAGTTTTCTGTCCAGCCAAAATGAAAACTTCCATAGCAATTCTGATTGACACCTAGACAATACCACTGGATCATGCTAAACCAATCGGAGTTGCCATGGTGAGGTTAATATATCATCTCTTAAAGCAACACTCATGGGGTTTCCCTTAATTGGGACCTAGCTGAAGGGATTCTGGGAGCCAGTAAAATTAGTAAGTGCTGACTATCTGTCTTTCCTCTCAGGGCTCAGTCAAAATAATGGACTGTCACCCCATGAAAGATAAAAACAGAGAATTTTTAAAAGTTTATTTGATAGGCTAAAGAGCTAGCAATGGAATGATATTAACTTAAAGATGTCAGTAAGTCAAACCCATTTCCCTTTGAAGGATGTGATCCATCATTTCTGCTGATTAATCTGTCGCTTTCAATAAACCCCTGACTGGCATAACCTGAAAAGTTGTTTACAGGACTTGCTTTCAACTCTGGCGACTTAAAGACCATAAAAATAACTGATTGAAAATGGAAAACAAAAAAACTTTGTTTTTAAACAGTCAGAAGCCTGCTCACAAACAACTGAAGAAAAACACCTCTGTGTGTACCCTCTGTGTACTCCTCCATGTCTCTAGAAGAGCAAAATAGTTTCAAAGTTGGAAGAAATATGGCATTGTGGTGGTCAAAATCAAAACAGAAATGGGGGGGGGTTAGCAAATGAAGGCTTTCATCATCCCTCCCTTATTAAATTAGAGAGCAGTTATATCTTGGTTAAAAAGAAAAACAGAGTACCATTCTTCTAAGTAGTCAAGTCAACAAGTATTTGTTAAGCACCTACTATGTGCCAGGCACTGTGCTAAGTGGTATGAAATGTATAGAATGTGTCCCTACCCTTCTGTTTCCGAGCTATATAAGGGATTGTTTTTTAATAACTCACCCTGAAGCGTCTGTCCTTTGGAAAAGAGAAAAGAATTTACGATGTTTAAAGAAAGTAAATCTGCCTTTCCCCAGCCCTTGCCATGATAAGAAAAGGCAGTAAGCATCACTCATCTGAGAAAATCAAAATGTTGCCATTGAAAAAAAACAAAAAGACCTTCCCTTGTCAATGTTACCCCTTCTTTCTGCCTCCCTCCTGTTCCCCATTTTCTAAGCAATTCAAGGAAACTTGCTTTTAAAGGGATTCAGATAAACACAAAGTCAAAGCTCCACATATATGCAAATAATCTACTTCCCATGGAAGGTTAGATGCCATCAGAGAAAAATGGAGGGGTTCTGATAATAAAGTCAAATACACTTTGAACAATTTGTAAATGTTGACAGAATCCCAGGAGTAGCGTGGCATAGTGGACAAAAAGCTGGCCTTGGAGCCAGGAAGATCTGGGTTTAAGTGTCACCTCTGATACATACTGGGAGTATGACCTTGAGCAAGTCATTCAGCCTTTCAAATGGGTTTGAGAGGTGTAGGCAACTCTAAATCACAGAGAAAGTACTAACTTACATTGGTAAAAGGGAAGCTAGTTGGCCTAGTGGATAGAGTTCTGGGCCTAGAGTCAGAAAGACTCATCTTCCTGAGTGCAAATCTGGCCTCAGACACTCAATAGTTGTGTATCCCTGGGCAAGTCACTTAACTCTGTTTGCCTCAGTTTCCTCATCTATAAAATGAGCTGGAGAAGGAAATGGCAACCATTCCAGTATCTCTGCCAAATGGGTCATAAAGAGTCAGACATAACTGAAACGAGTGAACAACATTAGAAAATGGTGCTTCCTCACCCAAATGAAGTTATAGGACCAACCCCATCCCTAACAGAATCTTAAGTCTGGACTTGAACATTAGAATTTCCCAAGCAACCATTCTCACTTGTAAAATATTTGTGCTTACCAACAACTGTAACCCCATTTTCCCACACTTGCCCAATCTCCTACTTCACTTGGAAAATGGAGGCTTCCCCACAGCTCCCTTCTTCCACACCTTAACCTATTTACTACCATTGCTTTCTCTTTTCCTTTCCTCAAATCTTAGAAGATGACATATCCTTTGTAAAGCTAATCTCTCTACATATGCTCTTGATCCCAATCTTCTCAATAACCTTGCTTATGCATTGTAATAACCAACATTTGTATAGTGCTTACTATATACTAGGCCCTGTGCTAAGTACTTTATCTCATTTGATCCTCACAACAACCCTGGGAGGTAGATGCTATTATTACCCCATTTTATAGATGAGTAAATGGAGGCAAATAAGGGTTGAGCTAGTAAGTATTTAAGGCCAGATTTGAACTCAGATCTTCCTGATTCTAGGCCTGGCACTGTATTCATTGCACCACCAAATTGCCCCTAGTCTTTCTTCACCATCTCCCCAGCTGTCTCTTTGCCATCTGTATTCTCAGGTCTTCCTAATTCTAGGAAGAAATTCCAGGAAAAAAAAAAACCAAACCTCAACTTCCCTTCGATCTCTGTCAAGTTACTGTCTCATCTCTTTTTTTTCCTTTTGACTTGCCTATTTCTTGAAAAAGTTGACTATAGCCAATACCTGCACTTCCTCACTACCCACTAAATCCTCAAACATTTGAATTCTGATTTTTCATTTCCACCATTCTTCTGAAACTGCCCTAATGACTCCAAAAACCTACTACCCAAGCTACTATTTTGGTTTTTTTTTTCAATCCTCATCCTTTCTGATCTCTTTCCAACTTTTGACATAGGTAACCACTACACTCTATTTTCTCTTCCCTTGGGTTGACCTCACATTTACCTGGTTCTCATTCTACCATTCTAACTGGCCTGTATGTCCTTCACTAGCTCCTCATATACTTCCTGACCCCTTAATCTGAGTGCTTCCGCCTAAGGGTCTGAATATAGCCCTCTTTTTGTCTTTCTCTGGGAAATCTTATTAACCTCCAATCTCAATCACTACTTCTATGCAGATAACCCCCAAATCTGTATCTACAGTTTTAACCTCTGTTCTAAATTCCAGATCTTCACCTCCATTTCCAACACTATTCCTCTGTGTTTCACGAGTACATTAAACTCAACATGTCCAAAATCAATTCTTGTTCTCCCTAAACCTATTTCTCTTTCTGGCTTCATTATTTTGTCCAGTGGTACCACCACTCACCATTTACCACTGTGTTCACTGCTTTGGAGTTATCTTTGACTCATCTCATCTCTTACTTTCTATATCCAATCCATTAACAAATCCTAACGATTCCATCTCCACAACAATTTCTCACAGATTGTCTCATTCTCAATGTTCCAAATGCCACTATTCTAGTACTGGCTCTCATTACCACTTACCTGAACTATTGTGCTAACTCCTTAAGGATTCCCCAACCTTCAGTTTATCTTTCTTCCAATTCACCCTGCTTGCTGCCACTAAAATATTCTTTTTTCTTTATAAATCCACTTAAATTTGATCATGCTGCTCTTCTGCTTAGAAATTCATTACCTACAGAGAGAAGTTCAAACTGTTATGCCTTCTATAATGTGGCACAACACTATCTTTCTGGTCTTATTGAGGTAGCTAGGTGATGTAGTAGATACAGTACTAGGCCTGGAGAAAGGAAGACTTGAGTTCAAACACTGCTAAGTCACTGTGTGACCCTGGGCAAGTCAGTTCTACCTACCTCATTCTCCTCAGCTGGTAAATGGGGATAATAATAGCACCTGTCTCCCACTGTTGTGGTGAGGATCAAGTGAGAAAATATTTTTTAAGTGCTTAGCACAGCGCCTGGCACATAGCTCGTGCTTAACAAATGCTCATTTCCTTCCTTCTCTCCTATTATTTTATACTACAACCAAACTTCAACTTTCACTGACCAAACATGCACTCTTTCCTTGTTTTTCTCATGCTATTCCCCATGTTTAAGATCCCCTCCCTCCTCTTTCTTTGCCGGCTTAATTCTTACCCATCTTTTAATTTTTGATTAATTTTTTATTGATATCTTTTTAATATCACCTCTATTTCTCAATATCCTTCCCCCAATTCTCCCAGAGAATTTTTATTCGATTATAACAAAGGGAGAAAAACAAAGGTGGAGAGAGGAGTAGAATAAACACTTCAGCAAAATTAACACATAGGAAAAGTCTCACCTTATGCACAATGTCCCACACCCATGATTGCCCACCTCTGTAAAGAAGGGACCTTCTCATATCTCTTCTTTGATTCTTACAATTTCACAGCATTTCATTTCAATTGTTTTATTGTAACTAGTTGTTTTTTGTATTTACCTTGTTGTTGTTACTATGTATAGTTTTCCTGTTCCTGCATGATTTACTTTGTATAAGTGTGTATATTTCTTTCTAGGCTTCTTTTCTTACCTCTCTTTTAGAACCCAAATCAAATGTTGCCTTCCCTTATCCACCATCCCCTCTACCCCTGATTGGTATCAACCTTACCCCTCAGATATCACTTTTTTCATTTTACAATTCTGTAATTCACTTATCTTGTCGTATTGTGTATTATAGCTATCTGTATTGGTATCTTATCTCCCCACTAGACTACAAATTTCTTGAGAATGATGATCATGTTTTATATTGGCTTTAGTTCCCTCAGAGCACAGTGCTCTGCATTAAGCACAGTAGATGCTTAATAAATATCAAATAATTTATTAGCAACAATTCTAATTTAATCCAAGCCCTTAGGCACTGCCATTTTAAGAACTCTGATAAACTTTGAACCAGCCCTTGCATACATAGTATACATATTTTATTGTCTACTATTAGACCACAAAACATCAGAAATAGGCAAGTAGATAATTGTATCTTGCTAAATATGCTTAATAGCATGAGATTCTTGGGTTTCAATTGAATTAATATTTATTATTGAGAGCCTACTATGTGTAAAAAAAAGCACCCAAAACTTTTCAGAAATCTTTAGCATGTGGCACATTGGATATAGTGCTAAATTTGGATTTAGGAAGAAATGAATTCAAATTTGGCCTCGGACACTTACTCACTGTGAGATGCCACACAAGCCACTTCTACATGCCATGGTCTCCTCATCTGTAAAATGGGACCTACCTCTCCATGTTCAGTGAGTATAAAATGAAATATTTGCAAAGTCTATATAAATGCTTGGGACAGCAAAGTGGTACAGTAGATAAAGAGCTGGGCCTACAGTCAGGAAGACTCATCTTTCTGAGTTCAAATCTGGCCTCAGATATTTACTAGCTGTGTGACCCTTGGAAAGTCACTTAACCCGGTTTGCCTCAATTTCCTCATCTATAAAATGAGCTGGAGAAGGAAATGGCAAATCATTCCAATATCTCTGCCAAGAAGACCCCAAAGAGTCAGACACGACTGAAAATAACTGGAAGAAACACAATATAAATGCTAGCTATTATTACCTATATAGATTTGAGATACTGTATGTCTAGAAGGGTCAGTAGAGATCATCTAATACTTTTACATCATTTTTAAATACAAGAAATCAAACCCCACAGAAGGTTACGCAGCTCATTAATGACAGAATGAGAAGTAGAAGCCAACCCCTGACTCTTAGGCCAGTGCTCTTTCCACTGCCCCATACTGTTTCTCTATTTCTCTGTTATAGGAGTCCTTTCATTGATTTTTTTAATTAATTTTTCATTTCATCAGTATACAGACCTCTTCTATTAGGAAATTCCTTGTACCAATGTAGATCAGAGCAGCTAGATGGTACAGTGGAAAGAATCTGGGCCCAGACCCAGGAAGACTCATCTTTCTGAGTTCAAATCTGTCCTCACACACTTACTAGCTGTGTGACCCTGGACAAGTCACTTAACCCTGTTTGCCTGAGTTCCTCATCTGTCAAAATGAGCTGGAGAAGGAAATGGCAAACCACTCTATCTTTTCTAATGAAACCTTAAATGGGGTCACAAATAGTCAAACATAACTGAAATGAGTGAACAACAACAATATAGATCAGCAACTATCTTGAAATTTTCAGTCTGAAGAGATTTGCATGGATCACCAAGATATTTAGGGCCTTGTCCAGCATCCTACATTTATGTCAGAGGCAAGACCTGAATCTAAGTTGTCCTGATTCTGAGGCCATCTCTCTTTCCTGTTGCTCCATACTACCTTTTAATGCTATACTTTAGATTCTTGGGTTTATTTTCATAGTGAGCGTTAGGAAGTTTCTGAGACACTTTAATTTGTTTATCTAGACCTGTGATTTCAGTGGTATAGAAGCCATTGAGTAAGGATAAAGTGTGTAAACTCCTCTCATTACTGTAGATTGGCAACTGTTGGTGACTTTGAGTTTTAAATTGTCACCAAGAGATTAATTAATTTATCCATGGTCAAATAATAAGCATATGCAGAGACAGGATTTGAACCAGGTCTCCCTGATTCCAAGTAGGCCCTCTATCCACTATACAAAGCTACTTCTCTGGTTACCTAACATTAATAAAACACAAAGTAAGGGCCTTCATGGTATATCAGATGCACAATCAATCCTGCCCAGTTTTCTATTGCTGACATTGACTATGAGGGATGTTTTGTGGGAGAACATTGTTGTATTCCAAGATGTCTATACCTCAAAATATACAGATGTGCCCCCCCAAGAACCCTTTGCTCCTCTTACCCTATTACAGAATAATATTTACTTCTCTGGGACCCTTTTATATTTTAAACCCATATCTCATCTGGGTCTACCAACTTCTATTGTTTTATTGGTTGTTGGGTATAATAACACTATTTAAAGAAAGGAACCAAGCATTTTTAAGCACCTATTTTGTGCCAGGTGTTATACTAAGTACTTTACAAATTATCTCATTTGAGCCTCATAACAACCCTGAGAAGTAGGTGCTATTATTATCCTCATTTTACATTTGAAGAAACTGAGGCAGACAGAGGTTAAGTGACTTGCTCAGGATCACACAGCTAGGAAGTGTGTGAAGTCTGAACTCAGGTCTTCCTGACTCCAGGTCCAGCTCTCTAACTACCACAAAACCACCATTTCAGAGTTTCAAGGATCAAGAAAGGAGTCTAGGTAGAGGAGGGGGAAGGAAGAACTGGTGTTAATGTTCTGAGATTTTTCCACCTAAGTACATTTTTATATCATCTATACCCTTCATGACTTTGTAAACTTCTATCAAATTGCCCCTCAGCCCTGAATTCTCTAGACCTAAGAGTCCCCATGTGTTTTTGTCTGCCTTCATAGACCAGCTCCTCCATCCACTTTATCATTTTAATTGTAAGGTAGCCAAGTACCTCAACCATGATGTGAAATCAATGTTTCGAATTGCTCCCAGAAGGAAACTGGTTTCATGCATCATTTCTATAACACACTGAAGACCTTGGTAACCTCAAGGAATGATAACTGACCAAAACTCACTCAGAGAAAATTAAGGAGGCAGCCAGTCTGGGCCAGACAATTGATTTTTATTTGCAAAGTGATCTGAAAATTATTTATAGCTAGATACTGTTGACTTTGCAGAAGAATTATATTCATCGCTGGATTTTTCTCAGTGGATTATAATTTTTTTAATGCAGCGGTGATTACATGAAAGAAAAACTTTCTGGAGTTTAAATCAACTTAGTCCCTTCCCCCTACTCATATTTCATTGCAGGTCATTCAATTAATAAAATGTACAAAAATATATACTAGGTCATTACTATATACAAAATGCTCTACTAGACATGATGAGGGAATATGAATATAAATAAGGCATAATTTCTGCCTTCAAGGAGTTTGAAATATATTGAGGAAGATAAAGCAAATACCAAAGGCAATATGATACAGTAAATAAAAAGAGAGGTTTAAAAAAGTCAGGAAAACTTTCAGGTCCTGCCTCTGACATACACTGGCTGTGTGACCCTAACAGCCTCTCCATCACTTAATAACCTTTCAGCCCTGGACAATGTAAGCTGCAGAGCATTTGTTGATCTGACTGGTAGAGGAAGTTTCCTCACCAAGTTCCTTATATTAATGAAACATTCCTTTCCCCTCCCCACCTTAAAAAAAGAAAAGAAAAAGAAAGAAAAAGTAATGGCATGAATCTTCTGTGTGACTGGAGTGATCAAGGAAGGCATCATGGAAGAAGTGGCATTTGTTAAAGCAATGCCCCAATTTTTCTTGTCAACTGTAACTAATAGGACTAGCATATATATTAGTCACATGTTCTACAATTATTAAAGCTAATGGTTCTATTAAGGCACAGCCATTTTTGATAAATTGAGATTTTCAGCAAGAGAAAAAAAAATGTAATGAATCCATAATTGGCAGTAAGTTAAGTATATGTGCTGAATCTCGGGCTCTCTGTTCTTCAAGAAGTCTGTGTGCACATGTGTGCACATTCACATACAGATACACATACACAATCCCTATACCTCCCTGTCTTCCCTTATAGACCAGTCTCCAATGCATTTCCCAAACATAGTAAGTGTAACTTGGAGTCTCCACCAGTATCTACAAGACTTGATTGTGGGCTCAAGAAAATAAAAGCTATGAGAAGAAAGGAAGGAAGGAAGGAAAGAGGGAAAGAAAGAGAGAAGGAAGGAAGGAGAGAAGGAAAGAAAGAGAGAAACTAGGAAGAAAGGAAGGAAGGAATTCTTAACCTGGAGTCCATGAAGGACAGTAACCATGTTTTATTATGTTTAGTTTTCTTTGTAATTCTTTATATTTTATTTTAGGCATTTTAAAACATTCTCCTGAGAAGTGGTCCATGGGATTTGCGAAATTGCCAAAGGAGTCTATAAGACAAAAAAGTTCAGAATTCCTTTTCCAAATGTCTGTTCACTTCTCTTAGACAATTTCTCAAAGTTTAGAGAAACCAGAGATAGAGGCAGAATGCCCTGTACATTTCCATTGCATCCTATTTGCAAATAGCCTCTACTTGGGAAAGAAAAGTCCGTCTTATTCTTATAACTTTCACTAAACCTGTCCTATAGATGGGACATTGCCCCTTAATTTCCCTCTCATTTCCTAGGGATTCCTGAGAGTGAGTGAGGTGACAGCCTCTAGGAAAAGTTTCTCTATTTGTCCCAAGCACAGCTCCTGCTGATGCACAGGCTTTTTTTTTTTTTACATTTGGGCAACAGGAGTCCCTTCAGAGATGCCCTAAAGAACCAAGTTTTTGTGCAATATAAATTACCCAGGCCATCCTTGTTGTTGCTGGGTTGTGACTATGCCCTCACCTCATTCCCACTCCAGAAAGCCAGCCAACAGTGAGCTCAGTATCCCCCGTCCTTAAGGTCAGAGACCTACTACATGGTATAGACAGGGTTCCAGGTAGAGAGTGAGTGGGCTTAGTCTAAATGAGAGTAGCCCCTTGACAGACAGAAGGGACATCATTTGACCAAAGGAAGAGAGAGCTTTCTAGGAAAGGCTGGGTAAAGGACAAGAGGATCACCTCTATGTCGGGGTTTTTAAAATGTCTGTAGTAGATTAAGTATTTGGGGGGTCTGGCTTTTTATGTGTACCCCCAAATATATAACCTTGGTATTTGTCTTATTTGAGATTCCTGCTGTGAAACTGAATGAGCTCCTTGAGGATTTTTATATGACTGTGAAGAAAACGGATGGCTCGGACTTTCTGGCCACATCCCTTCATGCCATCCGCCGTGGCCTGGATCGCATCTTGAAGAATGCTGGCGTTGGCTTCTCCATCACCAGTAACACCTTCAGCTCTTCCACCAAGAAGCTCAAGGAGAAGCTACGTGTGTTGAGCAAGGCAGGGATGTCAGGCGCCCGCTCCCGAAACATTGTTTACTTTTCTCTCTCAGATGAGGAAGAGATGTGGCGGACTGGGTGCCTTGGGGATGACAGCCCCATTGCTCTCCTGTCTACTGTGGTCAAATACAACAGCCAATATCTGAACATGAGGACCTTGCAGGAACATGCAGACCTGATGTATGGCGACATTGAGCTGCTCAAAGACTCTCAGAACCGGCCCTTCTTTGCACGGACAGATAGTGTGAAGAGAGAGAACCGGGTGAATGCCACCAAAGTGTGCTATGGGCAGATCTACCATGAACATTCCAAGGGCCACAAGCTGTGCCCCTTTTGCCTCCTCTATAAATATATGTACATTCATCGTCCACCAACCCAGATGGAAGCCAAGTCCCCTTTCTACCTGACGGCTCGGAAAGAGATTAGTGGCATGGGAAATGTGTGGTATGAGGAGCAAAGGATGGGACTCCGATCTCTTAGGGGGGTTGTCCCAAAGTTGGCCAAAAAAGTCAAGCTTGAAAATTGTGAGAACTTTACTTTTGTCTCATTCACTCAGGCATGCAGGAAGTTTGGTCCACTGAATTGCTATTAATGAGCCTTTCCCCTTTCTACAAGCCACTGCCTTGCCATCACTTCTGTGGCAGTGTGGCATACTGAATCACGTGCCGGGGATTGACTTAAAGAGACCTGAGACTTATTAGCTGTGTGACCCTGGGCAAATCACTTGACCTCTCTGGACCTCAGTTTCCTCATGTGTAAAATGGGGGAAATGATAGCACCAGCTTCACAGGGTTATTGTAAAAATCAAATGAGATAATGTATGTGAATCTCTTTAAACCTTAAAGTGCTATACAAATATCAGCCATTATTATTACTTAAGTAAGAAGGGTTGGGATTGGGAGAATAGGAGAAGGTGACAGGGGTATCCACATAAGCCAAGGTCAGGACCGATTTTTGAGGAAGATGAGTTCATCTCAGTATGAGGCTTAATGACAATCAGCACAGCCTGCTATTATTCTGATATTGATTTTTGCCTTTTTAAAAATTACAGCAGCTGCTGATGAAGTGAGGATACCCTATCCAAATGTGTGTAAGGGTATATCATATTATTAAGACAAGGTATATTGTTTCACATGCAAGAATTTTACAAGAGTGAAGGAATCAATTTATATAGTGCCTTTTTGCATATCTTTTTTTCCCCAAATGAAACTTGTTAAGTAATAATTAAAAAAAAAATCCCAGTAGCTTTCTGATGTTATAAAGAGAGTACATTGCTTTCAAATTACACATACAAGAAAGAAATGGAAACCAAGAGAGGCAGATGCATTAAATGGTTCCCAGAGAAAAATTGTACTTGACACTCCTTTATATTTTGTTGATGGATAACCTCATTCTGCAGAGCAAGCAGCATTGCCTGATAGAAGGAAGGTCCTGAGGCTCTGCTGAGCCCTCGTGGTGTGACTATCGGACCCTGCCCCCACTGTTCTCCATGGTAGCAGGGGCCCTCTCTCCACTGTCAGCAGAGACAGTTTTATGACAAAAGATTAATGTACAAAGAGGACTCTTCTCAGAACAAAATTTCCTATGGAATATATGATCTGTGCTCTCCCAAGTTCTTCCCATGATAGTGGCTTGGAGTAAGGGATCTGTGGTCAAAAGCCCGAGAGCTTGAGGAGGAGAAGTGCCTATTTCATTCTTAGTATCACATGAGAACTCATCTCTGAGTTAATGACGAGTGTCATAAAGATGACTGTTTTTCTAATGTGTGGGAACTTATGCTGGATCGATGTAATTCTGAAGTCTTTCTGAGACTCAACCAAAATAAACCCCTTAAGTTTAGGGTTTTTATTTTCCTTTTATTAAGGGGATTTGTTCTTTGAAATTTGGATTCAGTCAAAGGGCCGCACTTGAGGACCTAGAGGGCCATATGTGGCCCCGAAGCTGCAGGTCCCCTGCCTAAACCCTAGTGAAAAAAACTCCCAAGCATTGCTAAATAAACAGCCTCAGCATCTCTTCATTTGTAAAAGTCAGGCTTGTCAAAGAAAGGTTATTTCATCCTTCCAGGCTGTACCCATGCTTGTGATACAGTGGTTTTTATGTTTATTTCCCACTCCAAGCATGCCAGGCAAAAACAGGCAGAAATTAGGAGATAAGTATTGTGACAGCTTATTCCTAGCATTTGAATTTGTATCACATGAATAGAAATCAAACTGATCCCAATCTAATATAAACACATAGAGAATTTTCTATCTTTTGACTGGCTTGAGGCCAGCAATTAATTGAGTGGAAGTATATTGAGCTTTGGGTAATAATTTCTCAGATGATATTTTTTTAATGTTGGAGGCAGACTACTACATCCTTATGTAATTAAATTATAACATAATTCTTTGTAGCCTCAAATACTATTTCCAAAAGCTATTTACTACATAGGGATTCAAAACTTATTCTCAATTATGTATAGGCTTTAAAAATTATCTTATTTTGATATGTATCACGTCTTCACTTGAAAGAGTCATTCACTGGACCTCTTGCCTTGTCAAGAGAAAGATCCCAGTCAGCACTGCAAATGATCCCTTAAAGGTTGAATATTGTTTCTCCTTTCAATTCTTTTTAGAATAACAAATTGAGTTTACTACCTTCTCTGCCTGGAAGGTAGATGAACTTTTGCATTTTCCCACACTTTTATCAATATGTATATTTTGGATTGTGGGGCGTGTCCTTGATTGTCACTGATCAAAAACCCCTCCACATTTTTAGGTTGATTCATCATGAGTTTGTGAGAAAGAAAGAAAGAAAGAAAGAAAGAAAGAAAGAAAGAAAGAAAGAAAGAAAGAAAGAAAGAAAGAAAGGTAGGAGGGAGGGAGGAAAGAGAGAGAGGAAAAAAATATATATGTCCTGGTAACCAACCTCCTGGTGAAGAGTATCCTCAAATGATGTTCTTTCATTGGACTCTTACTTAAAGTCTATTTTACCCAATAGAGCTAGGATTTGCCCTTCACCAACGCTGTCTGTAAAAACTCTGAATTACAGAATATAACCTTAGTGGAGTGTCTAATTTGTAACGCAATCAAATTTGCAGCTAGACAGCAAGTGCTTTTCAATACTCAACATGTAACTGAGTATCATACACTGTGCTAAGGTATACTTTAGGATACCTTTTAAGATTTGGATTCATAGGAGAATACCTTTCCTTTTTCTTCTTATTCCTACTTTCTTTTTCTTTGTGAAATAACAGAAGATACTTGGTTTTAGACAAAAATTAGGATTATTTTTTTCTGGCAGTCCTGGACTAGACAAATTTACATTTCTGCCATTGACTTATTCTAGTTGAATTGTGGACCACACCCAGAGTCTAGTAACATATGTACTCTCTATCTTACAATAACAGGGCCCCCCTTAACTTGGAAAGCACAAAAGTTAAGGGGGGTCCTGTTCTTTTCAAGGCATGATTTACACTAAAAAACACCAGGATCTTTTCTAATGTTATCTCATTTACACACCTCAAGGAACAGATGTGATATTCCTAGTTGGTTGTAGCTTTTGCTAATCATCTTTATGTTCATTACTGATCTCACTGCACCATGGTGCTTCTGTAAAAGGGAGTCATCAATCCAGCTTTGTTAATGAAACCAAGTTACTCTGTTGGGGTTTTTAAAAATTATTAATGTAAAGTCTTATCTTTGTTAATTATTTGTTTGGAGACTGAGAACCCATCAAAAAAACTTCTGAAGTGAGTAGCAATTATTGGAATAATCTAAAGGAAGATAATGGGTTTTGTCGTCTCTTATAGAATGAAAGAATTACATCTAGTATCCTAAATTTGTTGCATATCTTCTTTGGGGAAATGACCAGATTCTGCTACCATGAAGAGATGGGGATAAATATAACTGTACCCTCAGCATCCAGAAATGTTTTAATGCCAAGGGGATGAGAGAGAATAATTTTTTTCCTCCATATTGGCTTAACTAGGCCATACAGTCCTCAAAAGAGTTTGGTAGAAGAGGATCAAGGATAAAGACAGAAGAGTTGATTGAGGGGTTGGGGGGGGAGTAACACCATCTTCCTGCTCTTAGAAAGGAAAATTCTAAGTGGTAGTTAAGAAATGTCCCCCTGAACCTAGGAAGACCTATTTTTGGTATTCTTGGGCTTGAAGAAGAGAATAAATAGCAGTGATTCTCAATTAGTAAATTATTAGCATCTATTAGTTTTGATATAATAAAAACCCATTTGAGAGAAATGGCTGACACTGGCCTGATTGGTCACACCATAAAGGTCATGTCCTACATGGTCTTGTCTTCTCCTAAACTTCTCAATAGATTGCCATATTGGTTCTGAGATGGGCTGAAGTATCCCCTGGGCAATGCACATTATCTTTTCAGAATACCTAAAGTGTTAATATATGTTTTAATCCATGACTTTTCCAAATTAAATTCCATTTAATTCAACAGTTATACATAACTACTGTGCACAACACTATAGAAGTTAGATAAGACATAGTTTCTGTCCACTTAAAGTTTATGATCTGGTAGGGAAATACAACATATTCAGAAACATGTAAATCTGCAGTGAAAGTAGTCTTCTTATGTTGGGCTGTTATTTTACTACCCTAACTTCTTTTTCAGAATGTAATTTACCTCTAAAATGTTTGTATGGCAAAGATGATAGAATTTCAACTGATCTAGTTCAAAGGACTTGTTTCTTTTGGTTCTGCTCTTAAAGCAAAACAGATTTCTGCCCCTTTTAAGTCCTTGTACTTTATTCATAGCAAATGAAACCTAGGAATCAGATGAGCTGTCAAGTCTCCCGAATTCTAGCTGTGTGACCATGAGCAAATCACTTTAATGACTTTGCAGTGCCTGAGACACTACTCTAAAATGATAATTTGCTGAAAAAGTGCTGTTCTGCATTAACTGAGGGAGTTTGGATCATATATTTAGAGCTGGAAGATACCCTAGAGGTCATCAAGACTAATTCTCTTATTTTATAGTTGGGGAAACTGAGGTCCAAAGAAGTTGAGTGACTTGCCCAAAGTTTCACAGCTCCTTAGTAGCAGACTGAAGACTTGAATACAGATTTCTTGAGTCCTAGTTCAGTGTTCCATCCACCATACAACATGGCTTCTTTTTAGAAAAAGATGATGGTTGTTACATCCTACATCTTAAATGTTTTTGGGTCTGGTGTCCGAGCTTTATTACATCTCTAGAAACCTTAATCTTAGCTTTTCTGACACTGGCCCTATTGTTGCTTCTTAATGGTAACGAGCATTCAGAATTGACTCCAGATTGTTGAAATGGTGCCTGGGGCATGATGTCAGGTTGGCATAGACATTGCATGTTTCAGAGCTGAAAAAGTCTTTGACTGTGGCCAGCTGCCTTGGTGCCTCCTTCACTAATTCTCCACACATGATACTCAAGGAATAAAGTCAGGGGAGACATTAAAGTAAGGTCTATTTATTTCCTCTTCTGGCTCTCTAAATTATGGTTTAAGTTAAGCCCTAGAACTGTGAAAGTCAGTTAATCCAAATTGTAGTCAGATAAAGAATGATTGAGATATTTCAAATTCACCATATATATACATATACATATACATATACATATACATATACATATACATATACACATACACATACACATACACATACACATACACATACATATACATATACATATACATATACATATACATATACATATACATATACATATACATATACAAATATGTATATTATATGTGTGTGAGTGTGTCTGTATCTTATATGACAGAGTATTGTGATTTGGGATGGTAGTTGTTAAAGGCATATATCAAATTGCAAAAAAAAAAAAGAAGAGAAAGCCATTTGTTTGTTCAGTCAACATTCTTAATTGAAGTTATTTGTTGCACTTCCCTGTCTAAATCAATCATCTTTATTATAACCTAAGGGTTATAGTCTCATTTTAATACACACGGTTTCCATTACCTTTAATGGCAGTTATGTGAATAAATCCCCTTTTACTGAGATGAGAATATGCTTCTAAGTGTTTTATGGTAAATGTAACTGGTTTTATTAGTTTATTTTGTGTTTTAAATATTTAACTTGGCTACCAGGATTCATACTTTGCAGAAGTAGTGCACTGCTCTAAATGGCATTATTGTGCATCTTGCACTAAGATAAAGCAGCCCCATTTCTCTTAAAAGTTCAATACTTTGATCAATCGATGAGCTCATCAATGTGAGTGTACTCCTTCCAGGAAGGAAGGAAGGAAGGAAGGGAGAAAGGAAACAAGCATTGACTAAGAGCCATGTGCCAGGCACTGTGCTAAGCCTTTACAAATATTATCTCATTTGATCCTCAAAACAACTCTGGGATGTAGGTGCTGTTATTCTACAGTTGAGGAATCTGGCAGAGATTAAGTGACTAGCCCAAGGTCACACAGCTAGAACGTGTCTGAAGCCAGATTTAAACTCAGGTCTTTCTGACTTAAGACCCAGACTCTGTCCACTGCACCAACTGGTTACCTCTTCCAGTAGTGCAGATCACAATCTTTTTATGCCTTCTCGTCCAATGTGACTCTTGTCCTTGTCTTCCCTTAAATAGTCCACAAGAGATCCACACCTAACATGCTGGGGGCTTTCCTCTGTTCTCTTGACATTACGTGGCTATTAATAGAGTACAAAATCTGTTTGCTACCCCTTACTTTCAGGACATAACTTTCTTGCCTCCTTTTCTGGTCCCACACCTTTTTTATTAAAGTCTCATGCTGTTATTTGGTAATAAACTGCAGCCTACTCACCTTATAGACTTCTCCATTTTCCTTTGGGTGCCCAGTCACCTCTTCCATGTTTTGCAACTGTCCATCTCTCTATACAGCATTACCAGACGGATATTGGTGTTGAAAAAAGTCCTCAAGGGGAAGCTTGGATGGAGCTATTAAAAGCACCATGAAATTTCCCAAAGATCTTCCCAATCTTCTCCACTTCTTCACTTTTGGACCCAGCACTGTCTGCTTGTCCAAGATATTTGTTCCGATGGGCCAGTGCTATGAGCTATTCATCCAATTACCTGTGATGGGCGTCTTTCATCCATTTGATTCTTGATGCATGGTTTGGGCAAACTCTTTTGGGTGGTTGTTGATCTTGTTTAGTAAACTCTGCAATGCCCAGGTACTTGTACCGATCAATATGATGCCATCTATAAACAGGAGCATCTGGAGGACCTCACCATCTATAAGAAATCCTTCAGTTTGGACCCTGACCCTTGATGTAAATCTCTTTTCTAAGCATATGTCCCCCAATTTCATGCCTTGTTTATGTTAATGTTAATGTTTATGTTAATGTAACCAGTTGTTTCCTGTCCCTTTGAAAGATCACATTAGAGATGTTTGTTGCATCTTTCAAGGAATTGTGTATGGTCTTTATATATGCATGGGACTACTTGTTGGGAGAAAGCCTTTATAGAGGAATTTTGCTGTACTAAATATAATGCTTTTGTATAGTCAACAAACAATAATCACAATGGGATTTTTTTATCCTCTTCACCTAGTGAACTGTGAGCCTCTAAAAATTGCTATAGAATATTATTTGCAAAGTGCTTCTTTCTTTTTTATACCTTCATCAAGGCTAACCTGGATACACATGTGCTCAAAAAGATTTAAGAGCAGTGGGAAAGTTTGTATATGGATTGTGAGTTGTTGAGATTTTCTTGATTCTCTTTTTTTAAAAAAAGGAATCAAATTTTTTGTTTTTTTCCCAAGGCTTTGGTAGTTGTCCCTTTCAGATATCTTGACAATCAATTCCTCCATACCCTCAAAGGTGTGATGCTGCCTGCACAGACCTCCTCTATATAAGTTTGGTCTAATTCAGCCACTCTTCTTATTTTTTTCTTTAATGCCATTTCCACTTCTACATGCAGCACATTGGGAGCTCTGATAATAGTGTACAAATCTGGCATTGATGGAGAGAACTGTTTGTTACAGATCTTTTCCTTTTTTCATCTGTTTGCTCCTCTCCTTCCAGTTTCATCCTTAAATGCCTTTGGGAGGATCTGGCTAAAATGGGTCTCCCACCAAGATTTCAATAAAACTTATTTCCCCCGTCAACCACATGTCTCTCTCTTTTATGAAAGAAGAATTGATCATATGAATATTCATCTTTCTCCTCCATAGAGTTTTTTGTGTTTGAAATCTGTTTTTTAAATTTTTTTAAAAATCTTTTTTATTCTAAACTTAATGCCAAATAAAATTAGCATTTTCATATACAAAGTAGAAAAAAATAATTCTATATTTGTGTCCCAAAGTTGTGTAAAGTTATATAAAATCCTTATAACAGATATACATAGTCAAACAAAGCAAATCCCCACGTTGGCTATGTCCAAAAATGTATGTCTCATTCTGTGCCTTGAGTTTATCACCTCTCTGTCAGGAAGTGGGTAGTTTGTTTCCTCACTGGTCTTCTGGAATGAAGACTATTCATTGGATTTATCAGAGTTCTTAAGTCCTTCAAAGTTACTTTTCTTTACAATGTTGTTATTGTGTAAACCCTCTCCTAATTCTGTTCACTTCACTCTGCATTAATTTATACAGTCTTCCCAGGTTTGTCTGAAACTATATTTTTCATCATTTCTTGTGACTCGATAATAATCCATTATGTATACATACCATAATTTGTTCAACCATGCTCCAAGTGATGGGTATCCCCTTTTGTTTCCAATTCTTTGCCACTACTTATTTCTTTGAATACTTTGAACTATGGGCCTAGTAGTGGTATCACTGGGTCAAAGAGTATACACAGTTTAGTGACATTTGGGGCATAGTTCCAAATTGTTTTCTGGATTGGATGATTCCAGTTCAAAGATCTACCAACAGTATATTGGCTTGCCTGTTTCCCTGAATCCCCTGAACTGTTGTTATCTTCCTTTTTTCCCCTCATAGTTGTCAATCTTATAGGAATGGAATCTTGGGGTTGTTTTAATATGCATTTCTTTCAATATTAGTGGCTTGAAGTATGTTTCTCAGATGTCTATTGAAGGTTTAGATTTCTTGCTTTACAGATTTGAATCAGTTCTTAATATGTCTTGGAGATCAGACCTTTATGAGAGAAACTTGCTACAAAGATTTCCCCTCCAGTTATTTCTTTCCCTTCTAATTTTAAGTGCATTTATTTTGCGTGTGCAAAAACTTTTCAATTTTGTGTAACCAAAATTTTCTGTTTTATCTTCTGTGATCCCCTTTATCCTTTTTGTGGTCATGAATTCTTCTCCTATCCATAGTTGCAATAGGTGTCTTCTTCCTTGTTCCTCTACTTTGTTTATGATGTGACCTTTTTTATCTTGATCATATATTCTTTTGGAATTTATCTTAGTATGTGGTATGAAATGATAGTCAAAACCTAATTTCTGGCATAATACTTTCCAGTTTTCCCAGTAGTTTTGTTAAATAGAGTGTCCTCACCCCAGAAGTTGGGGCTAAATTTAGATTAAGCAAACACTGTGTTCCTTTGGTTCTGTACATCGTATACCAAATTTCTCTTTTTTTTTTAACCAGTACCAAATCATTTTGATGATTACTGCCTTGTAGTAGTATTTAAGATATGATTCTGGGAAGCCCTTTCATTTTTACTTTTTTTCATTATTGCCCTTCAGATTCTTGACCTTTTTTGTTTTTCAGATAAATTTTTTAATTGCTTTTTTTCTAACTCTATAGTATAATCATTTGGTGATTTGAGAGTATGGTACTTCTTATTCAATTTTTTTTTAGTAATATGTCTACCTCTTGAACAATGGATAAGGATCTCATATTTAGAAAACCTACAGCTAAGTTGGTGTTTGCAGATGGTGTAAAAACTGTGTGACCCTTAGCACATTTTGATGTTTCTTTTATAGGCATACCAAATGTAATGTCATCATAAGTAACACTTTTACAAAAATATCATTAACATGTTATAAGCAAACCCCACTATAATTTAATTCAACCAATCACCTGAGACACAAATTGAATAGTTGGCAATTATCTGAACTCCAGTAACATTAGTTTCCCTAAAAGTCATTCTGCTTGCCATTTGCTATATTGCTAACTGTGTACACATAAATAATGATAATGATAGCTAGCATTCATATAGTGCTTTAAGGTTTACAAAGTGCTTTACAAATATTATCTCATTTGACCCTCACCACAACCCTGGGAGATGCTATTATCCCCATTTTACAGATGAGAAAACTGAGGCTGAGAGGTTACATGAATTGCCAAGGGTCACACAACTAATAAATGTCTGAGATCGGATATAAACTCTGGTCTTCCTTATGTCAGGTCCAATGCTGTATCCACTATACCACCTAGTTGCCTCTCAATACTGCTCCTGTAGAATAGTTTGACTCACTGCATATACCTTGTAACATTGTTTTGTCTGGCAGTATTTTCAAGAAACCAAATATAGGTATGAGAACAGGCATGCCTGTGTATCCCCAGATGAATAAGAACATTGCACAACACTGAAGATTTTATTGCCTTTCTTCAGTAGGTAATGCCACAATGCTTTTCTATCCCTCTTCCCTTTTGAGGGGTCAGACCTGTGATTTAATTGGTATAAGGAACTCCCAGTAAGGAAACTCCCTTCACCAATGCAGATCAGCATCTTACCTGTAACATGAGAGAATTGCCTGGGGCTAGTGTCTGGCCAAGTGTTAGCCAAGGATCACAGCCAGAATAGGAATCTAAGGCCAAGATTTC
The DNA here is from genome assembly GCF_003287225.1 of Phascolarctos cinereus. NCBI lineage: Eukaryota > Metazoa > Chordata > Mammalia > Diprotodontia > Phascolarctidae > Phascolarctos > Phascolarctos cinereus. Next base: position 203,350,209 of record NW_027555847.1, on the reverse strand, counting down.
TTGACTGAGATTGGCTCTACAGCACACTGCCTCTTGCTTCCCTCAAAGGGGAGAAATTCTTGCCAATTTATTTCTGCTTTAAGGATTTTCCATTATTAAAATCAGCTCACTTCTAGCTACAGCAATTTGAACGTATCCCTTTAACTGGCTGTGGGAAATCATTGTTTAAGCACTCTGTGCCAAAATTCCATGTTTGGATTTTCACTGCTAGCTCTCAGATGCCATGGCTGGGAAGCTCTGTATGTGTGTGTGTGAGAAACAGAGACAGAGAGAGAGAGACAGATAGACAGAGACAGAGACAGAAACAGAGAGAAAGGAAAAGAGAGGAAAGAGGAGAGGGAGAAGAAAGAGAGAGGGAAGGGGAGAAATAAAGAGAGAAAAGAGAAGGGAGGGGTGACAAGAAAAAGAGATAGAGGGAGAGAAAGAGAGAAAGGAGAAGAGAGATCAAGAAGAAAAGAGAAGAAAGAGAAGAGAGAGAGGAGAGTGAGCGAGAAGGAGAAAAAGGAGAGAGAAGGAAGGAGAAAGAGAAAGAAGAGAGAGAGAAGGGAGGAAGGAAAGAGAGAGGAAGGGAGAGAGAGAATGCAAAGCTTGTTAACAGCTAATTTTCCTTAATTTTTTCCATAAGGTTTTTTTTATTTCAGTTCACTATAAATTATTTTCTCCAGGTCACCCAGAAGGGTGTGTGCACGTGTGTACATGCACGCGCACACACACAAACACACACACATCAGGTAAATTGAAACTCTCTTTGCAGGAAAACAAAAACAAAACACCAACTAAGAACTTAATCTTATTAAAAAGAAATTTTGAATTGAGGCAATGTATTCCTAGTGGTGATGTTGCTTTAAGCTATATAAAATTATCAATTCTATTGACCCAATAGTTAATTAAATTACTATATTGAAGAGGGGAAAAGATCTTCAGAGAATGTTATGGCATAATAGAAGTTTAGAATGAAATGATCCCTGAAATGGAACATATTTTATCAGAGTAAGTCTTCTTACTTTCCTTGTCTGTCAAAGAGATACTTGGGTGGCAGAAGCTCATTACTCACCAATTGGTGGTTGTTCAATTCACTGTAAAGTGGTAAGTGCTAATGACCCTGGGGTAGGGGTAGGAAAAAGTGGGGGAGGTTGGCCTTTTTTGACTGTGGGAATTATAATTGTCCCAAGTTTATCTGTCAGTTTCACCTGTCAGAGCAGGAATTCCTTCAAGTGTAAATATTAATCAACCCTGTTAACCCTGCATGGTCTTTCTGGCAGAGCTATGTGGAGAGTGTTAACTGGCTGAATATCAATAGAAAACTATGCATGGGTTAAAAGATATGGACGTCCCCAGAAAATGGTGAAGAGAATATACCTGTTGCCCAGAACTTTGGCCAAAAACAGGCAGTCTGAGGAGTAAAGAGATCATGTTGGTAATTGACTTTCAGAAACTTCTGTCTGTATTAGAGATTAGAGCTGTTTATTTATTGCATTGATTATACTTGAAATGAACTAGAATGATATTTTCCCAAAACACTGGTAATTATTCACTTAACTACTTCATTCCTTCACACTGTGAAAACTTTCTCCATGCTGTAGATGTCAACCCTAGTTTCAATTTCTGGTTATACCAGTGTGATTGCTTTAAATTAAGCAATAAATAAGATAAAATAAATTGTGTCAGTGCTTGGTTTAATTATCAGTGTTTTTATTCACAAGAATGGCACTTCCCCAAAACACCATGTTTTCTAGTTATTAAAAAAAATTTACAGCTTAAAATATCAGCAGTTTTCAAATTTTTGAAATAATCTATTTTAAGCTACCTTGGAATTAAGATTAAATAAAAAGGATAAGAATAAAGGTGCTGTTTTATAACTTGCCAAGTTCACAATGCCAAGTTAATCATGACCTCGAACAAACCTTCGAGGGCACAACTTATAATGCACCATTACATTACTGAACTGCAATGTTCAGTAACAAATAATGACTACTGATCTGTGCCTGAGTAACAGGTGGAAAGGATCATGGGGAAAGGGCATAAATGATAGAGACATTTTATAACAAGATCAGGGGAAAGAGAATATGTATTTGATTTTGATGAGACATGTATTCCTCCTAATTTATGCATAGTTTTAACCTCAAGGTCAAAGCATGCCATGCATTAACCCATGACCAAATAAAAAACAAGCACTGTGCATAGCAAAACTATTTTTCCAAGAGAATTTCTCTAGTTGGTAATTCGCAAATATAACTCTTTCCAAACTTTTTCTCACTTACTTTGTTTTGACTTTTTAAGAAAATTCTGTTAGGTAAATATGAAGAAAAACCCTTTTGTTTAAAACTGAATACATACTTTACATTTGGCTTTATTTTCTAGAATATTGGCAACGTATGCATAAGAACGTTAAATGTCCTAATGCATATATTATTTCTGTGTGTAATACTTTTTTAAAATGTGGAAAATGACATATCTATATGTATATCTAATCTTTTAATACACTGGAAACCTGTCATTTTGAATGTTGTAGGAAATATTCTTACAAATTAGTGATTTTACTGTACAATTTACAACTTTTCTTTCCCAACCTTTTAGTAACAGTTTTGGGTGATTTTGTGTGTTTGTGTGTGTGTGTGTGTGTGTGTGTGTGTGTGTGTGTGTATGCATGCACATGCGTGATTGAACTTGCAAGCATTTGTACAATCTATTTTCTGCATAGTCTATAAACAATTTGCAAAGTGTTCTTCGGGTTTTTGTACACAAAACTTGACTACTTTATCCAGATTTCTTAAAACAAAAATTAAAAGTTTTTCATGAATTTTCAGTGTCAACTTAATTTTAAAAGTTCAATGAAATGCTGGTTTAGCTATTATGTGTGTTCTAGCCCATGTCTTCGAGAACAAATAGTAACATCTTTCATTTCTTGAATGTACTGTAATCTTCTGATACTTCCTGGAACTGATATTTATGCAAAATTGCAAACTTTTTTGGTTGTATTTTGAAATGTCAGGGAAACCTGAGGATGTTTAAAGTCAGTCCTTTTCCTACATACTTTCAGCATAACTCTTGTTTTCAGAGCATAACACACTTGAATTCACTAAGGCAGACTCACATAATGTTTAGCTAATACACCATTTCTCTCCTATTCTTGGCTTTTAGAAAGAACTGACAACCTCCCAAACTGACCAAACAGAAACCAGCTATTACCTATCAGCTAAAAATAATAGACAAAAATTCCTCAAAAGGCAGAATTTCAAAATGGTGAGACATTTTGGTAATTTTCCTGTCAAACAAACCTATCCATCAACCTCACTCATAATTCTGCCCCTTCTTACCTTGGTGTCTGATGCATTGTTTGTGGAGCTCTGAAGATATATCTTTGGAATTACACTTAAAAAATGACTGTTTGACCCAACAATCTCATTACTGCACACATTCCTCAAGGAAGTGAAAAACAGAAACGAAAGTCCATTACATTACTGTCTTATGCCTCCTTCTCACCAATGTGATAGAACTATGGAACATAGAAGTTGAAGAGAATTTCAAAGTTATCTACTCCAGCCTCCAGTCAATGTAACATTCTCAGCCCAGTTATCCAACTTTTGCCCATTTCTAATGACTAGGAGCGCAACACTTTGTTGAGATGATAAAGATGATGCTGACTTCAAAAGTTCTTCCAGACTGAGGCAAAAACATGTCACCCTCCATCTTCTACCTATTTTTCCAAGTTCTTTCCCCAGAGGTTGCAAGTCTAATCTCTCTTCCACAAGGAAGTCCTTGAGATATTTACAGAGCAACTATCAGGTCTCTGAGTCCTCTCTTCTTTAGGCTAAAGAAGCCTGCAGCACTAGAGCCCAAATCAATCAATCAAGTATCTGAGAAACTCCTAGTCTGTGCCAGACACTTGGCTAGAAGCTGGAACATTTAGGAATATTGCTCCATTGGGACACTGCAGCTCCATTTTGAAGAGCCTTCCTTCCTATTCCCCTGTTACTTAGGAGGTGAGGAGAAAGATACCAAGTAATAGACAAAGGATTCAGAGTATTTTCTCTTCCTTCAAGGAAAGAAAGTAGTTTGCTCAATGAGCTCATACATACCACTAATCATTGGCAAACCTGGAAGTAGGACTCAAGTGTCTTGCCTGCCTGTCCAATGTTCTCTCCATTACACCATCCCACCTCCCTCCAGTTCATGGAGCCAAGAAAACAATAGTGATCACTCAGTGGATAGAGTGGTAGGCTTAGTCAGGAAGACTCGTCTTCCTGAGTTCAAATCTGGCCTCTGGCACTAGCTGTGTAACCCTGTTCTCCTTTGTTCATCTGCAAAATGAGTGCAGAAGGACATGGCAAACCACTCCAGCATCTGCCAAGAAAACCCTAAGTGGGGTCACCAAGAGTCAGATACAACTGAGCAGCAAGAACAGTGGTCACCTACACCCCCCAGAGCTCTTTCTCAAGACCTGCTGCCGAGCCAGAGCTCCTCCTTCCTGCACTTGCACAAGGGATATTTTTGTTGTTGGTTTTTCTTGGTTGTTGTTGTTGTTTTTTTGGTGAGGCAATTGAGGTTAAGTGACTTGCCCAGGGTCACACAGCTAGTAAATGTCAAGTGTTTGGTCTGAGGCCACATTTGAACTCAGGTCCTCCTGACTTCAGGGCCTGTGCTCTATCCACTGCACCACCCAGCTGCCCCACAAGGGATATTTTTGAAATGATTTCCTGTCCCGTGTTTTTTTTTTAATTATCTCTCAATCGTACTTCATTCATGAAGCATTTCTAGTGTAGGGGGTTGGATGACTTGTATGACTGTGCCAAGCCATTGCCCTTCCAGAATGTCTACATTTCATACACAAACCATGAAAAAGAAAACCTAATTATCCAAGTGGGCAAAATCAGGAGGCAAAAAAAGTCAGATTCTAAAATGGTCTTGAAAAGTAATTATCTGATTGGCTCACATTTCCCTCAATTTTAGCATAATTTGCTTTTTTCATGAAAGTCCCACTTTGAATTTCAAGTTCAAATGAGATATGTGTAAAGCACTTAGCACAGTGCCTAGCACACAGTAGGTGCTATATAAATGCTTATTCCCTTTTTTTCCCTTCAAGATGTACGGTGACCTGGGGTCTTTAAAGGCTGTGCCAATGGTTTGCTGGTTGTGGCAGACCCTAGTAAGTAGAAAGTCAAAAAACATTTATTAATTGTCGCTGTGTTCCAGGCACTGTTAAATGCCAGGGATACAAAGAAAAACCAAAAATTAAGTGTCAGGGGGAGATTTATCCTGTCCTCAAGGAACTCCAGTCTGGTGGAAGAAACAACATATGTACAACAATAACTATGTACAAACAAAATATATACAAGATAAATTGGAGATAAGTAGCAAAGGGAAGTCACTTAGCATTCAATGGATTTGGGAAAGGCTTCTTGTCAAAGGTGAAATTTTATCTGGGATTTGAAGGAAGACAAGGAAGCAAATAGATAAAGACAAGGGGGAAGAAAATTCCAGTTATGGGGGATAGCCAGTGAAAAAGCCTGGAGTTAATAGAAGTATCTCATGTAAAGAAGAGAAAGGAGGCCAATGTCACTGGATTGGAGAAAACGTGGTAGGGAGTAAGGCCAAGAAGATTAGAAAAGTGGGAAAGAATCTGAGCACTAACATGGCAGTGTACTGGCATTCAAGGTCTAACCTAGCTGAGTTTGAAGCTGCTCATTGCCAGAAAGCCAGCCGCCAGGTGATGGATTTTTTTTCAGCTATCACACCTTGGGGAGGACATCTATCAAAGAATGGAGAGATAATGAACGGAATGAAATGGATGTAATGAAATCACAAATCCTTTGGATATCAAAGTAAGCATCATATCTATGAAACTAAGAGCTACAGAGGAAGAAATTCTAGGTCTAGCTACAAGGGCTGCCAAATATTAAGGTGCAAAAATGGAGGACTCCAGAACCACAGTTGCCAGGAGGTGCAAAGTGCAGTTCCAGAGGTACCAGGTCAAATGCCACTAATCAAATGCATCCAGAGAGGAAATACATGATAGGGAGGAAAGAAAAGATTCAATTGGGAAATTACCCAAGAACTAGAAATATGGCATATTTATACACTAGTCTATGTAATTACTTATTTGAATGTTGTGAAGAGAATTTTTGTCCAGGTGCCAATGACATGAGATGACCTCTGGGTCCTTTCCAGTCCTGCCAGGCATGAGGCAGTAAGGCCCAATATTAGGCTCGCAGTCTGGTGGAGAGGACTTGAACTTGGGAAAGTGAGAGAGTAGCAGGGACAAGAAGAGGTTGGACTAGAATATCTTTAAGACTCTAAATCTTATTTTCTATGATCTAGAATGCTTAGTGAAGGCAGTTCAGCCAGAATATAAGAAGCAAGGAGGAAATCCCCTACCAGGTAAGTGGCCAGTAGTAAGCAGAAAGATAAGAAGGAAAACTGAGTTTTGTGGATTTAACATCTGAGTTCAATAGGCCAATGGATCAAATAATAATGAGGTGTAATCTAGGGCAAGATGGGCAGCTAAATGGTACAGTGGATAGAATGCCAGCCCTTGGAGTAGGGAGAACCTGAATTTAAATCCAGCCTCAGACATTTACTAGCTGTGTGATCCTGGGCAAATCACTTGACCCTGTTTGCCTCAGCTACTCATCTGTAAAATGAGCTGGAGAGGGAAATAGCAAACTACTCTTTGCTAAGAAAATCCCATGACTCAACAACAAAATTCTAGGGCAAGAAGGTCAAACCAACACTTATGTAGTAGGGTTCACTGGGATGATACCTCCATATGTAATAGAGCTATAGAGGTCTGGGGTTGCCCATACTCCCTTCTAGGTCACTTCTCAGTTTATTCACATATTTAATCTCATGACCCTAGAATTCACCCAAATTTTATGTTTATATCTTTTCTTTTTACTTAGTAAAATTGAAACCTCTTTCTCATTAGTCAACTAAGCTTAGAGTCTCCACCCCAGTTTATCAAATATTATTTAATTAATAAACTGGAGAAACCTCCTTTTTCCCATAAGTAGTTGCTCATATCTGTATTTCAAAATCCCTAATCTTATACAATTAAATAAACATTAAAGTTATTGAATATATAATTTATTAGCAATAAAATCAATAACAACAAAAGTTATATTTGCAATAAAATACTTACAATATTTTATCAGTGAAGGAATCACAGCTGGAGTTCCTTCATGGAACTGCAGATGATTCTTCTTTATTTCTGAAAACTTGTGGATTGATTGTTTGGATGCTTGGACTGCCAGAAGCCCGAGGTTCCCAAAGCTGGAGAAATGGAGTGCCCTTGACTTTACATTTAGAAACAAACCAGTTGGCCCGATTCCCGTTATGCATACGTTGGGACCTCCTTTCCCTCCCGTTCCCTTAGTAAGAGGACACCCTCACATGTAAGGGAGTGCCCAAAAATTCAGCACCCCACTTTAGAAAGCTTGCTTATTCTTGAATTTGAATATATTGCACCCATTTTCATGCCAGTTTTTATTATAGCTTGGTTTCATTAACAAATAGAGAGTGGCCCCATACAGTCTGTTTCTAGAAATGGTCACTGCCCCTACAATGTTATGTAATTAATATGTTGACCTCACTTTATATGTCAGCTGAATTCCTAAATAGCTCTGGATGTAAAATATATATTTGGATTGGAATAATATTTTCCATTACAATTTCACAGTTCCCAGGGAAAAGATTTGGCCCTAACTTGCAATTCTTTTGGAAATCTATACTTCAGAATTCCTATATTCACTGTAAAGACTATTCTCTCTTTGTCGATTCAGTCTTCATGCTGTTAATTGAATCCCCAGAGCAAAACGTAAATTCTTTGAGAGCAGGAACTGTCTCTCTTTAGCCTTTATATTCTCAGAACCTAGCGCAGTGCCTGGCACAAAGTAAAAGCTTAATAAATGCTTATTGATGGATTACATTATCCATGGAAAAAAAATCACCATATAGGCATTCAATCCATGTGATCTTTACACACTTGTTAAAAGCACATAGACTATATAATAATACAAACGGGTAGCTAGGTGGTGCAGTGTATAGAGCAGTGGGCTTAGAATCGGAAAGACTCATTTTCCTGAGTTCAAATCTGGCCTCAGATACTTACTAGCTGTGTGACTCTGAGCAAGTCACTTAATCCTGTTTGCCTCAGTTTCCTCATCTGTAAAGTGAGCTGGAGAAGGAAATGGCAAACCACTCCAGTATCTCTGCCAAGAAAACCCTAAATGGGGTCACAAAGAGTTGGACATGATTGAAAATGACAGAACAACAAATATATGATAATAGTTAACATTTATCTTTTTCTATAAAGTTTACAAAGCATTATATATGTGTGTGTATGTAACAATAATCATATTTATAATATATTTATAATATAATATATTTATGTATGTGTATATATACACATATATGAATATATGTGTATATATAATATATTTATAATATATTTATGTATGTGTATATATACACATATATGGATATATGTGTATACACACAGATATATGAAATCTCATTTGAACCACCAAACAAACCTGTGAAGATAGGTTGGGGCCAGATTATGAGGGGCCTTCTTAAATGCCAAACAGAGGAGTTTGTGTTTTATTTTGACAGAGAGCCAGTGGAATTTCCTGGGCAAACTGAAGAGCCGTAATTTTTTCAGTTTCCCTTCATTTGGCACCCTTTAAGTCATTTTAAAATGACTTTAAAAATGACATTTTAAAAAAAACTTATCCAGGGCAGCTAGCTGGCGCAGTGGATAGAGCAGCAGCCCTGGATTCAGGAGGACCTGAGTTCAAATCCAGCCTCAGACACATAACACTTACTAGCTGTGTGACCCTGGGCAAGTCACTTAACCCCATTGCCTAAAATAACAAAAAAGAAAAAAAATCCTTATCTCATTTTTCAGGTGTGGCAACCAGAGGTTCATGCAGGTGTAGAACTGCCATGGTTTGGGGTGAGAATAGGACAAGGTCTTATACTTTATTTCCATTTTGCTGCCTGATGATATTTCATTGGCCTTCTTGGTCACAGCAACACTTGGGATGTGTTCTGGGTCAAATCAGTAAGTCAATATATAAGGATTTATTAAGAGATAATCGGTATTGGTATTGGTAACCATTTTAGTGGAGTGATGAGGCTGGAAGTCAGATTACAAGGTGTTGAGGAAGAAGAAGTGGAGACAATGCTTGTGGTCAGCTTTCCTAGGAGTTTGGCTGAGAAAGGGAGAAAAATGTAGGATGATAACATGAGGGAATGGTATGATCTGGTGTAGGTTTTCTTTAAAGGACAAAGAAGACTTGAATGTGCTCATAGGCCTCAAGAAGAAAGCAAAAGATAGAAGCTGAAGATTTAGGGAAGAAGAAGAAAACGATTGAGGAGGCAGTTTACTGGAAAGGACAGAAGAAATTAGAGGATGGGATCAAGGGCACATGTAGAAAGGGTAGCCTTGACAAGAAGAAAGATCACCTTACTATTGGAAACTGAAGGAGAGGAGAGAACGGGGAATGATGTCAAGGGGCTATGTGAGGTAGAGAGGGGAAGAAGAGGGAGTCGTGGTGAATTGTCTATATTTTCTCAGTCAAGAAAGAGGTAAGATGTTCTCAATTGAAAGCACGTGTTCAATAAGCAAGCATTTACTAAGTGCTGACTACATGCCAGGCATTATGCTAAGCACTGAGGAAAGAAGAGAAGATTGGGAATAGCCAAAATGGGGAATGGAACAAAGAATTAACTAGGAAGGAGTGGAAAAAACTTTTTGGTGGCAACAAGAGCTCAACAAATACAAAATAACATAAATTTGTAGTGGACCCAGTTAGCTCAGTTCGAAAACTTCTTCCCATTACAGCACAAGCAAGCAAGAGATTTGAGAGTAGAGAATAGAGTTGAGATGGTTAACTGGAGGATCAAAATGGTGAAGGGATAAAAGTGAAAACAGAGCAGGGCCAATGATCTGGAATTTTACATGTCTTCTTCCTGAGCCATAACAGATAACATGAAACCTGGCATCCTTTTAGAATAGGTTTGGATTTGCAGAAGTTCTTAAATAGTGGCCTATATGGCTCCCAAGATCCTTTCAGGGAATCTTCGAAGTCAAAAATATTTTCAAAATAATACTAAGACATCGTAATTTATAATATGGTAAATATTGATAAATATAACCAGGGGTGTGCTGGAGTCAGCTCACACCACCTTATGAAAGCCAATTTTTCCATTTTCAGTATGAGCACTTGCATCCTGGAAATTGCACAGTTTGATATACTGTTCTGTTGATTGTCTAGACTTAAGAAAGTATTTGGGGAAAAAATGTTGGAGAAAATGTTAATAATATAGATTAAACTTAAAAGTGTGTCCTCTTTACAATTGTTAAATATTTACCAGTATGCCTCTGTATGTAACTCACATAAACAAAAGCTTTTTGGTGAGTCTTCAATAATTTTGAAGAGTGTCTTGAGACCAAAAATTTTGAGAGCTATTGGATTAAAGGGTATTTTTTAGAGTTGAAATTAATCTTAGAGATCATCTTAGAGGTTCCCAAACTTATTTGGCTTCCCGTTCCCCGTTTTTAAAAAAATTGCTCAGCATCTCTCTGGAAATCTACTTTCTTTAACCCTTTAATGGGTTTTTTTTAAATTTGCATCATTTTAAAATAATGTAAGGTTTTTTTAATGACGTATCTTAAATTTAATAATTTATTGTAAATTTGCGGCTTTTTTCCTACATTGAAATTTTGATGATGTAATATTGTGTCTTGTAACCATATAGCATCGTATTGTAAACAAGCCATTACATACACATATTCCTGCTGAAACATACTGGACTTCCTGACAATGCACAACACACTCACCTGCCAACACTTGCTTGTTAAGACCTGTCAGAGGACTTGACCATAGATAGGTTATAACTTGCATTTTGTGTGTTTATTTGGAAAATAACGTAATCACTATGACTTTAATTCTGTTACACAACTCTGTTACTAATGGCTTTTCAAAATTTTCTTGTCTTCTTTCCTTATGCTTCCACCAACCCCTTATTTTTATTCAATGCCCCCATTTGTACCCAAGGCTGGTACCGCCCCCCTGCATCCTTCCAGCACTTCCCAGACAGCAGTATATTACCCACTTTGGGAACCTCTGATTCTAGTCCAACCCCCTCCTGTACAGATAAGGAAATTGAGTCCCGGAGAGCCATGTGCTTCATCCAAGATTACCCAGAAAGTAAGGAGCAAAACAGGTTGGAGTCCAGGTTCTCTGACTCCAAGTCTAATGTTCTTTCCACTCCATCACACTGAAGGGGCACAATGTCATGGCATGACTCATCTCATAGACTCTGTATCCATGCACAGCTCCTACCAGAGGTGCTGACAATCATCTGAATTCTGTTTTAGTTCTAGCCAGTTGTCATGGAGCTTATTTCTTTTTCTTATGACCAAGCTGGTGAGATGGTTCCCTTATATCAAATCCAAGTTACTGACATCATGTATTAAATTCACAAATTCAGAACTGTACAAAACAGAACTTTGCTTCACTTAATGCTTAGTGCTACCAGAGAATGCCAGAGGTGGAAGGTATTCGCTAGTATTGACTTGGGCACAGTATATCAAACTGTGCCAATTTCCAGGGTGCAAGTGCTCATACTGAAAATGGAAAAATTGGCTTTCATAAGTTCTTATTTCCCTGCTAAAGTTACTGAGCTGTGTTCTTCTTATGTAGGGGCAGGATAAACACAGATGTGAAGAAGCAGTAACTGCTTGAAAACCAGCATCCACAGTGGAAAGGGTAGTGAACTGAGAGTCATGAGAACCCAGGCCTATTCCAGGCTTTGCCCCTAACTAGCTCTCAAGACACTAACCATCTCTGGGCCTTGGTGGGTAGATGATCACAAAGGTCTAGTGTCACATGATTCTCAAGGTTGGCCTTTAACAGAAGATCAATATTATACAATGATTCTAAGCAAATTTGCATAATACTAAGGGAGGATTCCTTACACTTAGTGTTAAAAGTATCTCTTCTTTTTTTTTGGCTAGGCAATGGGGTTAAGTGACTTGCCCAGGGTTGCACAGCTAGTAAGTGTTACATGTCTGAGGCCAGATTTGAACTCAGGCCCTCTTGAATCCAGGGCCAGTGCTCTATCCACTGCACCACCTAGCTGCCCCTCTTTTTTTTCTTTTAATAAATATCTCTAAATGCAGATTCCCTATCAGAAAAATCTAATTTTTATGCACGAATCAAAAGACATCACCCATACCATTTTACCATTTTTACCAATCTCAAAGTCCTGTGGTGACAGGCGAGTGACAAAGCAGCAGGTGTGGATACACTGGGAGCTGTAGTCACAACCCTGCACGCAGGCAGCCCAGGCTATAGGGTTGTCTTCTTACTGGAAGTAGCAGTGGGATTTGGCAACCCCTGGGTGTCTGAGCAGCCTTTTAAGAATTGCACTGCTCACCTCCTGGTGTGAGAAAGGGGCTAGAAAAGGTGCCCTAAAAATTGTCTGCTTACCCAACCCTAGCCTGATTACTGTGGCAGGTGGGGATCCCACCTTGTGGTCAAAACACAAAATAATGTACAAAAATGTCTGCAGAGATGATTCCACTCACCATCAGTACATGGAATGGGAACACACTTATAGACAACACAAAATCCAGTAGAACTGAAATAAGAACAGTTCTTGTTGCAAGAACTCAGCAGGTCTCTCAGTCAAATAGCAGCCCTGAATGAAACAAGGCTGGCAAATGAAGGCCAGCTTACTAAAGTTGGAGCTGGATACATGTTTTTCTGGAGTGGCTGAAGTGAATGCTGAAGCCATTGACCATTTACATCAGGTAGAAGTCAAGGATTGTCTTGTGACAATCTCTCTTAGTTTTTGCTGGCAAGATTCTTGCCAGAGTCCTCCTTAATAGGTTGATCCTTCACCTGGAAGATGGTCATTTACCTGAGAGCCAGTGTGGCTTCAGAAAGGACTGAGGAACAGTTGTGATATTTGCTGCCCAACACCTCCAGGAGAAATGCCAGTAGCAAAACAGAGGTCTGTACACAACATTTGTAGATCTGACCAAGGCCTTTGATACTGTCAGTTGTGAGGGCTTATGGAAAATTGCGTCAAAATTTGGTTTCCTAGAGAAGTTCATCAGCATTGTATGTCAGTTTTACAACGGCATGCTTGCCCAAGTTCTGACTAATGGACAATGCTCTCATGCTTTCCCAGGCACCAATGGAGTGAAACAAGGCTGGGTGCTTGCCCCCATGCTTTTTCCATGATGTTTTCAGCCATGTTGTCAAATGCCTTCAATGAGGACAAACATGGCTTCAAGGTCAGCTACTGCACTGATGGTAAATTCTTCAACTTGAAAAGGCTACAAGCCAAGACCAAAGTGGAGGAGAGTGTTGGTGCATAATTTTCTGTTTGCAGATGATTGTGCACTCAGCGCAGCCTCTGAAACTGAGATGCAACAAAGTGTGGATCAATTCTCTGCTGCTTGTGCTAATTTTGGCCTAACAATTAACACCAGGAAAATACAGGTTGCTCCACCAGCCAGCGCCACACCATCCATATGTGGAACCACTGGTTACAGAAAATGGAGAAGTTTTGAATGCTGTGGAGAAGTTCACTTACCTTGGTAATGTACTTTTCAGGGATGTACACATTGATAATGAGGTTAACACATACATTGCCAGAGCTAGCTCAGTGTTTGGGAGACTCTGAAGGAAAGTGTGGGAAAGAAGAGGTATTAGCTTGACTGCCAAACTGAAGGTCTACAGAGGCATTGGCTGACTTCATTGTTGTATCCCTGTGAAACCTGGACAATATATCAGTGCCATACCAGGAAATTGAATTGCTTCCATCTGAATTGTCTTGGGAAGATCCTGAAGATCACCTGGCAGAATACTGAGGTCCTTTCTCAAACTAAACTGTCAAGCATTGAAACTTTACTGCAGAAAGTACAGTTATGATGGACTGTCCACTGTTTGAATATGAAATGTACACTTGCCAAAAAGACTATTTTATGGAGAACTCACACACAAGTGCTCACATGGTGGTCAGAAAAAGCAATGCAAGGACACTCTCACGGTGTCTCTTAAGGACTTTGGAATTGATTGCCTTTTCAAAAAAATATATATATATATATATAATTTTTTTTAATTAAAAAAAGAGAAAAAGGACATTGTAGCTGCTCAATGCATGATTATTGACTGTTTTGTTGGTTATGAACTTAATTCAATTAGCATTTGAATAAAAGTCTATTGCCTTTTCAAAAAAAAAAAAAAGAACTTTGGAATTGATTGTGTGACATGGGAGACACTGGCACAGGACTGCTCAGCATGGCAAGCCCTCATCAGAGAAGGTGCTTATGAACAAAGCAGAACTGCAGTAGCTCAAAAGAAACACGAGTTGTGCAAATTTAGAGAATCCACTCCAAATGTTCACATGGACCATTTGTGCCCAATCTGTGATAGAACATTCCAAGCTCATATTGGTCTGATCAGCCACAGTCAGACACACTGTAACTTGACTCTAGCATAGTGATGTCATAGTAGACGTCTTCAAGAATGAAGGACAACAACAACCACTCTCATATGAATGCATAAGCTCTTTACCCACAATCAAGGCACAAATTATACTTCCAGAAGGAACTAAGAAAGATTATGAAGCCTTGGGGGGCAAAAAATTGATACATGGGATGCCTTTTCTTCAGTGCTGCTCAATGAAGGCCAGAGATATATGAAAGAAAAATGGATTTGAGGCATAATCAACCAGCTAAAAAGTGGTATCTGAGAATGGGTTTCTTGAACGTAGCTTAAAATATAGAGATAACAGACTCCTAGTCAAAGATGGAGTACAGGGTCAAGGATAGAGTGCAGGGAGAGCAGAATGGCAAAAATGTATCTTTAAAAAAATCCAATCAAAGGGCCTTAAACCAAAAAGGATGAAGGATGGAGGAAACTGCATATATATATATATATATATATATATATATATACACATATATACAGAGAGAGAGAGAGAGAGAGAGAGATACACATTCACTAACCTAGATACCATGTAGCTACAATGAAGAAAGAATATCATTTGGGATGCCCAGATGTAAAGCTCATGGCCACAAAGAAAAAGAACAAGTTTGGTAAAAAGGAGGCAAATTCAATCTCATAGACATCACAATTTGGTAGAATGAACTCTTATGACTGGACTATGGCTTGGTTTGGATGTACCTTATTCAAAATAACAGGATAAGAAAGGGGGGTAGGGCATCATATATAAGTTATGCTTATGTGAAAAAATCTAGGAAGCAGAGAAACATAATATGAGAGCACTTGAGTGAAGATCAGTGGAGAGAGAAATAGATATAATTTTGCCATCATAACCTACTACAGACGACCCAGACAGAACAAAGAAGTAGATGAGGTATTTGGAAAACATAATAGATTTAGAGCTGGAAGGACTCTTAGAGGCCATCACATCCAACTCTCTCATTTTGCAGTAGAGGAAACTGAGGCACAAATCATAATTATAAGAGACTCCAATTATTCACATATATGCTAGAAATCTGTGCCAAAAATAAATAGCTAATAACTTTTTAATTTGCCTTAATGCTTCTAATTCCACACTTCAAAAGATTAGTGAATTGGCAGGGGGAAATTCAATACTGGATCTGATTTTCACTTATTTGAGACAAAATGGCAACTCCTGCCTGGAGTTTGTGATTGAGAAGGGAAGAAAAGCCCAGCAGAGTCTAACATACACCCTAAGTTTTGTGAAAACAGATTTTAAGGCGTTCAGAAGAAATATAGGTAGGACTCCGTGGATTAAAATTCTACAGGAAAAGTCAGCTTAGGGATACTTATGGGATATTCCAAGAATGAAATTCTGAAGGCATGAGGGAACAATACCAATGAGGACAGAAAATCAGAGTTGTCTGAGTAGAGCAATAAGTATACAAAGGGAATTCACCAATGAACTTAGAATTGATTTAGCATTTCTTTCAAAATATAGGCAACAAACAAAATTTCAGAAAAGGGGTCCGTTGGCTTCACCAGATTTTCAAAGGCATCACAAAAAGGTTAAGAATCCCTGCTATATGGTGAACTGATATTATGCATATGTCCCCAGTCTTTCAAATAATAACAGACTAATACAGTCCTATGTAAGCTATATATTGCAGAAGAAAAGACATTTCTTAGCGAGATCACATATGAAGTGACAAGTTACCTATCAGAGTAATAAACTGCCCTTCCCCCCTTCTTCCTTATATTAAAACAAAGCCTAATTGCGTGCTCCCTTAAACATATTCTAGTCTGACAAGGTAAAAGAAAGTGAGATATGGCACTGGATTTACATGCTACAGAAATATGCAAATTAGAAAATCCTTGAAACTTTGATTTCCTTCTGATTTCTAAGCCTTTGGGTAGTTTTGAACATTGAAGGATCAAGGAATTAAATGTGTAATTGAGGACCCATGCATAACATATAAATATGCAAGATTAATGACCTACTGTTAATTGGCAATGGCAATATTGTACTTCAACGAGGAGAGAAGCAGCAAAGATTCTCACTGTCCCTGACATTTTCCATGGGACAACAGGATGTACTTTGTAATGTTTTCCATAATCATTTACTTTGGTTTTTCTGAAGTTTTCATGCCAGTCAGACAGAAGAGGACACAATATCTAACTACTCCTTTGCATTCATTTAGAAAAGTCTCCAAGTATAGGTTGAAGCACACTTTTTTCATTTTTAAATTTTTTTTCTTGCTTTTTCTTGTTTCTTCCCCCCCACAATGACTATTATGGAAATATTTTTTTGCTTGACTTCACATGTATAGTTGATATCATGTTCCTTGCCTTCTTAATGGGTGGGGAAGGAGCAGGAGAGAGGGAGGGAATTTGGAACCAAAAAATTTTTTAAAAAACAGAAAAAAAGAAAAGTCTCCAAGAGGTAATTACCATTTAACTCTTTATATCAATACACCACGAAGTAGATAGTAGGAGAGAGCACAAGAAAGGAACAAAAATGGTGAGGTGGAAAGAACCCCAACTAGCAGCCCAATGCCATGGTTCTGTCACTGGCAAGCTGGGTGACAATTGGGCAAATCCTTATCCTCTCTGAAATTTGGCTTCCTCATTTTTAAAATTAGTGTATCCATATAATAATTCCTTAGAGGACTGCTGTAAGAAACAAATGGCATAATTCGTGTGTTATCCATGTGTAAAGAAACATTATTTTCTGTGTTCATGGTTGGATTGTTTTTTTTTTTCTTTTTTGTGTTTCCTTTTTTTCCTGTCAGGTTTTGGGGAGACAGACACAAACAGACATGTGTAAGTAGAGCTGTCAATATCACACTGTTGGCAGTGACTGACTTTTCTAGCTACATAGCATATGTTTTATGAAACTATATATATACATATATAAATATACACATATGTACGTGCATACTATATACGTGTATGACATATTATTAACTTTTTAGAAGTCACAAAAGAAAGAGCTGATGGAATTTTTGCCCCAGCCCCCATTTCTGCCTGTTGACATCTTTGTCCAATTTCATCTATGTTTCAAATACTTCAGACTTCACCTTCACCATGAAGACTTACTTGGTCTTTCTCATCAGCCAGAAAAGGCTTCTTTCATCAGCCAAAATTTTCATATGAAGTATGCCAACAGTTGACTTAATGTTTGTAAATGGCCTAAAATCCAGGAAATTCTTAAAAGAACCACAACAAGGACAAGTTGCTTCTGTCTTGTGCTCACAAAGCAGACCAGTACAGAAAATTAGGTAACAAATGTATCTACAACCCCAAGCATTCCATGACATGGCAATTGGAAAAGATGGGCATGTTTTTATATTTTCAAACTCAAATTGCAAATTCAAAATTAGCACTGCTGCCAAAGTAGTTTTGAGTGAGCATGGATCTGACCATGTAACTCTCCTATTCAACCAAATCCAGTGATTTCTTATTATCTCTAGAATAAAATATAAATGCTTCTATTGAGCTTTTAAAGTCCTATACAACTTGCCCCAATCTATCTTTCCAGACTCATTGGACATTATTCCTCTTCTCACAGTCTGTGGTCCAGCCAAATTGGCTTTTTCTCCATTCCTCACACATGACACTCCATTACCTATCTTTTTGTCTTTGTGCTGATCAGCCTGGAGTCCTTAGGCCTAGAGTGCATTCCCTCCTTACCTCTGCTTCAAAGAGTCCCTCCCTTTAAAATGCATCTTGAGCTCCATCCTAAGCATTAAGCCTTTTTTTATCCCCCAACTGTTAGTGTCCTCTTCGCCAACCTACCTCGTATGTGTAGACACACATGTATGTTTATGCATATATATATACATACACATATTTGTATTTATTCACTTTATATTTATGCTATGTGTATATATATATAGATATGTATATATACATATACATATCTATATCTATATATATATGTATATATATATATAAAATATGTACTTTTTTTCCCTGTTAGAATCTAAGCTCCTTATGAGTATTGTTTCAGTCTATGTAGTTTTATTCCCACCCCCTGGCACATTCCCATCCCATGGCACTTAATAAATTTTTTAAAAACTAATCATGTCCCACTCTTTGTGACCCCATTTGGGGTTTTCGTGGCAAAGATACTGGAGTGGTTTGCCATTTCTTCTCCAGCTCATTTTACAGATGAGGAAATTGAGGCTAATAGGGTTCAGTGACTTGCCCAGAGTCACATAGCTAGTATCTGAGGCAGAATTTGAACTCAGGTGCTTTTGACTCCAGGCCTGGTGTCCAATCCAATGTGCCACCTTGCTGCCCCACCACTTAAAAGCACTCAATTGATTGTTTGATTCTTAGCTACTTTGTTGCCTTTCTCCTCTTCCTGTACTATAACCGTGGGAGCAGAGGGAAGCCACATGATTCATCTTTCAAATTGTTCGTCTTTCAAATCTACTTAAATTCTTTCTGTCATCTGTCTCCTCCATTCCCAGTATTCCAATCCATCAACAAGCATTTATTAAGCATCCACTGTGTGCCAGGCACTGTGCTAAACAATGAGCATATAAAAAAAGGCAAAACCAGTCCCTGCTCCTGGGGAGTTTGTATTCTCATGAGATTAGGGAAAACCACATGTACCTAAATAGGTACATACGAGACACATACTGAGTCAGTACAAGGTGATCTTAGAGAGGGAAGCACTAGAATTCCAAAGTTATGATTTACAAAGGGATGCAGAAGAATACTGGTTCCAATATCCTGCAAAGTCCTTAATTTGCTGGCCAATGTGAATCAATATTAGTGAAAACCAATTCTGCTGCTGCAGGCAGTATCAGGGGTCTGGGCAACATACTACCATCTCTTGTTACTGCTTCATGTCTAAGACAGTAAGAGATGCACAAGCTAATATTTAAGTTGGAGAAACATTTCCAAATGAACCCACCTACTCACATTCAAACATTCATCTTATTTGGCTTGCAACTAGGGTTGCCTGCTCATCCAGAGGGGTTTTCTGAACAGGAAGCACAACATAGTTAAACAATGCTTCTAGTTTGGAGGCACTGTCCCTGTCTTCATGAGTTGCCAGGTGCTGGGAAATCACTCTCACTAACCTTAAGTCTTATTATACCAAGGGGACTGGAGTGCAGGTCTTAAAAAACTCAGACCCCATAATATTTCTTCAAGACCTCTTCAAGAGATCTTGCTAAGGAAGGAGCTGGAAGTACCTGCTATGTACCAAGGACATCTAAGTGGTGCAGTGGATAGAGCATTGGGCTTGGAATCAGGATGACTTATATTCATGAGCTCAAATCTAGCCTCAGACACATACTAGTTGTGTAACCCTGGCCAAGTCACTTAACGCTGTTTGCCCGAGTCTCATCTGTAAAATAAGCTGGAGAAGGAAATAGCAAACCACTCCAGTATCTTTGCCAAGAAACCCTAAATGTGGTCGTGAAGAGTCAGACACAACTGAAATGACTGAACAACAACAACTATATGCCAGGCATTGTGCTAAGTGCCTTGTAATTATCTCATTTGATCTTCACAACAACCCCAGGAAATAGGTGCTATTATTGTCTCAATTTTACAGTTGAAGAAACTGAAGCAGATAGGGTAAGTGACTTGTCCACAGTCACACAACTAGTGTCTGAGTCTGGCTTTAAACTGAGGTCTTCCTACCTCAGGTGGTCAAGCACTCTACCCATCATACAATCTAGCTGCCTCTATCTAGAATAAAGGGTATCACCTTAGTGATCTTCAGTTTAGCTTATTAATCTCTCCAGAACTATTTCCACATCTGTAAAATGAAAAGATTAGTTTAGATTATAATTCACCTTTTTTTGTGTTATGAGACCCCTTTGGCACTCTGATGAAATCTATAGACCCCTGCTCAGAATAATATTTTGAAATACATAAACTAAAGTACATGCAATCACAAAGAAAATCAATAACATTGAAATACAGTTATTAAAACTTTTTTTAAAAAATAAAACCAAATTCAAGGATCACAAGTCAAAAACCCCTGGACTAGATGTAGTTGAGGTCCTTTCCAGCCCTAAATAAGTGATACTAAATGCTATGCAAAAATAAAGGCTTTCTTAGTATGATGATCCGGACTCAACAGGCATTTTTTAAAACACCTACAATGTACCAGCTTCTGTGCCAGGCCATGGGGACATTCAAAGACATGAATGAAATAAGCCTTGCTTTCAAGGGGCTTACATTGTTTAGGGAGAGATGTGTCTCAACATGTGCATGTAAAAGTATAGAATAATAACAACAACTATAGCTAGCATTTATATGGCCCTTTAAGATTTACAAAGTACTTTGCAAATATTTTCTTATTTGATCCACACAACAAAGCTAGGAGGTAGGTGTTATTATTATGCCCATTTTACAGATGAGGAAACTGAGGCAGCTAGATGTTTAAATGACTTGCCCAGGGTCACACAGCCAAGAAAGTTTCAGAGATCCTATTGGATATGCAAAATAAATGCAAGGTAATTTAGAGAGGAGGCACTGAAAGCTGGATAATCAGGGGAGGCTTCATGTAGGGCACTTGAATTGAACTTTGGCAGAAACCTGGGATACTAAGAGGTGAAGGAATTAGAAACCATTCCTGTATTGGACTAAATGACTTATCTCATCAAACACTGATGTTCTACCAGAGTGGGATTTAGAAGTTGTCTGATCACAAGCCTCAGTGATTGAGGTGGGGAAGGGGAGGATGGTCAGGCACTATTTGCATTGCCATAATGGATGAAGTAAAAATGTTGGTAGCTCTTAGTGTCGCCTTCCCCAAATTCAGAATACTTTTCTTATAACTGTGTTTCCAGGGCTAGGCAAACCTGTTTAGCTGGTCAGTCAGTGAACAAATGCCCTGCCTATAGAACCTAGAATGTTAAGCCCCAAAGGGATCAATAGTAAAGGTTATCTAGTCTAACTCATTTTATAGATGAGAAAACTGACATCTTAGGGAGGAAAAGTGGGGTATCTGGGTGGCAGACTGGATAGAACTCTGGGCCTAGAGTCAGAAAGACCAAATCCAGCCTCAGATACTAGCTGTGTGACCCTGGACAAGTCACTGGACTACTGTCTTCCTCAGTTTCTTCAACCGTAAAATGGAAATAACAATAGCACCAACCTCTCAGGGTTGGATTGAAGATCAAAGGAGATAATACTGGTAAAGCACTTAGTGTAATGCCCACATAGTAGGCACTATATAACTGTAAGCTATTATTATTATTATTATTAATTATTAAAAGTGACTTGCCCACGACCACAGTGATGGTAAGTAGTAAATAGAGTCAGGATTTGAACCTAGCTCACTGCCTCCAAATTCAGTGTTCTTTTTGTTACTCACACAACTATTTATATGTGGTAGAGCCTAGTGAGTTCATACTGGTTTGATTGAGCCACAGTCGGACACAGTGTACCTTGACCCCAACATAGTGGTATCATTTTGATCTTCTTCAAAAATGAAGGAGAGCAAACAACCAACCATTCACATAACTAGTTGCCATGCAAAGCTGCATCAGGCCATGTATGTTGGAAACTAAACACGGGTCTTCCTCAAAACTGGGGGCAATTTCCTCTTTCCAAAAAAAAAAAAAAGGAAAAATGGGGCTTTCTGCCCTTCTGGCTTATATCAACTGAAAATTATCAGAACTGGAATAGGAGTTATTTTAAGCCATTTCGGACTAAGGAAGGTTTGACAATGTGGGTGGAAATCTGCTCTTTTGGAAGTGTTAGTCTGAAGGAATGTCAACAAGCAACCTATTACTTGGATCCTTTCCCCAAACCACACTTTGGAAATTTCCCTGGTGGTACAGATGGTAGCATGACTGAGATTCTCCCAGGAGACTTTGGACCTTAGAATATTGCTCCAAATGCCATGAAACTGACAGAAGTAGTTCTGTTAAGATAACATCAGAGTGTGCCAGCCGTTCATTTCTCATTAACAAGCCTTTCATTTCAAACCCTCTTGGGCATACCGCCAGCAGTGAAAACACTAATCTTGATTATGTATTGCTCTCACCAGCCAAGAGCAGAAGACAGCCAGTGTAATCTAGCATACTGAGCTCAACACTACGAGGTAAGAAATTTAGATTCTAAACCTAGCCTTTCCCAGAGGCAAAGCTGCCCTCTTAGAGAACAAATCTGGCTCCTCTGGAAGCTGCTGGGACACTTTCAAGCCATAAAATATTGCTTCCTACTATTTCTTGAAAAAGAACCACACAACCACAAGATTGGGAAAGACTTCAAGAAGCATCTAGTCTCACTCACATCTCATCAAGATTCTCTTCTATACATAACCCAAGCCCAAGAGATGAAGAGTCAGGTCAGCATTCTCTCCACCAATTAAGAGCCTCCTTCTGGATGCAATGCTATGTGCGAAGCATCCTAGGCTTGGAAGCTTGAATTATGTACAGTTCCTTAAGAACTCTAACAATAGTCATAGAGCCTCTTTTTGTGGCTCTTCACCAGGCTTGCTGCAATAATAACACATTAGTAACAATATAGTCATATTGCTAGACTTACGAAGAAACTCGTGCCAAATTTTAAACTGGCCTTCCCATGAAGGAAAATTAATTTGGGGCCACATTGAAAAACTTCAGAATTCAGATTAATGAAATGCCTAGTCATGACTTCAGATAACTGATGGGAAAGCATTCTACTTGTCCCTTAGCAGAGTGGTAATGTGTAAGTATGGAATGAAGCATGCATCTTCAGGCATGGACAGTGTGTTAATTTATTTTGTTTGAGTATACTTATGTGTTAAAAAGGAAAGGAAGAAAAGGAAGGGAAAGAAGCAAGCAAAGGAGGAGGAAGAGAGGGAGGGAAGCAGAGAGAAAGGAAGGAAAAGAGAGAGGAAGGGAAGAAGGAAGGAAGAATTCAAAGATGTAATTCCTGTCTTCAAGGAACTTACTATTTTGCAAGGCAAGACATATTATATTAGAAGAAATTACAAGGCAACATATAAGAATTGTAATATAGAACAGTGCTTTCCAATCTGTTAACAACTGGTCCCTGGAAGGCCACATAGCTATTGCAAAAGTTCTGCAAATCCATATGCACATGAAGTATTGACATTTTGTTCTATATTTAGCTCCAACAAAATGTGAGGTGTGGCTCACCTTTTGCAGACAAAATAAATGATAGATTTTTCCCATATATATGTATATGTATATATATATATACATATATATGTGTATATATATATATACACATATATATATATTAGGATAGGGACAGAGACTAAATCTATGATTTCCTTAGCATAGAGAGCTCCTGGTGAGTAACTTCCTCCATCAATACAGGTTAGCACCTTCTCTGAAACTTTTATAGTCTTAGAGAGAAGTTAAGTAACTATTAGCCCAGGGTCCCACAACTCGTTTTGTCAGAGGCAGGACTTGAATTCATGTCTTTCTGGCTCCAAGGCATCTCTTTATTTACTGTGCCCTTATGTTTTTCAAACATACGAATATACTGTTGTGTTTGGCAAATTAAGATCATAGATGTAGAGTTGGAAAGGACCATCAAATATAACCTCTTCATTTTATAGATAAAGGAACCAAGGCCCAGAGAGAGTAAATAACTTGGCTTAGACCACACATCTTATAATAATCAGAGGTGGGATTTGATCCCAGCTTCTTATGACCATAGAGGAGTCACAGCTCTTTCCTTCCTTTCTTCTCTTTCCTTCTTTCCCTCCTTCTTTCTTTCCTTCCTTTCTTTGTTCCTTCCTTCCTTCCTTCCCTTTACCTTTCACAATGCCTCCTCATTTTACAGATGAGGAAGCAGAGGGCTTCAGAGGTTAAATGACCCACCACTCAGTCATAGCAACAGGAAATGGAAGAGTTGGAATTCAAATCCAGATCTTTTGACTCCATGTGCAGGGCTGTTTCCTCTGCTTGCTCAAATATAAATGCCATTAAATACTATAGCATCTAAAATACTGAATTCATGGTAGGCTTTTTTGTCATATATTTTCTCAACCAACAGATATAACTAGTATTACATAGAAATTAATTTTTAAAAATTATATCAAAAAGAGGTCCTCATAATTAAAGAAGAGCAAATACAAGGAAAAAGGTATTTTCATAATCTCTCTGCTTTTAGGAGAGGCCAAGCCTGAATCCTTTGATATTCTGACATTTTCCTAAAGGACAAAAAGTAAGTATTGACTTTCAAAAGCCATATTTGTCATCGACGAAATTTAGCTAATCTAATGTCCTAAGAGAGTTACTACATTTGGATTTTGCCAAAGACTAAAACATCATTACTGTAGTTAAGTGTATTAGGAATGTGTTGAATTGCTTCCATAAGGATGTCTTGAAACATTTCCACAGCTGAGCTTATTGTAAATGTTCCCAGAAGGAAATTTTGTTTCTCATCCTTATTTCTTTGGAATCCCATGAGAAATACAAGAGATCTTGTTTATTGCTGAAATACATTTTGTTTAATGCCCTTGGCATCCATCACTGGTGGTTTAAGCAGCAAAGAAGTGAATCATAATGTTTCTATGCTGAGGAAAGAAGGAAAAAGATTGAGAGGGTGAAATGAAAATGAATACAGAAAAGAGGGAAGGCTCCTTACAATTATAATATGCTCATATTTCCTGTCCCTCAGAAATACAGAATGATAGCAAGAGCTCCTCTTTGAAGAGTTGAGAAAATTTTAAAACAAAAAATAAAAAAGCTAAGAAATGCAATAAAAGGTGGACCAGGAAAGAGAAATTGAGACAGATAATCCACTTGGAGAAAAATGATGAGTAGGAAGAGGGAATGAAACCAGTTAGAAAATGTAGGGTATTATTGTGATGGCAAAGAATTAAAAAAAAAAAACAAATAAATTAGTCCATTAATTGAGGAATAGCTGACAAGTTATAATATATAAATGTGATGGAATACTATTGTGCTGTAAGAAATTATGAAGGGGATAGTTTCAGAGAAACCTGGAAAGATTTGAATGAACTGATGAAGAGGGAGATAAGCAAAATTGGGAAAAATAGTATACAATAATGGCAATATTGTAAAGATAAACAACTGTGAAAGACTTAGAATATCTGAATAACACAATGGCCATCCACAATTCCAGAGGACTCATTTTGAAATATGTTACCACCTACTGATAGAGAGGTGATGAACTCAGAGTGAGATGTTTTGTTTTTGACAAGTACAATATGAGAATTTGTTTTGCTTGATTATATATGTTTGTAATGGAGGATTTACTTTTTTTGCCTTCTCAATGGGTGGGAGTGGTGGGGGGAAGGGAGAGAAGGAGGATCTTTGAAAACAAAATTAGATTAAAATAAAAAAGAAACTGTGGATTAATCTAAGACCATACATCATACTCTGTTGACCGAACTGGTCACTGATCAACGGACTCATCTCAGGAATCATTCCAAGACTACAGGAATCTGCACAGCCCTCCAAATAACTGACCACAATGACATGTTCCTCCTAAATTTTTTATATAAAGCTAAGCATCAACAGTTCTTTTGGTCATGCCTTTTAGTTGACTTTTTTCATATTTGCTTGATCAATGACTTGCACAAAATAGAATCTTGGTTTATTGGCCATGATGCTGAATAGGGTTCATCTCTCAAGTCAAGGGAAGGGAATTCTACAGAAGGGATATTGTTCTCTCCACACACCTTTTCTTTTTTTTGGATGCTTGTGCCTGTCTGTTCCTTGCATTACTGATTTACTATAATCAAATACTCTGCATTGTTGTTGTTGCTTTTAACTGGAACTAAAATTTCATTGGCATAGGGAACTCTCAGTGAGGAAGATCCCTCTATTCTGAAGTATGAACTGGTTGAATGAATGGACCCAAAGAGTATTCATTGATGTAAACACTTTAAGCAGCTTTCTGGTGGAGTATACTATTTCCAGGATACTCTTTCACTCTTTGCTAGTCAACCTTTTTATTAATGAATAATATGAAGGAATAGATGGCATGCTCATCATGTAAGGAAATGATAAAAGGCAGAAGGGACACCTTACATATTGGATAGCAAAGTCAGGCTCTGAAAATATCTTGACAGACTGGAATCACGAGATGAGTTGAATTAAATGTAATTTAATAAGGCTATATGGAAAGTGGCTTTGGGATTTTGAATTTGGATAAAAAAATCAGCTACATAAGTGTATAGAATGGGGAAGGTGGGATTAGATAACCATTTGTACAGAAAAGATTTGGGGGTGTAAATGGACTACAAATACAATATGAGTCAAGAGTATGACATGGCAGCCAAAAAAATCTGATGTAATCCTAACCTGAATGAATAGGTGCATGCATGGTGCCCAAAATGAGGGAGGTAATCTTGTACTTTTCACTGATTGGACCACAGCTGGAATGCAGTACTTAATTCTAGATACTATTATGGAAGCATACTAAGGCCTTCCTGCTCCCTCTTTAGAAATTTTAATAAAAAATTTTTCTCAACATCCTAATATGAAGTCTTTAGACTATGAGTCTTCTTAAAAATTATCATTTCAAAAATAATGTTATGTACCAAAGTCTTTTTGCTTCATTTTAATAAAAAGCCTAGTGAATTTTTAATCCCTCTACCCTCACACCAAGTCCCTTTTCCTTGATCAACCTAGGAAGAACTCCTCCCTGAAGTAATTAGGTTAAAGGTGAGACTAAAAGAAGGAAGAAGGTTTTTCTTTTATTTCAGTTAATGAAAGTATTTCTTTTTTTAATTTATTTTTTAAATTAATTTATTTATTTTTGGTTTTCAACAATCACTTCCATAAGCTTTTGAGTTTTAAATTTTCTCCTCCTTCGTCACCTCCCTCTCCAAGATGGCATGCAATCTGATTTAGGCTCTACATATACATTTCTATTAAATATATTTTCACATTATTCCTGTTGTAATGAAGAATAAGAACCAATAGGAGGGACCACAAGAAAGAAGAAACAAAACAAAACAGAAGGAAAAAAAAGAGCAAATAGTATGCTTCGATCTGCATTCAAACTTCATAGTTCTTGCTCAGATGTGAATAGCATTTTCCATCATAAGACTTTTGGAGATGTCTTAGATAACGGAAGTATTTCTTGAGTTCAGCTCTGACCGTGTAAAAAGGAGAATCATTAGAGCAGAGGCTCTTGACCTGGAGTCTATGAACTTTTTTTTTTAATATTTTGATAACTGTATTTCAACTTAATTAATTTCCTCTGTAATTCCTTTCTATTTTATTTTATGCATTTAAAAAACATTCTTCTGTCCTTTCACTAGATGGGCAATGGATCCATGACATAAAAAAGGTTAAGAATCCCTGACTTAGCACATAGTTTTAGGAATAGGAGTCTCTAGATTGTGCTGACAATTTAAATTGCTATTTTTTGAGACAGTTCTCTAAACTCTAGCCCTGGTTCAATCCTGACTATGGAATTTTACCTATTCTTTGAGAATATTATAAATTGTAACTCCAACTGCTTGTGTTAGAGAGATTTTTCAAAGGCATGAAATAATTCAGTCTTTGAACCTCTTTTAATCAAAATAAATGTTTAGAATTAGTTTAATTTACATTAATAAAAATTGTCTCTGGCAGGCTTGTGCCTAAAACACAAAGTACATAGTATAGGAACATACATTTTAGGAAGGATACTGACAAACTACAGCTTGACCAAAGGAAGGCTGATAGGATTGTGAAAAGACTTGAAACCATGTTATATGGTCATCTGTTGAAGGAAATGGGACTTTTTAGTTTGAGAAGAGAAAGCTTAGAGGTGTCATGACATCTACCTTCAAGTATTTGAAAAATGTTGTCAGAGTTTGGAGAAGGAGGCACACTATTATACTGCTGATAGAGTTGTAAATAGGTGCAATTTTTTGGAAAGCAATATGGCAATGTATAATGAAAGCTTTGTCCTTCGTCCTAGGGGTCCTACCAATAGGAGGACTATGCTTGAAGGGTGTTATTAAAAGGGGAAGAAGGCCTATAGATTCACACATATTCAACAATAGCTTTATTCATAATAGAAAAAACTGGAAATAACCTACTAGTCCAATGATTAGGGGAATAACTAAATACTTTGTGGTATAATGAAACATAGGAAATGAAAAAGAATATAAAGAAATATAGCTAGAAATATGTAGCAATAAAAAGTGAAGAAAGCAAAACCAGAGCAACTGACACATCAATTATGCCTATACAAAAACATAACAGCAACAAAATTGAAAAATATGCACAAGAAAAAATCAGCAGGAGGAATAGACAAAAACAAGATCTGGTTTTTATTATCTTATTAAAGTTGACATGTATTTTTCCCAACAAATTGTAAACTAGATATTTTATGTATGATCTCATTTTTAGAACTGTCACTATTTGAATATTTCTTGATTGATATTAAGTTTGTTCTGGTAGAATAAAAACTCACTGAGGGTAGGGATCACTTCATTGTTATGTTGTATTGGGAGGATCTAGGACAATACCTTGCACACAGGTGCTTAATAATTGCTGAATTTAGTTCAAGTGGATTTATATTTTAGAATGACAGGAAAGGAAAGGAGAGGGGAATTGAGAGGGGGAAGCAAAGGGGGAAAGGAAGAGAAAGGAAGGGAAGACCTGCAAAAGCTAGCTTGGTTGTCCTACCCAATCTTATCTCAAATGAGAAAATATTTCTAAAGTGCTTAGCACAGAGACTGGCACATAGTAGGTACTTAATCAATGTTTGTTTCCCTCTTCTTGCCCGTGGGCCTTTGGCAAAGGAAGCCAGGCTGTGCAGTTAGAGTGAGAGAAGCAAGATGCGTGGTCAGAAGAGCACTAGTCTTAGATTCAGAAGATCTTAGTTTGATTAAGAAGGCAACATGACACAGGGAACTGAGGTCAGAAAACTAAGTTCAAATCCAGCCTCAGACACTTACTAGCTTCCTAACTCTGGGCAAGTTACTTAACCTCTGTTTACCTCAGTTTTCTCAACTGCTAAATGGAGATAATAATGGCACCTACATCCCAGGGTTGTTGTGAGGACCAAATAATATTTCCAAAGCACTTAGCACAGTTCTTGGCATGCAGCAAGTGCTATAAATAAATGATGATGATGATGATGATGCCTTTGACACTTACCTGTATGACCTTGGGCAAGTCTTCTAACTTCCCTGTACCTGTAGTTTCTCCATCTATAGGGTTACCTGCCTGGACAGCCTCTGAGGTCCTTTTGCAGCTCTAAATCTTGAACCTATGTAGTCCTGACACTTAATAGTAAATGACTCTAAGTAACTCACTTAACTAACCATTCTAAGCTTCCTATTTCTCCCAAGTAAAATGATGAGGATTTGCATAACCCAATGTGAGGAAAGCACCTTGTAGAAAGTGAGTTATTGGTTTTACTGTCAAGGCATGGGTGTCATCTAGTGGCAAAACAAGTTAATAGCACTTACACAAAGAGTCCATTATGTTTTAGGTCTAGAGCCCATATGGCTGAAATACCATTTTTTAAAATGCACCATAAAGAGATAATAACATATCAGAAAAAAAGATATAGCTCCTGGTTTATCAAACTATTTCAGTGAAATTAGAGACTGTAGGAGAAACACACATAACACACAGGCTACCATTATTCTGCAAATTGAAGAGGTTGGCTAGTCCTAGCTATCATATTTATTACATAGCCTAACATAGATGCAAGGCTAGAAGGGAGCTCAGAGGCCAACTAGTCCAACCCTCTTATGTTACAGATGAAGAAATTGAGGCCCAAGGAGGTTAAGTGATTTGGTTAAGGTCACAGAGATAGTAATCATTGAAGATGGATTTAGAAAACTGGTCTTCTGAATTTTTTACATAGTAACACATTACCTCCATCATGTGGACTTAAAAAACATCTCAAGGTGAGTTGAGCTGGTTTTGCATTATTTACTGTCCCTATTATAATTTTCTTTTTTTTTCTGTTACCCTTCCCTCTATTCATGGGTGTTTACATTTTATTATTTGTATTAATATCATTTTTTTAATTCTTAATTTTGGTAATAACTTTTTAACATTGCTTTCATTTTCCTAATATATTCCCCCTGCCTCCCCCACCCAGTGAGCCATTCCTTGTGACAAAAAAAGAAAAAGAAAAAAATAGTTTATCTAATCAACATACCAAACAAGTCTAACAGGATGTGCAATATTCCATGCTTGCCTCTGTAATGGAGGGAGAAGTGAATTTTCTCATCTTTACTTCAGGTCATTGTAATTACACAACTTTCTATTTCAGAGGGATTTTTTTTGTTGTTCTTTCCATTTACATTGTTACAGTTATTGTTTGTACAGATTACTTTCCTGTTTCAGTGCTTGTAAGTCTTTCCATGCTTTTCTGAATTCCTCATAACCATTGTTTCACAGTAATATTCCATAATGTACATGTGCTGCTATTTGTTTAGACATGTCCTAACTGATGAGTGTCTAATTTACAGTTTTTTGCTGCCACAAAAAGTCCTGCAATTAATATTTTAATTTGTGTGGGGCATTTCTTTCATTTTTTCTTACTTCATTGTGGTATATGCCTAGTAATGGAATTTCTGGGTCAAAGGGTAGGGACATTTTAATCACTTTCTTAGCATCTAAAACTACTTTCCAAATTACTTTCTAGAATGATTGGGCCAATTCATAGCTCCACAAACCGGAATTATTGTACTGGTCCTTCCACATTACCTTTGACGTTGACTAGTGCCATCTTTTGTCATCTTTACCAATTTGCTGGATGTGAGGAGAAACCTCAGAATTGTTTTGATTTGCTTTTCTCTTACTATTAATGATTTGGGACTATACAATTCTTTTGAGAAATGTATGTTTATGCCCTTTGACCATTTATCCATTGGAGAATGAATTCTTTCATTAAAGCGGGGTGAAGAACAGCTGGGGTGAGTACCCATGCAGGCACACTCAGAAATACTAACATTCTATATTCCATTTAGGCAATTTTACAAGTTCCTACTAAGGTTAGACCATTCATAACAAATCATCATGTCAGTTCCCTAATCCCAAATATTGAAATTTTTAACATGTCAAGGGTTGAAATGTAATAAAATTAATCATTTTTATTGATTTATCAAGCATATTCTTAAATGAAACTGGAATTGATTTTTTCTACTGCAAATGTATAGGAGTGAAGGATATGGTGACTACTGTTTCAGTTTGGTGCCACTGCCTTGATTCATGCTAAGATGCCAGCAGTTTGACATGCCATTTTTTTGGTACCATCAGTGCAAACGTCAACACAGTTATTCCAGGATAAACCATGAGATTAAAAAAAAATTGTCATATTTCAATACCATTTGTGTTTGTTGCCAAGTATTCATATAAAAGAAAATCTTTGATGACTAATTGGTGCTGATACTGGAAGAATACAATCAAACTCAGCAAGTCTTATCCATTTGTAAGGCAAAAGTACAATTCTACAGATGAAGTATTAAGTCTTCATGTTCACAGCTAAATCTTTAAAAAGTCATGTAACCTCTGCAAAACTCCACTATATACTTGTGAAAGAATGACAGTGAAAAAAGCAAATGATATTTTAAGATTATTATGAAAAGAATTTTAATCTCGCAGATCCCCTAAAAGGGCTTCAGGGAACCTCAGACCATACTTTATGAACCATGGGGCTAGAACATAGGATGTTTGAAGGTTAAGTTGTTGTTGTTCAATTGTTTCAGTCATGTCCAACACTTCATGACTCCATTTGGCAAAGATGTTGAAGTGGTTTGCCATTTCTTTCTCCAGCTCATTTTACAGATGAGGAACTGAGGCAAACAGGGTTAAGTGGTCACTCAGGGTCACTTAGTGTTTGAGGCCAGATTTGAATTAATAAAGATGTGTCTTCCTGACTTCAGGTCCAGCATTGTATCCATTGTGCCACCTAGCTTCCCCAAAGGGTAAGCAGTGTGTAATAATTATCACTAATAATAGAACATATACATGGCACTTTAAGGTTTGTAAAGCACTTTATATGTATCATCTCATTTGATCCTTGTAACAACCCTGTGAAATACATGCTAATGTTAGCTCCATTTTGCAGATGAGGAACTGAGGCTGAAGGAGGTAAAATCATTTGCCCAGATACACAGCTGGTATCTAAGGTAGGATTAGAACTCAGGTCTTCTTGACTCTAAGCCCAGTACTCTATTAACTATATTGTCTAGTGTAGCTTATGCAGGACCTTAAATGCCACCCAAAGGAGTCTGTATTTTGTATTTTCTCCCATGGGCAACAGGCAAAAACTGAAGTTTTTTGAGTAGAGAAGTAACATTCATATCTATGCTTTAGGAAGATTCTGGCAGCTATGTGAAGATAGGATTAGAAAGAGAAAGACTGGAAGCTGGTATGCTAGTTAGGCTACTTTACAACAGATTAGAAGAGTAAAAATGAATGCTTGAACCAGGATGGTGATGTGAGTTAAAAGCATGTGAGAAGTATTACGGAGATAGGATTAATGCACTTGGCAACTAGTTAGATATGGGATGCAGGGATGGTAGTAGAAAGAATCAGAGGTGATTCTGATGTTTTGAGCTTGCCTGACTGAGAGAAGGGAAGTTATAATCCGTAGAAATAGGAAAGTTGGAAGGGAAGATAGGAAGAGAAGGAAGATGATGAATTCAGTTTTAGACATGTCGAGTTTGAGGAAATAGCATTTCACATAGGTGGAAATTTCCAGTGAGCTGATGAAGTTCTGGGGAGAGATTGTGATGGATGATAACAGACTTGAGAGTCATCTGCATAGAATTTATAATTTAAGTCTTGGGAGGAGATGAGATAAATAAGGAAGAGAGAATTCAATCTCTTTAAGATCCCTAGTCCAAGTAATTTTTCATTTCTATTTCTATTTCCATTTCCATTTCTAAGATGATTTTCTTTCCATTTTCCCTTCTGCTTTATTGCTCTATACTGTAAGTCTCCGAAGAGGTAGGGTTGATATAGTAGGATAAAGAGGGTACATTACTGAACCTACATCCCAGGAGTCTTGGAAGTCCTGAGGGTAATATATTTAAGTACTTTGAAAACCACAAAGCACTATACATATGCCCAGTATTACAATTACTCAAATGGAGCTGTGCTTGTATACATAAAGATTTTTTTTTCCAATGATGCAAGTCATAGTTCATCCTATGAAATTATTATCCATATCTCCCTATAAGTTTACTTAAGGGTATCCACCCAACGTGCTAGGAGCTCTTCTTGACATCACAAGGATATTAGTGGATCACACAAATCATCTAATGGTTATCCTTCACTCTTTCCATACAACCAATCTATCTTCTTTTATATTTATACATTTATTTGATGGCATGGTTTACTCTGATTCTGTTTCGTAGTTCCTGGTTTGGTATGTGTTACACACTGCTCACACCCTCCATCTGCTCTCCACTGCTCTCTGAGTGATAATCATTTTAATTCTTCAGCAACCATAGGATTCCATGACTCATAGCCATACAACTTGGTTAGAATATGGTTATTAAAAAGATGGGCCTGTGTTCCAGATATGGTATTATGATTATTAGCCTGAACAGAATACTCCCTGCTGAAACAAGAAGTTATTCTTTATAGGAGAATTCTATGTAAAATTTTAGAAATGCAAAAACTTGGATATTAACCATTTGGGAAAATTGCTCATGAGGAGAGGTTATAAAAATTTTATAAATTTAATATATATTTAATATAAATATTAAACAACTGTATAAAAATTGCCAAGGGTGGAGAGCCAATCTTCAGCAAATATTCACCTCTACCCTGACATTGTTGTGTTTGTCATTATCCTTCATTTGATCTTGACATTACGAAAGGAGATATTTAAACAAGAGAAAGTTTGTCATGTAGCCAGATAGAATAAGGGCCATTCCCATGGCTTCCACAGTTCACACTGTGAATGACCCCTAAAAATCTATATTTGAAATACCGATTTCTCTTTCAGTTCTGGCCCCACATCTGCAGTGTGGTATAGTGGAAATAGGACTGGATTTAGAGCCAGAAGACCAGGATTCTTTTACTGGTTTTGTGGCCTTGGTCAATTCATTTTAACTTCCTGTCCCTGTTTCTTCATCTGTAGAATGAGAAGTTTGAATGAGATGTTCTTCTCAGCCCCCTTTTTTTCTTAAATAGTACTTCCTCCCCACTCCCCACCCCCAGTTACATCGCAAGGAAATTTGTAGCATTCATTCTTTTTTTTTTTTTTTGCTTTTTAGGCAATTGGGGTTAAGTGACTTGCCCAGGGTCACACAGCTAGTCAAGTGTTTGGTCTGAGGCCAGATTTGAACTCAGGTCCTCCTGACTTCAGGGCCAGTGCTGTATACACTGCGCCACCTAGCTGCCCCTACTAGGCTACTATGGTCATTGACTACTGTGTCTTGTGTACCAAATGTATTCCACTGATAATCTGGATGCTATACCACTTGGTGCATATACGTTAAGCATTGATATTGCTTCATTGTCTATGATACCTTTTAGCAAGATGTAGTTGCCTTCCTTATCTCTTTTAATTAGGTCTATTTTTGCTTTTATTTTGAGATCAGGATTGCTACCCCTGATCTTTTTACTTCAGCTGAAGCATAATAGATTCTACTTCAGCCTCTTATCTTTACTCTGTGTGTGTCTCTCTACTTCAGGTGTGTTTCTTGGAAACAACATATTGTAGGACTCTGGTTTTTGATCCACTCTGCTCTCTGCTTCCTTTTATGGGAGAGTTCATCCCATTCACATTCATAGTTATGATTACTACCTGTGTATTCCTTCATCCTATTCTTTCACCCTTTCCCTCTTCACCAGCATTTTGCTTCTGTCTACAACCTCCCCCAGTTTGCCCTACCTTCTGTCAGTGCCTCTACTTAATCTCCTACCCTCTTACTTCCCTATCAGGTAAGATAGATTTCTATATTCAACTGATCGTGTATATGATTCTCTCTTTGAGCCAGTACTGATGACAGTAATGTTGAAGCGATGCCCATTGCCACCCTCCCATGTTCCCCTCCACTGTAATAGATCTTCTGCATCTCTTCATGTGAAATAATTTGCCTCATTCTACCTTTCCCTTCCTTCTGCACCCATTGTACTCTTCTTCCTCATTCCTTAATTTTTTTCTGTGTCATTCCCTCAAATTCACCTTATACCCGTACTCTCTACGTATATTCCTTCTAGCTGTACTATTAGTAACAAAACTTTTAAAAATTACAAGTATCATCTTCTTGTGTATGGATATAAATAGTTTAGCTCTATTGAATCCCTTTTGTTTTCTTGTCTCTTTTTACCTGTTTATGCTTCTCTTGGGTCTCGATATTGGAGGTCAAATTTTTGGTTTAGTTCTGGTCTCCTCCTTATGAAAGCTTCTTCTATTTTAGTGAATGACCATTTTTTTCCCTTGGAGCATTATGCTTAATTTTTCCAGATAAATGATTTTTTGTTTGTAGTCCTAGCTCAGGGGTGGTAAACCTGTGTCCTCGAGGCCACATGTGGTTTTCCAAGTTTTCAAGTGTGGCCCTTTGACTGAATCCAAACACCACAGAACAAATCCCCTTAATAAAAGGATTTGTTCTATAAAATTTGGACTCAGTCAAAAGGCCACACCCGAGGACCTCGAAGGCCACATGTGGCCTCAAGGCCATAGGTTTCCTACCCCCATCCTTCTAGAATGTCATGTTCCATGACCTCTAATCCTTTAATGTTGCAGCTGCCAAGTCCTGTGTGATCCTGATTGTGACTTCCTGATATTTGACTTATTTCCTCCTGGCTACTTGTAGTATTTCTTTTCTTTACCTGATAATTCTGAAATTTGGTTATAATGCTCCTTGGAGTTTTTATTTTGGTATTTCTTTACTGAGTTAATTGGTGGATTCTTTCAATGTTTATTTTGCCCTCTGGTTCCAGGGCATCAGGGCAGTTTTCCTTGACAATTTCTTGAAAGATGCTGTCCATGTCTTCCTTTTGATTATGGCTTTCAGGTAGTCCAATGATTCTGATATTGTCTCTCCTGGATCTATTTTCCAGGTCAGTTGTTTTCCCCATGAGGTATTTTACATTTTCTTCCATTTTTTCATTCTTTTGAATATGTTTCCTTGATTCTTGATGTCTCATAAAGTCATTAGGTTCCACTTGACCAATTCTAACTTTTAAGGGATTGTTTTCCTCAATTAGCTTTTATGCTTTCTTTTCCATTTGGCCAATCGTACTCTTGAAGGAGTTGTTCTCTTCAGTGTATTTTTGCATCCTTTTCCATTTGGCTAATTCTACTTTTCAAGCAGTTTTCCAAGCTGTTGACTCCTTTTTCATAATTCTCTTGCACCACTCTAATTTCTTTTCCCAATTTTTCACCTACTTCTCTTATATGCTTTTAAAGCTCTTCCATGAGTTTTTTCTGGGCTTGAGACCACTTCCTGTTATTCTTTGGGGTTTTGTCCATAGATGTGCTGATTGTTGTACTCTTTTGAGTTTGTGTCTTGGTCTTCCCTGTCACCATAATAACTTTCCATGGTCAGATTTTTTTGGGTTGTTGTTTTTTTGCTCATCTTTTTTTTCCCCCTTTTTCCTTTATTTTAAATTTGAGCTCTGCTTCCAGGTGGAAAGGGTACTATCTCAGGCTTCTTGTGCCACAGGCTGCAGGCCCTGGCTGTTTACCTGGTGCTGTGCTGATGTTATCCTGAGGCCCACAGGGGGCCTTCATGTCTGGTACTGTGCTGAGGGGGTGGTGGTGGGGTGGCTGGCACTGCTGGAGGCCATAGGGGTCTGGAAGCTTACCTGGTGCTGAGCTGGTGTCCTAGTACTGGTGTTTGGTGTGTGCTGAGGGTTGATGGGGTGTTTCTGCATTTCCCCAGGGCTACACTGAAGCATATGGTGTTCTGAACTCTGGAGGCTGCCTATTTGTCCAGAGCTGCACTGAAGCATGTGGAAGTCTGGCTGTTTGCCCTGGGGTTACACTGACCACATGATGGTTCTTGGAGATGGAGTCTGCTGGTTCCCTTGCCTATGCTAAGGCATGTGGCAGGGGCAGGAGGGTGGGGTTCTGATGTTGGTATTTGCCTGCTCCACCACAGTGGGGCTCAAGATCTGCTGGTTTACTGAGGGGGACTGGCTGCTGGTTTGCTGGGAAGCTTCCTGTCCTGGACTGTGCTCCTCTTTTTCCCAAGTGAGATGGACCTCTCTTGCCAATATTCCAAGTTTCTTGGGCCAAAAGATTGTTTCACCCTGTCTTTTTGCTGGTTCTGCTGTTCCAGGATTTGTCCTGGTGCACTATTTTATGGTTGTTTGGAGATGAATATGGGAGAATCACAGTGATTAACTGCTTACTCTGCCATCTTGGCTCGCAGAAGTCCAACAATCACTTCTGACTGGGGGTTTCAGACCCCTTTTAACTCTTTGGGAGTTTCAGACCCCTTTTAACTCTAAATTCTATGATTTCTACTTATATGTTTCACCACCATCTCACATTCAACATGATTTAGTAACCCCCCCACCCGCTCTCCCTGCCCCCTAGCACAACCCTACACCAGGGCATCCCAAACTTATCTTTCTCTAGCCTCCTTTAATTCTGTCAGTGGAATCACCCTTCTTTCAGTTTCACAGGTTAAAAAGCCTGGAGTCAGAGGATTATAGGATTTAATGTCAAGTCAACAAGCTTTATTAAATGCCTACTATGTGCCAGGCATACGTACTAAGCTCTCGGGATACAAAGGGAAGCAAAAACATCCCCTGCCCTCAAGGAGCTCACAATCTAATGGGGAAAGACAACATGCCAACAACTAGAAGATGTGTAGAAGGTAGGTTGGAGTTAATCTCAGAGAGATTAGTATTGAGGGAGACCAGAAAAGGCTTTTTGCAGGAAGTAAGATTTAAGCTAAGGCTTGAAGGAAGCCAGGGAAGGTGGAAAGCAACCTTAGTTAGAGGTGATCTAGTCTAATCTCATTTACAGATGAGGAAAACTGAGTTCCAGGGGTTAACGAAGTGACTAAAGCAAGAGGTGAAGATATCTGAGCAGACTACTTAAAAGTTCCTAACTTTCCCCTTTAACTTTCAATCAGCTACTCCCAAAAGCTGGTTCAGGTCCAATCTGCTCATGTTAATCCACTGAATCCCCTCCCTTCAGACCAGTCAGAATTTATCACATGACATCATGTTGTAGTGAGCACAAAAACAGTTTGCGTAAAATAGAAAGTATTGTGATAGTCAAGTACCAAGCACTTATGTGCCAGGCACTTTGCTGAGCACTGGGGGTACAAAAATAGGCAAAAACACCATCCCTGCCCTTTAAGAGCTCTCATTCTAATGGAAGAGACAACTTGCAAATAACTGTTTACACACGAGATACATATGTAGTATAAATGGGATGTAATCTCAGAGGGAAGGCTTTAAAATTAAGGAAGATTGGAAAAGGATATGGAGGCAGCTAGAAACAAGACATCTGAATTGCTTCTACTACTGACAACAGCATGTTCCTGTAGACTATTTCAGCCATTTTCTTTGCAGGGTTTCTCCCAACTAAAGGATGGAAACAGTTGAATGGAAAATTGAAGTAGAAATCACAATTGGTTCCATGTTTTGCCCAAGTTACAGGAACAGAAAACAAGTAGGGACAAGTAGTAATGGGCAGGGGAGGTAGTCTATAGAATCCCTACAACAACTAGAAGTTGAGCAACACTTAAAGCCAGACTGTCCTTTGGCTACCATACAGTCGGTCGGAGAGGAAGTGTCATCCTAAACCACAATCATTTGCTTCTGAAGAGATAAAAAAAGGAAAAGATAGATAACAGAAAACCCAAAAAGCAGAGCTGGAAGAAAGCTGATCTGAAAGATAATGAGCAAGTCAAAGAAAACCTTAATTCAAGGACAAAAAGAATCCAAGCTGACTGATATAGAAGCAGTAGATAAAATTAATTTAATCACAAAGGCATTAAAGAAACTAAAGTAAAATTCAAATTATGCCAACAAAATGGCAAGGAAAGAGATAAAAGAGCAACTTATAAAAATGCAGAGCAACAAACAGCAAACATCAATGGAAGAACCAAAAAGCTGAATAAATGTAGTCAAGCAAAAAAATCAATGGATAATGAGAATAAGATTGAAGAACAAACCCAGGTTGTTACAGAACTAAAAAATCACTATGAAGATGCAGGATAAAATAATAAACTTGGAAGATAAATCTGGAAGTTTGAATATTAGATTATTTGGTATCCTAATGAACATTAAAAAAGGTATACAGGGCATGTGTGTGTGGAATTTGTCTCTATATTGAAAGATATAACTAAAGAAAAATTTTCAGAATGGACAACAGACATCACTGCTTGAAAATCTCAGTATAGGACCCTAGTATAAAAAAAAATTCTTAAAAAATGTCAAGTCTCCAAGACACATAAATATCAAATTTCAAAATGAAAAAGGCAAAGCATTTTGAAATGGTCAGGGGGAAAATTATATAATATCAAGTGCTGTTTAGAATCTCTCAATTTTTTTTATCACAGAAAGATGGCAAAATTTGGTCAAATCTTAAAAGTAGAGGAGTAAAAAAATACATATTCTGTAAATTTGAGTATTTTGAGGCCAAAAGAAGGATATTCAAGTGTGACATGTGCCCCTTTCTTTCTTATACTTGATGGGACCAACATCTAAGATAAAAAACCTTGAACTGCAGGACCCTACAAGACTATTCTCAGCCTTAATGCACTTTGTATTTCAGACTTTAACACCTTGGGCTTTATATCTAAGGTTAGATACAAGCCCATCATTGGCTTGGCTCATTTCCATCCACAGGAAAAACTCTTTGGTAGATCTAGTCACTGAAACCTCCTGTTCATAGTTCAAACACAATTTAATCTGATTAGTAAAATTTTAGTTTTCATTCAGAAGCAGCTCTAACCTCTCAAGGCAAAACTCTTTCAGTTCAGATTCTGTTTCTATTCTAAAGTTCACATTTTTCTTTTCTTTTTTTCCCCAGTTGAGTGGTAGTAAAACATAGGCAGTTTAACTCACCATAGGTTGCCCACACAGAGACCAGGGAACAGTGCAGAAGTTGTCAGTATGTCTATGCACCACAGTTGCATGGGAAAGTAGGACTGCTGTCTCCAAGGACCTGGAAACTCTTTTGGGCATCAATCTGGTTGGTGAACTGATCTACTCCCGTACCCTAACACTGAAAAGCTCTCCTGCTTCAATACTCTAAAGTCCAACACCACAGGAGTGCTACATGAATGTTCCAAATTTAATTATAACTAGCAAGCAGTGTGAGGCACCCAAGACCTATGTTGTGTTCTGACCACCCTTAATTTTCCCTGCCAGATTTCAATCACTTCCGCATTTCATGCCACTTTCAGAAATCAAACCATTCCTGCCCTGAAACAAAAGAAAAATGTCCCTGTATTGTCAAATCCTGTAGTAGTGATGAAGGGGTGTATGGGGTGTTCAGAGAGGACTAGCACCTCTGGTGTGATAGCTTGCTGAGCCCCTTTTAGGGAGGCTCATCCATCTCTGGTGTCCACTTTTCACCCAACTCTCACCCGCAGCTCCAAGAAGCTGTAGCACGCACAGCAGCCACATCCTGGTAACTCATCTTGGCAGATGGACTAAACCAAGTTGAGGGTAACTGACAGGCCTCGATGAGGCCCCAGGAGTTAGGGGAATGCCTGCTCCAAACATGGGAAGACGTCTCTCTGGAGGAATAGGCAGATGAGAACAATTTGTTACAAAAGCAATAAAGGTGGCTGAAGCAGGCGCTGTGGAGTGCTTAGAGCTCAGTCATATATCAAAGACACCAAGGTCACCCCTGGCCATCACCAGTCATCCTGACTTTTGTCTTGCCACTGGACTTTCATGATGAGAAAGTGAGGCTGAAAACTTTGTGCAACTCTGCCTCACTTAAATCCAATTAACTCACTAGTCAAGACATCACCTCATGATGTCATTGGTCCTCTTCAAAACAAAGGAGGAGCAAAAAGTGATGATAACAAAGGTGGTAGTGGTGATGGTAGTGAGGGTGATAATTAGTATTTAGTGTTTTAAGGTTTACAAAGAGCTTCACAAATATTATCTCATTTCATCCTCACAAAAAACCTAGGAGGTAGATGCTATTATTATTGTAATTTTATAGTTCAGGAAACAGGTTAGATGACTTGACCAGGTTCACATAGCTAGTCAGTGTCTGAGTCAGGATTTGAACTTAAGTCTTCCTGATTCTAGGTCTAGCACTCTACTATGTCACTTAGCAGCTTCTGCAGAAACACTATTCCTGAGGTCCTAGGAATGTATCCCAACAGAGAAACAGCTATGTGCTACCTAAAAATCAAGAAATTAAACAATTTAGTGGAAAAAAAAATCAACAGCTGAAAAGATCCCTGTAAAGCTTTTAAAAGGAACTATGAGTAGGCATAGCTGCTGCGGCTGCAATAGTGATAGGAATATACAGGGTTCTTTGAAACTAGACAAGTTATAGACTACCTGTCAGTTGTCTAGTTTCAAAGAGTCTAGTTTAAAGTTTGGAAAGTTTCATCACCAGGATATACATAGGATAATAAAATTTTGCAGCATAGATATAGACCAATCACCAAGACTAGAAGGATTATGATTGCATTGGCAGAAGAGTAATGTTGATGAAACCTTGAATCTGAAGTTACTTGATTATATGGATGGTAACATTACCATCATTTGTCAGAATTTATAAGATATTGCCATGGTGGTTCTTAATCAATCAACAGCATTGATTAAGTATCTACTACTTGCCAGGCCCTGTACTAGGTGCTGGGTATAACAAGAAAAAAGTAAAATAGTCCTTACCCTCAAGGAGTTTATACAGGACAAATTTATAGCCAGTTAATAGCATTCAATACTTATAGTAATAAAGACAACTAAAGTAATTAAATCTGTACCTAAAGGTATTAGGAAAGGAACAAAACACCTACTCGGGGCCAGGCACAGGGCTTAAGCTTTTGTGATACAAAGACGAAAAAAGAGGCTGCCCTCAAAGAACTTGCAATCTAATGGAGCAAGATAACATGCAAAAGAAAGCTGAGAAGATAAAAAGAAGGAATGAGGCACCGTAAATGAGTGCAGCAAGGTAGGAAATGAGTATTTGTTCATGTTTATAGTTTCTTTTAAACTTCGTATGTGATTTTTATTGACATTCTATGTATGTTTGAAAAAAGATGGGGTTTTTTTCCTTCTTCCTTTGAGTTCCCCCCATATACATATTAAATCTGGCTTAATACTTAGCTCTATCATTTCTCATATTCATTTTTTTGTAGCACTTATTCTGATAATGGAATGTTGAAATTTCCTGCTACTGCTATTTTTTGGTTATTCTTACAGCACTGTGAGCTTTTCATTTATAAATTTTATTGCAGCATTATTAGGCTTACAGATTTTAAAACTGAATGAAGGTCAGCCAGCCTTCATTTACCTCCCAGCTTAGTGCTTAGGGCCTCCTTGCCTTGAAACATTCCATAACCCCTGTGCCTTCTTACCCTGGAATATTCCTTCACCAGGCTGACCCCCTTCTCTTATCTGTAAGTTCCTGTAAGTTATCCTGTAAGCTCCATTTTGTGTAGGGACCCAGGCCTGCCAGCCTTTGTTCTTTTCCTGGCTCTACTCCTGACTTCAAAGCCATGCTCCAATGCTTGGTACCTTCCTCCCCAAATACCCATCTTAGCTTCCTTTTGTGAGTTGTCATCTCCTCTCTCTCTCTCTCTTCAAATTGTATAAATCCCCAGTTCTTAGCACTGTGCTTGGTACTCAGTATGCACTTAACAAATCCACCCATCCATCCTTCCTTCTCTTCCCTCCCTCCCTCCTCCCTTCCTTCCAGATACACTCTAATTCTGAATAGAATCTTTTAGCATAGGTACTTGTTTGTCTCTTAAAACTTCCTGGTTTGAAGTCAATTTTGCTTGAAATCATCATTGCAAAACCACATTAACCACATACAGTCACACAAAATTTTAACAATAAACAGAATAGTTAATTCATTTACAACCTTGCTATTTCTGTCTGCATACATAGAAAACAGATGAAACAGCTATCAAAGTCAAAAGAATAAAAGTGACAGGCCAAAGAAACAACTTCAAAAATAACTTTTGTCTTCGCTTTTCCTCTCACAGAATGCAATGGACATTCATCACCCTCAAATACACAGAGGTGGGCCCACAGTTACATGATTCTTTGTTCTTTACTGTAAAATAATAATTAACTTCATGAAGCTGCTGATTAAAATCTAATTGTTTCCTTGTTTTGTAACTCTAGGCCTAGTGACTTAAGCTAGTAACCATGCATTGAATTCTTTTTCTGATCAAAGGCTCTAATATCTCACCAAGAAAATGAAAAAGGGAGGGAACTAAAGACTCTCAAATTTTGGACCTTAATAAAAACCCTTTTATAAATTTCTGAAAGATTGTCATAGACTTATTTGGCCAAATCATTAATGATCATACTTGTCACATCCAAGAGTAAGGAAGACAAGCTTAAGATCTAATTCATCCCGTTAGGCCCATGTACATACAGTATGTATTTTAAAAATATGTTTATATTTAAAAGGATTTTGTGATTCTTATAGCCAAGTTCAATTCTTTGTAATGTTGTGGCTGAATTTTGTAGGTTTGATTATTGTTATTCATTAAGATACATTGTAGCTCCTAAATTTGTTTTATAATCTTGGTTGCTAGGTGGCACAGAGAATAGAGTGCCAGGCCTGAAGTCGGGAAGACTAAGTTCAAATCCAGCCTCAGACTAGCTGTGCGACTCTGGGCAAGTCACTTAACCCTGTTTGCCTCAATCCACTCATCTGTAAAATGAGCTGGAGAAGAAAACAGCATACCACTTCAGCATCTTTGCCAAGAAAACTCCAAAATGAGTCATGAACAGTTGGACATGAATGAAAAACAACTATAACAAAAGCAGTCTTTCGATCTAATGTCTCACAAGTACTCTGTTTGAGCACTGTACAGAAAACTTGAGGATATAATAAAGAACTAGAAGAAATATTCCCTGCAACCCAATGGGGGAGAAATAATTAAACATACATAAAACAAGCATAAAATTACATATAAAGAAAGCATCAAAAAGTATAAGCTAACAAAGAAGCTGGAGCTTGGTTCTGGGGGATGACAAACGCATCTATTACCAAGCTTCATGAGTTAGAGGAGGAAAGGACATTAAGGTTAAATACAAGGGTTCTTAACTTTTAATATGTGTGTGTCATGGACTCCTTTGACAATCTGGTGAAGCCGACTGACCCATTCTCAGAATAATGTTTTTTAAAAGCATAAAATTAAATATATAGGATTGCAAAGGAATTATAAAGTTGCAAAGGGTTATTGTGAAGGTCAAATGAGATAGTATTGTAAAGCACTTAGCACAGTGCCTAGTATACAGTAGGCTATAGTAGGCACTTAATAAATACTTGTCATCTACTACACACCCCACCCTCTGGAAACTAATTATATTTTAATATAGTACACAAAATATTTTAAAAACAAGTTTACTGACCTGTAGTTCAGAACACTGATCTCATCCAGTCCTCTTATTTT
The DNA here is from genome assembly GCF_003287225.1 of Phascolarctos cinereus. Lineage (NCBI taxonomy): Eukaryota > Metazoa > Chordata > Mammalia > Diprotodontia > Phascolarctidae > Phascolarctos > Phascolarctos cinereus. The sequence continues at coordinate 203,305,254 of NW_027555847.1, read as the reverse complement.
ATATATGAAAAAAGAGCAGTACAGAGGAAACTATACTGGATTGAGGTCCAACTCAAAAAGGCAGTGTTTTTTCTGATATATCATGTCAACTTATCCCTTATGTGGAAAAGTTTCCTCCTGAAATCCCGCCATTGAGGATACAGTTGCAAGGGGGAGCAGCTGACTGCACTTCTGTGAGAGCTATTTAGGGGCACCAGGTAGTAGTCAGGATATTGACATGTGTAGTTTTGAAAGGGCAAAGCGCTGTGTTTTTAAAAGGAAAAGAGCAGGGGCCATAATGAATATGTTCACATAAGAAAGGGAATATAGTTGCAATTAAGTAGGTATTTCAGGTGTGGTCTAACAGGTAAAAAGGAGAATGAGGGCAAAGGCTAGGAGGCCTTGGCACTATGGAACCTTTCCATGAGCTTCTCCTAAAAAATGGCCACTTGGTGTATGTACACTGGGGTAGAGCCTGTGGTCTGGTTGTGAGTGCCTCTACCAAGAGTATATCAGTAAGGGGTAAATAATGATGAAAGCCAGAATTTTTTTTTAATATAATTAATGTGCATTATCAGTAGCTGAGATTGCCTTTGGGCTTATTTCTGTAGGAGGTTGCCTAGGGTGGGTAAGAAGACATGGGTGAGGTAACTTAAGAGCCAGAGGACCCAGGATTGCAGTTCTGCCATTTACAACTTGTGTGACAATGGACAAATCATTTAAGCTCTAAGACCCTTAGTTTCTTCTTCTATAAAATGAGAGGGTTAGACTAGATGACCTCTAAGGTTCTTTCTAACTCTAAAAATATGATCCTTTGCTGAGAAGGATATTAGTAAGAATGAAGGGAACAAAACCAAACAGTGAGAGTGGTCCATAGATAGGATCCAAATTTGGTCATCTCCTTTCATACCTAATGACCTTTCTGGAATATAATAACGTTTTCCTTTAAATTAATTTTAAATTATTTGAAAAATTAAGTATACAAATCAATGGAATGTTAAATGAAAAGATACGCTGGAGAACTCAACCTGTTTGTAGCTGGTGAGAGCCCTGGACTAAGATTAAGGTCATAAATTTGAACCCCAGCTTCATCATTTTTTTTTGTATTCCATTGCCACAGACTATTTCTCTTACCTGACCCAGTGATACATGTTGCTTGGATTTTCAAGACTGGAAAATTATCTGAAGAAGGTGCCCAAGAACTGCTTCAGGTATTGCTACAGCAAATTCAGACACAGACTCACATAAAAAAGCTCAACTTCCTATTGGTGCATTTTCTAATCTAAAATATGGCCACTACCCTAGTGGAAAAATTGGCTAGGAAGTTGTATTAAGTTTGTGACCTTGCATAAGTCACTGAACTTCTCTGAATGCCAATTTACTATAAAATACAGGATTTATGATGGATGTCTGAATTCTTAAAGTACCTAGAGTCCCTCAGGAAAAACGTGCTCAAAATACTCTACAGAATTATGTAGATCTAACTCTAATTTTCATCTCTACCTTAAAGTAAGAAAAACAAAGAGGTAAATTGGCATATTAAGTTTTAAGCTACAACTGGAACTTTACATTTAGGTCCCATGACAACAGTGTTAGTAAACAGCATAATATACAACTCTCAAGAGTAACACCAAAGTTATTGTCACAGTAGCTTTTAATATCATGTGTTAACATCATTTACATAAATTCATATTTAAGAAATACTAAAAAATGCATAATACTAATTTGTAATTTAGACTAACTTCTCTCTTCTAGGATTAAAAGTGAGACTAGGAAAACCAGAGATGAGGCCACATAAAAGATTTCAGGACCATTCAGCGGGTACACTAATAACAGTCCAATAAAACACCAAGAAGAATGGATGTTTTCTCTGGCCAACCCTATTTGTTTAGAATGAAAAACGGCATTTCTTTAAAGTTAAGTACCTTATATAGTTTTTCTATATTCTAGTCTGTTCTCATTGTATACTTCATCTTACTTAAGAGTAAAAAAAGATTTAAAGCAAATAGGCATGTTGGTATAAATAAACGAAGTGCATTACAGAATGGTTATAGACTGTATATAACATGCACCATTTATGTACATTTCACCTTGCATAGATGTAAAGTGCCTTTCTTGTAACAAGGCATGAAATACAAAATCTCACCCAAAAAATGTGAGTCATTTCTAGCACAAAGTGAATCAGAATGACAGTAACTTTGGCAGTTCATTTTACAAACTGATTTTCCCCAATGCAAATATTTCCTTCATTCTGGGTCAAGCCGAGGTAAAACAGGAAGAATGAGATTTCCAAATGCAGAGTCCTGAGTTATGAAGTATCCCGAAGAATGTGCATGAGCATGCTGGAAAAAAGAAAGGGAAGATTAACAATCATAGTTTCTCAACAATAGGATTAAAATACATATAAAAGGAATTCAGGAAAAAACATGGAAAAGACTAACATGAACTAATATAATAAAGGACTAATAAAAGTGAGGACAGCCTAACCAGAAGAACAATATACACAATGATCACAATAATATAAACAAAAACAACAAAAAAATTCTTGTCGCAACAGTTTCTTAAATATGGTAACATTTATAGAGGTTTAATATTTATATTTAATACTGTATAACAGCAGTAAAAGATAGATATCTCAAATTAAATGTAATAATCAATCTTGGTGCTAAAGAATTGATGATGATGAAACACCTTTCCTTCTCAACAGGGACATGGAAGATTACAGGTACAGAATGTCGTATATGGTTATAGCCATTGTTGCCTGTTTTGCTTAACTTTTTCTTTGTTACAAGGAAGGTTTTGACAATGGGCATAGAGTGGAGGCCAGGGTGGGTGTATCAGAAAGTGACAATGGTGGAAAAAACAAAAGCCATCAATAACATTTTTAAGATGAGAAAAACCCTCATCTTTTCTAAAATGAAAGGATATTTTTAAAGCAGTTTTTGTGCTATTTATTTTGCCAATAAAAATGTCATAATCTAGTCATAACATTAATCAGCTGACCTAGGTACTCATGTAATTACCCTCGTAATCCCAGTCACCAAAGGAGTAATTATAAATGCTTTGTTCTCAAAATGGGGACAATTTTTTTTTTAGGCAATTGGAGTTAAGTGACTTGCTCAGGGTCACACAGCTAGTAAGTGTCAAGTGTTTGGTCTGAGGCCACATTTGAACCCAGGTCCTTCTGATTCCAGGGCCAGCACCCTATCCACTGAGCCACCCAGCTGCCCCTTATGGGGCAGATCTTGCAGTACCACCTCTTGGTGGGGAAAGCCAATGAAAGATCTTGAGCATATATAAAAAGATTCTGATTTGCACAGAAAATTTTCTAAGGCAACCTAGTACTAGAAAAGAACAAAATAAGCAGAAAAGTAATGATTTTGAAATTAGAGGAGAGGTCTATCTTCAAACTCTCCCTCAGTCTTCAACCTCTACTAATCTACTGGTTACTTCCCTAACTACCTTCAAATATGATCAAATAATTTTAGAAAAGCATTCACTAGACCCTACCATGCCCTCTCCTACTTTTCTCTAACTTTTAAGAAAAAGCTCTCTACCCTCATTGCCTCCATTATCTCTTCTCTCATTCATTTCTTAATACTTTGCAGTCTAGCTTCCAGCTCCATCATTCAACTGAAACTGCTCTGTACAAAGTTATCAATTTGCCAAATCTGACGTCTTCTCTCAGTCCTCATCCTTCTTGACCTTTTTGAGGCATTTGACACTATTACCCACAGTCTCCTCAGGGATAATTATCTCCTCTCCAGGTTTTTGTTATATTCTCTCCTTATATTCTCTTTCTCTGGCCATTTCTACTAAATCTCTTTCACTAATTCTTCATCTTTATCACACCAAATTATGGGTATATTCCAAGGTCCTGTCCTGGGCCCTTCTCCTCTGTCACTAAACTGTCCTGATGACTTCATCAACTCCCATTGGTTTGATGATCATTTCTACACACATGACTCTCAGATTTAAATGTCCAGCCTCACTCTCTTATTTAAAACTGAATGTCCTAGAGACATCTGAAATTCAACATGTCCACAACAGAACTCATTATCATTCCCCTCCCTGCCCCTATCTCATCCCCCTCTACCAAACTTTCCTATTTCTGTTAAGCTAACTGATTTGTTAGAGGTCACAGGACTAGTCAGTGACTGAGCAAGGACTAATGGAGCTGCTTAATTCCAGAATTAGTACTCTAATATAAAATGTTCATTGATGGCTTATTCAATTTCTTTTTCTGAAATGGGCTTATTTAAATATTTTATTTCCTCTTCTGTTAATCTGGGCAATTTATATTTTTATAAATATTCATCCATTTTACTTATATTGTCAGATTTATTGGCAATGTATGCAACATTTATATTGACATTAAATTCTAGGTAGAAAAATAAATCTAATGGCTAATATGCCCTAAAAAAAACTGAAGAAAGTGCAAAGAGAAAAGCAATCAGAAACAGCACCTTCAGTCCATATGTATAAAGGACTTACATAAACTGATGTCTAAGCCTAAGGTGTATTCAGAAGAATGCCCCCTTTCCCTCCCCACTCTTAGCAACATCTGCTCACCTGTAAGGCAGCCTTCTGCTGCGCGGCAATATGCTGCTGTTCAGCATGATCACGAAAATCCTTATTAAGGGGGGGCCTGGAGAGGGCAATGCTGAAAAAAACAAACCATTACTTGGCTACTTTCAAGGCACAGAACTAGTTATTCTTTACAAGCCACATTTTTCACTATATATGGTGTGTTCATGTGGAGATACAAAAGACCTTTCCAGAGCAAGGACTTTTTTTCCAGTTCACCAGGCCAATTTTACTATAGTCATGAAATCAAAGCTACATGAAATTTTGGGCTTTCAAACTATCACTAACTCTACTGAATTATTTTTAAAAAGCAGTTCATGAATAGTTCAGACAGAACAAAACCACATTTTTATTTGTGCAAGTATTAAGTTACATTTATAATATGACACAGAATTTAGGTGGTGAAGATGGTGATCTACTAGGAATAGAAGCTGATGACTTACCAGAACCCATCTCTCAGCAACCTAAAAAACCATCTCTGTCATAGTGACTACAACTAAATTCCCACAAGCCCTTTTCACTTCTGAAAAGAAAACTGATAAAATGGCAAATAATATGATGAGCTTTTCTTCAAATTCTTCTGGAGGAAAAAACTCCCATCATATAATTGTCTAGGCTAAAAAGCCCAATAATACTGTACTCCTGGAATGTGTTTAGAAAACGCCAAAAAAAAAAAAAAAAAGAAGACGCCAAAACTGTCAGCTAAAACCAAACGATTCAATCCACTGTTACTCTGGTTAGTAAAAGTGCAAATAACCAGAATGATGTCTTTTTCACAAAAATGACCAGTTATTTTGACACCATATAAATATCCCTGTTGTGAGAAATGATGTCTCAGAAGTGAAGCCTCCTCAAAGGGTTAATAGTTCTTGTTAATAATTCTCATGAAGAGTAACAATTGGGAGATCGCTGGTCATTTGGAGAGAGCTGTCTCAGTTAAATGATAAGATCAGAAGCCAGATAGTAAGAGGTTAAGAAGAGAGTGAGAGGAGAGAAATTGGAGGCACCTGTTGTAGATGGCCTTCTCAAGGAATTTAGTTGTATTGTTGAAACACTCCCTTCTGACCTTGTCAAACATCCCCCCCATCCCAAGCTTCCCTCAGACCCTGTTTGTTTGTTTTTTTTAAGCTCGTAGCAGAAAGAATAGCCTTACCCCCAACCTAAACTGTTTTCCCTTGCAAAACTTTCCTCCTTTTTGTTGCTGGGGAAGATTTCCGTGAACAGATTGTGCCCCCTGAAGCCCAGCCAATGGGATAAGGGGAAGAGAGTAAGGGAGAAGGAGGTCCAGTTAGAGTATAAATAAGCTTTGCTTTCTGTAACCAACTTGTACTCCCTGGCCGGCACCATTAGTGAGAAGAGGTGCGGTACCTTTTCTCATGAGAAAGTAATAAACTCCTTTCTGTTTTCAAGGTGTCTAAGTCTTTGTTTTGATTTTGAGTAGTGGTCTCTGTCCAACACATTGTGATTCCTTCTTTAAAAATATGAGTGCTGAACACAGCATCTTGTTTCGTAAAAAATAAAAATTTTTTCAGTTTTTTGAAGGATTCACAATAACCTACTGTAGATCACGGCTTCAGGTTTTGAGACACACTGGCATCCAATTTGTATATACAGTACCTGGCTCCAGGATGATTTGTTGAAGATTGGTTTTGCATAAGTAATTTCCTTTTCTCCTTGTCTAGTTCTGCCAGGATTGCTACTCGATTCTTATTTTGAAAACCTAGGGGAAATAAGGAATAAGAAAATTTTAATCTTATTTTATGACCCAAGGCCACCTATAACTTTGAAATTAAAACTTCTACTCTTTATGGCATTGTGATTAATTCATTATTTGTTTGGCTCTGCTTATATTAAACTTGCTTTCTCTAGACAGGTATTACGTTTTCTTTCTTTAAGTGTTATTAAGAAAAATTAAGAGAATTTTACCAATTTCAGTTACAAAACAGACATTCTATATACATACACATAGTGCTCTGTTCTAGTTTACTCTATTCTCCTACATAAACTTTCCTCTTCAAGTTAAATTGTTTTTCTAAAAGTTTTAATCACCAAGGTAGCAGTCATACCTTTTGTATCTTTGATTCTATGTAACCACTACTAGACCTGCTCCCTACCCCCAAAGGGATCAAGAAAGGAAAAAAAAGGACCCATATGTATAAAAGTATGACACCTCTTCTTGTAGTGACAAAGAAAAGGAAACTAAAAGGAATCTATCAATTAGGTAATGGCTAAACAAATTATAGTATATTAATATAATGTAATATTATTATGAGGGCAGCTAAGTGGCACAATGGATAGATAAAGAGCCAGCCCTGGAGTCATGAAGACTCATCTTGAGTTCAAATCTGGCCTCAGATACTTACTAGCTGTGTGACCCTGGGCAAGTCATTTAACCCTGTTTGCCCCAGTTTCCTCATCTATAAAATGAGCTGGAAAAGGAAATGGCAAATCACTCCACTGTCTCTGCCAAAAAAAAACCCAAATGGGGTCATGAAGAGTTGGACATGATTGAAACAAATGAACGACAATAGTATCGTGCCATAAGAAATGATGAAAGGAACAGTTTCAAAGAAACCTGGGAAGACTTGTATGAAGTAAAAGTGAAACAGAAACTGGAGAACAATTTATATAGTAGCAACATTATAATGACAACTCTGAAAGACTTTAGAACTTTTCATCAACCAACCCTGTTCCAGAAGACTCATGATGAAGCATTCTACCTACTTTGTGACAGAGAGTTTATGGACTAAAGAAGCAGAATAAGACATAGTTTTAGACATTGCCAATGTGGGAATTTGCTTTGTTCCACTACACATATTTTGTTACAAGGGTTTTGGTGTTTTTTTGTTGTCATTGTTGTTTGTTTTTGGCTAGGCAAAGGAGTTAAATTTGCCTAGGGTGACACAGCTAGTAAATGTCAAGTGTCTGAGGCCAAATTTGAACTCAGGCCCTCCGGTCTCCAGGGCTGGTGCTCTATCCACTGCACCACCTAGCTGCCCCTAAGTTTGTGTTACAGGGAACCACGGAAACTTTTTTTTTTTTGTGAGGCAAGTGGGGTTACGTGACTTACCCAGAGTCACAGAGCTAGTGAGCGTTATGTGTCTGAGGCCAAATTTGAACTCAGGCCCTCCTGACTCCAGGGCCAGTGCTCTACCCACTGTACCACCTAGCTGCCCCAAGGGTTTTGTTTTTCTTTTTTTTTTTTCCCCAACTGGGTGGCAGAAGGTAGGAAGGATAGAAAGAGTAGTGATAAACACCCCTCCCCCAGATCAGAGAACAAAAGAAAGGTCAGAAGGAATCACAGACAAGCAGGGCAGCTTTGAAAGTTTACATTTAGCAATCATCAAAACTACTTGGTACTGGTTAAGAAATAGAGGAGTGGATCAGTGAAATAAGTGAGGTACACAAGACACAGTAGTCTATAGTAATCTTTGACAAACCTAAAGACCCCAGCTTCTGGGATAAGAACTCACTATTTGGGGGCAGCTAGGTGGCGCAGCGGATAAAGTACCAGCCCTGGATTCAGGAGGACCTGAGTTCAAATCCAGCCTCAGACACATAACACTTACTAGCTATGTGACCCTGGGCAAGTCACTTAAACCCACTGCCTAACCAAAAAAGAAAAAAAAAAGAACTCACTATTTGACAAAAACTGCTGGGAAAACTGGAAAAGCATATGGCAGAAACTAGGCATGGACCAAAATCTTATACTCTATACCAAAATAAAGTCAAAATGGGTACATGATTTAGATATAAAGGCTGATAGTATAAGTAAACTGGGAGAGCAAGGAATAGTTTACTGTTAGATTTATGGAAAACAGAAGAATATATGACCAAATAAGAGAGAACATTATGAAATGCAACATGGATAATTTTGATTACATTAAATTGAAAAGTTTTTGCACAAAGCCAATGCAACCAAGATTAGGAGGGAAGCAGAAAACTGGGAAAGAATTTTTAGAACCAGTGTCTCTGATAAGGATGAACTAAGTTAAATTTATAAGAATACAAGTCATTCCCCAACTGATAAATGGTCAAAGGATATGAACAAGTAGTTTTCAGATGAAGAAACGAAATCTATCTATAATTATATGAAAAAAGGTTCTAAATCACTATTATCAGAGAAATGCAAACCAAAACAACTATGAGGTACCATAACACACCTATCAGGTTGGCTAACATGACAAAACAGGAAAATGTTGGAGAAGATGTGGGAAAATTGGAACTAAATTAATATATCGTTGGTGGAATTGTGAATTGATCCAACCATTTTGGAGAGCAATTTGGAACTATGGCCCAAAGTGCTACAAAAATACACATATCCTTTGACCCAGCAATAGAACTTCGACGACTGTATCCCGAAGAGATCATAAAAATGGGGAAAGAATCCACATATACAAAAATATTTATAGCAGCTCTATATACAGTGGCAAAGAATTGGAAATTGAGGGGACACCCATCAATTGGGGAATGGCTGAACGAGTCATGGTATATGAATGTAATAATAGACTATTGTGCTGTAAGAAATGATGAGCAGGTGGACTTCAGAAAAACCTGGAAAGACTTGTATGGAGTGATGCTGAGTGAAGTAAGCAGAACCAAGAGAACGCTATACACAGTAACAGTCAAACTGTGCAATGACTAACTTTGATAGTCACAACTCTTCTCAGAAATGCAAGGATCTAAGACATCTCCAAAAGTTTCATGATAGAAAATATTATCTACATCCAGTTTCAATTGAGATCGAAGCACACTATTTGCTCTTTTTTTTCTTCTGTTTTGTTTTTTCTTTCTAGTGGTTCTTCCTATTGGTTCTAATTCTTCTTTACAACATGACTAATGTGAAAATATGTTTAATAGGAATGTATAGCTCTATGCGATAGCCTTGTAGTTTCACATATACAATCCCCTCCTATTTCACAATTAATATGAAAATGCTCATTTTATTTGGTGTTTAAATTCATTATTATTAAAATAAAATTTTTTAAAATGTTTAATTCTATGATTCATGACTCTCTGGTAGTCGATAAAATACATTCCTCTTTCCCAAATCCTTAAAGACTAAGTCTTAATTTTGTTCTTCCTTGATTCCTTATTTTATCTCTAGAACAATAAAATAAATGCCAATTTCAACAAATCTCTGAAACTAAATGGAGTCTGGCTCACCTCCAGGAAGCAAACTGAATGCTATTAGTTGTTCGATTTATTTGGGGCCATCAGTCTATGCTGAAAAGGATACTGATTTACATCACAAACATAAGATTATAGATTTAGAGCCCTCCATAAGACTTTATAGATGAGGCATCTGAGGCCCAGAAAAATGAAGTAACTCAGCTTGCCCATTTGATTAACTTTTGTCTCAAATGCTATTATCCATCAATAATCAAATAAAGGCATCACTACTATTTGAAAAATCAGTGTTGAAAATGCTAACAGGAGCAGCTAGGTGGCTCAGTGAATAGAGCACCAGCCCTGGAGTCAGGAGGACCTGAGTTCAAATCCGGCCTCAGCTAGTTGCCTAGCTCCCCAGTCCCCAAAAAATGTGCTAACATGCAGTAAAGGAACCCTCTTTCTGTTGCAAAGGAAACAGACCTTTATTAGAGTACCCTATTCAATCTGGAGTTCTACAATCACGCAAACTAGTAGAAAATCACAGAAAGGGAGACTTTTTATTACATGACCAAGAAGATGGTAGATAATGTTTCCAACCCAAAACAAAAAAAGGGGAGGTAGAGTGAAGGGGTGAAGAATTATGTATCAGATATGAAGTAACTAAACCTAAATTCACAAGACAAAAGGTCAGAGACGTAACAACCAACTCAGCATCCCCAACTCACTCTGCACACAGGCACAGTAAGCATAAGCAACTTTGTAAAATTTTTACTTCAGATTACAGCTATAGTCAGTCCCCTCCTGCAGAGAAATGACTATGATCACCACACAATGAATTGCAGACACTGATTCTACCCAGCCACTGGAAGGAAGGAAAGGGGAAAGAGGAAGTGAAAAATATAAGAAACACAAAGCCCCAATCTAGACGGAAAATAGCTTAATCCAACTGGGGAAAGTATCTCCCCTGCCAAAGTATATTCTGGACAGGGATCTGTACAGGCTCCCATAGTAATGAGCCTCAGGCATTTGTGCAGCAATGCAAAGCGAAGGAGTCAAAACAAAAACTAAGACAAGTGACTGTGAATATAAGAAAAAAGAACGAAAGAACAAAAAGGAGAATGCCTTAATAAAAACCTAGCTCACAAGCACATAAACTAATACAGAAACTCATAATGGCAGAAGGAACAATGAGTAAAAAACTCAAAGAGAGGCCACGATGGTGGAATCCTAATAAAGCTGCCCCCATCTTCAATATTCAAACTTCCTTATGGGCCTCACTGAACAGCAGGCATGTCCTAATTTAACCACACAATCTGGCTTTAACCATATCACCCCCTCTAGACTCAATCATAGGCCTCAGACAGTAGGCCCACTGCCCTGCCCCCAACCCAATATCCTAACTTCCTCATATATGCCTTACTGCCTCACAAGAACAGCAGGCATGTCCATGAACTCATACCCCACCAGAACAGAAGACATGTCCATGTGATGGAACCCTAGCCACTGCCCTTAGCTAACCACTGGCCCCAGACCCATTCCTCACATTTCTCACAGAAACAACAAGTGCGTCCATGCACTCAACCACAGCCACATCCATCTAATCTCAGGACCACAAAAGCCAGTGAATCAGAAAGCAGCACCACCAGGATGCCCCAGCAGGATGTGAACCCCAAAACAATAGAAGAGACTTTCCCTAAGTAGGCACCTGCCCAGTAATAGCAAAAGATGTCCTTTAGGTGAACTTATAAAGTAGAGAGGCTTATAAAAATATTTTTATCTTACCTACATGCCCCCCCAAATGGGTTTTTCTGTATGCATTGTGGATGCATTGTGGGTAATTGCATGCATAGTTCTACTGAGGCTGGGACCTCTCTGCTATTACTCAATTCCATGACAAATCCCTCCTGCCTTTTTAATACTCATAATTTCTGTTATGTAATCAGCATCATTATAGCATAAAATTGCCTGTCTTGTCCTGCTGAAATTGCCAATTTCTTTTTGGAACACAGCCCAATTATGAGAGGCATCACTCAATAAATGCCTTTGCTTAGGATGGAGATGGTCTGAGTCTTAATTCTTTGGAGATGACCCCCACAACACACCATGAAATCACAACCGCCAGACCTTTATAACAAATAAATCTTATTTTTCTAGAAAGAAAAAATGAACCAAAATTCCTTGATCAAAGAAAGAATTGCATTGGATGCAGCGAATGCAGTTCTTAGGGGAAGTTTTATATCTCTAAATGCTTACATAAATAAAATAGAAAAAGAGGAGATTAATGAATTGGGCATACAACTAAAAAAACTAGAAAAAGAACAACTTAAAAATCCTCAACTAAACACCAAATTAGAAATATTGAAAACCAAAGGAAAAATTAAAATTGAAATTAAAAAACTATTGAACTAATAAATAAAACTAAGAGCTGGTTTTATGAAAAAACCAATAAAATAGATAAACCTTTGGTTAATTTAATTTAAAAAAAGAAAGAAAACCAAATTACTAGTATCAAGAATGAAAAGGGTGAAGCTACCACCAAGGAAGAGGAAATTAAAACAATAATTAGGAATTATTTTGCCCAACTACATGCCAACAAATTTGACAATCTTAGTGAAATGGATACATATTTACAAAAATATAATTGCCCAGATTAACTGAAGAGGAAGTAAAATACTTAAATAACCCCATCTCAGAAAAAGAAATTGAACAAGCCATTGATGAACTCCCTAGGAAAAATCTCCAGGGCCAGATGGATTTACATGCAAATTCTATCAAACATTTAAGAACAATTAATTCCAATACATAGACTATTTGGGAAAATAGGTGAAGAAGGAGTCTTACCAAATTCTTTTATGATACAAATATGGTGTTGATACCTAAACCAGGAAGAGTCAAAATAGAGAAAGAAAATTATAGACCAATTTCTCTAATGAATATAGATGCAAAAATTTTAAACAAAATACTAAATAGATTGCAGCAACTTATCACAAGAATAATACACTATGACCAGGTAGGATTTATACCAGGAATGCAGGGCTGGTTCAATATTAGGAAAACTATCAGCATCATTGAGCATATCAACAACAAACCAACAGAAACCACATGATCATCTCAATAGATGCAGAAAAAGCTTTTGATAAAATACAACACCCATTCCTATTAAAAACACTAGAAAGCATAGGTATAAATGGAGTCTTCCTTAAAATAATAAATAGCATATATCTAAAACTTTCAGCAAGCATTATATGTAATGGGGACAGGCTAGAAGCATTTCCAATAAGATCGGGGTGAAACAAGGATGTCCATTATCACCACTGTTATTCAATATTGTACTGGAAACTTAGCTTTAGCAATAAGAGAAGAAAAAGAAATTGAAGGCATTAGAATAGGCAAAGAAGAAACAAAGCTATCACTCTTTGCAGATGACATGATGATATACTTAGAGAATCCTAGAGAATCAAGTAAAAAACTACTTGAAATAATAAACAACTTTAGCAAAGTTGCAGGCTATAAAATAAACCCACATAAATCATCAGCATTTCTATATATTACCAACAAAGCCCAACAGCAAGAGATAGAAAGAGAAATCCCATTTAAACTTACTGTAGACATTATAAAATATTTAGGAGTCTACCTACTGAAACAAACCCAGGAACTCTATGAACACAATTACAAAACACTTTTCACACAAATAAAATCAGATCTAAATAATTGGAAAAACATCAGTTGCTCATGGGTAGGCCGAGCTAATATAATAAAAATGACAATCCTACCTAAGCTAATTTACTTATTCAGTGCCATACCAATCAAACTACCAAAAAATTATTTTATAGAGTTAGAAAAAATAATAACAAGATTCATTTGGAAAAACAAAAGGTCCAGAATATCAAAGGAACTAATGAAAAGAAATGCAGGGGAAGATGGCCTAGCAATTCCAGATCTTAAATTGTATTATAAAGCAGCAATCATCAAAACTGCTTGGTACTGGCTAAGAAATAAGGAGGTGGATCAGTGGAATAGGTTAAATATGCAAGACACAGTAGTCAATGACTTATAGTAATCTATTATTTGATAAACCCAAAGACCCCAGCTTCTGGGATAAGAACCCATTCTTTGAAAAAAAACATGCTGGGAAAACTGGAAAAGAGTATGGCAGAAACTAGGCATAGACCCAAATCTCACACCATATACCAAAATAAAGTCAAAATGGGTTCATGACTTAGATATAAAGGCTGATACCATAAGTAAACTGGGAGAACAAGGAATAGTTTACCTATCAGATCTATGGAGAACAGAAGAATTCATGACCAAAGAGGACATAGAGAACATTATGAAAAGCATAATGGATAACTTTGATTACATTAAATTGAAAAGCAAAGCCAATGCAATTAAAATTAGAAGGAAGGTAAAAAATTGGGAAAGAATTTTTACAACCAGTCTCTCTGATAAGGGCCGCATTTCAAAAATATATAGAGAATTAAGTCAAATCTATAAGAATACAAGCCATTCCCCAATTGATAAATGGTCAAAGGATATGAACAGGCAGTTCTCAGAGGAAGAAACTAAACCTACCTATAGTCATATGAAAAAATGCTCTAAATCATTATTGATTAGAGAAATGCAAATCAAAACAACTCTGAGGTACCATATCACACCTATCAGATTGGCCAACATGGCAAAACAGGAAAATGATAAATGTTGGAGAAGATGTGGGAAAACTGGAACACTAATACATTGTTGGTGGAGTTGTGAAATGATCCAACCATTTTTAAGAACAATTTGGAACTATGCCCAAAGGGCTACAAAAATGTGCATACCCTTTGATCCATCAATAAGCACTTCTAGAACTATATCCCAAAGAGATCAAAAAAATGGGAAAAACCCACATGTCCAAAAATATTCACAGCAGCTCTTTTTGTGGTGGCAAAGAATTGGAAATTGAGAGGATGCCCATCAATTGGGGAATGGCTGAGCAAGTTGTGGTATACGTAATGGAATACTATTGTGCTATAAGAAATGATGAACAGGCTGACTTCAGAAAAACCTGGAAAGACCTATATGGTCTGATGCTGAGTGAAGTGAGCAGAACCAAGAGGACTTTGCACATAATAACAGCCGAGTTATGCAATGACTAATATTGTTAAACTGAACCCTTCTCAGCATTACGAGGATCTAAGACATCTCCAGAGGCCTCGGGATGGAAAATGCTGTCCACATCTAAAGAAAGAACTATGGAAGTTGAATCGCTCTCACTTATTTTTACCTTCTGTTGAGTTTTGTTTCATCTTACTGATGGTTCCTCCTATTCGTTTTAATTTTTACTTACGACTTCACTAATGTGAAAATATGTTTAATAGGAATGTAAATGTAAAGCCTATATCAGATTGTGTGCCATCTTGGGGAGGGTGGGGGGGAGGAAGGGGGAGAAAAATTTTCAACTTAAAAGAATATGGAAGTGATTGTTGATAAATCAAAATAAATTAATAAAATTTAAAAAAAAAAAGAAAGGAAGAATTCTGCAGACTCCCCAGAGATCATGAAATAGCAGTAAGAAAATCCAGAATGGCTTCAAAAGAGAAATAAAACTATTAAAAGAAGATAACAGGCATGCCAGTAGGTCAGAAATTGGAGCTTGAAACACAGAACTGAAAAAAGAAAAACAACAATATAAAGAGAATAAATGGAAAAAAATGTGAAGAAAAGCAGCCTAGCAGTATCAGATTTCAAAATACATTACAAATCAGTAATCATGAAAACTATCTAGTATGGCTAAGAAATAAAGTGGTGGATCAGTGGAATAAATTAGTTACATAATACAAAGTAGTAAGTGACCATAGTAATCTAGTGTTTGATAACCCAAAGATCCAAGATCTAGAGGCAAGAACTCACTATTTGGCAAAAATTGCTGGGAAAACTGGAAAGTAGCTGGGCAGAAACTAAGTACAGACCAACATTTCACACCATATACCAATATAAGGTCAAAATGGGTACATGATTTGGACATAAAAGAAGCAACTCAGGGGAGCATGGACAATTTTACCTGTCAGATCTATGGATAAGGGAAGAATTTATGACTAAACAAGAAATGGAGGACCAAAAGAAGCAAAATTTTAATTACATTAAATTTTTAAAAGTTTGTACAAAACCAATGCAGCCAAGATTAGAAAGAAAGTAGGAAATTGGAGGGAAATTTTTATAGCAACTTTCTCTGATAAAGGCCTTGTTTTTCAATACATAAGGAACTAAGTAAAATTTGTAAAAGAGCCAATTGATAAATGGTCAAATGATATGAACAGGCAGTTTTCAGAAGAAGAAATCAAAGCCACCCAGCTGGAGTCATGTGAAAAAAATGCTCTAAATCACCAATGATTAGAGAAATGTATATTAAAACAACTTGGAGGTACCACCAACCAATCAGTTGGGCTAACATGACAGAAAAGGAAAATGACAAATGCTAGAAGGGATGTAGAAAAATTGGGATACCAATGCACTGCTAGTAGAGTTGTGAACTGGTCCAACCATTCTGGAGACCAATTTGGAACCATGTTCAGAAGGAAATAAAACTGTGCATGCCCTTTGACCTAGCAATACCACTACTAGGTCTGTATCCCAAAGAGATTAAAGAAAAAGGAAAAGGACTTATACATACAAAAATATTTACAGCAGCTCTTTTTGTGGTAGCAAAGAACTGGAAATTGAGCAGATGCCCATCAACTGGGGAATGGCTGAACAAGCTGTGCTGTGTGATTGTGATGGAATACTATTATGCTATAAGAAATGATGAATAGGATGCAGTCAGGAAAAACCTGGGCAAACTTATCAAAGTAAAGTGAGAAAAACTAGGAGAAAAATAGCAATAATGTAACAATGATAAACTGTGAAAGACTCAGCTACTCTGATCAAGACAATGATCCAGGAGAACTCCGAAAGACTTAAAATGAAAAATGCTATCTACCTCCAGGGAGAGAACTGATGAACTCTTGAGTTCAGATTGAAGTATAATTTTTTCACTTTTTTTGTCCTTTTTTTTTGGCAACATGGCTAACTTGGAAATATGTTTTACATGATTTCACATGTAATTGATATCATATTGCTTGCCTTCTCAATGGGTGAGGGAGAGCCTCTGGGGAGGGAGAGAATTCGGAACCCAAATTTTTTTTTAAATGATACTACACTAAATAAATAACAAACTTTTTAAAAGAAGAACATTCTAAAAAGAAAAAAGAAAAAAAGAAAAACAAATACAGAGCTTAAAAGATGCAATGGACATTCTCTCCAAAGAAGTAGAGGTTCTAAAAGAGATGACAGATTTTTTTTTAAAAATGTAAATGGAAAAAAATTAGGCAAAAATAAGCAAAAGGCAACAATACCAAAAGTGTACATGAATTCTATGTAAGCCAAAGTAACTGATCTTGAAGACAGGATGCAGACGATAAGAATCAAAGGTGTCTCAGAAAAGCATGACAAATTAAAAAAAAGAAACAAAACGTGAAAGTCATATTGCAATAAATAATACAAAAAAATTGTCCATAACTTCTGAATAAAAATAACAAAGCAATTATTGATCAAATCTACAGATTAATGTGGAGGGGGAGTGGTTGAGGGACACTCATACTTCAAACTCCAATTATATTTCACAATCTATTTTCTCCCCACATTTTTCCTTCATACAGAGAGCCAGTCATTCTTTAAAACAAAAATAAAAATAACAAAGGAGAAAAAAGCATTTCTGACACCTAAATCAATGCTGACAATATATTCAGTGTTCCACATCCACAGAGGAACCCCACTACAAAAAACGGATGAAGGTGCATTGTTATATTGCTTCTTCAGGGTCAAGTTTGGTCATCATCATCAAATATACAGTTTTGTTTTTGTTGTCAATCTTGTTGGAATTATTTTATATATCGCATCAACATATATCTTCCTGTAGTTTTCATATTCATTGTTTCTTATAGCAAATATCTTACTAAACTCACATACCACAAGTTGTTAAGCCATTCCAAATCAATAAGTATCCACTTTGTTTCCACTTCACTGCTACCCTACAAAAGTAATGTTTCAAATATTTTAGTGTATATTGACACTTTCTATCTTTGACTTTGGGGGGGGAGAAGATGACACATAAAGTACTATATAAGCATGAGTTATTATTATAAGTGTAACTCACCTTATGTAATAAATGTGGTCCTGAAAATTCATGTATTGGTAAATTGAATTATTTCTCAGCGTACTGGAGGAGCCTATTCTAAATGAAGTTGGAGAAAGTTCTATTTAAAAGAATCCTCTAGTTAATTCTTTGTGTTAAAAAATTACTTATAAAATAAGTAAGCATTCCCTAATGTAACTCTTTTGTATGTATGGGTTTCCAAAATAAGTTTCCTTACAGTAAGGTTCATGATACGGATATCCCATGGATAATATTATATAACAAGATTTCTGTGTCCATGACTAGGTTACATCTAGATTGATCTTCTGATTACAGGCCATTTTTCTAAGAAAATGGTTAAATACCAAAATCTTTGAGATTTTGAAAAAGGCAAATAAAAAATGAAAATAGGAAATTCTTTAACCACAGCCAGAAAAAAACATTTAGTGATTTCTAAATTAAAGTATGGCCAGCAAAACACTTTCCCACACTAGAAACTAGTGATATTCTGAATAATATCAATTTTCCTCAACATAATTTTGAGACAAAATGGTTTTGGAGGGTACCTTCAGTAATTACCATATTTAGAAATTAAGTACTGAAACACACCAATAAGGGAAATAAGAATTAAGCTACATAAAAAGTATTTTAACAATATTCACATAATCAAAACTGAGATTTTTCAAGTAATTCAACTTATATGAAATTATGCAAAAAAACAGCATGAAAATGACATTTCTGTCTTTGCAAATTTATTCTTATCAAATTGGTAACATGGGAAAGACCACATATTCTCGCTAAATCTTATTTTTTCCTCCTAGAGCACTTTAAAAACCATCAGGAAGGAAAATACAAAAACTCATAAGTAAAATGAGGAGGTTTTCTACCTTACCAATATTTTGCAGTTCCATATTTTTAAAATACTAAGTCTCAGCATAAAAAAAATGAAGGAAGATAACAATATTTTAAAAGGAGCAGAAAAGGTGGGGGCAGGTGGGGGAGGAGGGGAGAGACCCATGAAGGAGCAAGGCAAATAAGTCTGGAAAGTTTGGAGCAGAGCTGGGACAAAAGTGTGATATGGATGGTGCTGATCTTTCCTCAAATGGAGGTTGTAGGAACTCACCAATGGAAGAAATCACACTGGCCATTTTACACACACACACACACACACACACACACACACACACACACACACACACATACATATGCACACATATGTATACATGCATATATGTATATATATGTGTGTGTTTGTATATTTATATATGTTTTTATATACATACGTATATATGTTGGTTAGTTTTGTAGAACTTCATTTTCTTCCTCTTTTTTTAGAAAATTAATTTTTAGTTTAACATTCACTTCCACAAGATTTTGAGTTCCAAATTTGCTCCCCATCTCTCCCTTCCCCTCATCCCAAGATGGTGTGCATTCTGAATACCCTTTCCCCCAATCTGCCCTCCCTTCTATCACCACACCCCTCCTCTTATCCTCTTCCCCTTCATTTTCCTGCAACGCAGGATAGATTTCTATACCTCATTGCCTGTATATCTTATTTCCCAGTAGCATGTAAAAACAATTTTTAACATTTTTTTTTAAAACTTTGGGTTCCAAATTCTGTGCCTTCCTCCCTGCCCACCCACCCTCATTGAGAAGGCAAGCAATTTAATACAAGTACATGCATAGTCGTGCAAAACACTGCCATAATAGCCAGGTTATAAAAAACTAACTATATTTTCCTTCATCCTATCCCAACCTCATTTATCCTAGTCTCTCCTTTGACCCTGTCCCTCCTCAAAAGTGTTTGCTTCTGATTACCCCCTCCCCTAATCTGCCCTCCCTTCTATCATCCCTCCCCTTTCTTATTCCCTTGCCCCCTATTTTCCTGTAGGGTAAGATAGATTTCCACACCCAATTGAGTTTAACATTCATTTTTAAAACTCTGAGTTCCAAATTCTCTCCCTTTCTCCCTCCCCACCCACCCTCAATGAGAAGATAAGCAATTCGATATATGTTATACACAAGTAGTCATGCAAAACACTTCCATGATAGTCATGTTGTGAAAGACCAACTATATTTCCTTTCATCCTATCCTAACCCCGCTGTTTACTCTGTTCTCTCCTCTGACCCCATCCTTCCTCAATCCCCAACTTGACCTTCTATCATCCCTCCTTCTCTTCTCCCCTTTCTCCTTATTTTCCGGTAAGACAGATTTCTATACTCAAATGAGAGAAAGACTCACTCATTCCTTCTCACCTCCCCCCTCTTTCCCTCCACTGTAAAAGCTTTTTCTTACCTCTTTTATGTGAGATAATTTACCCCCATTCTACCTCTCCCTTTCTCCTTCTCCAAGTACAAACCTCTCTTACCCCTTAATTTTATTTTTTTAGATATCCCTTTATATTCAATTCACTCTGTGCCCTGGGGGGGGGGGGTCTGGGTATGTATTCTCTCCAACTATCCTAAAAATGAGAAAGGTCTCATGACTTATAAATATCATCTTCCCATATAAGAATGTAAACAATTCAACTTTAATAAATCCCTTATGATTTTTCTTTCCTGTTTACCTTTTCATGCTTCTGTTGAGTTTTGAATAGTTTTGATTTCATTACATTAAAAAAAATTTCTAACAAAATAATACAACCAAGATTAAAAAGAAAGCAGGAAATTGAGGGCAAATTTCTACAGCAAATTCAAATACATGAAGAATAAATAAAATTTATAAAAGAGCCAACTGACAAATCGTCATGAAAATAGCAAGTTTTCAAATCTACCTAGAGTCATATGAAAAAATGTTCTAAATCAATATTCATTAGAGAAATGCATATTAAAACAACTTGGAGGCTAACATGATAGAAAAGGAAACATGACAAATGCTAGAAGGGATGTGGAAAAATTGGGATACTAATGCACTGCTAGTAGAGTTGTGAACTGGTCCAACCATTCTGGAGAGCAATCTGGAGCCATGTTCAGAAGGAAATAAAACTGTGCATACCCTTTCACCTAGCAATACCACTACTAGGTTTATATCCTAAAGAGATTAAATAAAAAGGAAAAGGACCTATATGTACAAAAATATTTACAACAGTTCTTTTTGTGGTAGCAAAGAATTCAAAATGGGGAGGGGGAAGCCTATCGATTGGGGAATGACTGGACAAGTTGTAGCATATGATTGTGATGGAATATTATAATGCTATAAGAAATGATGAGTAGTTTGCAGTACAAAAAACTTAAGAAAATTTACATGAACTGATGCAAAGTGAGCGGAACCAGGAGAATAACGTACATATTAATAGCAATACTGTAACAATGATCAAATGTGAAGGATTTAGGTACTATGAGCCATACAATGATCCAAAATAATTCCATAGAGCTTAGGATAAAAAATGCTATCCACCACCAGACAGAGAACCAATAAAGTCTGAGTACAGATAGAAGCATACTTTTTTAGCTTTATTTTTCTTGGTTTATTTTTGTTCTTGGAGTTTTTTTGTTGTTGGGTTTTTAGTTGTTTTTTTTGGGGGGGGGTTTGCAGCATGGCTAATATGGAAATGTTCTGCATGATTTCACACGTATAATTGATATCACATTGCTTGCCTTATCAATGGGCGAGGGAGGAGCGGCAAGAAGGAGAAAATTCTGAACTCAACATTTTTTTAAATAAATGTTTAAAATAAATAACAAATTAATTTTTTTAAAAGAATTTATTAAGTTCCCTTTATGTGCAATACACTGTACAAGGAACCAGGAATACATTTAAAAAAATGACCTTGTCCCTATTCTCAAGAAACTTAGCATCTAATAAAAGTAACTCTTTTGCACATAGAATATGTCATGAACAATACTATTCTCACTTGAGTATCTTAATTTAAAACATTAAATTCAATATAAAACATAAGCTCCTTAGGGGGAAGGGGCCATTTCATTTTTTTCTATGTATCACTGGTACCTTGCACATGGTAGATACTTAACAAATGTCTGCTGTGAATTTGCTAAAGAAATATTTCTAACTCATTTATAAACAGATAACATATGTATCAGAATAAGCATGATAGCCTGATTGGTAAATTAATGGCCTCATCTGAACCTCTGGTTTCCACTGCCAGTGTGGACAAAAGATTGTGGAGGTGGTTGGAGGTAAAGCAATGCTTATGTATGACTACAGATTAGGAAATATTGGGCATCACTTAAGAGCTGAATTTTCATACATGAAATCATACATAATTTAAAATTCAATAGCTAACTTAAACTATAGGGTAGTTCCTTTCATTTCCTTCCTTTTTCTCTGCTCTAACTGTATCCATGACTTACTGCTAAGCAGGACGTCAAGTCAATAGGAAGGTAACCAAATTACCTCCTCTTTGTTTGTAATTTTATAAATTGAGGTTGCTAGCTGCCCTCATAATCCCTTCCTTAGTAGTTTCTAAGAATGTTCTACGAATCTCTGAAATTGGAATGAAAGTATATTTCAATGGTGCTTCTATTATGTGTAGTTAGAAGCCCATTTTACACAAACATTTCAGGGCTTTACATGAATGTTAAGCTGCTCATTTACTTCTAAGCCCCTTTATATATTAAGGATTTAAAGATTATAAACACGACTCAACATAAATTGAGGATCAAACCTTTATTTTCACAAAATTAATCCATTTTAAATCCAAGAGAGACTATCACCTACCTTCTCAGCTATGACTATTGTTTCAATATTTAATTTAAAAATAATAGTTTATATTAATATAACACACTAAAGTTACAAAATATTCACATAATATATTTCTTTTGATCTTCATAAAAAGGCAAGGCAGGGAGTCATAACAACAAGTATTATCATTCTTATTTTACAGATGAAGAAACAAAAAGACTAAGGTTAAATGTCAACACCATCAATGGCAGAGTCAGGACAAAAATCCTTATGGATAATTTTACCAATTTGCCTTCTAAATATAAAATCTTCATTCTTTACTATGCCATACTGCTGCTCACATGTATGCTAACTCAATATACTGAAGACCTCACCTCCAAAGTGATTATATTAATTAAAAACTGTTAATGCTGTCAAAATGAATCATGCCTTCTTTCATTCTCAGCAGTATGGGGGTGCTGAAGACAGATGTAGCTTAATATATTGCATAATATATACAAAACAAGAATTCTTTGACATTCACATGCAAGTGACCTGTTTAAAGTTAACTTTCGTAAGATGTTACTTGAAGCCATTAAGATAAGAAAAGTGCACACAAATGGTTATCTTCTTTTAGAATATACATTTGCTCATTATATAAATCTACATTAAAGCTTACATTCATAATTATCTTTAAACTTATACAATTTCTTTGTCTCAAGTACTGATATCACTAGTTCAATGAATTACAATAAAACTTAGAGCTGATATTAAGTCTATCCTAATACTGGTCACTTCAAAGAAAGATTTTCTAGTGTCATAATAAATGACTGCAATTTAAAAGAAAACCACAACAATACTCTGGCACTGTCTAAATAGGTATTTACCTTTCAAACTCTCCTATTCATAATCTTGTAAAAAAAATCAGACTACTATCTGTAAGACACTAATGTTTAGTAGTAGAAAATTGAATGATAAATGAAAAATTTGCATTTTAACAGAAATTAGACACATAACATTTTCCATAAATGTCCTACTCAGATACTCTGGTATGACACGTAGGTAACTCAGGTTTTTGGTGCTTTTCTTTTTTTAAACCTGAACTTTAATTTCATCAGTATAAAGAAATTCTCAGTGAGGAAACTTCCTCTTCCAGTATAGATGAGCATCTAATCTACTCCTTAACTCTAGTCTTAATTCCCTGGGGCACTGAGAGGAGAAGTGATTCAGGGTCATCCAAGTTTTCCAGACTCTAAAGCTGGCTCTCTATCCACAATACCACATTGCTTTTTGACTCTGGGCTTTTCAAGGCTATACCAGTTGAATTCAAGGCTCTACTCATGATGGAAAAGTTTTTGAGTACTAACACAGAAACAAATTATGTTTGCTATCTTTGGATTTGCCCTGCCAATCATCAAATAGGTTATAAATCTGTTGGTCACTACAACCCACAAAACAAAGAAAAATGTAGAACAGTCATAAGACTTGTTTATCTTCCTTCAGATTCCACAGTACTAGTCACAGTCAGGCAGAAAAGGGTAAAGAATATGCTCAGTCACATTTTACATTAACTTAACTGTTAATTCTTTTAATGGTTGTTAGACAAATATCCCATGACAGATGCCTGAAGGCAATGAACCACATTTACGTTCACATTCTGAAAATCAAAAAAGTTGCAGTAAAATAGAAAGATGGCCGATAGGTTCTTCTCTGAAGAACAGTAAAGGAGTTGACACAATTGGTTTTTTCACGTCTAAAGAAGAGAAGGATACTTAGTCATTATGCCTAGCATTGCTCCCAGGAAGCAAGAGGAAGCACACCATTATAAAGATATGTTAGAGTGTACACTAATACTTGTAGATGATGAAGAACTTGACAAAAGTATCTGATCTAAATCAAATACACCTTACTACCCTGTGAATTCAATATAACATTAAGCATAGAGAAAAAGGAAAAAAATTATATCAGAAAACAATCTGGAATAAAGCAATGAAAGAGGCCTCAGGTTCATAAATCACAAATACTTTCTTCAAGAAGAAACAAGGAAGGTGCTCTACATGATGATTACAGAACACTATATTAAGTGATACTGACAGACAGTAAGTTGTCTACATACAACCAAATCATCAACTGGTTAGGAAAAGGTTCAAAATTAATAATGAATTAGAAGAAAGGATACAATCAATCAATAAATATTTATCAAGCACCTCCTAAGTGCCAGGAGGCATTATGCTAAGCACTGGGAGATGCAATAGGAGGCAAAAAGACAATCCCTGCCCTCAAGGAACTCACTGTCTAATGGAGGAGACAATATACAAATAAATATATACAAAGCAAGCTAGATACAGGATAAATAGGAATTCATTTTAAAATGGATATGACAAGAATTAAGAGGAGTAGAAGGGATTTTAGCTGGTGACTTAAAGCCAGGGAGGTCAGCGGTTGGAGCTGAGGAAGGAGAGCATTCCAGGCATGGTGGACTGCCAGAGAAAACACCCAGAGCCAAGACATGGAGTGTCTCATGGGTGGAACAGCCAGGAGGACAGTGTCACTAGATCCAAGAGGACATGTTAGAGAATAAGGTAGAGAAGACTGGAAAGATAGGAGGGAGTAGGTTACAAAGGGCATACAAGTCAAACAGAGCATTTCATATTTGCATCTGGAGGCAATAGGAAGTTCCTGAAGTTTATTGAGTAGGGGTATGGCATGTACTTGCATTTTTGGAAAATCACTTTAGTGGCTGAATGGAGAATGGACTGGAGTTAAGGAGAGACTTGATGCAGGCACAGTAATCAAGATGTGAGGTAATGAGGGCCTGTACAAGGTGGTAGAAGAGTGAGAGAAGAGAAGGGGGTATACTGGGGAAATGTTGCAAAGATGAAATCAACAGATCTTGACAACAGCCTAGATATGGGGGGTGAGAAACAGCAAGGAGTCCTGGGTGACTCCTAGGTTGCAAGCCTGAAAGACTGGGAGGATGTCATCTCTCTATAGTAAGGCTCTATGCAATTATAAGCTGTCAATGCTGAAAAAAAAAAGAGAAAGTGAAAATCATAAAGACATTGACAAGTACCATTTTTAGAAGAGATTCACTGAAGCAAAACAGTCACAGCAAGAAGACCAAAAAAAAAGAAAAAAAGGAAAGAAACCACCTAGATTACAACATACAATAGGACAGGCAGCTACTAAATTCATCTATCAGTATAAATACTTTGGACAAGTATAGGAACAATGAATTGGGCTCAGATTTGAATATGAGGAAGGCATTAGGCCAGATCTCATTTGGGAAACTGTACAGCACTCATAATGATCCCAAGCATCTCACACTGCTGCAAAAGTCCATCTCTTTGGTACCTGGTGATCCTACATATATGGCTACAAATCATGGAACTTTTATCTCAAAAGTACAGGCTACCAGTGGCATAAAAAAATCACCAGAGACAGGTGTCTGTCTGTCTATCTACTATCTACATACGTAACTTAGGTGATTTTTTATGCCATTTCTCATGTACAACATATTGTTGGTAACATGCTTTAATGTTTTTATATCTACCATACATTTTTCCATTTCCATTTGGGTAACAATGCAGTAATGTGAACCACTTGAAATCATTAAGAGTGCTACAAAGTTTCACATATGAGATCCAGCCTAATCTCTTCCTCATATTCAATTCTGAGCCCACTTCACTGATGCTATACAGATATCATAACTAGGTAGGTGGTAGAGGGGACAGAAGACTGGATGTGGAGCCAGAAAGACCAGAGTTCAAATCCTGCCTCAGACTCTTAATTGTTGTGTACCCTAGGCAAGGCCACTTAACCTTTGTTTGTCTCAGTTTCCTCATCTGTAAAACTGAGATATTAATAAATATCACCTGCCCCCCAGGGCTGTTGGGAAGATTGTGAGATAATATTAAATCACTTTGCAAACCTTAAAATGATATATAAATGTCAGCTATTATTAATATCATTCTCCTGCTCAAAAAGCTTCAGTGAATTCCTATTACCTCTAGATTAAAATACAAACTGCTCTGTTTGGAATTTAAGACCCTTCACAATCTGGTCCCAATCTCTTTCCTGAGTCATTTCACATTACTCTCCCTGAGGCTATTGATGTTCTAACCCAAACAGCCCACTCAATGTCCCTCCATTCAAAACACTCTGTCTCTCATTTCTGTGCCTTTGAACAGGCTGTCCTCCATGCCCAGAAGGCTTTCTTCATTTTCATCTCCATCTCTTGAGATTCCTGGTTCCTATTAAGGCTCAAGTGCCCCATCCTACACAGTCTTTCCTGACTCCCTTGCTCCCTGGCAACTAGTCATTCTCTCAAAAAACATAGTTTATATTTACTTATCTGAATGTCTATCTGCCTGTATAAAAAGGTGAGAATTTTTAGAGTATATATTTTGTTGCATATTTCATCTAAGGATATTCCTATGTAGCCTGCCCTGCAGTCCATCAAAACTTTGACTCTTATCTAGCTCACACAGCAGTCTATTTAAATATCTAGTATTTTCCACCTATCTGTTATCTGGAGACATATGTTCCCCCTCATCCAATTCTGTATTTGTGAAGCTGATTTTCTGATTCCACCTACAGGATCTTATATTTATTCTATTAGATTTTATTTTATTAAATTTGGATCATCATTCTAGCCTTGCAAAATCTTTTTTTGGATACTGATTCTGTTACCAAATAAATGGATTATCTATCTATCGCTATTTCATGTCTTGGTAAACTTGATCAGCATGAAACGTTTTTTCCTCTTTTTTAAAAAATCTTTTATTATAAGTAATAGCTCTCTTGGAAAGGGAAAGCTATACTGGAAAATGTAAATGATATAAATTAAAAAATAGCAATAAAATTTTTATTTAAAAAAAATCCTTGATCAGCATAGCAACTATGACTTCACTCATGTCACTAATAAATTACTGACTAGAATAATGTCAAGGCCAGCTCCTTGAGGCAATCTATTAGATAACTCCCTCCAGATGAACATCAATCCATTAATCACTACTCTTTAGGTCTGGTCATAAAGAAATGTGGTGACCTAAGAAGCCAAGTAATTAGCTCAGAACTGGTAAGAACTAGCCAAGAAATTTTTATGTTAATAATTTAAGTTACACAGGTCACAGACTCAGATTTTGGGGCCACCCTCTAGGCCTTTAAGCTTCTGATCTACAGACTGCCATATGTGTGTGTCGCTATCTCTTTCAGTGGTGAGGAACCTGTGGCCTTGAAACCACGTGGCTCTTTCGGTCCTCAAGTGTGGCCCTTTAAGTCTGGATTCAGTCAAAGGGCCACAGTTGAGAACCTAGAGGGCCACATGTGGCCTTGAGGCTGCAGGTTCCTCACCCAAAATTAATGTTAAAAGGCTCTAGTAGAGAATAAAGCTTCAACTGCTTGAGCTCACAACGTATAGACAGAGGTGAACAAAGACGGCACTCTTATTCTTTTAATATGTATATGATTTATTTTTCCAATTCAACTGTTATCTACTTCAGGCCAAAAACCACATTACACCTCTTCAGATCCCATAGTGCTAGATAATGCTTTATACAGAGTATACATATTAAAAGTTTTTGTTAACAAGTCAACAGAAAAGAAAAAACTACTCTATAGATTCTCTGAAGTTCTGTAACTGGTAATTAATTTTCCATTTAGCTTTTTTAAGCATAAATTAATTTCATTATTGAGTAATAATCTGAACTGTTAACTGCATGCAGAAACAATTAACAGTACTGTGCATACATAGTTAACAGTATGTAAGTACATGTATATGTGTGTGTGTGTGTGTGTGTGTGTGTGTGTGTGTGTATAAACAAAAGTTCTCATCTGAGTCTCAATAATGCCTAAGACTTGTAATTGAGGTAAGCTATTCTATTTGATTAGTTTTTTCATTTCTTTCCAAAGCCATAAACTCATTTTACATCTGCATTCTATTTCTTCCCACATTCTTTAAAAAAATATATTTTAATATGCTCTCCTTTTAAAATCTTTTGTCTTGATCTGCTTGGCTATGCTGTGAAATAGAGGTTGTCTTCTAACTTAGGAGAAAATGCCTTTTCAATATAAAGTAATTTATTTTCAAATTGCAAGGGATGTAAAGATTCTTTGAAGGCTAAAAAAAACCCTTCTAAAAAAGTATTGTAAAAGGATGGCTATGATTTTGAAAGATAGACATAAGGAAAGAGGTACAGAAGGAAGGATTTTCCAGGTGGAAGGAATGCCATTGACAAATAAATACATGCAAGCAAGTAAGAGGAAGGTATGCTTGATGAAGAGCCCAAAGTCAGTTTGGTTATGAGTACGAGAATAATGGGAGAAAAGCGTGAGTGTGGTAGAACCAGCTCCAACAGGCTTGCAAGAGCCTTCGTTAAATTTTCAATGTATTTATACTTCAGAATTTAGCAACTGCTATAAATTTTGTTGATTTCTTAACTTAAGAAAGTGTTAATGGGGCAGCTATGTGGCACAGTAGATAGAGCATCGGCCCTGAAATCAGGAGGACCTGAGTTCAAATCCAGCTTCAGACCAAACATTTGCTGCTTACTAGCTGTGTGACCCTGGGCAAGTCACTTAACCCCAATTGCCTAAAAATTAAAAAAAAAGAAAAAGAAAAAGAAAATGTTAATGATGCAGATTAAAGTTAAAAGTGTGTGGATATACATTTCTTTCAGAGGTTGTCAAATATTTGCCAGTACACCCTTGTACTGCTCTCTAAACTCTGCTTGAGCTCAGCAGGAGTGCATAGAAGGTTCAGGAAATGAAATCATCAACTGCCTGGAGCCCTGGTGACTAGAGGCTAATGACATAATAATAAAGGGGCAGCTAGATGGTACAATGGATAGAGCACTAGCCCTGGAGTCAGCAAGACTTGAGTTCCAATGTGGCCTCTGATACTAACTATGTGACTCTGGGCAAGTCACTTAATCCTGACTGCCTCAAAAACAAATCATAATCATAATAAGCACTTACATAGCACTTGAAGTTGTGCCAAATGCTTTACATCCATTACCTCCCAACCTCACAATACCCATGGAAAGTCAACCAGGATTTATTAAGTACCTGCTACATAGCTGGACCCTGCACTAAGAGCTGGGAATACAAAGAATGGCAAAAAAAAAAAAAACCAACAGCCCCTGCTCTCAAGATTTCATCATCTAAAAGGTGAGACAACATGCCAACACTACGTACAAACAAGATATACATAGGATATATCAGGGTAGTCTCAGAGGGAAGGCACTAAAGTTAAGAAGGACAGGGAAAGACTTCTTACAGAAGGTGGGATTTGAGCTGAGACTTGAAGGACAGGGAAGGTAGGAGGCAGATATGAGGAAGGAAAGTGTTCCTGAAGGATAGCCACTGAAAACACTCAGAGTCAGGAGATGGAGTGTCACATGGAGGCCAGTGTCACTGGATCAAATAGTTCATGAGAGGAAGGGGCATAAGGTCTAAGAAGGCTAGAAAGGTAAGAAGTGACCAGGTCATAAAGGATTTTAAAAGCTAGAGGATTTTATCTTTGATCCTTGAATTTCTTAAATAGGAAAATTATATGGTCAGAGCTTCATTTGAAGAGGATCAGAAGAGAGGATGACTGAGTAGAGAACAGACTGGAGAGTAACTTGAGAAAAGGTGTGAGGTGATGAGAGCCTGCATCCAGGTGGTTGCAGTGACAAAGAAGGAAGCATACAAAAGAGATGTTAAAAAGGTAGTACAGGTCTTAACAGCTGTTTAGATAGATACAGGAGGTGAAAGTGAGAGATAAAGGTAGAAAAGATGGGTTAAGGTCAAACTGTTGAGTTTAATTGCCAGGCTACAGAATTTAGACTTTATTCCACAGGCAGAAAAATAAGCCATGTGGATACAGGGTACATTAAAGTTTAAAAAGCAGAAGTATGCAATGAAATGGGTGTGGGAGACACTGAAGGCAGGGAGTCAAATTAAGATGCTATTTGAGCAGAACAAGCAAGAGGCAAAGGATTAAGCCTGTGTAATATCAGTGGGAGTGGACAAAGGAAAGAATGGATTCCAGAGACAATTTTTAAAAGATTTCATTACATTTTACTTTTGTTCAGAAAGAATTGAAATCTGAATTTCAGGAAATCATTCTAGGATCAGAAAAAAACAATATGTTGGGCATTTTCGCTGAAATAATTCTTATTTTCTGACTTCTCAAGAAGCACAGGGGTACTGCACAACATGGTCATTTGGTCACTTTCACTGTAATTATTATTCTGTGATATGTCTAAAAATTCTGGGATATTGATTTATATTAGTATTGATAAAGTCTGAAGGAGGTCCTTCTATGTGCCAAGACAAAGAGGGCTTTCAGTTGTCCATAATTATTGATTACCCACCAGGTGATAAAAGAACAGGATATATACTCCTGATGTTTGTAATTGGTAGAATAGGCATGGTTAGGAAACTGGCCCCTGGCTACATATGTATTCGGTTAATAGGGATGGGGGGGGAGGGTAACAGGGATGGTAGTAGAATATTAGTGTGAAAGCAAAAACCAATCAATAGAAGTGTGAGCTTATGATGATAAAAGCTGTCTGTAGGTGAGTCTAGGTTGAGCTTGCCCTTACGGGAAATTTGACGAGGAGGCAAGAATTAGGACACTGTTCAAAGACAAGTAGTCCCAAGCCTGCAAAATGAGTGGCACTACTTGAACACTGGGTCATAGTGATTTGTCAGTAGAGGATCCCAGTATCCAGGGAATAACCACATATTCCCAGTATCTAAATTTGTTGAATAACAGCCATAATAGAAAATTTTTCAACACAGAATAAAAGGAGACCTAGGTTGAAGGAAGATAAGATTCTAGGGGAGGAAGGATGGCAGACCAATAGCTTGGAGTGTGATTGAGTGAGTCTTATGTAAATGGATCAATCTACCAATAATTATCTATTAAGCACCTACTATGTACCAGGCATTGTGCTAGCCAGTGCATATACATAAACCATGAATGAAACAATACCTACTTGGAAAGCACTTACACATTTTTACAAATAGGGAAAAGATTCTCTATTCCCTATTTCGGGGAATGCAGAACTTTCCCACTGCTAAATATTTTAGTTATGGCAACTTATCTTTGCACATGCACAAAAAACTAGAATGGCAGTAAAATTATTATGTTTAGCAGTGAGCAGAAATAATATTAATACTTCTTAAAACAATTACAGAAATAATGATTCCACAGCAGAATTCTAATCTATATGTTTCATTTGGAAATGTCACCTTTGACAAGTCAACTCTGAATACTTAAAAATTTTCATTTCACACTAAACATCAATGCCACTAATAAACCTTAATTCAACAAACACTGTAATATATAAATTTTCTATCTCACTGCATAAAACAAAGAAACATTATAGAATTCCTTTATTTAACTGTTTGCTTTCAAAAAATTTATATCACCTATTTAGCTAAGTGTAGTTGGTTTTTTTTTACAAATACCACACATTTTTATGTTAAATGCAGTCAATTTAAGTGTATCACAAAAGATATTTGTTCTTATTCACAGACAGAAACAAAGATCTTCGGAGATTTATTGTTCTTGGATATTTGGGATTTTCTTTAACATTCTACATCTACTAATTGTTTAAGCACTTATTTCCTTCCACATACCACAAAGGTCAGAAAAATATTTTTTATTATAAATCATAAATAAAAACAATGCCTATTCTGTGTTTATAGTATCTCCATTTCTACATTTATTACTTTCACTCTTTACAGAGACACAGTTTCCTTTAAGTCACTTAATCTCTCTGGGATTTAGTTTCCTCAACCATAAAATGAGCCCTCTCCAAGGTTCCTTTCCAGCTCAGAATCCTATGACATTCATTTTAACCTGACAGCTACAAATCAGTTTTTCCCCAGAAATCTATGTCATTGCTTTTACTAATTAATAACAAATTATCCCCTGCCATTCTCCTAACTCGAGATTTTCTTTGTCTTTCCATTCTCTTTTCTGAAAGGGTAAATGTTTATACAAATACAAAGAATTAAAAATTATAATAAACTTTTATTTCATCAAGAGAAATT
This sequence comes from Phascolarctos cinereus, assembly GCF_003287225.1. Lineage (NCBI taxonomy): Eukaryota > Metazoa > Chordata > Mammalia > Diprotodontia > Phascolarctidae > Phascolarctos > Phascolarctos cinereus. Next base: position 203,272,756 of record NW_027555847.1, on the reverse strand, counting down.
CAAGTCATTGATTTGTCCTCAATGTGTAGTCTCAAAAACATTATATGACAGGAAAAAGAGATGGGCTAATAACATATTGAGAATAAGGACAAAATGGATGAAAGTCCCAAGATAGCACTTGGGCTAGGTGAATCACCAATAGAGGACTCATGGAAAGATACATTCAGGTATCACATGCAATAACTTGATAGAAACAAGGAAATCTGGAAAAGGACTGAGTTTTGAGAGAAAGATAATGAGTTCTGTTTTATATTCCATAGATATCACTACTGTTCTGGATATGTAGTAGGTGCTCAATAAATGTCTTTTGAGTGACTGACAAAAAATAACAACAGTAGGAATTTTGATAGACTGAATATAATTATGAATCAGAAATTTCATCAGGGCAGCAGACTTGTGTAAATTTACATTCAAACTCTGACATCATAATTGGTTAAAAAAAATTTAAGTGGTTGCAGTAACACGGATAGAGCTTTATTCCAAAATACAACATAATAAACCATTCTGTAAAAACAAATAAATGAATAAATAAATCATGCAATTTATTTTCTTTCTCAGCACACAGATGTGATGGAAGTCATTTTTGAGATAGGTAGAATATTCAGTCAGTCAATCAGTAAACATTTATTAAACACCTAGCCTACAATATGCCAGGCATTGTGCTGTTAGGGATACAAAAAAAAATTTGTTCAAAATTATTCACCATTCAGTTTCCACATCAAAACTTCCTATGCAAAAATAGTTTGACATATTACAACAAATATGGCACAACTTGCAAAAGATTCTGATAAATAACAAATACATTTTAATAATTATATTCTAGGAGTCCTACAAAAATGTAGCGTAGGCTCCCCCTGCTGGTTAAAAGTGGCAGTTCACTGAAAGTATTAGGATAACTAACGAATGACTGAATAAAAACTAGGCAAATGATACGTTAAATATAAACTTTATTTAAATAAGTATAAATTCCTAATAAAGAATAGGTAAAGAATCAGACCAAATACAGAGTAAACTTTCCATTAAAACCTAATATTTGAACCATTTACATTTTGATTAAAAAAGATAAAGATCCTGTAGATCTTTATCCTGTCTGTAAGCATACCTTTCAACAAAATAAAAAAATATACGTCTGTTCTGTCCCCATTTATGAATCTGGCTGTGAACTTATAAAGCTCTACTGCCTTTCTTCACATGAGTGTAGCCATGATATATGCTGTTTTTATATCTGTGGTCTTTTCTTTCACTTCACATAGGACTTTCCATATTGTCTTGTATTTTTCCTTTTTGTTATATTTCACACCATAATAAAACATTGGTGGAATGAATGGATAGAGATGGCCTCGGATATAAAGAGTCCTAGGTTCAAGCATTACCGTTGGAATTTCTTTTGCTGTTGTTGTGAAAGAAAATATTTTTTTAAAAACCCTCAAGAAAAATAAAGTTTAAAAAAGTATGCTTCAATCTGTATTCAGATATCATCAGTTCTTTCTTTGTGGATGGACAGCATTTTTCATCATAAATCCTTCAAAGTTGTCTTGGATTGTTGTATTGCTGAGAATAGCTAAGTCATTCACAGCTGATCATCTTACAATAATGCTGTTACTCTGTACACAGTACATGTCACTTTGCATCAGCTCATTCAAGTCTTTCCATGTTTTTACAAGAGCATCCTGCTCATCATTTCTTATAATAGTATTGCATCATAATTATATACCACAATTTGTTTAGCAATTCCACAATTTATGGGCACCCCTTCAATTTATAATTCTTTGCCCCCAGAAAAGAGCTGTTATGAATACTTTTGTAAATATGGGTCCTTTTCATTTTTGGTTTTTCAGATACAAAGCGAGTAGTAGTATTGTTAAGTCAAAGAGCATGCATGGTTTTAATAGCCCTTTGGGCATAGCTCCAAATTACTCTACAAAATGGTTGAATCAGTTTACAATTCCACCAACAGTGCATTAATCTCTCATTTTTCCCACATGCCCTCCAACATTTATCATTTACCTTTTCTTTCCTATTAGCCAACCTTTCCTATGAGGTAGTACCTCAGAATTGTTTTAATTTGCATTTCTCCAATCTATAGTGAGTTAAGAGTATTTTTTTTCATATGGCTATATATGGCTTTGATTACTTCATCTGAAAACATATCTTTTGGTCATTTACCAATTGGGGAATGACTCTTATTTTTATAAATTTGACTCAGTTTTCTATACGTTTGAGAAATGAGGCCTTTATCAGAGAAACTTGCTTCAAAATTTTTTTCACAGTTAATATTGCTAACTACATTCACTCCATTCTATTCCCGTTCATTTATTCTATTCTCTCTCTCCTTTCACCCTGTCCCTCCACAAAAGTATTCTGTTTCTGACTACCTCCCCCCGCCCAATCTGTCCTCCCTTCTATCACACTGCCGGCCCCTTCTCTTATCCCCTTTCCTTCATACTTTCCTGTAAGGTAAGATAGATTTTTATGCCCAGTTGAGTGTGTATGTTGTTCCTTCTTTGAGCCAATTCTGATAAGAGTAAGGTTCACTCACTCCCCCTCACCTCCCCCCCACTTCCCCTCCACTGTAAAAGCTTTTTCTTGCCTCTTTTACGTGAGATAATTTATCCCATTTTATCTCTCCCTTTCTCTTTCTCCCAGTATATTCTTCTCTCACATCTTAATTTTATTTTTTAGATATAATCACTTCATATTCAACTCACACCTATGCCCTCTGTCTATATATACTCCTTCTAACTACCGTAATAATGAGGAAGGCCTTATGAGTTACAAATATCTTCCCATGTAGGAATGTAAAAAAGTTCAACCTTAGTAAGTCCCTTATGATTTCCCTTTCCTGTTTATCTTTTTATGCTTTTCTTGAGTCTTGTATTTGAAAGTCAAATTTTCCATTCAGCTCTGGTCCTTTCATCGAGAATGGTTGAAAGTCCTCTATCTCATTTAATTTCCATTTTTTCCCCCTGAAGGATTATACTCAGTTTTTCTGGGTAGGTGATGCTTGGTTGTAATCCTGGCTCCTTTGCCCTCCAGCTCATATTCCAATAGCATATCTTTTAATGTAGAAGCTACTAAATCTTGTGTTATCTCGACTGTGGCTCCACCATACTTGAATTGTTTCTTTCTGACTACTTGCAGTGTTTTCTCCTTGACCCGGGAACTCTTAAATTTGGCTAGAATACTCCTAGTTTTCATTTTGGGATCTCTTTTGGGATGTGATCAGTGGATTCTTTCAGTTTCTGTTTTACCCTCTGGTTCCAGAATACCAGGGCACTTTTCCTTGATAATTTCTTGAAAGAGGATGTCTACAGGCTCTTTTTTTGATCATGACTTTCAGGTAGTCTAATCATTCTAAAATTATCTTTCCTGGATCTATTTTCTAGGTCCGTTGTTTTACCAGTGAGATCTTTCACATTGTCTTCTATTTTTACATTCTTTTGGTTTTGTGTTGTTTCTTGATTTCTCATAGAGTCGCTAGATTCCATTTGCTCCTTTCTAACTTTTAAGCGATTGTTTTCTTCAGTGAGCTTTTGGACCTCCTTTTCCATTTCTGCTTTTTAAAGACATTCTTCTTGTTGGCTTTTTGGACCTTTTTTACCATTTGGACTAATCTGTTTTTTAAGATGTTATTATGTCTTTGTATCTCTTTTAGCAAACTGTTCACTTGCTTTTCATTATTTTCTTGTAGCACTCTCATTTCTCCTCCCAATCTCTCCTCTGCCTCTCTTACTTGATTTTCAGAATCCTTTTTGAGCTCTTCCATGGCCTGAGACCAATTCACATTTTTCTTGGAGTCTTAGGATACAGGAGCTTTGACTTTGTTGTCTTCTTCTATGTGTTTTGATCTTCCTTGTCACCTTAGTGACTTTCTATAGTCAGAGTTTTTTTCCCATTGTTGGCTCATTCCCCCAGCCTATTACTTGATTTTTAACGCTGCGTTAAAGCAGGGCTCTGCTCTCAGGGTGGAGGATGCATTCTCCCAAACTTCAGGGGTTTTGTGCAGCTCTTTTCAGAGATACTTCTGGGACCTGTAAGTTTTCTGTTCTTCTGAGACTGTATGATCTAAGCCTCTCGTGGCTTGTGACCACAAGCGCTCTTTCCTGCCCTGGACCTGTGAGGAGGGTCTCCCCTCCACTGTGGCCACAAACTCTGCTATGCTAGTGTTCCTCCTCTCCCTGGGACTGCCGCCCAGAACTGTGACCTGGATCTGAGTATGGGCAAAGCAACAGAATCCTGCCTCAGTAATCTCCTTCTGACCAGCTATTCTGAGAGCTCCAGAAGCAGCCACTGCCACTGCCAATTCAGTCACTCCCAAGGCCTACTCCTGGTCTCCTGGGCTGAGGCTGTGTTGGCACCAGGGCTATACTTTGACTCAGGTGTGACAGACCTTTCCTGCTAACCTTCTAAGTTGTCTTCAGTGTCTGTGGGCTGAGAGGTCTGGAAACTGCCACTGCTGCCACTGATTCAGTTGCCCTGAGGCCTGCTCAGGATTTGCTGGGACTGGTCTGCGCTGGACTATCATCCTCTCTCATCCTGGCGCAACAGACTTTTCCTGATAACCTTCCAAGTTGTCTCAGGATGGAAATTTGTTTCACTCTGTCTTTTTGTGGGTTCTGCCTTTACTCTGCCATCTTGGCTCCATCCCCCCCCACCCATGTTTGGAATTTCTTAAACAATAGCTGCAGAAACATGAGTAAAGTTAGAGAAGAGCTGCCAGTTAGTATTGGTGAAGGAAGATTCAACAAAGGAATCCCCTACACTATTAAAATCATAGGTCTTGACAAAAAAAAAATTCCATGTACCATAATTTAATCAGCTACTATTATTTCTAAATATTCTATAATACAAATAAAACAACTATGATATATTTTTATATGGGTTGGTCTTTTTTTTATTATTTTAATATTGTCTTTACAATACCCTTGGACTTCTGAGTCAAGGGTATGATCAGTTTTATGACTTTTTTTTCTTTCTTTTTTTTTTTGGTGAGGCAATTGGGGTTAAGTGACTTGCCCAGGGTCACATAGCTAGTAAGTGCCAAGTTTGATCTGAGGCCGGATTTGAACTCAGGTTCTCCTTACTTCAGGGCTAGTGCTCTATCTACTGCACCACCTAGCTGCCCCCAGTTTTATGACTCTTAAGGTACAATGCCAGACTGTTCTCCAAGAAGTCTGCCGCAACTCATCCCACCTAGGTGCTCTAGTGGATAGAGAGCTGGGCCTAGAGTCAGGAAAACCTGAGTTCAAATTCAACCTCAGACACTATATGTGACAAGTCAATTTAACCTTTCTCTGCCTCATTTTCCTCAAATGTAAAATGAAGATAACAATACCTACTTTGCAGGGTTGTTGTGAGGATCAAATATTGTAAAGTGTATAGCAACATTACTGGCACACAGTAGGTGCTTAATAAATCTTTCTTCCTTACACCAACAAAGAATTAAAGTGCCAAATTTCTTGTAGCCTTTCTAACAACGAATAACTTTTTTTTACTATTTTGTCCCCAAATAGTAGGCATAATGTATTCTCTTAAGGTCATCTTAGTTTATATTTCTATGATTATTAAGCAATCTCAATCATATTTCATTTACTTACTAATAATTTGTATTTGGGAAGTATGAACTGATATAGAGTCAAATGAGCAGAACTAAGACAATTTGAATAATTACCATAATAACGTAAAGAAAAACAACCATGAAGGACTATAGAATTCTTAACAAACCATGATTTAAGAAGATGATGATGAAGCATGCCTCCCGACTCTTGGCAGAGAGAAGATAGATTAGAGGTGCATAATGAGACGTACGCTTTCAGACATGGTCAACATGTTTATTAATTTTGCTCAATTATACTTATCTGTGAAAAGAGCAGGCTTCTGAGGTAGGAAGACAGGGTTAGTGAGTAATAATACAGATGCAAAAAGAAAAAGAACATCAGTAAAACACTAGACAAATACATTAAAAAAAGATTAGGAGACAAATGGCAATTTTGTCTCTATGTTATTAAATTTAATATGTACTTAAAAACAGAAGTCCATGATTTTATACGAGGTTCTTTTTTGCTCTTCTTTTCTACATACTGAAATGGTTATGGTTTTTTGATGATTAAGTCCAGGATAGAAAAGCAAAAAAGAAAAGAATAAAATTTGTATTTCTTTCCTCAAAAATGAGCTGTTCACAGTACTTGGGCATTTTTCTAATGGGTGGTATATATTATTCTTATGCACATACACATATACATACATACATCTACATATATCAATTCCTTATAAAGTCTGGATGTTAGATGAGGGAAATGCTGTACATAGAGTTTACCTAGATTTTAGCAAAGCTTTCTGATAAAGTGTCTCATATTATTCTTGTGGAAGAGATGACAGAATACAGATTGGATAATAACACAATTAGATGGATTCAAAACTGGTTGGATAGTTGGACTCAAAAAAGTAGTTCTGAGTAGTCCAAAGTCAATATGAAAAGAGCTTTCTGAGGAGTACCCCAGGGATTTGTGCTGTTTAGAATTTTATCAGTAACTTGAAAAAAAGTTTAGATAGAATGCTTACCAAATTTACAAATGACACTAAGTTAGGAGGGAAAACTCACACAGTGGATAACAGAATCAGGATCCAAAAGGCTAGAGCACTGGGCTGAATGCAATTAGATGAAATTCAAGAGAGATAAATAAAAATTCTTACACCTGGTACAAAAAAATCAACTCTATAAGAGGTATGGTTAAATAGTGGTTGTTCTGATAAAGACCTGAAAGTCTTAGTGGACCATAAGCTCAATATGAGTTAGCAGTATGATGCGCAGTATGAGCAGACAAAATGCTAATTCGATTCTGGACAGGATTAAAAGAGGTGCAGTTTCGAGTAAGGGGAAATACTACGCTCTCATCAACCCTCATCTGGAGTATTGTGTTCAGTTTTGGGCACCATATATTAAGGACACGGATATGAACTGGAGAGCATATAGAAAAGGAGTTTACTAGGTTGGTGAAAGGCCTTGAGTCCATGTCACCTAGGTGACATAGTAGATGGAGCACTAGGCCCTGGAGTCAGAAAGACCTGAGTTCAAATCTAGCCTCACTTACTAGCTATGTGACCCTGGGCAAGTCACTTAACCTCTGTCTACCCCAGTTCCCTCAAATGTAAAATGGGGATAATAATAGCACCTTCCTCACAAGGTTGCTTGTGAGAACTAAGTGAGATGAGATTTGTAAAGCACTTAGCACCATTCCTGTCACATAGCAGGCATTTAATAAATGTTTGATCCCTTCCCTTTAGCCCTTCCTTGCATATGAGGAGCAGTTGAGGGAACTGAACATGTGTAGTCTGCAGAAGAGACAATTCAGGGGACATGACAGTTACAAGAAGGCCTGTCATGTGGAGAAAGGATTAGACTTGCTCTATTCTGCCCCAGAGGACAGAACCAGGAGCAATGAATTGGGGGAAGTTGCAGAGGTCAATTTAAGACTGACACCAGGAAAAACTTCCTGACAGTTTGAGCTATCCAAAAGTCAAATGGGCTGCTTTGAAAGGTGATGGGTTCCCCTTCCTTGGACTAAGATCTTCAAGCAAAGGCTGGACAGCCAGTTGTTGGGCATGTTATGGTAAGGATTCTTTTTGTGCAGTGGTTGGACTAAATGGCTACTGAGGTCATCTAACTCTTAAAAATCTTCTAACATTTAAATTATGTAATTCTGGTATGTGACTATCACAAGACTGGTTATGAAATAAGCATAAGACTCTGACCCTCCTGAACCAGTCTACAAGCTACTAACTTTACTTCTGTCCTTAATAACACCCAAGTTTTATTAATGAGAGTGCCCTACAATTTTCTCTTTCAGTTTTCTCTCAGTTTTAGTTACCAAAACCATTTCATCTCGTAGAAGTAATTAGGAAACCTATCATCCTCTATTTTAAAACATTCTACTACATAAGAATTATGTGCTCTTTTAAAATATGGTAGAATTTACTTATGAATCTGCCTGGTTCTGGTGCCTTTTTGCAGGGCAGCACTTTTAATAGCTTGTTAAATTTCTCCTTCTGAATTATTCCATTTAGGAAATCTACTTCCTGTTGTGTTAATTTTGGTATTTTGTGTTCTTATAGTCTTCCATTCCTTTAAAATTCTGAAATGTAGCATAAATGTAGCATATTTCTGACAATTTTCTTGATTTATTTTTTTCTCCCCTTTCTCATTTCTAATTTTGGTAATTTGCATTCTCTATTCTTTTTCTGATTACACTTGCTAAGTTTTGTGAATTCTGTTTTTCTTTTTTAAAAAGTTTGGTTTTATTTGCCTTTAAAATGTTCAAAATTTTCAACTTCAGGAATCTGTCCTTATTTTGGCCATTTATTTTTTTTTTTTACTGAAGTATCATTCTGCTCCTCTTCCAAATTTAAGGGCAGACAACTAACAAAGGTTTTTTCTTAGTAATACAAGACTTCAGTGTTACAGATAGGCCTCTTAGTATTCCTCTGTTTGAATCTCATAGATTTTAATATGTAATATCTATACTGTCATTATTACTGACATAATGTTTATCATTTCCTTTTTCACCAAGGTATTATTTTAGTAACCACATGGACCTACACATTTTATTCATATTACTCATTTTTGCTTTCTTGTTTTATGACTTTTAAATGTAACATGTTTTATTAAATTTACCTATTCTTCTATGACAGCATATGTAATAAAATATATATTTGAAAAAGAATATATAATCACTGCTCTTTCCACTATATTATCTCTACATGCCTATTAGATCTAAGTTGCTTAGTCTTTATCAACTCTAATTTTTAATTTTTTGTTGGATTTATCAAATATTAGATAAATGTGTTAAAAATTAGTAATACAGTATTAGGAGATATTATCTATTCCTTTTTGTAATATTGTGAGACTTATCTTTCACTGCCAATTAGGTACAAATATATTTAAGATTGATAAGCTCTCATTTTGAATGAAATCTTTTAGAATTATATGATGTCCTCATTCATCTCCTTAATGTTTTCTGGTTTCAATTTAACTTTGTCCATTATCATTAATGCCACTGTTGTTTTTCACAAATTAGCAATAATATCAAATGTTAGGTCAACCTTTCAACAGAGAGCTATGAATTTCTAGGACAGGTATGTTTACTGTAAATAACATTGTCACGGTATGTTGTAGTTTATTTTTTTACATAACCCTTGTTTCTTTGAGATTTCAGTTAATTTACAATTTTAGCATGACAACTGTTAAAATTTATTTTTTACTTCACCATTCTTTATTAAAGTATTACTCAAATTAAAGGAAATACAATCTCTTATTTATACTACTAACATTTTTAACTCAAATTGAATAAAATAACTCTAAACAAAATATCTGGGCCTTATACTATTAACCACGTAAATTTCTTCTAGATTCTCTCTTTTCAAAATTTAGGAGCTTTGTTTCGTAATTTTGTAATTTATGTGTAAACATTCGTTAAGTCAAAAAATTAGTCTGAAGGTTCTTTAATTTAATTTCAAACTGGATTAACTTTATGTAAATCATATAAATTGTTTAAGTATGGATCTTTCAAACTTAAAATCCACCTTATTTTCAAGGGGCTCTTGAAAGATAACATCTTTCCGTCATCCTTCAAAATTTATATGATTCATGCATATCTAGCTCTTTCCCTTGAAAATACTTGCTATTGCTGGATAGATTAATTCTGGGCTCATAATTCATATTTATAAGTATATCAATACATAAATATGTCATATTATAGTTTCTCTAACTGATCTTAGTCCTCCTTACTAAAATCTGTTGTGATCCAGATTAATGTCCTTTGGAATGCCATCTCTGTCTTTCTTCTTATAGCGTTCTTTTTTCATTCATATTTAACAAGAATGTATCTAAATGATTTGAACTTAAATTTTCCCTTCTCAAGCACCTGTGGATTCTATTTGCATATTAGCTCTTGTTTTTGATAACTGCACATTTTTCTTAAACAAATTTCTAGGCTATATTGCTCAGATTTTTCTTCTCTAAATTATTTAGGATATGGGTAATCCTAAGGCTTCTGTACCTTGACCTCGTCTCCACAAAGAAAAAGCTTAAAAAAAGATCCATGGAACCAAAATTGGCCAAAATATAAAATGTGCAGAACTAAGAAGAGTATTGGAAAAAAAAATACTATGAAATACATCTGAAAAAGATAGAGAAACAATTCAGGTGGGAAAAATAACATCAAATATTCTTAGAGACATCCTAAAATGGATAAATGACACCTTAACACTGGAAAGAAAATCATGATCAGAAATAAAAGAAGAATTTGATAGAAATCAAGCTACTGATACTAAAATTAATGGATTTCTTATGGAAAGAAAATAAGCAAAAAATATTAAGAATCAAACAGAATACCTGAAATGGCAAAAGAAACAAATAGCAATTATTACATCTAAAAAAATCAAATTATATAAAATAAGTGGAAAAAGCTCAGAAAATAACTCTTAAGAGATTTGTACAATGACAGATCTGGAGTGGAATGGTAGTACAACAAACGTGAGGAGCATGACTCCCCTTCAACCTCTCTACCACTTTGCTTGGAAGCCAGGTGTTACATTAAATTCTGTTATATTAATAAGATGTATTGTCATAATAAATTAGACTACAAATCTATCAAGGCCATATTTTTGACTTGTGGGTGAATATTTTTAAAAAAACAACTATGCTAAGAATAAATTAAAATTATAAGTAGTAAATCTCAATTATTTCTACTAATGGAAGAAAAAGTATAACATACAAAAATTCTTTTTATTTGAATTTGAAATGCAGTATTTCTTTTTTTTGCATCACTGGATTTACTTTCTTAACTAAGGTTTATTTTGGCTTATATTAAAATTAATTTTCACACCCTGATGTCACAGGAACTCAGGGTGAAGAGGATCTGCCAGGGACCGGGCCGTGTTGGTGCTGTATATGTTGCAGGACAGTAGGGAACCTTGGATGAATAAATTGGGATTACATATTATTTCCCACTGAATATTCTACATTACAGATAGTTTAATGATGATTTCAAGAGGAAGTTGAGAGAGAAGCAAAAGAAACTTTTGCAATCAGGTAATAAAATTTATATCAAAGATAAGTACTGGCAAAAACTAAATTGTCCTAAAATTTCTGTAAGTTTAATAGCTTTTGCTAATTCAACTGTCATCCTCAACAAAATGATAGTAGGCAATAATTTTCCATATCCTATGCCAAACTAAAATATAACATTCTAACAGTGTGTTAGGATTACAACTGCTACTTCTCAGTGTAGCATTTAGTAAATATGCTGATAACCAATGTAACTTTTAAAATGTAAATTAAAATATTACCCAACTAATGTACGTTTCACCTAAACATCAAGTTCATTACAGAGCTAACAACAAACTAAACTTCTAACCACTCTATTGATAACCCATGACATTTTACAAAAGGTAAGTTGACCAAATTCCAACTACTTTATCTAGGTTCTGCCTATAATTTCTCCAAACAATATTACAACATGATTTTTCTTAATTACCTTCTGAGAACAGTTTGGTTGGTACTGAATGACTTCTTCCTGGGGGTGGTCATGAGCTAAATCGTCATTCATAATCTACAAGACACCAAGATCGCAGAATGAAAACTGCCACATCTTGTCATGAGTTTTCCAACCAACCCTTTTAATTAACAGCCTTTCCACCCCCTTCTCTACACCCTCCTCATAATTCCTAATTTTCACCACAGTTCTTTATAACCCAAACCAAGGAATAGTGATTAATGTATTGATGTCAATCTGGAGGAAGGTGGTCCTAGCCATTGCCTTGCTCTTTTCAACAAGTGCATCCATGACTTGGATGAAGGCATACATGGCATTTTTATCAAATTTGCAGATGGCATGATGCTGAGACATATAGTAAATACATTGGGTAAGAGAATCAGGATCCCAAAAGATGTCAAAAGGCTAAAATTATGGACCAAATCCAGTAAGATTAAGCTGAACAGGGATAAACATGAAGTCCTACCCTTAGGTTAAAAAAATCAGTTTGGTAAGCATAGGATGGGGAAGATATGACTGGACAGTAATTATGTCAAAAAGATTTAGGGGCCTTAATGGACTGAAACAAAAACTCAATATGAATCAACACGTTGACATGGCAGTCCTAAAATCTAAATTATTGATTCTATAGTCTAATTATCTTTTTTAAAATAAATTTGTTGTATTCATAAAAATTCATTACAAAGTAGATATACATGTTTATAAAACAACAAAAAAACTAAACGATTTTTAAAAACAGAATACAATCCTCTGTAAGAAATCAGCTTCCTACCTTCCTCAAACCTTCACTCTAATTAAAACAAAAGATGATTCTATAACTACATCAAAATTTACAAGATATCAAAAAGAAATAAAGTTTCAGCCAGCACCAAAATAAATCCTGACTTTTACATTAATAATGATTTCCATATTTTTGGTCCCAGATATCACTTTCACCAGGCCCAAAGGCCCCAGAAAGAAAAGGAGCAGGAAAGAAAGTTTTACCTTATACCTGCTCCTTTTCTCTCCTTCTCTATGCCCATTATCTTGTAGCTGGCTCTTGGACCGGATATCTAGTCTAGGAGAAGCAAAGAGAAGAAGGTTTGGGAATAAAAGGTGAACAAATTCAAGTATAAATTAATCCCTATTCTCTCACTCTCCTTTTCCAATCTCTCTATATCATTTCACTGGGGCTCCTTGGTCCATCAAAACACAAAAAATTGAGAACTTCTATCCTAACATTAAAGTATAGGTTCAGGAAGTTGAACTACCCCCAAAATGCATGATGACAAAGGATACAAATTATAAAGAATACTTATTAAATTAAAATCTAAAGGGTTAGAATAAGGACCTGAACAATATATGAAGTGGCAATCAATAATTCAAATGAGTGGTTTAACTAATTCATGAAATTCCAAACTAAAAATCTAATGCGGCAGAAATTTTTGTTCCATTTTTCAGATTAGAACCTAAATTCCAAAAGTTAAAAAAAATGCACTGAGAAATTATTACAATTATAAACCTATATTAATTTCTCCCTTACCCTTTAAATCCAGATATCTACTTTTCTTTAAAAATAATAATAAATGGGGAAGGAGAAGAGAGGGAGGAGGAAAGAAGATTAGCCATCAAAACTGTAGGTAGTATTTATTTCCAAGTATTATTTTCACTTAGATTATTTCCATTTTAGAATATATTTTCTTGAGAGCAGGGAACATGTCTACTTGATTCAATCGGTAAATAGTCACCCAATATCCCTTTATGTTATATAAGCCTACTATGTTCTAGGCACTGTGCCAAGTACTAGGGATTCAAAGAAAGGCAAAAAAAAAAACCCAATAAACAAGAACCATACATATGTGGGAACTTAAAAGATTATGTAATAACACTAAGAATCTGAATGCTGCCTAATAACAATGTTATCTTCTCTTAACAGTGGAAAAAGTACTGGATTTGCAAACAGAGGACCTGGGTTCAAATCTCTGCTATGGACTTAAGATTTATAAAGTTAACATTCTTAGCCCATAGGTAAAAGTGGGAATTGACAATGCTGAATATAATGTCACAATATTAAGGGGCCTTGTATAATACTAAATCAGTTTTAGATGTAAAGTTTTACTTTGCCATGCCTTTTTTCATCTCGGACTACAGAGTAATTCTAAGTTCCTTTCCCCTTACTCATATATACATAGAAAGAGATTCAAATATGAATTACCTTGTCCAGGAGGATTTGTTGCCATGCTCCTATTTACTGTTTAATTATCTTCAATAGCAATTAAGGCAGTTAGATTTAGAATGACCTGTAAACAAATATATAATAAGTCACACTTCAACAACTGAAGGCATCAGATCTGCTTCTCTTTCTTTGTCTACATTTAAATGATCACTGATATCTTAACCTCTTCCAACAACAGCAGTTATGTGGGGTAGTGTTTTGGGTTGTTGTTTTTGAGGTTTTTTTAGGCACTACTTCTGAGATCCTGTCTGCATTCATTCACCCAAACTTTTCACTGACCATACAGAGTATGATAATTACTCATTTAAGCAGCTATAAGTGTTTTATCATTTGGCATTTATTTATATCCTTTACCTTGAACATCAACTAATAAGCACTGTACTACTGTACGCTCTAAATTGACAATTAGTCATTTAAGCAGCTACAATTAAATTAAATGGAATTAAGAGGGATTGGGGAAGGCTTCCAGTAGGACATGGGTTTTAGTTCAGATGTAAAGGAAGCCAAGGAAATCAGGAGTTGGAGTGGAGGGAGAGCATTCCAGGAATTCAGGACCAGAGAAAATGCCCGGAGCTGAAAAATGGAGTGTTTTGTTTGTGGAACAGACAGGAGGCTAGTATCACTAGATCCAAGAGAATTGAGTAAGGTGCAAGACAAGCAGGAAACTAGGTTAGAAGGGCTTTAAAAGCCAAATAGAGCATTTTGGATTTGCACCTGGGGGCAATAAGGAAGCCACTGAAGTTTATTGAGTAGGAGGGTGACATTATCAGGCTTGTATTTTCAGAAAATCATTTTAGTGGCTGAATGGAGAATGGGTTGGAGTGGGGAAAGACTTAAGGCAGGCAGACCCACCAACAGGCTATTGCAGCAATCACGGCATGAGGTGCACCAAGATGGTAGCAGAGTCAGAAGAGGAGTTGAATTTGGGAGACGTTGCCAAGGTGAAATCGACATATCTGGATATGAGGGGTGGGGAAACCAGGATGACTCCCAGGTTGTAAGCCTGAAGGACTGGGAGGATGTTATTGTCCTCTACAGTAATAGAAAATATAAGTGGGGGAGAATTTAGGGGAAAAGATAGTGAATTCAGTTTCAAACATGTTAAGTTTAAGATGTCTACTGGACTTCCAGTTTCAGATGTCAGAAAGGCAGTTGGAGATACAAGGTCAGCAGAGAGATTGAGGAAAAGCAGATTTGAGAACCATCAGCATAAGGATGGTAATTAAATCTGTAGAAACTGATGAGATCACTAAATGAAGTAGTAGAGAAAGAAAAGAGAAGAGGACCCAGGACAGAACCCTGAGGGACACCTACAATTAGAAGGCAGAAATCTGGAGGATGATCCAGTAAAGGAGACAGAGAAGGATGATCAGACAAGTTAGACAAAAACCAGAAGGGAATACTGTCCCAAAAACCCTTAGAGAAGAGAGTATCAAGGAGAAGAGAGTAATCAACAGTATCAAAAGCTGTAGAGAGGTCAAGGAGAATGGGGATTGAAGAAAAGGCCATACATAGAATTTGACAACTAAAAGGTCATTAATAATTTTAGTTATAAGTCTCATAATTTGGCATTTACTTACATTCTTTACCTTGAACACCAGCAAATAGGTCTACTATTTCGTACTCTACATCAACAATTACTCATTTAAGCAGTTATATGTCTCTTATCATGTGGCATTTGCTTACATTCTTCTCCTTGAACATCAGCTAGTAATAGTAAGCGTTGTACAATTTTGCACTCCAAACTCACAATTACTCATTTAAGCAGCCTAAAGTCTCATCATCTGGCACTTACTTATTCCTTAAACATCTTAACTTAAACATCTGCTGGTAGGTGGCACTATTTTGTACCCTAAACCTTAACATCACCACACTAGAAGTCAGTCAACAAGCATTTATTAAGTGGTGGGCGGAGAAAAGGATTAACTGTCCAAGGTGCTTCATCACCGAGCCCACCCACTCATCCTCGGGACTCTTTTCCACATTCCATCAACATTTGTGCAAGGTGGGCAAAAATTCAACTGAATTCGACAAGCACTTATCATGCACTGAAGATGTCCCCGGCACTGTGCTGGATGCACAATAAATCAAAGAGTACCTGCCCTCAAGGAGCTTACATTCTAGGGAAACGCTCTTCTCTCACACCCTTGGACAGCGACAGAGCCTCCAAGCCCCTTTCTTGGGGCCCTTTTTCCTCCTCATCCGAGGCACGGAGAAGAACGTTGCACAAGTAACGTTCCGCACTATTGCTAGAGAAACGAAAATGAATGATAATAAATGGAGCTGTTTCCGGTTTTTAATTCTTTCTTCGGGTCCTCCTTACTCTCTTAACATCCCCCCAACCCCCCCACCGGGAGCTGCTTTCCCCCCCCCAAAGTTTGTGACAAATGACACCAACCCAAAGTAAGAGCATATGGTGACAATTTCCTACTTACAAAGCGGCGCCCTGCGGGGCCTCGGTGCGCCTGCCCTTTGGAGAGCCAGATCTTGGAAGATCTCACGGCTCTGCACCCGCCGGGACAACACCCAGCCCTCAGCCCCTGCCCGCGCCCTGCCGCTCAGCCCCGCCACTCCAAGGCTCTTCCGGCTCCGGACGGAAACCTTCCCAACGCTGGACAGGCGATCGCCCCTCCCTCGCCCCTTCCTCCTCGAGTGCGAGGATGACGTCGTGCCGCGCGGAGGCGTAGGCACGTTCTCACGCATGCATGCATGCGCGCACGCACGCGCAATTTTAAATGCGGCTTGCGCTCTTGCGGTTTTAGTTGATCGCTGTTAGGCTTTCTGTATTTCTTATATTTGTGGGCTTTGATGGACCTCATGAAATCTTTCGTGTCCGAGAATCCTAGGGCTAAGACTAGGTTGGTCCGGTCTAGGATGCACCAAAGGACGGAGCTGGGATTGGGGAGGGAGGCTGCGGCAGGTTCTGTTGGCCTTCCTTTCTAGAGAACCGCGTTTAACGTGGTTAGCTGCCAGAAATAGCAGCCAGGGGGCGCAGTGGATCGAGCGCTGGGCCTGGAATCTGCAGTAATAACAATAAGAGTTAACACTTCCATAGCATTATATAGAATGTTTCCTATGTTAATTTAACTATGCATGTAATTAATATAGTAATGATTATATAATAAATATGGTAACGTATTTACTATGTTAACATAACACTTGCTATGTGCCAGGCATTGTGCTAAGCCCTTTGCAAGTATTATCTCATTTAACCTCACAGTAACCCCCTTGGAGGTGGGTGCTACGATTATCTCCATTTTACCGAAGAGGAAACTGAGGTAAACAGAGTTGAAGCGGCTTGCCCAAGGCCACAGAGCTAGTAAGGTGGATGAGGTCAATTTAAACTCAAGCCTTCTTGACTCCAAGCCCAGATCTAAACAAAAATCCTGCCTCAGACACTTAGCAGTGTGACCTTGAGCAAGTTGCTTAACCTTTGTGTGTTTCCTCATCTGCAAAATAGGGATAGTTTGTGAGAACAAGAAGAGATAATTTGTATGAAAAGTGTTTTACAAACCTTAAAGTACTATACAAAGAATAGCCATCAGGACAGCAATTGTGGCAAATCTTGCTTGCTGTTGAGGGATTTATCTGGGTTTGCCTTTTTATCATTTGACATAGTCTGCCATGGACTGCTTGACTTGTGGACTAAGTGCCCCAGAAAATCATATCAGAATTAGCCTGGGGTGCAGAACATCCTCACTTCCCACTCTTAAAATCTTGTTTAGCTACCCCCTTGTTAGCTCCAGAAGTCATCTCAAGGTCAATGTGCAGAATGAGACATAGTTTGGGTTTTAATAGCGTGTTGCTGTTGTATAAATTGTTCTCTTGGTTCTGCTTATTTTTTCCAGCGTTTTATAAAAGTGCTCATAATTGTTAATATGATATTGATGTGATAGTATAAATTGTCCTGGTTCTGCTGAATTCACTGCATCAGTTCATGTAAGCCCGTGTCCTTTTGAAATCCCTATTTCCTCATTTTTTACAGCACAAGAGTACTCCATCACTATCATATCCCACATCTTAGTCAGTGTTTGCTCAAGTGAGGGGCATCCCCTTGGTTTCTAGCTTTGAAAGCTGTAGGAACTCAACACAGTGACCATTCATGCTGAGTACCAATGATGAAACATGCATTGATGAAACATTACAGAGAGCTGATGGTTTTAGGGTGTATAATAAGGCATTTTCATATGCAGACATTGAGGGAATTTGATTTGCTTGACTATGCATATTTATTTGAATTTATTTTTTTAATAGAGTAAGGGTAAGAGGAAGAGAAAAGAGATTTCAATATTTTCATATGAGTGAGGGGTGCTATAAATGTGAAAGGCATGTCACTGGCTTTGCCTAAATGTTTTATTTCATTACAAGAATCCTTTCACAAGTGGGAGTAATTGGTAAATGTTTATAATGGAAAAACAAAACATATCAGTAAAACTATTTTTAAAAGATTTTTTTTTGGACATGATCAATGTGGGAATTTGTTTTGCTTGATTATGCATATTTGTTACAAAGGTTTTGTTTTCTTTTTTGGAGAGAGGAAGTGAAAATAATAATAACAGTTGTATATAGTGCTTTAAGGTTTGTGGGGTACTTTAACAAAGATTATTTCATTTTATTCTCACAACAACCCTGGGAGATAGGTGCCATTATTATTCTGATTTTACAGATGAGGAAACTGAGGCAGACAAGTGCGTTTCCCAGGATTACATAGCAATAGTGTTAAGTGCATATTAATTGGGGTGAGGAGAAGTGTGATTAAAAAGGGAGAAAAATGAACCTCAAACATCATCTGCTTAGGGTCTTTTCCTGATTACTGCCTTCCATTTCAGTTGCTAGTAACTTCCCTCCCCTCCTAAAAACCCTCATGTGTATTTTTAATATTCATGTCTCCTGATACTATAAATTCCTTGAGGGCAAAACTTTTAATTTTTCTTTGTATCCATCCTTAGGGCCTAGTCCAGTGGCAATCAATCAGTAACCATTTATTAAGTTGCTGCTATGTGCTAGGCACTGAGCTAAGCATTGGGAATACAAAAACATAATACAAAGCCCCAACCTTGAAGGAGGTTACAATTTTTAAAATAAATTTATTTGTTCTTACATGAATTTGTAATGTATCTCCCACTACCTCCCCTTATTGAATCAAAAAACAGAAAAGAAAGAAAAGAAAAGCAAGACCTTCATCATAAACATACATAGTTCATCAAAACAAATTCCCACATTGGCCAGTCCAAATGTGTATTTCTCTCTGCATTTTTAAGTTTATCACTTCTCTTGCCTGAGGTGAATAATGGGTTTATTTTTAATTTTTCTGGACTCAGTTTTATCATTGCATTGATCAGAGTTCTAAAATCTTTCAAAAAGAATTTTTGTATAGTATTATACAAATTTTTCTAGTTCTGCTTTCTTCAATCTTCATCAACTCATAGAATAATAATAATGGGAGCGCCAACTCCTACAGCATTCCTTAATCACTTTTCTCGCAGGGGCGGGTGAAAGTGGTGGGAGCTACAACTCCTGCTGGTCCCCTAAAGCCTCAATGGGGGCTGGTTGAGGCAAGCCTTGATGGGGGCCAATCAAGGCAGGTACATTCATTCCTCTGTGAGTTACCCAAATCCCAAAGTGGATTACCCACTTACTGACCAGTGCCCACTTGATTTATAGGGCAACAGACAAAGAAGGCATATTGCCAACAATGGCCTCACAGGTTAACTTTAGCAACATCAAATGACCTAGCACAGTGCAGACGTACATTATGTCATCCCTGTATCTCCACTGTGACTGCACAGTAGAAGTTGTTATCAGCCATAATTTGTGGGACTTATCTATTTTAGCCATGGATCCTGGGACCCATTATCTGAAAAGAAATAACAAAATCCTTACGCACACTAAAATCCACCTTACTTACACCAGCTATGCTGTATTTTCATTAAATTTTACCAAAGAACTTTATGCCTTATGAAATTCTAAAAGTTTAACAATGTAACACCTCTTTTCTCTCTTACCTGCCCTTACTTTCTGCAAGCTCAAGGGAAATCAGTTGATCTGGGGTGACCTGATTAATTCCCCTTCTACTACACATACATAAATATATTCAAGATATATGGAAAGTAGACACAAATAACTAGGCAGCTGGATGGAACAGTTGATTGAGTGCTGGGCCTGAGAGTCAGTAACACCTGAGTTCAAACATGGCCTCAGATAAATATTAGCTATATGACTCTGGGGCAAATCACTTAACCTCTGCTTCAGTTTCCTCATCTATAAAATGGAGATAATTATGGAAGCTACCTCCAAGAGTTATTGTGAGGATAAAGTGATATAATATTTGCAAAGCATTTTGCAAATCTTAAAGCACTATATAAACTCTTGCTATTATCATTATTGTTATTAATTCTTTTAGATGGAAAGCTGTGAAGTGAGGGGAAGGAGAGAACCAGGAAAGACCTGTAGAAGGTGATATTGGGCTATTGAGAGTTTCTAGTATGTGCTTAATAGGAGCTTGTGATTCACAGTTCTCATCTCAAACAATAGCTCAAGAAGAATGGCTATGAATTGCTATGGCCCTACCAGAGAGTTAATTAGGTAATATCAGGAACTGTCTTGGCTTTTGGTTGGAGGAGAAGGGGTTTATCTTAGAGATCTCTACAAAATATATTACCATTTAAAAATTTTTATTATAATAAACTAACCCATCTAAAAATAACACTTAAAAGCAAATTTCAATTTAACGTGAAAAGAAAATATTAAGTATTATACCTGCTGTGAGCCAGACACTGAACTAGGTGCTAGAAATACAAAGCCAAAAAAATGAAATGATCCCTGTCGTTTGTAAAATGGGGATAATAATAGCACCTACTTCCCCAGGGTTGTTATGAGGATCAAATAAGATAAAATTTGTAAAAGTTCTTAACACAGTGCCTAGCACATAATAAGTACTAAATAAATGTTAGCTATTATTTGTCATCATCATCATTATTATTATTATTATTAGTGAACTTATATTCTACTGGAAGAAAACAATATGTAAGTAGAAAACACATACAATACACAAATGGGGAAATTGGGAAAGGTCCTTCATAGAAGGTGGCACAAGTTGAACCATGAAAGGA
Source organism: Phascolarctos cinereus (assembly GCF_003287225.1). Classification (NCBI taxonomy): domain Eukaryota; kingdom Metazoa; phylum Chordata; class Mammalia; order Diprotodontia; family Phascolarctidae; genus Phascolarctos; species Phascolarctos cinereus. The sequence goes on along the minus strand of NW_027555847.1, from coordinate 203,251,877 downwards.
GCTAGAGATTCCAAGAGGAAAAGGTAAGGTTAAAGAGTGTTGAGCCCTTAAGAAGGGAAAGAGTGATCATCAAAATTAGGTCAAAATTAGGTGCCAAGATGGCAAAGTAAAAGCAGAGACTCACTTTAGCTCTCCCCCAAAACCCTCCAAATACCTTTAAAGAATGACTCTGAACAAATTCTAGAGGATCAGAATGTACAAAAAGACAGTGTGAAAGAAATTTCCAGCCCAAGACAGCTTGGAAGGTCAGCAGAAAAGGTCTCTTACATCAGGGTGTACTGGTATACTGGTATACTCTGGTCCACCAGAGAGGAATGCAGTCCAGCACAGACAGACCAAGCTCCAGCAAACTGGGAGCAGGCCTCAGGGCAGCTGAATCACTGGCAGCAGTGGTGGTTTCCAGACCTCTCAGTCCATAAACTCCAAAGACAACTTAGAAGGTCATTAGGAAAGGTCTGTCACACCTGGATGAAAGTGGAGCACAGTCCAGGGCAGGCTCTGCCAGAATAGACCTGGCCACAGCAAACCAGGAGTGGGCCTTGGGAGTGATGAATTAGCAGTGGTAGTGGCTGCTTCTAGAACTCTCAACCCACAGAGGGCATGGGGATCAAATAGCTGGTCAGAAAGAGATCACAAGGCTCTTTTTGCTAGCACTGGGTCAGGACTCTGTTGCTTTGTCCATACGTGGATCCGGGTCACAGTCCTGGGCGGCAGTTCCAGGGTGAGAAGGAGCACATCAGACCTTGTGGCCACAGTGAAGGGGGAACCCTCCTTAAAGTTCCAGGGCAGAAAAGAATGCTTGTGGTCACTCCCAGACCAGATCACAGGCCAGGAGAGAAGTAAACACCTCTCCTAGATCATACCACCTTGGAAGAACTGAAAACTTACAAGTACCTAGAAGTATCTCTGAAAAGAGCTGCACAAAGCCCCTGAAGTTTGGGACAGTGCACCCTCCACCCTGAGAGCAGAGCCCTACTTTAACAAAGAGTTAAAAGTCAAATAATAGGCTGGGGAAATGAGCCAACAATGGGAAAAAGCTCTGATTAAAGAAAGTTATTATGATGACAAGGAAGATCAAAACACACACTCAGAAGAAGATAACAAAGTCAAAGCTCCTACATCCAAAGCCTCCAAGTCTCAGGCCATGGAAGAGCTCAAAAAGGATTTTGAAAATCAAGTAAGAGAGGTAGAGGAGATTAGGAGGAGAAATAAGAATGATTCAAGAAAATAATGAAAACAAGTCAACAGCTTGCTAAAGGAGACACAAAAATATACTAAAGAAAATAACACCTTAAAAAATGGACTAAACCAAATGGTAAAAGAGGTCCAAAAAAACAAAGAGGAGAAGAATGCCTTGAAAAGCAGAATTGGACAAATGGAAAAGGCCAAAATGGAAAAGCTCACTGAAGAAAATAATTGCTTAAAAATTAGAATGGAGCAAATGAAAGAAATCAAGAAACAACAAAACAAAATCAAAAGAATGCAAAAAGAAGACAATGTGAAATATCTCATTGGAAAAACAACTGACCTGGAAAATAGATCCAGTGGAGAGTATTTTAAAATGATTGAAATACCTGAAAGTTATGATCAAAAAAAAAGAGCCTAGACATCATCTTTCAAGAAATCATCAAGGAAAACTGCCCTGATATTCTAGAACCAGAGGGTGAAACAGAAATTGAAAAAATCCACCAATCACCTCTTGAAAGAGATCCCAAAATGAAAACTGCCAGGAATATTATAGTCAAATTCCAGAGTTCCTTGGTGAAGGAGAAAATACTGCAAGCAGCCAGAAAGAAACAATTCAAGTGTGGTGGAGCCACAGTCAGTATAACACAAGATTTAACAGCTTCTACATTAAAGGTCTGAAGGACTTGGAATATGATGTTCTGGAGGGCAAAAGAGCTAGGATTACAACCAAGAATCACTTACCCAGCAAAACTGAGCATAATCCTTCAGGGGAAAAATAGATATTCAATGAGATAGAAGACTTTCAAGCATTCTTGATGAGAGGACCAGAGCTAAATGGAAAATTGACTTTCAAATACAAGACTCAAGAGAAGCATATAAAGGTTAAAAAAGGGGGGGGAATCATGAGGGACTTAGTAACATTAAACTATCTACATGGGAAGATGATATTTGTAACTCATAAGACCTTTTTCATTACTAGAGTAGTTAGAAGGAGTATATATAGACAGAAGGCACAGGTGTGAGTTAAATGTGAAGGGATGACATCTAAAAAATAAAATTAAGGGGTGAGGGAGGAATGTACTGGGAGAAAGAGCAAGGGAGAGGTAGAATGGGGTAAATTGTCTCATATAAAGGAGGCAAGGAAAAAGCTTTTACAGTGGAAGGGAAGAGGGAGTGAATGAGGGGGAGTGAGTGAACCTTATTCTCATCAGAATTGGCTCAAAGAAGGAATAACATACACCCTCAGGTGGGTATTGAAATCTATCTTACCCTACAAGAAAGTCATAGGGGAAAGGGATAAGAGAAGGGGGGTGATATAAGGGAGGGAAGATTGCAGTAGAGGGTAGTCAGAAGCAAAACACTTTTGAGGAGGGACAGGGTGAAAAAAGAGAGAGAATAGAATAAATGGTAGGGGGATGAAGTAATCAAAGCTATCTATAACCATACAAAAAAATACTCTAACTCACTATAGATTGGAGAAATGCAAATTAAAACAATTCTGAGGTATTCCCTCAAACCCATTAGATTGGCTAATAGGAAAGAAAAGGTCAATGACAAATGTAGGAGGGGATATGAGAAAAATGAGACATTGATGCCCTTTTGGTGGAGTTGTGAACTATTCAACCATTTTGTAGAGCAACTTGGAACTATGCCCAAAGGGCTATAAAACTATGCATCCCCTTTGACCTAGCAATACTACTACTAGGTCTGTATGCTAAAAGAGATAAAAAACAAAAAGGGAAAGGGACCCATAGGTACAAAAGTATTCATAGCAGCTCTTTTCTGGGGGCAAAGAATTAGAAATTGAGAGGATGCCCATCAATTGGAGAATGACTGAACAAGTTGTGGTATGTGAATATGATGGAATACTATCGTACTGTAAGAAATGATGAGCAGGATGCTCTCAGAAAAACCTGGAAAGACTTGCATGAGCTGATGCAAAGTGAAATGTACTGTGAACAAAGTAACAGCAATATTTTAAGATGATCAGCCATGAATGACTTAGCTGTTCTTAGCAATGATCCAAGACAAAGATGCTGCACTTTCAAACCCAGCAGCACTGTTTTGCTGGAGAGAGGGAAAAAAAGTTTTTTTGGTTTCAGCTGGTTCACCTTTTTACCTGCCCCTTTGAATCAGATTGAGTGTTCTAGGACTATCTGCTTCTAGGAGAGAGCAGAGGGGAGCCCAAACCAGTCTCACCAATAGACTTGTGGTTTAATGTTTTATGTCTGATTGGCACTACCAGCCCCTAGACTTTCCTATCTCTGTAGAGCATCATTTCCCACTCCTAGGATTCCTCTTGCTCCAGTCAGGGAGCCCAGCACTATCCTACCTTTCTCCTATTCCCTCCCACCAAAAAAAGCTCAGCATAAAGATACCAGCTAGACCTCTGTCCTGGCTCCCAGCCTGTCCTGCATTGATGCCATTCTTTGTCAGTCTTCAAGGTCAAAGTCCCTCATCTCCCCAAGAGAATGAGTAATTTCATCACTCTCCCTAAACATTCAAACTGGAAACTCCCTGGCTCTGGATAGCTATCTGATCTCTGATCCTTTTTTGGCCTCTGAGAGGAAAGCATACCCTTTGAGAAGGAGCATATATACATGCATACATACATACATATATATATATACACACACATATATATATACACACACATATTGTATATGTATAATATATACACACATATTGTATATGTATAACCCTGAAGATATTTATTACAAATACATCTTTCAGCCCAACTCATTCAGCTCCCTTCTTTCTCCTTAGAGTGTTAAGTGTAAAACAGATATTTAAATGCTTCTTTGTTGAAGTCAAAGGAAAATGATTCACTGTACAGAAATTTGTCCTATAGGCAACTTTTAAGCAAAATACATAATCATCTTTTGCAAAGAGTGTACCTTAAAAGGAAAAGGTGATTCAGTGATTGCTTTGGTGTTTTGGAGAAATGGGTAGAGTTTATAAGGGCAAATACTGATTGCTTCTGACTATAGGATCCAGGGTAAAAACTCACAAAGGTCTGCCATTAGAAATCCTTAACTGTGTGATACAGGAAAAAAATCAACCAACTCTCTATTGAAGTTCTAGGCATTGATTTAACAGACAGGCTTCATGATTTGAAAATGTATTTTTTCTGAATATTCCAAGTGATAGAATAACTATTATCCCTTAACATTTTCTCTGACTGTCTCTTATTTCACAAAAGGTAGTAACAAAACAGTTTTATTCAACTGGGCTTTGCACTTGGATCTACCAGTGAATAATTTTGACTTTTAAAATTCTTCTGAACTTTTTTTTTTATCCTATTAAGTCAAAACATGTCTACAGAACTCATGCATAATGAGATTGAGGTAACATCTTAGAAACCATTCATTCCTATTCATGCTACACATATTGAGTGCCTACTATGTGCAAAAACTTGTCTTTGGCAGGTTAGGAGATAGTTTCTACTCAATAATTACGTATTGCATAGGAATTAGAACTTACCCGTTTATTTAGCACAATTTGGTTACTGTAGTAATCCTGCCTTCCCAAAAGTCTCCCTAGTTTGGAACTCCCTTCCCAAATTTCTTCATATCATTCAAAATGTTAACTAAAAAATTCTTTTGTCTTTGCTTTTCATTTGGTTCACAAGTGTTGTTGTTTTGAGATACAGTTAATATGAAGGATGCTGTATAAAAAAAGCTATCATTGTATTAAAAACCAGAAGAAGATAAATCCTGGTAACATAGGTATGAGTTGGGCTTAAGCACATGGACTACCAGGAGGGAATGTTGCCATAGAGAGTCTTATTGTGAATCTACCTTGTTTTACTGGGGCTGAGAAGCTCCCATGTCAAGTACTCTTAAACCATTGCCTGTGAGGATTACAGGGCCTCTTTGTGAAAAAACCTGCTTAGTGTCTGAGGCCTGGGGCAATGTTTCATTTGATGGCAAGGGATCTGATTCCTTGTAACTCAGACTACCTGGAAGACGGTGGTTTGCACTTTGCTGTTGTCTTTTAATCATACTGTGTGTTTTTGTGATACAGCCAAGGTGGGTAGGTACATCCAAGGTATTTTTCCCCTCTTGGGACCAGAATTCAACTCAATAGGCCTTACTCATAGTCTCATAGACTTCTGCCCACACATTTTACTGAAAGCCATAATGAAAACTGATATAAACAAAATACCTTTGCATCACTTGCCTTGTTTTGACTTGCTTGTGCCTCACCATAATAATGTTTTTTAAAAATTGTTAGAATTATAATGATATGCTTTGTAGTAATTATATTATTACAAACAATTTCCAGCAACATTAAATACAGGGATAAAACAGTAAGTATATGAGGCAACTACACAGCTCTTGGATGAATAAATACCCAGACTTTCATCTCGATATGTTTCTTATGCAAACAAATTTTTTTCGTTTTTGAATTCAACACAGTGAGCCACTTTAACTAAATACTTTGTGATATGTCAAGGTTTTAAATAAAATGAGCTTCATAGTTTACTTATCAGCAAAACAGGAATAATACTAAAGAACATTATATAGCATCTCAGACCTAGCTATTTAGTCCCTTTCATTTTAAAAATCATTACTCTATCTCTCTATTATTTTTTTTTATCATGGGAGGTGACCTAGATGGAATCAGGCAAGTACGAACAAGTAGGAGTTAGTGGTATGAAATCACGTTTACAAAAACAACAACAACAACAACATTATATCCATGTATTCCCTCACAAGGTCTTTATTATCACAAGAACAATAAGAAAAACATATAGCTTACTGTGCTTCTCATAAAAGTTCTATGTTAATTTAGCAGCGTTGTTAAAAATGAAATGTAAAACACAACAATAATCAAAGAATAAATAAGCACAGTATTGGTTGCACAAACCTAAGAATGCTCTCTTTAGGGGCTGTAACCAACCCTTGGATAAAAGCATTAACAAAGAGAAATTTCTTACAACTGGGCTTTGTACCAGGACCAGAAGATTGACATCTCTAGACTCTGCCAAGAAGGAAGTTTCAACTTCTTAAAATTTTCACTAAGTAATGACTCCTGAATTTTGTTTTATCACCTTAAATCAGTCAGGCAACTAGTGTTTATTAAGTGATTCCTATGTGCCAGGCAGTCAATTATTAACATTTACTAAGCATCTACTATGTACCAGGCACTGTTCTAAGCTCCAGGGATACAAAGACAGGCAAAAGATAGTCCCTGCCCTCAAGGAGCTCACCATAAAGGGTGATGGAGGGTGCAACAAGCAAATATGTACAAACAAGCTATATACACAACAAATGGGACATTATTAAAAGAAGGAAGGCACTAGGGGGAGGTTGGGAAAGACTTCCTGAAGATTTTAGTTGGGACTTAAAGAAATCTAAGGAAACTGGGAGGCAGGGATGAGGATGGAGAGCATTCCAGGCAAGGAGGATAGCCAGAGAGAATGCCCAGAGCTGAGAGATGGAGTGTCTCGTTTGTGGAACAGCCATGAGGCTGGTGTCACTGGATCCAAGAGTACATGATAGGGAGTATGATGTAAAAAGATTGGAAAGGTAGGAGAAGGCTAGGTCTTTGAATGCCAAAGAGCATTTTGTATTTGATCCTGGAGGCATTGGGAGCCACTGAAATTTATTGAGTAGGGGGTGTGGCACAGACAGACCTATGCTTTAGGAAAATCTCGTTAGTGACTGAATAGAGAATGTATTGAAGTAGGGAGAGGATTGAGACAGGCAGACACACCAGCAGGCTATTATAGTAATCAAGGTGTGAAGTAATGAGAGCTTGAGGTAGAGGGGTGGCAGTGTCAGAGGAGAGAAAGGGGTGTATCAGAGAAATGTTGCAAAGATGAAATCAAGAGACCTTGGCACCAGATTGGATTGGGGTAGGGGTGGGGTGAGAGATAGGTGTTGAGGATGACACCTAAGTTGTGAGCCTAGGGGAAAGCAAGGATGGTGTTAACCTCAACAGTTATAGGGAAGTTAGAAGATGGGGAGGGTTTTGGGGGAGAAAGGTCATGATTTCAGTTTTGAATATGTTGAGGAACTATGCTAAATGTTGGGAATACAAAAGGCAAAAGTCAGTTGCTGCCCTCAAGGGGATTACATTTGAATTTGGGAGATGATGTATGTGTATATGTGTGTATGTATACACACACACACACACACACATATGGGTGGGGGGTATGTATATTTGTGATGGCTGGGGATGCAATCGAAGGTGCACTGTACTTTAGGTATACGTGTATATATATATATACATACACACACACACACACACACACACACACACACACACACATACAATATACATACACTAATTTTAGAAAGTAACTTTAAAAAAGAAAGGCAGTACCCAGCAGCAGGAGGGACCAAGAAAGGCCTCCTACAGAAGATGGGTTTTGAGCTGAGTCTTAAAGGAAACCAGGAATTCCAAGGTGATTGGGAAGAGGATTGTAAGCATGAGGCAACCAATGCAAAAGCAAAGAGATTGGAAATAGAGCATTGTCCAGTATGGCTGAGTCATAGAATGTATGAGAGAAGACTGAAAAGATAGGAATGGTCTAAGGTGTAGAGAGCATTAAATGCCAAACTGAGGAGTTGATTAGAGGCTATAGGAAACCAGTACAACATTTTAAGTAGGTGGGGTGACAGGGTCAAGCCCATTCTTTAGGAAAATAATTTTAGAGGCTATGTGGAGGATAGATTGGAGGAAGGGGAGAATAGGTGGGGAGACCAATTAAAAGGCTATTGAAATAGGTCAAGTGAAAGACAGTGAAGACCCCAAATAGGGTGGTGGCTGTGAGAGTGGACAGAAGGGGACATATATAAGAAATGTGGAAATAGGAAGGAAAAGATCTGACGAATGATTAGATATGTGGGGTTAGTGAGAATGAGAAGCAGAGGATGATATTAAGGCTTTAAACCTAAATGACTGGGTGGGTGGTGGTATCTTCAACAGCAGAAAAACAGTAGAAACAATAACAACAGGAAAGTTCAAAAAAAGGGTGGGTTTGGGGGAGGGATGAGTTCTGTTTTGGACATATTGAGTTTGAAATGCCTTTGTGATCTCCACTTTTAAATGGGAGTTGGTAATGGGGGACTAGAGCTCAGGAGAAAGACTAGGGCTAGCCCTAGTATAGAGAGTGGGAATTGTCTGTAGAGAGATAATTGAACCCATGTGAATTAATGAGATCACCAAGTGAAAGAGATTGAGAAAAAAAAACACCCAAGGTTTAGGAAACAACCCTATAGTATAGCAATATTTAATGGGTGTGACGTGAGTAAAGAACCAGCAAAGGAAACTAAGAAGATAGGTTAAGGGGGTGTACCAAGAAAACCAGGTCATGAAAATCCAGAGAGAAGAAGATATCCAGGAAGAGAGGGTAGTCAACAATATCAAATGCTGCAGAAAGGTAAAAAAGGATGAGAAATGAGAAGAGATCATTAGATTTGGCAATTGAAAAGTCACTGGTAAATTTGGAGAGAATAATTCCAGGTAATTGAGCTCAATCCAGTTTACAGAGGATTTAGAAAAAGACTAAGAGGAGAAGAATTGGGGGCATGAAGTATAGACAGCTTTCTTAAGGTTAGCTGAGAAGGGGAGTAGAGTCACAGGGCAGTTAGCAGAGATATTAAGATCTAGTGAGGATTTTTTTTAAGTGTCAGTGGGAATTTGCATGTATTTGTAGGCAGCAAGGGAGGAGCCAGTGGCTAGAGAGAGATTGCAGATGAGAGTGAAGAATGATAATAGTTGGGGGCAATCTGCTGGAGAAGTTGGCTGCAGTTGAGATCAAAGGTGCATTTTTAGGAGGCTGGCCTTGGTAAGGAGAAGGTTCAGCTACTCATCAGAGACTGGAGTGAAGGTGAAGATAGTGGGGATGCTGTTAGAGAATATGAGATGAACAGATGAGGAAAAAAAGAGAGCTCACTGTGAATGGTCTTAATTTTCTCAGTAGAGTAACCTGAATTTTAAGACAAGATTGGGGTATTTTGCCTTCTGCTGCTGCTTATGAGAAAGAGTATCCATTTGGTGGAGAGAAAGCTGATGCGATCCTGGATGCCTGTGTGAGGGGTGAAATTGTTGCAAGAATTATGGGAAAGGAGAAACATTCTCCTTCGGTAATACCACTGGTGCCAGCATCTCTTTGGGGCCAACCACAGATATGTGGAGAGACAGACAAACAGACTTTGGAAGGTGCATGTTGGAAAATTCAGTTCTTCAACCTGTTTCTGATTTCTACCTTACCTCCCCCTAGACTTTGGGGAATTCCTCCTTGGGTTCGATTGAGTCATTTCTCCTGATGGAGTTGAGATCTGATTTTGCTCCTACCTCATTCATTCTGTGTATTTTCCAATATATTCTAATTTGTATTACTTCTCTGATTTCTGTTTTTTGTTTGCCTGGATAAATGGGTTTACTTGATATTCACTGTTTGTGACGGTCTTTTGTGTAAATAGCATTTAGTGGGAAGGAGATTAGCCTATACACAGAAGTTCGGGATAACCTTCAGAGTGATAAGGGAAGTAGCTTTGTTGTTGTTGTTGTTTTGAACTTTCTGTGTCCCTAGACTTGACTGATTGGCTGACTAGATTGCTAATATTTAGGGGGATATAGGTATGATTCTAATCTGGTTCCCTCTAGGAGACTAGAGGAAAGGGTAACCAGACTGGCAGGGCTCTAAAGGGCTTGTTTGTCTTTCTCTCAACCCCTACTCTTAAACTCCAGCTATTATGCTGTTTCTCCTCTTCTCAGGGCAATCCAGACCTCAGATTATACTTCTATCAACGCCTCCCAAAAGTTGCATTTAGACAACCCATGAGGATGTACATTTCTTATATGGAACACACACAACTTACAAGTATAAAGTGAGATCTCGGCTGAGAGTGGAGGGATTACTGTGGGAGACCTGAAAAGAAAAGAAAGTTTTGGAATAAGAGAGGAAAGGGGAAAGAACAAGAATTTAAGTGCCTACTATATGGTAAGTACACATTCCATCCTCACAACAATCTTTTGGAGTAGGTGCTACTATAATCCTCATTTTATAATTGAGGAAACGAGGCAGGCAGCCGTTAAGTGACATGCCTAGGATTACAAGCCAGTAAATGTTTGGTGCTAGATTTGAACTCAGGTCTTCCTGACTCTAGATCCAGTACTCTTTCTACTGTACCATTTCACTCCTGTGGTAAGGGCCCAGTTCAAATCAGAGAACTTAAATTTGTAGTGGACCCAGGCAGCATATTTTAGTGACTTCCTCCAGTTCCATTCAGCAGCATATGAATAGGGTTGAAGGATTTGGATGGTGAGAGTAATCCAGGCTTAGTAAATCATGAACAATGGAGCAAAGCATTCAGAAATACAGGACAGACTGGGAAAAGAGAAGAAAGTAATCCAAAGCCCAAGTGATGACCTAGGAAAATATTGAAGGATAGAGAGATTGGAGGTGACAGTGAGGATAGGAATAGGAAAAAATAGAGAGCAATAAAATGATAGAAGATTATGATTGTGAAAAGGAATTTCTGAGTTCTTGACTTTGGAAGTGGAACACCTGTGGATGGTGGCAAAATCGATAGTCTGACCATTCCTATGAGCAGCTGAATTGAAGTAGATTTCTAGGTTATGGGAATTATAATTCTCTCTCTCTCTCTCTCTCTCTCTCTCTCTCTCTCTCTCTCTCTCTCTCTCTCTCTCTCTCTCTCTCTCTCTCCCTCTGTCTCTCTCTCTCTCTCTCTCTCTCTCTCCTCTCTCTCTCTCTCTCTCTCTCTCTCTCTCTCTCTCTCTCTCTCTCTCTCTCTCTCTCTCTCCTCCCTCCCCCCGTCTCTGTCTGTCTGTCTGTCTCTCCCTGTCTCTCTCTTTCTCTCTTTCTCTCTCTCAAGAGCATCAGTGAAAGCAAGGAGGCAGACCAGTTCAGGTCAACCAAAAATGAATAAAACTAGCTAAGTAGCATTGAGATTCCAACTAGGGGTAGTTAGAATGCATAAACCCAGTCATTACAGTTTTGACTTTCTACAGAATACTCAGGATCCTAGAAGTGAAAATGGAGAAGAGATAGTATTATCCCACACTGGAACTCCAGCAGAAATGGCTGTAATGGGTGCCCTTTCTGATTCCCTGTTATATATCTACTTGGCCAACTTTACAAATGAATGATAATGCCAATATATGAAGAACAGAAGCCTTGAGTGGATATTAACCTGTTTACTATATCTGTATACCACAGGCTGAGCTAGACTTTCCCCTTTTTCTGCCTGCTTTACTCCTTCTACCAATCGTAATGCTTAATGATCTTGAAGTGTAGATTTGGGAATGAAAAAAAAAACTGATACAATTTATGTCCTGACGACTTTAAATGCTAGAAAGGTTAAAAAGTGAGGTTAAAAACCAGAAAAGCAGATATCTCAAAAAACCAAGCTTCATAACTTATATCGATGTAGGGATTGGGCTATCATGTACTCTGATCTTAGAGGCTGTTCTAAAAATGCTGTTGACTGTGTTGTCATAGAATGGAACATAGTTTGTAGGGATATGCCTCTCACAGGGGATAGCTAGATGGCTCAGCACTGGCCCCAGATTCAGGAGGACCTGAGTTCAAATCCAGTCTCAGACACATAACACTTACTAGCTGTGTGACCCTGGGCAAGTCACTTAACCCCCATTGTCCAACCCAAAAAACAAACAAACAAAAGAATATACCTCTCATTTGGAATCCTCTAGGAGGGAGCATGCAGAGGCCATATGTTTTAGGACTTGCTTTTCATCTTTGAGACCCAATCTGTTGTACCTCTATTCTTTAATAAACACAACTCAGATATATTTGTGCTTTGGCTGTCTTTTCACTTACTTGGTATGCTAGCAGATTTACCATACGATCACCCATTTAGAGAGCATGTACTCCTAAATCATGACAGATAAGACAGATAATTTCTCAAGGCTCTAAAAATGAGCATATCAAACCCCAAACAATTGCTGAAGATCAAAGGGACAAAGTTTTCTAGGGTGTTTGCTGGGGTATCATTTACAGTTAAGTACAATCAGAACGGGGTGATGATAGACTGGAAAAATTAGAAAGGTATCAAGGGGCTAGAAATTGAGAGACTAGAGGATAAAAACAAATGCATTAAGAGCTTGAGGTCAGATGGTTGAATTATCTAGGAATTTGAAGTAATACTATAGTTTGCCTGTCTCTGCAATATTTTGTTTCCACTTTTTTCTTTTTAAAAATGTTTTAAATTGGTATATCTTGCTTTTACATCATCTATATTCCCTAATATATCCTTCCCTATTGCCCTCTGAGAAAACCATCCCTTATTACAAAGACTAAGAAAGAGGGGGAAAAATAATTTAGGAAAACCAACCAACATGTTTTTCAATGAAAACCAAATATTTCAATATTCAACTTTCTAGTCTAGTAGTCTGCATTCAGAAGAGCTGTCACACACTTTAGTGGATAAAAATAGGCACTCTTGAAGAATTCTGGATTAGATTAGAATGTGCAAGTACCATATTACTTTGTTCAACATAATTTCTGTCTTGTTTGATATTATAACAATAACAATAATACTGTCTCTTGCTTTATATGACAATTATAACTTTATATTTATGTAGTATTTTAATAAGATTTTTATTAATTTTGATTTTTAGTTTAATTTTACATTATTTATAAGTATATAATATAAATAATATGATAATTAAAATATATTATTTCATTATTTTTTTTCTCTAATAGAACAGTAGATCGTACAAGTGTTCATTTTACAGATGGGATTTAGCAAGATTAAATGAGTGGCCTGCAGACAACTGGTAAAACAGCTGGTAAGTGCTGAAATCAGGACTTGACCTCAAGTCTTCTGACTCCCAGTTCAATATTCTTTTTGCTAAATTATAATCTCTGTGATTTTTTTTGTCATTTAGGCATAGGAAAAATACAGTAAAAGTGTGGAAAGGAAAAACAAGGAAACATCATTTATTTCAGACTCCAAAGATTACATAGAACTTGGAAGGACTTAATGTTAACTCTACTGCCAATAATGTTGAGAAGTACTTATCCAAAGTACCAGAGTTCTGGATAGTGGCATACTACATAGATCAGAGGTTTCTGGAGCTGGAATGACATTTCAGGTCATTTAGTTTAGCCTTTTCATTTTACAAGTAAGGAAGCTGAGCTTAAGTGACTTGCTCAAGGTCATACAAGTAGCAAAACCTGGACTCTAAGCCAGGTCCTTTGATTCCTAACCTACTGCTATTTCTACTGCACATTGATGCTTCTAATTCATTACTTATGTTTCACAAGCCTCCTTCATTCTTGTTCAACTTAGGTCTGGGGAGTCCCATGCCCAACCTGGCAGTTCAGCCTGACTCAGCTGTAGTGCTGAGCAAGCATTGTGGTTTCTATGGCTCTAAGAGAATCAGTGACCTTTTATCTTTCATCTTCATCTCTCTCTAAGGGTCAGTGCCAAATGATAGTATGTAGATTTTGTATATTTACCTGACCAAAATGAGCTCTGAGCTCCTATTTGCTAGACAAACTTCAGCTTCTTCTTGAACATTCACAGTCATGTGACTTCAGCATAATTGAATTGGCTCTTCAGAGATGCAGACAAACATGCTCAGATACTGCAGGGTTGTTTGAGCTCAGCATAGAATCAATAAGCAAATAAACAGGACATAACTAGAACACAATGCACAATACATCTACCAAGCAGCTGTGAATTCTCCTAATCCCTATAATCTCCCCTAAAACGTACAGAAACTGCTTCAGAACAGGAATTCTAGCAAATCAATGGTTTGAGATTATTTACTCACTCTAATCACAAGATGAAGAGGAAAAATTGGGGAGTTCGGGGATTGGGGAGTAGGGGAGAGACTCTGGACCTGATACTCATAGAACCAGGGATTGACTCAAGACCTCACTGGATTCCGGAGAAGACAGACTTTTCATAGTCTGTTATGGCCTTGGTGGGACCTCCAATCTCTTCTGACTTCAGCTAAGCTACTTACTTCTAGAGAAAAGCAGATGAACCGAAAGGCCAGTCCTGGCAAGAAGCCAGCTGCCTTGTAATCACAGTAACGTGTCTCTGCTGCTGCCACTGCTTTAAAAAATCATATCCTTTTCACTATCTCTACAAAAGCAAAACATTCTTTCCTGGACACCACTCCCTCTTATGTGTTGTCTCTCACTGCCAGAAGGAAAGCTTCATGAGGTCAGGGACTTTTGTATTGTCATTTCCGGGGCTCAACAAGGTGCTTAGGCACTTCTAAAAGCTCATTCATTCATTCATTTATTCATTTATGCCTATAGATACGTTTGTACTGTTAGAGGTGGTGTGATGTAATGCATAGAATGCTGGCTTTGGAGACAGGGACACCTGGTTTCAAATCCCGACTTTTACACTCACTAGTTCTGAGACTCTGGGCAAGTCACTTAACCTCCATATACCTTATGCAATTTCCTAGCGTTTATTTATTCTGTTATGGACAAGGTTGTATGATCTGATTCCCTACTTTGATGAACTCACCGATCCTTCATGTGTACGCATGTATATATGTCTAGGTATGTGTCAAGTATTTTCAAAGAATTTTGACATATCTTATATGATCCTTGAAACAATATGGTGAACATTGGTTAATTTGTTGTCTCTTTAAGGGTTTGGGTTTGGAATGTTAACCTTTCAGAAGTTTATTTGAGACTAGGCACCTCAAATGCAATTCCATTTACTGCCACCAAGTAAATAGGTAAGGCAGGTATCCCATGGACAGAGGAGGAAACCAAAGCGAGAGAGGTTGAGTTCAGTTAATGGATGCCGCACCAGGACATAAATCCAATTTTCCTGATGCTTATCTCTTTCCGTTAGATTAGGGGCAGAACACTCCTAGTCTACGTTCCATGATGAGAAATGAAATGCTTTTCAGAGAATCTGTGTGTGAGGGTGTGTTCAGGAAAACGCACTTCCCATTCTACCGCGGAATCGCTGTTAAACACCAGATTTATCATACTAGAGTTATGGAAGGTAATTCCTATTAAAACTGTTTGTTTTGGGGCGCTCCCTCACTCTCCACATTTCCACTACTCCCTACGGAGCCAGCCAATTTCGAAGGGGGAGGAGCAGCAGCCTTTGAAACTAGGAGCACTTCCTCCTTGGGAACTGGTAAGCAAGACAAGGCGGAGCCCTGGTCTCAGATCCCGCCCTGGGGAAGCCTCAGCAGGAGGTCCAACCCCGCCTCCTCCACTCACCCACGTAGATCCTCCCCCACCCCCACCCCCTTTAAGCTTCTTCTTCTCTTGCTCCAAGTGGGAAAAGGAGCGGGAGGAGAGGGAGGAGGGGGAGGAGGAGGAGGACGCAGAAGAGGAGGAGGGGGAGGGCGAAAGGAAGGGGAGGAGGAGAAGGCTGAGGCTGAGTTTATGCTCCTCCCTCTAGTTTAAGGGGTGGCCCCGGGAAGCGCCAGAAGGGAGACAAGAGGCAGGTGGTGGAGACTTTGCATTGTTAAAGCCCAGGGAGAGGGAAGAAAAGGAGAAGGATGAGGGGGAGGAGCTGGTGCTAGAACTAGGAACAGCGCGTGAACCCGAAGTCTTAACCCCCGTCAGCCCCAGTCAGCAGCAGCAGCAGCTGCAGCAGCAGCAGCCGGACCGCGGCTCTGCAGAGTCCGGACACCCGAGAGAGAAAGGGGAGGGCGGGGAGCCGTGGGCTCCTCCCATACCAGCCGCGGCCTCTTAGCCGAAGCGGGAGAGCCCCCTCCCCTGCAGCTCTCCCCACCCACAGGGGCGGGGGAGGTGGTGGTGGTGATAGTGGTGGTGGTAGAGCTGCTGCTGCTGCTGGTGGAGGCGGCGGGTGCAGGAGCTGAGGAGGCAACAGCAGCAGCTTTTCCAGGGCCGGCCGCACTCAGCCATGTCGGCCGGAGGCGTCGGCACCCCCAAATCACTGCCCTCCTCTGGGCCCAAGTCCCTGCAGGACATGCCGCACCCTCTGGCCGGCCCGAGCAGCGAGGATGTAGCTGGCGGTGAGCTCAGCCCGAGCCCGGACCTGCAGCTGCCCCGCAGCGTCGCCGACAAGGTAGAGAGAGGGCTTTGATATCAGACCAGGGGAAAACGCGAGCAGGGAGTTGCGTCTGTTATGTATTTGGGAAGTTGGGTTATAGGGATTGGTTTTTTCTCCCATTTTCTCCCATCCCCCGTAATGGGGTGTGGGGGGGTGTTCTGGCTTGCCCCTTGTTAGACTGTAATGTCCTACTGTGACATCCATTGAGAGAAGCATCACCTTTTTTTCCCCCTCCCTTCTGGATTCAGTAACCTCTGGGAGGAAGGAACAGTGTGGTTATGCTCCTATGTGGCCGAACCGTTGTGCCTCCGCTCAGGGGAAATGGGCACTTTTCTGTCACCTCCAGTCTCGGAGTGAAGGCGATGATCCGGCCTTCATATGTAGTAGGTGCCAGCAGAGGGGTGCTTGTGCATTGGTTTTGACTGTTAATGGCACTGGATGTTGGTGGTTCTATGAACTTCACCTCTGAGGGTGAGATCCCAAATAAGTTACCGGTTCCCTTTACTTCTTGAGAACCCAGAGAAGCAACAGTTAATGGCTTCTGTGGGAAGACTGAGGATCTTCACTCTTAACCTTGTGGCTTCCCCTCATTAAGTCATGTGGGTGAGAGATTTCTGGTTAGATTATTGTGTGTGTTTCAAGTCAGGTGACCACCAAACCTCCTGAGGGGGTGAAATGGGAATTTGGTAGAGTCCTGTGACTTTCAGTTTGGTAGCCCCTTTTTACTTGAATCCTGTTCTAACCTCTTAAAGTTGAGCAGATCTAATTTTCTTGGTGGCAGGAAAACCATCCTCTTTTTCCTCCACCCCCGTTTTGTAAATGGGGAGGTTCCTTTCTGCCCCCAGAAGCAAAGCAAACCACATTGCTATTTTGAGAGACACTATAGTCTTTGCAGTGGCAGGGGACTGGTCACCCATATCCTGTTGCTTGCCATTTCAGCACAAAGGTTTTGGTGCCCCCTGGAATTCAAGCAATGAGTATCAAAATAGCTTTTGCTATTTATTCACTAATTTCAGAAAATAAAGGTATCTTTAGTATGTACAATAAAGATTCCCAGCTTCCAGAATGGGCTATTGGACTTAAGCTTTCTCCCTGCCTCTAAGATGAGGCAGAGTTGTGGTAGAGAAACCTCCTTTGATGGGCTTGACTTGCAAGATGCTTACTGCTACAATCCAATAATCGCATATGTGTTGAACACTCAAAATGTGAGACCCAAAAATCTGAAACACGTAAATGAAGAGAGGAATTGGAGAAAAAGGTAAGTGGCAAAGGGACCTTGGAGATGCATATACACATACACATATATATGCATGTACTTAGAAAAATACACGTATGTATATATACCCAACATGTATGCATACACACATTTCTTTTGGTCTGGAACCCTAATTTTGTCAGTGTTGACTTATGTGGAAACTCTCTCCTGGTGCTGATTAGAAGCTCATCTGTAACATATAGAGTTCCCTAGGATCCTAAGAGGAAAAACAATTGCCTATAGTTGCTGTATGTGTTGGAGGCTGGTCTTGAACCCAGGTCTTCCTGACTCAGGGCATCTATCTTGAGTCTGGTTTGCTTTTACCATAATTGAACAAAATCATAAGGATCTATGTGTGCTTACCAAAGAGCAGCGTCTTTGAAATATAACTTCCTCTAAAGCCTTTGTCCTCCTTGTATTTCCTAGTGGTCAAGTCCAACCCCGTACTAACTCATTTAAGACTTAACCAAAGTTTGGAGGATAGGGAAGAAACCATTATCCTTATTCTGATTACTGGTTGCTTTGTTAATAAGTCTCAACTCTCAAGGAAGAAAGATTGTCCTGGAGGCATTGTTATTAATTAGCAAACAATTAGTAAAAGCGCCCTGCAGTTTGTTAACTGCTGCACAGAACATTGTAGTGACATAATGCTGACTTTAGGCTCCCAAGAGAATGATTTATAGTGAACTACTTTTGTCCTTAGAGACCAAGTGATGAAATTGTCTGACTTAGAGCAACAGATTTTCTTGCCTTTTTATTTTTTTGTGAAAATGTACATATCCTTTGGGTATGCTATGATTTGAGTAGCCAAGAAACAAGCAAACAATGACAAGAGCCATAATGTTTCCTTGGTTAGCAGAATCCTTTTTTTTTCCCCTTTTAAATCAGAAATGTGATTTCATTGGTGTACAGAGCTTCTGGTGAGCAATTTCCTTTACTGAGGCACATCAGCAACTTCTCTGCAACTCAGGTCGAAGTATCAGCTTTACTTAGTTATGGTGTGGTATTATAGTTGTTATAGCCTTGACCCCATGGACAAGTCACTTAATCTCTGAAAGTATCAGTTTGCTCATCTGTAAAAAGAGTCTAATCCTTGTACTGCCCCTTTTACAATGTTGTGAGGAGGGGAAGCACTAATGCAAAACAGGCTGCCGCTATTGAGGTGTGTGTGTGTATATATATATAATATCTATATCTATATATATCTATATCTATATCTATACCTATATATATATATCTATCACAGCTAGATAATAATTTTTAGTCGTGGGCCCTGGTACATTGCTAATATTATCTTTTCTGGAAGATAAAGGGTTTATACCAAAGCTGTAAATGGTCTGAAAGTAAATGACTAAAATGACTAAATAGCTTCAAGCATAACACAAGTGCTTTTGTGGGCCATTCTGGTGGTTCAGGGATTGTAACCAAATGAGACATTTAATAGACAATAACAACAAAAAAGTTTGCTTAACAAAAAGAATGGAAAAGATACACCTCAGTGACTGGAGCCCTGGACCAATCAAATCTCAGGAACAGTTTGTTGGCTTTTTTTGGGAAAAAACTAGGCTAAGTCTAGTGGCAAAGACCCTAGCAGATATTGTTCCTAGCACACGGGTATTAGATCCTACTAATACTTAAATCAGAGCCTTCCAAAAAATGAATTAATGTTTCAGTAATTTGAAGTAGTGTGGGGTTGGATTATAGAGGGGTCATACTTAGCTCATCCTCTATCTGCTTTGCCTAGAATGAGGTCTTTAGTCTCAATTTGGAAAACAAGGTTTTTAAAAATGTTATATCTCATTTCCATTTGTGTTCAATTTAAATACCCCCCCTTCCAGTAAAAACTCCCCACCTATATCTATGACCCTGTGGTCTGTCAGTGGATATTTTTCTACTTCTTGTGTTAGACTTCCACTTATTGGACATCTGTCCAGTATTGAATGTGCTGGGTGTGCTTGGGACTCTGTTAGGTCCGGCGGGATAGACCTTAGAAGACATAGTCCTTGCCCTCATAGAGTTTATATGATCTAGTTGGGAGGCAACCTGCAGCTGTGTGAAAAGTCCATCAGTGAATACAGCAATAAAAGAGCTGTCACAAAGTAGTACTTGTTTACCGAATGATAATATAATATAGGCTAGATCTCTGGCTGGGATGGCTTGGAAAGGCTTCAGAAAATAAGCACCTAGGTTAGGCCTTAAAGAATGGAGGAGAAGTGGATAGACTAAGTTTGAAATGGAGGAAGTGGACAGCATAAATGGGATAATCTGGCTAAAGTGGAAGTTTCTTTTCAGGAATAATGGATTGGACAAAAAAGTAGTATGGAGCCAGATTGTAAAATATCTTGAATATTAAACCAGGGACAGAACTTTGTTATGACCAGTGGGGAGCTATTGAAGATCTTTGAGCAGAAAAGCAAAGCAGTGTTTTAGGAAATTCATATGGCTGATCTGTCAGATCGATTGAAGGGTAGGGGGACAGAATGGAGGCAGAGAGATCATTTGGGAGGTTTTTCATTACTAGGAATAAGATAATAACTTGAACTAGAATGGTGGCAGTGAGAGTGGGAAAAGGAATAGATATGAGATTTGGGAGGAAGAATTGAGGTGGATTCAGTGACTGACATAAGTTAGTAGGCAGAAGAAACAGTCAAAGATGACTTCCAAGTTTTTTTTTAAATTTAAATTTATTTATTTTTAGTTTTCAACTTCCATAAGATTTTGAGTTTTAAATTTTCTGCCCCTTCCTTTTTCCCCTGACCCTGGTGGCATGCAATCTGATGCAGGCTCTACATATATATTTATGTTAAGCATGTTTTCTCATTAGTCATAATGTAAAGAACAATTAGAACTAATGGGGAGAAACCACGAGAATGAAGCAATAAAACAAAACAGTAAAGGAAAAGGAGAACAAATAATATACTTCCATCTGCATTCAGACTCCATATTTCTTTCCCTGGGTGTGGATAGCAGTTTCCATTATGAATCTTTTGGAGTTGTCTTAGATTCTTTTGTTATTGTGAAAAGCCAAATCTATCAAAGTCAGTCATTCCATAATGTGGCTGTTACTGTATTCTGCTCATTTCACTCTGCATCAGTTCATGTAAGTCTTTCCAAGTTTTTTTGAATTCTGCCTGCTCATCATTTCTGATAGCATAGTAGTATTCAATTACATTCATATACCACAGTTTGTTCAGCCATTCCCCAATTGATGGGCATCCCCTCAATTTCCAATTCTTTGCCACCACTAAAAGAACTGCTATAAATATTTTTGTACATGTGAGTCCTTTTCCCATTTTTATGATCTCTTTGGGATATAGACCTAGAATTGGTATTGTTGGGTCAAAGGGTATGCATAATTTTATAGCTCTTTGGGCATAGCCCCAAAACGCTCTCCAAAATGGTTGGATCATTTCACAACTCTACCAACAATGTATTAGTGTTCCAATTTTCCCATGTCTTCTCCAACATTTATCATTTCCCTGTTTTGTCATATTAGCCAATCTGATAGATGTGGTGTGCTACCTAAGAGTCATTTTGATTTGTATTTCTCTAATCAATAGTGACTTAGAACATTTTTTCGTATGACTATAGATAGCTTTAGTTTCTTCCCTGAGAACTGCCTGTTCATATCCTTTGACCATTTATCAATTGAGGAATGACTTGTATTCTTATAAATTTGACTTAGTTCTCTATATATTTTAGAAATGAGGCCTTTATCAGAGACACTGGTTGCAAAAATTCTTTCCCAGTTTTCTGCTTCCCTCCTAATCTACAATGCATTGGCTTTATTTGTGCAAAAATTTTTCAATTTAATGTAATGAAAATTGTTCATTTTGCATTTTATAATGTTCTCTATCTCTTGTTTGGTCATAAATTCTTCCCTTCTCCATATATCTAAAAGGTATACTATTCCTTGCTCTTCTAGTTTGCTCTTAGTATCCTTCTTTGTATCTAAATCGTATATCCATTTTGAATTTACATTGGTATAGGGTGTAAGATGCCCAGTTTCTGCCATACATTTTTCCAGTTTTCCCAGCAGTTTTTGCTAAATAGTGATTTCTGATCCCAGAAACTGGAGTCTTTTGATTTATCAAATAGTATGTTAGTATAGTCATTGACTATTGTCTCTTCCATACCTAACCTATTCCACTGATCCACCACTCTGTTTCTTATCTAGTACCAAATAGTTTTGATGATTGCTGCTTTATAATACAATTTAAGATCAGGTATAGCTAGGCCACCTTCGCTTGCATTTCTTTTCATTAGTTCTTTGGATATTCTGGACTTTTTGTTCTTCCAGATGAATTTTGTTATTGTTTTTTCTAGCTCTATAAATTTTTTTTGGTAGTTTGATTGGTATGGCACTGAATAAGTAAATTAATTTAGGTAGAATTGTCATTTTTATTATATTAGCTCAGCCTACCCATGAACAACTGATATTTTTCCAATTACTTAGATCTGACTTTATTAGTGTGAAAAGTGTTTTATAATTGTGTTTATATAGTTCCTGGTTTTATTTTAGCAAGTAGACTCCCAAATATTTTATAGTGTCTACAGTAATTTTAAATGAAATTTCTCTTTCTATCTCTTGCTGCTGGGCTTTGTTAGTAATATATAGAAATGCCAATGATTTGTGTGGGTTTATTTTATATCCTGCAGCTTTGCTAAATTTGTTTATTATTTCAAATAATTTTTTACTTGATTCTCTAGGATTCTCTAGATATACCATCATATCATTTGCAAAGAGTGATAGCTTTGTTTCTTCTTTGCCTGTTCTAATTCCTTCAATTTCCCCCCCAATTGCTACAGCTAACATTTCTTTTTTTTTAACAATTTTTAAATTAATTTATTTTAATTTATCAGCAATCACTTCCATAAGCTTTTGAGTTTTAAGTTTTTCTCCCCCTCCCTTCCCACCTCCCTCCCCAAGAGGGTATGCAATCTGATGTAGGCTATATATATACATTCCTATTAAACATGTATTTTCACATTAGTGATGTTGTAAGGAAGAATTAGAACCAATAAGAGCAACCACAAGAAAGAGAAAACAAAACAAAACAGAAGAAAAAAATAGCAAATGGTGTGCTTCCATCTTCATTCAAACTCCATAGTTCTTTCTTTGGACGTGGATAGCATTTTCCATCATGAGACTTGAGATGTCTAAGATCCTTGCATTGTGGAGAAGGGCTAAGTCCATCAACATTAGTCATTGCACAAAGTGGTACAGCTAACATTTCTAGCACAATATTGAATAACGTTGGTGATAATGGACATCCTTGTTTCACCCCTGATATTATTAGAAATGCTTCTAGTTTATCCCCATTGTATATAATGCTTGTTGATGGTTTTTGATAGATGCTATCTATCATTTTAAGGAAGACTCCATTTATTCCTATGCCCTCTAGTGTTTTTAATAGGAATGGATGTTATATTTTGTCAAATGCTTTTTCTGCATGTGTTAAGATACTCATGAGATTACTGTTAGTTTTGTTGTTGATTATGGTCAACTATGCTGATGGTTTTCCTAATATTGAACCAGCCCCGCATTCCTGGTATAAATCCTGGTCATAGTGTATCATTCTCATGATAAATTGCTGAATCTGTTTGCTAATATTTTATTTAAAATTTTTACATCTACATTCATTAGGGAAATTGGTGTATAATTTTCTTTCTCTATTTTGGCTTTTCCTGGTTTAGGTATCAACATCATATTTTTATCATAAAAATGATTTGGTAGGACTCCCTTCACCTATTTTCCGAATAGTTTATATAGTACTGGAATTAGTTGATCTTCAAATGTTTGATAGAATTCACTTGAAAATCCATCTGGCCAGGGGGGCGGAGCCAAGAAATCAGTGACTTGCTTGAGCTCTCTCGCAAACCCCTCCAAATACTCATAAAAAATGTCTCTAAACAAATTCTGAAGCAGCAGAACCCACAAAAAGAAAGAGTGAAACAAATTTCCAGCCCAAGACAACCTGGAAGATTGATCAGGAAGGTGTATCATGCCAGGCTGGGAGCACAGCGCAGTGTGGTGTGGGCGCACAGGCCGCAGCAAACCTGGAGCAGGCCTCAGAGGACTGAATCACGGACAGCTGTGGAGGTTTCCAGACTCCTCAATCCACAATGCCAAAGACAACTTAGAAGGTCATTGGGAAAAGTCTGTTTCTGTCGGTGCTCAGAGAGGCAGGCGGGGTTGCAGCTCCATTCCCCAAGAGCGTGGCCCTGGGGGGGGCAGCTGCTTCCCGAGCTTCTGGCCCACAGACTGAGGGGGAATCCAGTGGCTGATCAGAGAGGGATTGCAGGGATCTCTTTGCCAGTGCTGAGGCAGGAATCTCTTGCTTTGCCCGTGTTGGATCTGGGTCACAGTTCTGGGGCGTGGTGCTGGGGTGAGGAGGAGCGCTGGCATGGTAGAACTTGTAGTGGCTGTGGAGAGAAAACCCTCCTCACAGTTACAGGACAGAAAGGAATACTTGTGGTCACAGGCCAGGAAAGGAGTAAACACCTCGCCCCTTATCATACCACCTTGGAAGAACTGAAAATTTACAGGTCCCTACAAGTATCTCTGAAAACAGCTATACAAACCCCTGAAGCTTGGGACAGTACATTCTCCACATTGGAAGCAGACTCTTACCTTAACAAAGAGTTTAAAACTCAAGTAATTGGCTGGATCATGAGCAAGCACGCAAAAAGAGTCAGACTATATTATCTTACTTTGGTGAAAAAGAAGATCAAAATATACAACCAGAAGAAGACAACAAAGTCAAAGCTCCTACATCCAAAGCCTCCAAGAAAAATATGAATCAGTCCCAGGCCTTGGAAGAGCTCAAAAGGGATTTTGAGAAGCAAGTAAGGAAGTAGAGGAAAAACTGGGAAGAGAAATGAGAGTGATGCAAGAAAATCATGAAAAACAAGTCAACAGCTTGCTAAAGGAGACCCAAAAAAATACTGAAGAAAATAACACCTTAAAAAATAGCCTAACCCAAATGGCAAAAGAGGTCCAAAAAGCCAATGAGGAGAAAATGCCCTAAAAAGAAAAATTGGCCAAATGGAAAAGGAAGTCCAAAAGATTACTGAAGAAAATACTTCCTTAAAAATTAGAATAGAGCAATTGGAAGCTAGTGACTTTATGAGAAATCAAGACACTGTAAACAAATCCAAAAGAATGAAAAATTAGAAAACAATGTGAAATATCTCATTGGAAAAACAACTGACCTGGAAAATAGATCCAGGAGAGAGAATTTAAAAATTATTGGACTATCTGAAAGCCATGATCAAAAAAAGAGCCTAGACATCATCTTTCAAGAAATTATCAAGGAAAACTGCCCTGAGAAGAGGCAAAATAGAAATTGAAAGAATCCACAGATCTCCTCCTGAAAGAGATCCCCAAAGGAAAACTCCTAGGAATATTATAGCCAAATTCCAGAGTTCCCAGGTCAAGGAGAAAATATTACAAGTTGCCAGAAGGAAACAATTCAAGTACTGTGGAAACACAATCAGGATAACACAAGATTTAGCAGCTTCTACATTAAAGGACCAGGGCATGGAATATAATATTCCGGAGGGCAAAGGAGATAGGATTACAACCAAGAATCACCTACCCAGCAAAACTGAGTATGATCCTTCAGGGGAAAAAATGGTCATTCAGTGAAATAGAGGACTTTCAAGCATTCTGATGAAAAGACCAGAGCTGAATAGAAAATTTGACTTTCAAATACAGGACTCAAGTGGAACATGAAGAGGTAAACAGGAAAGAGAAATCATAAGAGACTTATTAAGATTGAACTGTTTACATTCCTGCATGGAAAGATGATATTTATAACTCATGAGACCTTTGTCAGTATTAGGGTAGTTGGAGGAAAAAAATTATATGTATGTAGATATAGATAGATAGATAGAGGGCACAGGGTGAGTTGAAGATTAAGGGGTCATATCTGGAGAATAAAATTAAGGGATGAGAGAGGATACTCAGAGAAGAAGAAAGGGAGAGGTAGAATGGGGTAAATTATCTCACAAAAAAAAAAAGAAAAGAAAGTCTCTTACAGTGGAGGGGAAACAGGGGAAGGTGAGAGGGAATGAGTGAATCTTATTCTCATAGGATTTGGCTTAAGGAGGGAATAACATACACATTCAATTGGGTATGGAAATCTGTCTTACCCTACAGGAAAATAGGGGGAGAAGGGGACAAGAGAGCAGGGGGATGATAGAGAGGAGGGCAGATTGGGAAAGGGGGTAATCAGAAGTAAATACTTCTGAGGAGGGACAGGGTCAAAAGAAAGAATAGAATAAATGGGAGGGCAGGATAGGATTAAGGGAAATAGAGTTAGTTTTTCACAACATGTCTACTATGGAAGTGTTTTGCATAACTGCACATATATAACCTGTATTGATTTGCTTGCCTTTTCAATGAGGATGGGTGGGGAGGGAGAAAGAGAGAAAATTTGAAACGTAAAGTTTTAAAAACATGTTTAAAAAAATGGTTTTACATGCCAACTGGGAAATAAGAAATACAGGAGATGGGGTATAGAAGTCTATCCTGCCTACAGGGAAATAGAAGGGGAAGGGTATAAGAGAAGGGGGGAGAGATAGAAGAGAGGACAGTCTAGGAGAAGGGATATTCAGAATGCATGCCATCTTGGGGTGGGGGGAGGGGTGAGATGGGGTGAAAATTTGGAACTCAAAACCTTGTGGGAGTAAATGTTGAAAACTAAAAATAAATAAATTTATATTTTAAAAAAAAGAAAGAAAGAAAATCCATCTGGCCCTGGAGATCTTTTCTTAGTGAGTTCATTGATGGCTTGTTCAATTTCTTTTTCTGAAATGGTGTTAAGTATTTTATTTCTTCTTCTGTTAATTTGTGCAATTTATATTTTTGTAAATATTCATCCATTTCACTAAACTTGTCAAATTTATTGGTATACAGTTGGGCAAAATAGCTCCTAGTTATTGTTTTGATTTCTTCTTCATTGGTGGTAAATTCACCCTTTTCATTTTTGGTGCTGGTAATTTGGTTTTCTTCTTTCTTTTAAATCAAATTAACCAAAGGTTTATCAAATTTATTGTTTTTTTTCATAAAACGAGCTCTTAGGTTTATTTCAAGGGTTTTCTTAATTTTAATTTTATTAATCTCTCTTTTGGTTTTCAGAATTTCTAATTTGGTATTTAATTGGTGATTTTCAATTTGTTCTTTTTCTAGCTTTTTTAGTTGCATGCCCAATTCATTGATTTCTTCTTTCGTATTTTATTCATATAAGCATTTAGAGATATAAAACTTCCCCTAAGAACTGCTTTTGCTACATCCTGTAAGTTTTGGTATGTTGTTTCATTATTGTCATTCTCTTGGATGAGGTTATTAGTTGTTTCTATGATTTGTTGTTTGACCCACTCATTCTTTAAGATTAGATTATTTAATTTCCAATTAATTTTTAGTCTGTCTTTCCATGGCCCTTTATTACATGTAATTTTTATTGCATCATGATCTGAAAACAATGCATTTAATATTTGTGTCTTTTTGTTTTGGATTGTGAGGTTTTTATGCCCTAGTACATGGTCAATTTTTGTGTAGGTGCCATGTACTGTCAAGAAAAAGGTATATTCCTTTCTGTCCCCATTCAGTTTTCTCCAGAGGTCAACCATATTTAACTTTTCTAAGGTTCTATTGATCTCCTTAATTTCTTTCTTGTTTATTTTATGGTTAGATTTATCTGGTTCAGAGAAGGGGAGATTTGAGGTCCATCACTAGTATAGTTTTGCTGTCTATTTCTTCCTTTATCTCCCTTAACTTCTCCTTTAAGAATTTGGCTGCTATACCAGTTGGTACATATATCTTTAGCAATGATGTTACTTCATTATCTATGGTACCTTTTAGCAGGATGTAGTTTCCTTCCTTGTCTCTTTTAATTAAATCTGTTTTTGCTGTTGCTTTGTCTGAGATCTTTTCTCTGTGTGTATCCCTCTGCATCAAATATGTTTCCTGTAGACAACATGTTGTAGGTTTATGGTTCTTAATCTACTCGGCTATCTGTTTCCGTGTTACGGGAGAGTTCATCCCATTCATATTCACAGTCATGATTTCTATCTGTGTCTTTCTTTCCATCCTATCCCCCCTCATTAATGCTTTTTTCTCTCATTTTTCCCTTTCCCTCCTCAGTAGAGTTTTGGTTTCAGCCAGCTTGCTCCCTCAGTCTGCCCTTCCTTTTATTAGCCTGATCCCTTTTTTTTCCCCCTTTACCCATTCTACTTCCTTATAGGGTAAGTTAGATTTCTATACGTAACTGATTATATTATTCCTTCTTTGAACCAAATCTGAAGAAAGTAAAGTTCAAACAATGTTCACCTCCCCCCCCTTTCTTTGTGCTGTAGTAGATGTAATTTATCCTTGTTTGCCTTCTCCTTTCTTCTTCTCCCAGTACAATCCCTTTTTTCCACTTAGATTTTTTACTATCACATCAAAGTCAACTTAAACCCTGTGCCCTCTGTCTATGTATACTCCCTTTTAAATGTCATAATGACATTCCAGTTCTTAAGAGTTACGGTGTCATCTTCCCTTGTAGGGATGTAAACAGTTTGCCCTTATAGATAATATATTTTTTTTCTTTCCTGTTTACCTTTTTATACTTATCTTCAGACTTGTATTTGAAGGCCGATTTTTTTGTTGAGCTCTGATCTTTTCATCAGTAAGATTTGAAAGTCCCCTATTTTGTTGAATGTCCGTGTCCTCCCCTGAAAGATGATCCTCAGTTTCACTGGGTAGTTGATGTACGGTTATAATCCAAGCTCCTTTGCCTTATTGAATATTGTATTCCACGCCCTCTCATCTTTTAATGTAGAAGCTGCAAGGTCCTGGGTAATCCTGGCTGTGGTTCCTTGATATTTAAATTGTTTCTTTCTGGTTGCTTGTAGTCTCTTTGATCTGGAAGTTTTAGAATTTAGCTACTACATTCCTTGATGTTTTCAATTTGGGATTTCTTTTGGGATGTGATTGGTGGATTCTTTCCATGACTTATTTGCCCTCTGGTCCTAGGACCTCAGGACAGTTTTCTTTGATGATTTCCTGAAGAATGTTATCCAGGCTCTTTTTTTCATCATGGTTTTCAAGTAGACCAATAATTTTTGAATTGTCTGTCCTGGATCTCTTTTCCAGATCAGTTGTTTTACCAATGAGGCATTTTACGTTTTCATGTATTTTTTCATTCTTTTGTTTCTTGTTCTCCCATAGCTTCTACTTGCTCCATTCTAATTTTTTTTTTTTTTGCTTTTTGGTGAAGCAGTCAGGGTTAAGTGACTTGCCTAAGGTCACATAGCTAGTAAGTGTCAAGTGTTTGAGGCCAGAGTTGAACTTGAGTCCTCCTGACTCCAAGGCCAGAGCTCTATCTACTGTGATACCTAGCTGCCCCACCCCCATTCTAATTTTTAAGGAATTGTTTTCTTCTATTAGATTTTGTATCTCCTTTTCCATTTGGCCCATTTTACTTTTTAAGGACTTGTTTTCTAAGTTAATTTTTGTCCTTTCTTTTCCAAGCTATTGACTCCCTCTTGCATACCTTCTTTTCCCCATTTTTCTTCTACCTCTCTTATTTGACTTTTAAAATCCTTCTTGAGCTCTTCCAAGAAGCCTTTTTGGGCTTGAGACAAGTTCATATTCCTCTTTGAGGTTTCTTGTGTGGGTATATTAACAATATTGTCCTCTTCTGAATTTGTGTCTTGATCTTCCCTTTCTCCAAAATAAGGATCTATTGGTCATTTCCCTTTTCTGCTTTTTGTTCGTGGTGTTTGCCTTTTACCAAAAAAACCCTCCAAAACTGTTGCATTCTCCTGCTGGAGCAAAGGGGGTCACCCAAGCTTCTTTTCCTGCTCACTGGGTCCTTACACTTGAGTGTTTGGCTCCTGCTCACCCAGATCTTGCACAGGGATGTTTCACTGCTGGTAGATGTCTGCCAGCCTGGAGCTTTGCCTTCTGGAGTTGTGCGTCTCAGAGTTGAGAAGAGGCACCAGGCAATTTCACTGCTGGAGAATGCCGTTGCCCGTGATTGTTTTCTGAGCTGGTGTCTACCAGTTCCCCTTCCTCTGTTGAGGCTCTTGGGGGTCCTGGTGTTGGCACTTGCTTGTTCCACAACCCTGGGTCTCAGGATCTCCCCTGGTATGCTGAGGTGGGGCTTGCTGCTGGCTTGCTGGGATGTCTCAAATCCTGTACTGCTCTCCCTCCCCCAGAGTGAAAAAGGCCTTTCCTGTTAATCCCCCAAGTTTCCTGGGGTACAAGACTGCTGTGCGCTGTCTTTTTGCTGGCTCAGGGTTTTTCCTGGGTCGATATCATCTGGGCTTTCAGAGGTCGATGAGGGAGGGTGAGAGTGACTTACTTCTTACTCTAGCTTGGATCCCAGAAACAGAAAAATGACTTTCAAGTTTTTATCTTGGATGACTGGCCATGTGGTGGTGTCATGAACAGAAACTGGGAAATCAGGAAAGAAAGCCTCTAGATCCCTTCAGTGACTGTGGAACATTCAGCTGAAAATGATCTGCCGGGGTAGGAGATGTGGGAGTGGAGGTTAGGGGAAAGGACAGTATTAGAATATTAGAATGTCTTTTTTTTTTTTCAACAGGGTTAGTGGGAGTGGATGAAATCTCTAAAGGAGTGAGATTGTGTCCAAAAAAGCACTGAAGATATTAAAAAGGACATAGGCCTGGCTCTCAAATTTTTAATCTTGAGGAATGTGCACAATTATAGAGTGAAAGGAAGAAGTGGAAGTAATAAAGGGGACGGAAAATTTTAGACAGGGAGAGTTTTATATGCAAAAAAAAAAGATGTCAAGGAATATAAAGACTATGGAAGGTCATTGACCTTTATCATATTCAATAGAGGAGATTAAGGGCAGTGGGTGGTGAGGATGTGATTCCACTCATTCTTTCTGGAATAAGTTACATAGTGACATATAGAGTAACACTTTTGAATCTTGATGGCTTCTGTTTTTTATATCATAATTACCCCAGTATCCGTTCCCCTTCCCCTCTTAGAGAGCCATCCCACAATGATAAAGTACTAAGGTGATCAAAGTCACTGGTTATTAGCTCCTTGCTGTCCTTACAGAAACATTATATGTATAATTATGTATTATGTTTAAATTTTAAATTACTTTATACAAATTAGCTTACTTTTTGCTTCAGTTATTCCAGTAATTTCCTCATTTATCTATTTTGCATGTGTAGACAGCCTAATTTCTTACATATTATAAAGATTGGTCTTGGGTATTGTGATATTTGTCTCTTAGAGCAGAAGTGCTTTAATTGGATCTAATGGGGGGAAAAAGTGGTATGTTAGCCAGTCTTTTAAAGTAATTTCCATGCCTATGGATTTTAATGTAGATTTCCTTATTCTGTCTGAGACTATGTAAAGTAATGGAAAACTTAACTCAATTTTGCAAATCTTGTTATTGTCATTTGTTAGTTTTGAAAAGTAAAAAAAAAGTAAAAAAGACTTTTTGAATCAAATAAAGATCCCAAAATTACTTGGTTTATAATACTGCTTGATTTAAATCCTTATATGTTATAGAAAATTGGATATGAATAGATGAAATATCCAGGGAAAAACTAAGGCATTATAGGAACAGATTCACAAAAGACTGATAGTAATAGCTGTATCTGACCTTCCCTGAAACTATTCTGTGGATATTGGGGTACATTATACTGTCAGAGATATTATTTTGGAAGGGTATAACTGAAATCTTGAATGCCTGTTATACTTTATTTAATAATATTTAAAATTAGATTTGGTATCTTGATTAATTTTTGAGAAACAATTTTACTTCAATTTCTCTCAAGTAATTTCAGTAAAAGATTGGATAGAGTATTAAATTCCCTTTATATTTCAATGTAGTAGCAATTTGTATCAGCAATAAGTTGAATACACTACACACAGATTTTTGTATTTAAAATGCTGGCATAAATGAAGATTAAATATGCATGTTTATTTTAATCTACAATAGTGAAATAATAGAAAGCTTTCCTGCTTTAATCTTATATTCTGAAGCTTCTTTACCTGAATCTCTTGATCTGCTTTCTAAAAACTCAGAAAAGACAAAAGCTCTTTAGACTTCTGATTAATCTGTAGTTGTACCATGACCATTCTTGACTTGTTGACATTGGGAAGTTACCTCCCACTATTAAAACCTGGTTTCCGTTAATGGTGGTTTTAGAATGGCAGCTCAGTAGCATTGAGGCCTTTCATAGCAAAGGTATGTTTGTGAAGATATGACTTGAATTTTTCATTGTTTGGTCCTTTGACCAAGTTTGTATTTTACCTGAGTGCTTCTGTAAGATGAATGGGATGGATGATCCTAATATACAGAAAGACGAAGCAAGGTATCATGGAAAGGGCATTGGATTTTGGAGTCAGATGACTTCGGTTTGAACTTAGTTTTACCACTTCTGACTTTGGGCAAGTTGTTGTTTGGTCTTCAGGTTGTTCTGATTTGTGTAGGCATTTAGTTTTAAGGCTCAGAATGGAAATGATTCTTTTACTACTCGTGGAAGGGAAATGAATTTTTTTTTCTTTTTTAAATGGTAGTAAAGGAAAATGGTTAGGTTCCAGTGGTGCAGAGCTGGTCCAGATACTGAGAAATTGATGAACCATGTTACTGAGGCTGAGTATTCCTTTTTTTTTTCCCTTTGGTTAGGCCATCAGGGTTAAATGACATGCCCAGGGTCACACAGCTAGTAAGTGTTGGTGTTTGAGGTTGGATTTGAACTCCAGTCCTCTTGGCTCCAAGGCTCTATTCACTGCACCACCTAGCTGCCCCAAGGCTGATTGTTCTTGTAGACCATCCAAACTGAAGTGATAATATTCTTTCTGTTTCAAATAGTGATAACATAGCCATCTTCTAGAACTTTGAACTCTCAGAGGTTTGTCCTTTGAATAAGGCTATGATTTTGTATTGCAGAAAGCTTTGAACTCCATCCAGAAGGAGGTCTTCTTAGTTAATGAGGGAAGGAACAGGCAGTTTCTTTTTTGTTAGCAGGACCTCTCAGGATGTACCTCAAAAATGATCAGGTTGCTAGTGTATAAGTGTGCATGAGTTTGAAGGACAGGGCAGTTAGGGGACTAAATGAACGAATGAATGACTGAAAGAGTATTAAGAGCTGACTACGTACTAAGTACTTAGGATACACCTTGGAGAGTCCCTTTTCTCCAAGAGCACACATTCTAATTGGGGAAGATAATATATGAAAACAGAGTAGGTAGCTATAGGGTGGACAGCAAGATGTAAGAGCACAAATTGAGAACAAAACACACATCTAAACCATTGGCAGTATCTAGGGTCTGTAGGGCATTGCTCCAGTTAATCAATCAATCAAGCTGCTCCAAGGTAAATTGCAATGCCTGGAAGGCTTTAGGATGCAGTGGAAGAAAAGATGATAAGAAGTGGTTGTCTTCCATCTTACCAGAAGGATAATGCTTGGAGACTCATGGCATATAGAATTGGTATATGCCATGTTGCTCTTCCCACTCAACTGTTCTATGGTGGGGGTCTGGAGAGGGGTAAAAGGAAGAGATGAGAGAAGAGCATTCCTACTTTCTCCTCCTATTGTTTTAAACATGTATTCAATATATGGTGCATGTTTATTCACTTATGCAAAAGATACTTTGGTTTATGTCTCCTCAAGTGCAAAAGCTTTTTTCCCCTTGCAGATCCTCAATCTGCAGTACTGTTTAGTGTGGTTCACCTAATAAACACTCAACAATTGTTGATTGAACTCTTTTATTTTGCTACTTTAACTAACTAGCCAGGCAGAGCTTAACTAGATGCATGGAGTATGAGAAGGATGTATTATTGTAGTATAATGGAAAAAATTGGATGTTGAAATATCTGGTTCTTCTGCTAGTAATATGTGTGGTCTGGAGCAGGCCACTTAGCTCATCTTTGCCTCAGTTTCTCCATCTTTAAAAGTTGGGATATTTCCCTCTTTGTGTGAGACAGAATTTGGTATAAAATTAAGATAATTATGTCCTGTGAGTTAAGAGCATTCTAATCCTCTCTAACCCCTTCCTGCCTTGTGAGAACAAAAAAAAGTGAACATATTTAATATATGGAAACAAAATTATGATATTTTATTTAGTATGATTAATTTAACTAGAAATGTTTATAAAACAAAGTTAGGAGGCTATATTGATGTTGAATATTGTTTTCTATAAGACTTTTAATTTTTAAAAATGCTGCATGAATTTCATCTAATAGCAGAGGTTAGGATGATTAGTAATATCTAGTGAGTAGGTAGACAGATGGGCAGATTTAGCAGTCCTACTTGACTTACAAGTTGTGAGTCAAGACCCTCAGCCTTTCTAGATGTGGGGCAGTGGCTGCTAAAAGTTTTCTCCTACACTTTTCCAGTAAATAGAACTAGATGGAAGTAGAAATACTTCCCTCCTTGGATACATGGGACAGAGTTGTGACATAAAATTAACATAATATTAAGTATGTCAGGTATGTATACATAAACAATTCTTTTATTTCTTGAAAGCATGTGATCACTTTAGAAATTAGAGTTTTAAAGATAGTAGTGGTACTTTTGCCTGTACTGATCTGTTGGTTCTATATTTTAAACTTAAGTTGGGCACAACTGTGTGTTGTGTGTGTGTGTGTGTATGTGTGTGTTGTATTCCTAAATTGTAGCATGAAGAAATGCAGTCCTGTTGTTCTCTGTCCATGGTAATAAACTGTAGTTATCTAACATTATTTCCCAAAAGCCGTTTCATTTGGATACAGATTTTTCAATTTATTTTTTTCTTTTGCCTTTATCTATGGAGGCATTTGGTTTCAGGGCTCAGAATGGAAATGACTCTTTTCCTGCTTGGGGAAGGTAAATGAATGTATTTTTTTTCTTCTCCTGTTCATGGTGCTATATTTGAAAGCCCCTCAGCTACAAGTGGAAAAAAAACCCCAAAATACAGCTAGAGAAGCAAGAATTAGAATCAGTTGTAACTCAGTTTTGTTATTGCTTAAGAACTTGCTTTTGTTGTGTGTATTATAGGGCACAAAACAAACTCTAGAAGATTCAAGGCATATTTGATTGGAGAAGTTCCCTGGTTTACTTTTCCATGGAATTGTCCCTGTCTTTCTAGTATTGTCAGTTAAATTAATCACATCTGGCACACGCTGCAAATCAGCATAAGTAAATCTTGTCTTCAAGACTGACATCAGCAAATGGGAAGAAGGTAGTGTCAAATCTGGTGTTTCATCATGCCTTAGTCAGGCAGTGCTAGTGTTTCTGGGAAGTTTTTAAGGAAGGCTTGAAGGAACTGATGTTGGAGGACTTAAAATCTTCTATAAAAAGTAGAAGTTTAAGCCATATTCTAAATGTAGGAGGATGGGGATAAGAACGATATCTTGAGGCCAGAGTAAAAGTTTTGGAACAGTTGCTGTAAGAAAGAAGATAAGGAATCTCTGAGAGGTCAGTGAAAGGCTTGTTGATCATCCCCCAGAATGTTTGGGGGTTGTTGTTTTTTTGTAGGTTGTTGTTTTATTTTGGTTTTTGAACGGATTATTCGATTTTGTTGGAAGAAGAAACTTGTTCTCCCGTTGAAGATCTCTACCTGCTCTACGGTATAGAGTCTTAGAGTTGACTGGTGTACTGAGAGGTTCAAGTGATTTGCCCAGGGTCATACAGTCAGTGTGTGTGAGAATCAGGGCTTGAACCTCCAGATCTTTCTCACTCTGATTGCTCACTCCCCGTCTACTATACACAGTGCTTCTATGGTATACGAGTTGAGAATTTAATAATAGTAAGGACATTCTGATGGATATGTGAAAATGGAACTAAACTAAAATTTAAATTTACACTAAAGTGGAGAGAGTGTTGGTACATGATTTTTTGTTTGCAGACTATTGTGCACTCACATGCAGCCTCTAAAGCTGAGATGCAATGGATCGATTTTTCTGCTGCTTGTGCTAATTTTAGCCTAATAATTAATGCCAAGAAAACATAAGTGCTTCATCAACCAGCACCACACCATTCCTATGTGGAACCGCTGGTTACAGCAAATGGAGAAGTTTTGAATACCATGGATAAGTTCACTTACCTTGGCAATATACTTTTCAGGGATGTCACATTGATAATGAGGCTGGCTCATGCATTGCCAGCGTTAACTCAGTGTTTGAGAGGCTCTGAAGGAAAGTATGGGAGAGGAGAGATACTTGACTACCAAACTGAAGGTCTACAGAGCCATTGTGCTGACCTCATTGTTGTATGCCAGTGAAACCTGGACAGTAAACCAGTGCCATGCCAGGAAGCTGAATTGCTTCCATCTGAATTTTCTTTGGAAGATTCTGCAGATCACCTGGTAGAAGATACCCGACACTGAGGTCCCTTCTTTCTTTCTTTTTTTTTTTTAATATAAATTTATTTATTTTTAGTTTTCAATATTTACAAGATTTTGAATTCCATATTTTCACCCCATCTTGCCCCTCCCCCACTCCAAGATGGCATGCATTCTGAATACCCCTTCCCCTAGTCTGCCCTCCCTTCTATCTCCCCCCCTCTTCTCTTATCCCCTTCCCCTTCTATTTTCCTGTAGGGCAGGATAGATTTCTGTACCTCATTTCCTGTATTTCTTATTTCCCAGTTGCATGTGGAAACAATTTTTTTTTTGAACATGTGTTTTTAAAACTTTGGGTTCTAAATTTTCTTCCTTCCTCCTACCCCACCCACCCTCATTGAAAAGGCAAGCAAGTCAGCACAGGCCATACATGTGCAGTTTTGCAGAACACTTCCATAGTAGACATGTTGTGAAAAACTAGCTATGTCCCTTAATCCTATCCTGCCCCCTCATTTATTCTGTTCTTTCTTTTGACCCTGTCCCTCCTCAGAAGTACTTCCTTCTGATTGCCCGTTTCCCAATCTGCCCTTCTCTCTATCATCCCCCTGCTCTCTTGTCCCCTTCCTCCCTATTTTCCTGTAGGGTAAGACAGATTTCCATACCCAATTGAGTGTGTATGTTATTCCCTCCTTAAGCCAAATCCT
The DNA here is from genome assembly GCF_003287225.1 of Phascolarctos cinereus. Classification (NCBI taxonomy): domain Eukaryota; kingdom Metazoa; phylum Chordata; class Mammalia; order Diprotodontia; family Phascolarctidae; genus Phascolarctos; species Phascolarctos cinereus. Next base: position 203,215,412 of record NW_027555847.1, on the reverse strand, counting down.
ATGAGAATAAGATTACCTGATTTCCTCTCACCTTCCCCTGTTTCCCCTCCACTGTAAGAGCCTTTTCTTGTCTGTTTTGTACAAGATAATATACCCCATTCTACCTCTCCCTTTCTCCTTCTCCTAGTATAATCCTCTCTCACCCTTAATTTTATTCTCCAGATATCACCCCTTCATCTTCAACTCACCCTGTGCCCTCATCTATCTATCTATCTATCTATCTATCTATCTATCATCTATCATACATATAATTTTTCCCCTCCCACTACCCTAATACTGACAAAGGTCTCATGAGTTATAAATATCATCTTTCCATGCAGGAATGTAAACAGTTCAATCTTAATAAGTCTCTTATGATTTCTCTTTCCTGTTTACCTCTTCATGTTCCACTTGAGTCTTGTTTGAAAGTCAAATTTTCTATTCAGCTCTGGTCTTTTCATCAAGAATGCTTGAAAGTCCTCTATTTCACTGAATGACCATTTTTACCCCTGAAGGATTATACTCAGTTTTGCTGGGTAGGTGATTCTTGGTTGTAATCCTATCTCCTTTGCCCTCCAGAATATTAATTCCATGCCCTCAGTCCTTTAATGTAGAAGCTGCTAAATCTTGTGTTATCCTGATTGTGTTTCCACCATACTTGAATTGTTTCTTTCTGGCTGCTTGCAATATTTTCTCCTTGACCTGGGAACTCTGGAATTTGGCTACAATATTCCTAGGAGTTTTCCTTTGGGGATCTCTTTCAGGGGAGATTGGGGGGTTTTTTTAATTTTCTTTTTGCCTTTTCGGTTTTCCTTGATAATTTCTTGAAAGATGATGTCTAGGCTCTTTTTTTGATCATGGCTTTCAGATAGTCCAATAATTTTTAAATTCTCTCTCCTGGATCTATTTTCCAGGTCAGTTGTTTTTCCAATGAGATATTTCACATTGTTTTCTAATTTTTCATTCTTTTGGATTTGTTCTACTGTGTCATGATTTCTCATAAAGTCACTAGCTTCCAATTGCTCTATTCTAATTTTTAAGGAAGTATTTTCTTCAGTAAGCTTTTGGACTTCCTTTTCCATTTGGCCAATTTTCTTTTTAGGGCATTCTTCTCCTCATTGGCTTTTTGGACCTCTTTTGCCATTTGGGTTAGGCTATTTTTTAAGGTGTTATTTTCTTCAGTATTTTTTTGGGTCTCCTTTAGCAAGCTGTTGACTTGTTTTTCATGATTTTCTTGCATCACTTTCATTTCTCTTCCCAGTTTTTCCTCTACTTCTCTTACTTGCTTCTCAAAATCCCTTTTGAGCTCTTCCAAGGCCTGGGACTGATTCATATTTTTCTTGGAGGCTTTGGATGTAGGAGCTTTGACTTTGTTGTCTTCTTCTGGTTGTATGTTTTGATCTTCTTTTTCACCAAAATAAGATAATATAGTCTGAGTCTTTTTGCACTGCTTGCTCGTGATCCCAGCCAATTACTTGAGTTTTAAACTCTTTGTTAAGGTAAGAGTCTGCTTCCAGTGTGGAGAATGTACTGTCCCAAGCTTCAGGGGTTTGTACAGCTGTTTTCAGAGATGCTTGTATGGACCTGTAAATTTTCAGTTCTTCCAGGGTGGTATGATGAGGGTGGAGGTGTTTACTCTTTTCCTGGCCTGAGCTCTGATAGCCACAAGCAGTCTTTTCTCTCTTGGAACTGTGAGGAGGGTTTCCTCTTCACCGCCGCGAGATCCACCTCACCAGTGCTCCTCCTCACCCCAGGACCACCACCCAGAACTGTGACCCAGATCCAAGCACGGGCAAAGCAAGAGATTCCTGCCTCAGCACTGGCAAATAGATCCCTGCAGTCCCCCTCTGATCAGCCACCTGATTCCCCCTTAGTCTGTGGGCCAGAAGCTCGGGACACAGCCACCGCCCAAGTACCCGTGCTGTGCGCTCTGGAACTGGCTCTGACCTAGCTCTTCTCTCACCGAAACAACAGACTTGTCCCACTAACCTTCTAAGTTGTCTTTGGCATTTGTGGATTGAGGAGTCTGGAAGCCGCCACAGCTTCCCATGATTCAGTCCTCTGAGGCCTGCTGTAGGTTCGCTGTGGCCTGCGGGCCCATGCCAAGCTGTGCTTCTTTCCCTGCCCAGCGCGATAAGCTTTTCTGATCAACCATCCAGGCTGTCTTGGGCTGGAAATTTGTTTTACTCTGTCTTTTTGTGGGTTCTGCTGCCTTAGAATTTGTTTAGAGCCATTTTTTATGGGTACTTGGAGGGGTTTGGGGGAGAGCTCAAACAAGTCACTGCTTTCACGCTGCCATCTTTTCTCCACCCCTCACTGAGGTCCTTTCTTGAGTTAAACTGCCAAGCATTTAGACTCTACTGCAGAGTGCGCAACTACAATAGGCTGATCACATTGTTGGAGGGAAAAAGGTACTCTTGCCAGAAAGACTATTTTATGGAGAACTCGCACAAGGCAAGTGCTCACATGGTGGTTAGAAAAAGAAATACAAGGACACTCTCAGGGTCTCTCTTAACTTTGGAATTGTGTGACATGGGAGACACTAGCACAGGAGTGCTTAGCATGGCATGCCCTAATCAGAGAAGGTGCTGTGCTTTATGAGCAAAGCATGAGAATTGAAGTAGCTCAAAAGAAACTCTAAATGCTAAGAGTTAGAGAATCCACCCCAAATGTTCACATGGACTATTTGTACCCAACCTGTGGTAGAGCCATTCTGAGCTCATATTGGTCTGATCAGCCACACTGTGGGATACCATCAGCCATGATAGTCGGACGCACTGTAACTTGACTCTAACATAGTGATGTCATTTTGGTTCTCTTTAAGAATGAAGGGCGACAACCAACCAACCAGCCATCTTGAGGAACTGGTACCCAGAACCTTTTAGAATCAGAGAAAATTGTTATTTTTCTGAAATGTTTAAAAAAAAAAGAAATACATAACTCTTTGGGTGACTGGTGGAAATATTTGCCTGCTTTTCTTCCATTTCTCACCTTCCATTGACATTGTATCGCCATCTCTGCTATTCTTTCTTTTCTCCCTGTCAACTTAATTCTTCCATGCATCCTCTTTTAATTTAGTTAGCTCCACCTAGGTGTGACATTTGGACAAGTCATTTAATCTCTTTGTCTTTTACTTTTCATTGTGTGTAAAATGATGGGGTTGAACCTGGTGATCTCTAAGGTTCCTTCCAGCTTCAACTTTCTGGGATACCTAGTGAAACTTAAATTTGGCACCTTCTCCCTACCCACATGTCAGAGTTTCTAACTGTTACTCCTCATCATTCTTTTTCTCTTTATGCCCTTTGGACTTAGACCCTTTCCATTTGCTATCTCAACTATCTCAAATCTTCATTCTTTTGCAAGTTTTGAGTCCATAGTCCTCTGGAATCCCTTAGCAGTGTATCCTCAAAATCTAACCTATAAAATTCTTATGATTCACCAGCATATGTGCATATGTTTTCCCACAGTATAACAAAAAATTCGGGGGGGGGGTCAATTTGATGGGTATGAAGTGGTCTCCCAAAGTTGTTTTAATTTGCATTTCATTGACTTGTGGGCAGCCTCCTTTTTAATGTATTTCATGTATTTCTCCCTTTCCTCCACCTTACTGACCTAATGAAAACCAATCTCTAACTAAATGTAGTTGTAGTCCTGCTTTCTTTTCATGGATAGGCCTCATCCTTTATTACTGAATGGGAATAGAGGGAGGTTTAGCCTCTTTTCTTTTCTGTACCATTTTCAGGATCACCATTCTAATCATTTATTCTGCGTCTTGCATTTTGAACACATCGTTGTTTCTGTTCCATTTTCCCCTTCCCCATCCATCCCTTTTACATCTTATATTGGACTTTAGTATTTAGATTGGGTTTGTTTTCCTGTTACCTTTCCCTAATCTGACACATGTACTTTATAGTTTTTATTAGTCTCTGTGGTTTGTCTGGACATTTTAAATGTTGACCTAAGATATGATACATTTAGAGCTAGAAAGAACTTTAGAGACTTTCTAGCCTAACAGGCTGATTTTACTGAAATTGAAGCCTAGAAAAGTTAAAGTGACTTGCCTAAGGTTACCCAAGTAGTATTTGATGAAAGTGGAACATAAACTCAGATGCAGTAACTCCAAAACCAGTGATGTTTCCATTATACCATCTAGAACCTTGTGGTTTTCTCCTGTTCACAGCCTGTTCGATCTGTCACACTGATTCTGCTTCTTCATACCAAGTGTTCCACTCTTTCCACCTTTCCTTTAACCTCACCTGGTCTATGAGGGTACTCTTGCATGCTGTAGATGCTCCTAATCCCATTGTTGGCCACTTCAAACTGCCTTCATGAACTCCAACAATCCTTGGCTTCCTATCATCCCAGCTGTAAGTTCTCCACACCATCTCTTTTGTTCACATTTCAAGCCACCAGAGGTCTGCCATTAAAAGAAACACAAATGTTTAAGCCTGAGTGTTACAATTCCTGCTAACATAATACTTCATTCTGGAGAAAACGCATCTCAGATGCAAAAATTCTGATCAGAATTGAAGGTCCTAGAGACATTTCTAGGGAAAAAAAACCTATGGATCAATTGGAAAGAACTTTCATTAAAATAAATTAGTGATAGTAAAATGTAAACATGGTAGCGGATGGAGTGCTGGGCCTGCCTCACTTTCTTCAACTGTAAAATGGTGATAATAATAGCTCCTGCCTCACAGGATTTTTGTGAAGATCAATTGAGATAGCATTTATGAAGTACCTGGCATATAGTAGGCACTTAATAAATGTTTGTTCTTTCCTTTTTCTTTTTCCCTTCCCCTCAAATTGCCCCTGAATTTCTTGGCTAGCGGATACCCACATTCCCCACCCCCCCCATTCATTGTAGAAACTGTAGAGGTAGAAAAAAAGCTGGTTTAGAATTTCTTGTGATTGAATTAGATAAAATCATATCATATATCTTTGGCTTTATTATATCTCCTGTGAGTTTGGCTTGACTTAAGTTTTTCCCCACCCTTTCCTTATTTTGCTTTATGATCCCTGGTTAACAACTAGACAACACCTTGAGGGCAGGAATGGTTGGGTTTCTTCTGTGATATGTAATCATAATTTAATAAATGTGAAGTGCTAGTGGGACTCTTCATCCTGTTTGGCAGTCCTTTTGTTAATCTCCCTCTTTAGCAAATTCCTTGCAGTAGGAGTTGTTTAGATACTGTCTCCTCTCCATGTCCCCTTTTCCTTCCAAACCTCCTTCAGTGAATAAGCAAAATTTTTTGACTCCAACTTCCTCATACTCAGCATATCACTATTCTCTCATCCTTCTTTGCCTCTCCTCACCCTCAAAGGATATCTTTTCTTTGAATAACTAAGCCCTCTATCTATGCTTTTAATCTAAAGAATGATACCCCACCAGGATTGTTCCTATACCTCTCTTCCCCCTCTAGTTGTTGTTTTTGTTTTTTGAGGCAGTGTGGTGTAGTGGATTTTCATGAAAAGGGTTTTAATACAGTTTTTGTTTTTAGGTTGGATCTAAAATGATCCAGCTTTATATGTACCTATATGTATTTATATATCTGCATATCATACACACATAAATTCCTTTTTATCTCTGCTTTTCACCTTTTTGACCTTCTTGAAACTCTGGAGCTTCGGAGACAGTAGATAAACTGTAAATCTATGTTCCTGTGACATTTTCTTGTTTTTCTCACCAATCCATTAATTTATATGCTTGCTTTCTTCTAGCACTTAGCACGGTGCCTGGCCGTATATATAGTGGGCACTTAATAAATGTTTGTTGACTTCTTCATTCTACCCACTTAGGCTCATGTCCAAGCCTTCATAGAATCCATCTACTTCTTGACTTCACATATGACTCCTATGAAGATAATTTCCTATGCGAGATAATTATATCATTTCTGTCCACTCAAGCTCAAACTCAGTTTTTTCAATAGCATCCAGGACCTGTCTTGCCTGGATATACTGCTGGCATCTCAAACTTAGCATTATTATCTATATTGTCGTCTTCCTCTCCGAGATCTTTCCATTTATCAATACAATAGTTACTCATCTTGCGACTGTGTTTTATTTCTGTTCCTACTGTAATCATCCTAGCTTAGATATTTTTTTTTTAATTCCTGTACAATTATAAGAGTACAGGCATGTTTTAAATCTCTTCTCCTTCCAGTCTGTCCTACATTCAGTCATTGTGTGCATCTCATTCATCCTTTGATACTTTGTGAAAATTTCTTTCAATGGCTCCTCAGTTTCTTTAGGATAAGCCCAAATTCCTTATCTTGGATCAAGGCCCTGCACAATGTAGCCTCAGCATATCTTTTTTTTCTTTGGTCCTCTACCCTGTTTGAACCCTCTGCTCTGGACAAGCTGATTTATTATGCGTTATCTTCCTAATCAGCTCTGTATATATCACAAGAACCTGTGCCTCTTGTCATTTGCTTATTATTTCTACTTGCTTGTAATGTCCTCTCTGCTTCCTTTTTCACCTTGTAATCTTCAACACAACCTAATCTCTCTGTCCTTTGAAATTATGTAAAACTTATAATAGGCATTTGGTATGTATATGCTGCCTTGTACTGTTGCTTGTTTTCATGTTTCATGTTTTCTGATCAATCAATTTAATCTTTGCTGTCAAAGAGATTACAATTTCTGCATTTCTCTTTACTTAGCATGTTGTTCAGTTGTTTCAGTTGTGTCTGACTCTTTGGGACCCCATTTGGAGTTTTCTTGGCAAAGATACTAGAGTGGTTTGCCATTTCTTTCTCCAGCTCATTTTACAGATGAGGAAACTGAGGCAAACAGGGTGAAATGACTTGCCTAGGGTCACATAGCTAGTAAGTGTCTGAGGCCAGATTTGAACTCAAGAAATCTTTCTGAATCCAGGCTTAGCATTCTATTCACTTCACCTAGCTCCTCATTATATAGCATGGTAGCCTGCAAATTCATTAGGCACTTAGAAAGTTTGTGACTCTCCCTTTTATCCAAGCTCAAGACTTTAGAATCATCCAACTGTCCTCTTACCAGGTCTTGAATTTTACTTCAAAATTGCTGATTTGTTTCTTCCACTGTATTTCAAGTGCTACATTTATATTCTTTTGTTCTTATCTCATAGCTCCTGGAGCTAGAATGAACTTGAGATCTAATCCCAACAGATCTATTTTTCAGATGAGGAAATTGACACCCAGAAAAGTGAAATCACTTGTGTGATATCATATCACAGCGGGTGAGCTGGTGTTTGAGCTTGTCTTCTGATTAAGTCTTCTGTTTTTATATACCATCACATTTTTAAAAAAATATCACATTTCTCACTATGCTAGGACTATGGCCACAGCTTCCTAATTGGCCTTCTGTATCTATAACATCACTCTTCCCTCCAATCTGCTTCAATCCCCATACTCCACTGCCTCCATGAAGCCTTCCTAAGCAGCTGCGCTGCATGATGATCTGACAGCTTCTGAGCTGCTGTCACTCACTGTGAGACACATTTGAGTGCTTGATTGGTGGATTGATTGGTGCCTGAATATATCAGTATTGTTTTTCTGTAACTGTGAGTTCATTGAGGGCAGGGAAGCATACTTTTTCTGCCTTGGTACCTTTACTCATTCAGTTTCCTATTAATGGATACTTTCTCCTATCCCTAATCCCCATACCTAACCATTTAATTAGTGATACTTAATGAAGGACAATAAATCATACTTGAAAAGGGTGTTTATTTCAATAAATGAATTCTAGACTATTGAATACTTATAATTTATCTGTTATTCCCATTTTTTAAGCTGTGTCAATTTATCCTTTTTTTGTTGTTGTTCACTCATTTCAGTCATATCCGACTCTTAATGACCCTGTTTGAAGCTTTTATGGCAAAGATTCTAGAATGGTTTGCCATCGCCTTCTTCAGCTCATTTTACAGATGAGGAACTGAGGCAAACAGGGTTAAGGGACTTGCCCAGGGTCACACAGCTAGTAAGTGTCTGAGGCAGATTTGAACTCAGGAAGATGAGTCCTCCTGACACCAGGCTTGAACTCTTCTCTACTGCAGCACAATAGCTTGCCCCATTTGTCCGTTTATATTTATACATACTTTTTACATTTATTGTAGTTGGCATGTGCTTTGTTGTTCTGATTCTGGTTTTGTTTTTTTGACTTCAGATTATTTCACAAAACTTTCTTTGGATGTATTTATAATGCATATAGAAATATCTTTGAACATTTAGCCTTTTAAAAAATCTTTTTAATAACATTTTAAAAAAATCAGTAGTCACATCATGGGATTTTCTTAGCATAATTCTAGATGGCTTTATCAAGAAGCCCCACCAGTTCATCATTTATTCCACCACCAATGTGTGTGTGTATGTGTATCTTTTTTCTCCATAGTGTCACCAACACTTATGTTGTAAGTCAATTTGATGGGTAGGAGGAGTCCTCCAAAGTTGGTTTAATTTACATTGCATTGATTTGTTAATGAGGATGAACTTTTTTTTTCAAGCCAGTATTTATTCTGTTTACAAATTCCCAGATTCTATCCTTTGACCATTTATTCATCGGTACCCAATATTGCTTGTGATTATTTTTGTAATTTCTTAATAATTTCAAAAGTTAAATGTTTGTTTTTATCATAAGACTTTTTTAACCTAATCTTATACTCAGAAAATTTAGTTTTTGTGGAATTGAGTCTAATATTTATTTTTTTAATTTTTAAATTAATTTGTTTACTTTTAGTTTTCAACATTCACTTCCATAAGCTTTTGAGTTTTAAATTTTCTCCACTTCCTTCCCCACCCCCTTCCCCTTGATGTCGTGCAATCTAATGTAGGCTCTACTTATACATTCTTATTAAACACATTTTCGCATTAGTCATGTTGTAAAGAAGAATTAGAACGAATGGGAGGAACCATGAGAAAGAAGAAACAAAACAAAAAAAGAGAGAGCAAATATTATGCTTTGATCTACATTTAGACTCCATGGTTCTTTCTCTGGATGTGGATAGCATTTTCCATCATGAAACTTTCAGAGATGTCTTAGATCCTTGCATTGCTGAAAAGAGCTAAGTCTATCAAAGTCAGTCATCGCACAATGTTGCTATTTCTGTGTACGGTGTTCTTTTGGTTCTGCTCACCTCACTCAGCATCAGTCCATACAAGTCTTTCCATGTTTTTCTGAAGTCTACCTGCTCATCATTTCTTATAGCACAATAGTATTCCATTACATTCATATACCGCTACTTGTTCAGCCCTTCCCCAATTGATGGGCATCCCCTCAATTTCCAATTCTTGGCCACCACAAAAAGAGCTGCCATAAATATTTTTGTTCATGTAAGTAAGTCTTAATATTTATATAGAACTTTCTAGCTGTGTGCCATATACTGTGCTAAGTGCTTTACAAATATTTATCATTTGATCCTCACAACAACCCTGGAAGGTGGGTGCTGTTATCCCCATTTACAGATTCAGAAACTGAAGCAAATAGAGGTGACATGACTTGGGGCACACAGCTAGTTAGTGTCTGAGGCTCGATTTGAACTTGGTCTTTTTGACTTCAGGCCCAGTGCTCTATCACTGTACTGCCTGCCTACCTCCTAATTAGCATGTTTCTCTTTCTATAACCCCTCCAATATTGATTATTCCCATCTTTCGTCATCTTTGCCAATTTGCCAGGCATAAGGTGAAACCTCAGAGTATTTTTGATTGGCTTTTTTCTTGTTAGTGAGTTGGAGCAATCTTTCATATGGTTGTGAATAGTCTGAAATTCTTCTTTTGAAAACCGTTCATATACTTTGACCATTTATCCATTGAGGAATATCTCTTAGTTTAACATATTTTGTGTTAATTCTCTCTATATCTTGGATACCAGACCTTTATCAGAGAGAGGTACTTTTGAAATTGTCCTTTATATTATTATAAACTTGAAAACATTAACAAACGTGGTCATTTCTTATTATAAAGAGAATGGAAAAAACATTCAGCTGTGAACCGTCACTACAGACAACTTTGGGATTTTTTTGTGTATTCAGATTTAACTAGGCCATTCCAAAACTGACCTGTTTTTGTGTCCTCTTCTGAATTTTCTTATTTTTTAGTGATTATTATATGCCTTTTCTTTCTTTTCTTAGTATCAAACTTACCTCCAACTCTCCCCTGCCTCCCCAAACAAAGCCTTATCTTATAAGAAATAAATTATGCAAAGCAAGTCCACACATTGCCTGTGTCTGAAAACGTGTCATTTTTTTATCTCAACTCCATTACTTCTTTGCCAAGAGGTTTGAAACAATAATCAAAGATCTCAAGTTTTTACAGTTGTTTTCCTTTCACAGTAGTCCCTCCCTTTATTTCACCATCTTGGTTCTGCCTACTGAACTGTCTTTTAAGGTAGGTTCTGGGGTTTGTGCTTTCCCATTCCTGTTTATAATATGAGTCTTAAAGTTTAATGAATTATAGGGTATGAAGCTGCATTTACTTCAAGGATCCTGAATTTTGTTGCTTTGGATATTTGATCTGCTCGTGTAGGGCTCAGCCCCTGTACATCTTTATAGTGAATCTGGGGACTGTCTTTGTAAACTGCTAGTCGATGAAACATTTCCTCACTGTGGTATAATCTCTAAGCTTAGCTAACATACGGTATGCCCTGTATTGAAAGCTTTTCTACCTTGGGAATAACAATAACTGACATTTATGTAACATTTTAAGCTTTGAAAGTGCTTTAATACATTTTTATTTAATTTTAATCACAGGCTAGGGATGCTTTTATATAGCCTTTGAGACATCAGAATAGGACTTTAATAGAGGAAGCTATAATTTAAGAGATAAATTGACAGCTTGCCTTTCTGTAGTTTTTTTAAATTGTTCTGATCAAGTTTCTAAATTGGGTATTAATGGGGGGGGGAGGTAGTTTTTATTCTCCCCTTTCCTGATGCTCTGACTCTTAGTCTTTCTGTGCTCAGTGGCAGATTCTCTTCTTTTAGTCTCTTAGCAGCTGTTCAAACCCACCCTCTGTTACACAATTATGTAATACTGTCTGTGCCATCTGTTCTGAACTGAGGCACTGAGCTGTGTGCTATTGTGTGGCCCTGGTGCTTTTACCTCCAAGAGCACAAATACTGTGACTCCTATAGCAGACTCTGTTTCTCTTCCCTGGTATGTTTCTCTGCAAAGCTTTTGACCAAATTGGTTACCTAAAGTGTGCTACATTTATTGTGGAGTGATCCATGATGTCAACTTATAATTTTAAGTAATATGTTGGTAGTAAAAATATGATTGGCATATTTATTGTTGATTTAGGTTGGCATGGCAGAATAGTGCAGCTGGCGAGGCCTAAAGTTTTCCTTCTTCTATCACCAAAATCTCCAGATATATAAGATTAAAAAGTTAGAAGTAATGATATAAGAACTGCTTAGTGAGTTTTTCTGAAATGACCCTAATTTGCATAGACTGATGGATTGCTTTTCAAATTTCAGGGAGGGCCAGAGCTATCAATTCTAGGCAGCAGTATTCTATATCTAAAAATTTCAGAGCTTTTCCTCAAGTTCTGGGTATGAGTATTTTAGTATCTTAATCAGTTAGTCAACTTATTAACTTTTTAATGCCTACTGTGCTAAGCTGGGTTTCAAAGATAAATATAAGGTCAGAATTCTTAAGAGTCTGGCGTGCTTCTATTGGCGATATGGTAAACCTTGTTGAATTCATTTGAGGCTTGAATCGAATTCATGTGAGACAGGACTTGCTCTTCTGCCCTTGAATTTTGGGGTTCCTAGCACCCCTAGACCTCAACATTTTGGTTCCCTAACTCTGGGAAACTGCCTAATCTCGAGCTCTTCTCCAGCCAAGACTGGAAGGTATATAAGCCTCCCCTCTCTCCCTATCCCTTTCTCACTCTGCAGTTGGGGTCACTTTCCAAGAACCTAGGAAGGCTTGGAGGTGCTTTTAGGGCGTGACTCTCTCTGGCTCTCGGTCCAAAGGTTCAGCTCAAGGACATGGATTTGGACATTGGGAAAACTGCAGGTACTTTTCGGTTTCTTGAGGCTTACTCCCTTCCCTCTACACCCGTGGAGCTTCCTTTATGGAGGGACTCCCTGTCCCCATGCCTGTGCCTGCAGGATCCCCCTTCTCTTCTGGCCTTATGGCCACCTGATCCTCCAAGCTGGACTCAGAAGGATTTCCCTGAGATTTGCCCCTAGGTTAGAAGTGGAAAAAGCTCAGTCTCTAAGACCTTGAAAAGCAAAGCTTTGTGCCTGGCCTTTGTGATCTAGAGGACCAAGATAAATTGTAAAAGTTCAAAGAAAAATCCTTAAGATTTTTCCTGCAGTCCTGACTCTAACCCAGCTAAGGCTACAGTGAAAAGTTAGAGCAGCTAAAAACATTTTAGTAGATTCTGGAGGTTTTGTAATTGATCATTAAGGAGTGTTTGAGGGGGGAATGATGGGGCATTAATTATGGACCTCCCTGGACTTTCCCCAGGGACACCTGGCCCTCTCGAGTCCTTCTCTGTTACCTCCCAGTCACTCAGTTGATCACTCCTTGATCACATCCAGATCTACCTAGTCTTTCTGTGATAAAAAGTCTATCTTGCCTCTATTAAATCACTGAGATTCCTTAAGAGTCTGGCCTGCTTGTCAATACAAGTGTCACAAAGGCTCAGATTCATAAAATCTTGCCCACCCAACTGCTGTTTTAATAAACCTTATCTCTTGCCGAGAGGAAAAAAGATAAATGTATCCTCAATAAATGTTCACTGATTGGTGTGCACATTTTTAAAAATAGGAAATAAATACAAGGTGATAGGGAGGGGGCAGGAAAGGGAATTATTAGCAGCTAAAGCTTGGAGATTAGGACAGACCTTTTAAGATTAGATGTCCATGAAAGTAAATTCCAAAATACTATACAGTGTTTTCATACTAGGCAGTATTTTCAGATAGGGAGGAGAGTGAAGGGAAATGAGGACACCAAACAATAGATGCTACCTACTTTTTCTCAAATTCTTTTTTTAAAGCAGTTGGGGTTAAGTGACTTGCCCAGGGTCACACAGCTAGTAAGTTTCAAGGTCAGGTCCTCCTGACTTCAGGGCCAGTGCTCTATCCACTTCACCACCTAGCTGCCCCTCAAATTATTCTTCTCTTGAACTTTGCTGTATCTGCTATATAGCTGGGTAGAAAGGAAACATTTTTGCTGTGTCTCCCCTGTTCAAGGTACATTTGATATACCAAGAACCACAGTTGGAGAAGTGTTGGTTATAAACTGGTGCTTGAATGAGTATATACAGCTGTGTCTTTACAAGAAGTTCTCCTGGGACTAGCATGTTGACTGTAGAGCTTTTCAATCTTAAATTTTTAAAACCTTGTCTCCATTTTCAAACCTCCCCTCTACCTAGAGATGTGGCTGGTAGAATAATCTTTTTTGTTGTCCTGATCCTGAGTGAGGAAATGTCTTTTGACTTAAATTTGCTACTTTATAAAAATGGGTAATGACTGCCTGCTAACCCCAAGATGCTCCATTATCAGTATATTATAAATTATAAATATAAAACTAGCTGCTTGACTTTTTTTTCTGTTAAGGATATACTGGGGGAAAACTGGTTCTTTAAAACAATCAAGTAGAGATTTGTTCAGAGGAACTTCATAGCCTGTTCACTGACGAAGTTAGGATTATGTCACAGCTGGTATGTTGGAACTAGCTTGTGAATCCTGTTATTAAATTTGTAATGTGACTATTCACTCCTCAAAAATAGGCAAATGCTCCAAATCCAGGCTTGATTTATTGTTTTATGGATTGTCAAGACTTAAGAAAATGATGGAGGAAACTGCAAATAATGCAAATAATATAAATAAACTTTAAAATATATCACATGTACGTTTTTTGCTCCTCAGAAAACCAGCTATTAAATATTTGTCAGTCCACCCCTGGAGCTGATGATGGGTTTGACTATCAAAAATAAATATTTCGCGGATATGTGATGTCATTGCTGTGGGTATTCTTTCCACTAATGTGGATAGCAGCCCCTCTTAAACTTAGGCTTTTAGTGTGGCTATAACTGAATATATTCATCACCCTGATGCCAGACTGTTGATGAACCTATCCAAATTAAGCTAGGCTGATCCTTGGATGACAGCCGGTTAGTCTTATCAAGCCTGCATTTGAAACATTCCTATCTTGGTAAGAGCAACCTGAACTAGTGCTCTGCAGGTACAGTTTTTAAGACTCTAGGGTCACTGAAACCATAGCGGATATTGGAATAATGTTAGAATGAAGGAGCCATAGATGATGGTAATAGCAGTTTACTGATTACTTCAAAATGGGGATTATTTCTAGAACAGTACAAAGCAGAAAAGATATTCTCTTCATCTTAAAAGCTACAGATAGTGTGGGTAGATGAATGACTTTGGCTGCTGTACTCAGAAGTTCAGAAACTGAAAGATGAGTCAGTGTTTGCTTTTCTGAACTGCAAGTTTGCACCATGGAAGATTATTACAGCAAATTGAAGGGAAATGATGAGAGGTTGTGGCAGGGGGTTAATAGACCTAGTTCTTTTCTGTTCATATGATTCTAAATGTATGTTACTGAAAGCAAAAAAAAAAAGCCAGCCTTTACCCTCCCTCCTCCCCGACAAATCATTGTCACTATTTAAATAATTCAAATTTTAAAAGACATGGAAAAGAAGACAAGGACATGTAGGCTATTAAAAAAAAGGTATATCAGCATACAGTATGGACAGTTTTGAAAGATTTATTGTAGTAAAAATTTACTGAGAACAACTTTATTTTCTTCATTTTTTTTCTTACTCCTCAACTTTTTTGCTTTTTATCACTTGGTTGATAAAGCCACTTGCTGTTGGCTCATTCAGAGTGATACTGCAAATGACAGGGAGGCTGTGATTATATTACGGTGTTATTTATGTACAGAAATGAGAGAGAGAGGCTTATTTCACATTGGCATAAAAACAGAAGTATTCCTACATAGCATTTCTTCCTGAAAGGGATGTAGGTGAGGAAACCAACATTCAAGTCAGCAATTCCTAAACTCTTAAAAATCCTTTTGGAGTTTAGCTGAATCTCACAAATATCTTCATCATTTTATTTCGGGTTAATGCTGAAAAGATTAATCAGGTCCCTGCCTGTCTAGCCATCCTTGGAAATATTTAGAATTGAAAGTTGGGGTGAGGAACAGAGAGAATAACTTTCTTCTCCTCTTAACTTAGTCCCATCCCCTCCGCCCTCACACACACACACACACACACACACACACACACACACACACACACACACACACACACACAAAAGAAATAGACACCTGAGATTCATGTAGATCAAGTTGAAGAGTTGGCTTTATTCTTGTTAAAGGGTCAGGAGTCCCCTTCCTTCAAACTTGATTTGCCACTTTTACTGACTTCCACATATGATAGACCTTATATTGCAACAGGTGCAAGTTTTGTGAGGTAATTGCTGAGCAGACATAGTGAGAAGGAATGTAACTAGGAGTATGTGATCTACCAGAATGGAAAAGTAATGGGGCTTAAAGATACAAGTCTTCTAAGGAGCCTTCACCTTGTCCTTTTTTCTTCTGGAGGGCAGGGAGCAGAAGCTTAATGGCCTCTTCTTTCTCTCTTCCTCATGGACAGAGGGTGTGTTCTCCTTTTGATCTCCTCTTTTCTTCCAGTTGGCCACGGGAGCAGAAAGCTCTTTACTCTTTTTCCTGGTTGGTAAAAATGCATTCTTTGGCTATTTGTTCTTCTCTGATGGCTGCATGGGAAGTCTGAATGGGCCTGGGATAAGTTATTTATTGTTGATCTATTTCCATCCTTCTTTTAAGAATGTTTTTGTATATCTCTTTAGAATAACAGAATGCTAAAAATGAAAAGGAAGTCTAGAGTTGTAATAGACCTCAGTGGTCATCTAGTCCCCCCCACCCTTATTTTACAGATGAGGAAACTGAGGCCAAGAGAAATTTAGTGATGTGTCCAAAGTCATATATCAGAGGTGGAATTTGAACACAATTCCTCTGAATCTAGAGCCAGTCCTTGCTTTCAAGGTATATATACAGCCTCCATGTATCACGTACTATATATATACATATATATTACATGTATAAAATGTATATACCTATATAATATGTATGTCGTATATTATATAATATATACACACATACTATATATGCAAATATATGGTATATAGTGTATATATAGTATATATGTAAATATATACTATATATTATATATACTATATACTCAAGGTATATAGCATATACTATTAGGGAAAAACAGATATATACATATATACGTGTGTATGTGTATACATATGCATAGTATATGCAGAACAAATACGTACAGAATAAATACAAACATAATGTAGTTAAATACTAGATATCTATCAAGGGAGTGTTGCGGTCTGAGAGACTGAGACCCCTCAAAAACTGTAGTACAGGACGGGGTCATCTGGAATGAAGTCACAGATTCAAGCATTCTTTAAGTCAAGTTAGCAAAAAGGTTATTGTTACGCTTTTCAGCGGGCAAGGATTCTTAAGGAACCTGTGAGAGACTGAAGATGGAGCTAGGGTTTATAGGGAAAAGGGCACGGGAAAGGAATGCCAGGGATACCAATTAGGTAATCCAAAGGTCCAGGTGTCTTTGGGAGCTATGGATAGGAAAGTATAAGGAGTATACCAGACAGGGAGGGAGATGACAGAGGCATGGATCTGGGGAGTCTAGTAGGAGGAAGAGTCCTTGGGCCAGCCAAGGACAAAACTCCTTGGGCTGAGCAAGGCACCCCTCTCTCTCTAGCTTGAAGAGAGAATGCTCTGCAATAAGGGAAAGCTTTATCACAAAACAGGAGCTTACTAAGGAATTGGGTGGCTTCCAGAGACATGATCTGAGGGCTGGGGCCTGAGCAGCCCAGCACTCTCATCCAGCTTTGTGTAGCTGCACCAGGAAGAGAGATAAGGGTCTTGCTGGGGCCCACGCATGAATAATTTCTAGGCACAGTGTCCTTGGGCTGGGGAGTGATTGTCAGAGACAGTGTTTCTAAGACTAGGGAGAAATTAGGGTCCAAGTACAAGCACAAGTACCCAAGCACCCCATCCGAAGGCCATGAATCTTGTAAGTGGCAGATCATAGGGTCAAGACCTGCAGGCGGAAAGTAAATAAATGTTAAGTACCTACAATGTGCTAGGTACCATGTTGCTAAGTGCTTAATAAATATTATTTTATTTAATCCTTGAAGCAATCATGGGGGATAAATGCTATTATCCTTATTTTTTACCTTTGAGGAAACGGAGACGAACAGATTAAGTGACTTGGCCAGGGTCACATAGCTAGTTAAGTGTCTGAAGCAGTTTTTGAACTTAGGTCTTCCTGATTCCAGGTCCCGCACTCCAACTACCATGCCACCTAACTGCCTCTGGGTAGGCTGGGAATGGTGCCCCTAGGAATTTGACCAGAGGACAAAAAACAAAACTATAGGATCCAGAACCTTCATGTTAGTGGTCAACTGGGAACTCTGTCAGTCAAGGTCATTCATTGGTATATAGTTTTATACAAAGGCAGAGGAAACAAATGGGGGTTTGGGCAGAAGCCTGTACTCTTTTTTTTGTTTTTGTTTTTGTTTTTGTTTTGTTTTGTTTTGTTTTGTTTTTTAGGCAATTGGGGTTAAGTAAAGCCTGTACTCTTACAAAGAAGTTTTAATACTTCTTACATTGTAGACTGCTGGCTAACTCATGCTAAGGGTGAGGGTGGGGTGGTAGGTGTAGGGGACAAAGGATGCAAGATAACTGAAATAATTCATGTACATAGGGACAGCTAGGTGGCGCAGGGGATAGAGCACCGGCTCTAGAGTCAGGAGGAGTTAAAATGCGGCCACAGACACATAACACTTACTAGCTATGTGATCCCGGGCAAGTCACTCAACCCCCCCCCCAATAATAATTCATGTACAGCTTCTCCATTTAGCTATCAGAAATCCCCATCTTAAATACTGGAGTTAAGATTTCTTTGCAGTATCTGGGGACCCTTTGTCATTGTCTAGAAACCTGATTAGGTTTGCACTTTGTGGAAAAAGTGACTCTAAAGGAGTGGTTTCCAGAACAGACAGAAGTCTTTTAAAATTTATTGTGCAATTCCTGAAAGGACCATTACAAAGAATACTGAGCCTTAGCAATCATGCCCTAAGGATAAGAAGTGTGTGGATTGGGCTGTGTGGCCAGTAAGTACCATTTGAAGACATGGTCTGCTTAACCTTTAAACTCTTCAGATAAGAAAAACTTAACCTTTGTCAGCAAGTTAAAAATCACACCAAGTAAGACTTTGAGGCTTTTAGAATACATATATCTAGTCTTCACCTCCTTGCCTAGACTGGAATTTAAATTTTGGGTTGCCTTTCTTATGGTTAATGGTAAAATAAACTTTTTTTAAATTAAAAAAAAAGCTTCTTTAGATAACTTCTTTTCTTCTCTTTCCTTCCACCCCGTTTAACAAATTATAAGGGGGGTTTGGGTAGTATTGAGACATTTGTTAAATGCCTACTATGTCTAAATGATTTCGTATTTGAAGCCATGGAGTTTGTGAGCTGGGGATTGTGTGACAAATTTTCCTGTATGTATGGGCAAACCTGGATCAGGCACAAGGGGTAGGATGATTACAGAAGTTCATTTGTAAATGAGATATTTGAAACTACGAAGCACTTTGGCTTACAGTTTAGCTGACAATACCTATTTAATCTCTGTTGTACTTGAAATAGGTTTTAAAAAAAGACCTACAGCAGAATGTTATAGGTTGAAGAAAGTGGATGGATTGCTATCTATACCTGTGGAAAGAATTTTGGGTACACCTAACCACCATGTGGAATACTGTTATTATGATCTCTTAGTAACTCAGGATGACAAGAATACTTCACTCCCAATTCTAGGCCCTTGAGGCTCTGTGTAGGTAGTAGACCAGGAGGGCAAGTAGAGATACTCTTGAGCACTGGTGACTTTTTATTTCCTTGGAATTAATTAATTTAGAGACGTTACTTCTCTGGGTCAGTCACTTCCCAAGCATGCTAGAAAGGTTTGCCTGCTAGGAAAAGAAGTCAAGGATTTAATAGCCAAACTGAGTATTAATCATGTGTTTCTAAATTAGGGATAACTAGTAGTTGCCTGCCACAAATCTCTCCCTTCTCCAGTCCAATCCTTTATCCAGCTGTCAGAATGACCATAACCAATCTGACCATGTCACCCTCCTACTCAGTAAACCTCATCAGTTCCCTAGCATCTCCAGGATCAAATATAAAATCCTCTGTTTGGCTTTTAAAGCCCTTCTTAGGATGCCTCCCCTCTTCTAACATTTTTACACTTTATACCTTTCCACATACCCTGCTGTCCAGTGATATGGGCCTCAAATGAGTTACTCCATCTCCAGACTCTGGGTATTTTTACTGGCTGTCTCCCATGCCATGACAGCTAGGTGGTACAGTGGATAGAGTGCTGGTCCTGAAGTCAGGAAGACTCCTCTCCCTGATTTCAAATCTCACCTCAGACACTTATAGCTATGTGACCCTGGGCAAGTCACTTCACCCAGTTTGCCTCAATTTCCTCATTATAAAATGAGCTCGAGAAGGAAATGGCAAACCACTCCAGTGTTTTTGACAAGAAAACCCCAAATGGAGTCATGAAGAGTCAGATACAGCTGAAATGACTGAACAACCACCACAACCCCCATGCCTGGAATGCTTTCCCTTCCCATCTCTGCTTTGAGGCTTCCTTCAAGTCCCAGATAAAATCCCACCTTTTATGGGAAGCCTCTCACCATCTGCATTAGTTTTAGATTAGAACCTCTGCTCCTTTAATCATTTCCAGTTTATCCTGTATCAGGCTTGTTTGTTCATGGTTGTTTACATGCTGTCTCTCCCATTAGACTGTGAGCTCCTTGAGGCCAGGAACTGTCTTTTGCCTTTCTTTGTTTCCCCAGAGCTTAGTACAGTGCCATGTTAAGTGTTTAGTAAATCTTTATTGCTTGATTGACTTGTTTAAAAAAAATAACATTCCAGAGCAAAATATAGAATGAGTATGTGCTGGTTTCCAGAAGCAAACAAATTTGGTAAGCCCAAATACTTCTCATTGAAAAAAAGGTTTGTTATTTTTCACTATTATCTCTTCCTGTAGTTATAGGATTGTCCACTTTCCTTTTCTGGTTGCCCATTTCTTAAATGGTATTCCCTCACACCACCTCTTTCCTATAAGACATCACTAGAAATATGTTGCACCCTACCTATGTCCGCCATATATTTGCCTGTTGTCTATTGGATCACCAGTAACTTTGGTTTTTTAAAGATAGTGATATTGTAAGATTTGCAATTTTAAAATACTGGTGAAGAGAATTTTATTATGTTAGAAACATAGGTAGGGAGGGAGTCAGCTTTTAATTGTTGAAAGCACTTCCTGATTTCTGCTTTTCCGTTGTTTGGGTAGATATTTCTAAAATCACATTCCCCATTTAACTTTTTCTACTACAACATCTGCTTTACAGATTAATTTGCCTAAGGGCCCAAAGCTCAAATTTATTTTCACAATTGTCTGTCATGTAGACAATTGCAGTAATTTTTGTAAATGAAGAAATAGGTCTGAAATTCCACATGCAAATACATAGGCTCAAACAATGTTCTCCATTGGGTAAGTTGTGAAAACATATAAACAAACTGTTCTCAAAAGAATTGCAAACTATTAAAAACCTTATGAAAGACTACTTCCCATCACTAATAAGAAATGCAAATCAAAACAATTCAGGTTTCACCTCATATCCAGCAAATTGTGTGTGTTAGAGGGTCTGTAGGAAGACAGGCATGCTGATAGGCTGATGGTGAAGCTAAGCTTTTGTCCAACCTTTATTGTGCTAAGACAGTAACTAAAATGCCAGACTCTTTGAGCCAGAAATACCATTGCTAAGCATATACCCAAAGGAGGTCAAAGACAGGAAGAAAAATCCCGCATACACCAAAATATTTATAGAAGCATATTTTGTGGTACAGCAAAGAATTGTAAACAAAGTGGGCACCCATTAATTGGGGAATGGCTAAACAGTTGTGGGGCTTAAATGTAATGAATATTCCTGTGCTGTAAGTGATGAGAAATTTGGAGTATAGAAAAACATGTGAAAAGTTCATATGAACTGATGCAGTCAAGTAAAGAGAGAGGAAATCAGTATGTGCAATGACTGCAATAGTGTAAATTGAAAGAGTAATAACAAAACAATTGAACCTGAAGCCTGCGGAATTATGAGGAACACCCTTGTCCCTAAAGAAGAGATGAAAATATATCTCCCTCTGAATAAGAGATTTTAGACAAGGAAAAGCAAAAGATCATAACAGAATGTTGAAAATAAAATAAATAAAATGTTTACTAACATCTCTTTATGATTCATTCTGTAATTTTCCAAGCAATTGAAATCAAATTAACAACTGACCTGTAATTGATATACCCAATTCTTTTATTCTTTATCACTTTTTAAAAAAAAACTGGAGCAACAGTTTTCCCATTCTCCATGATCTTTCAGATATCACACAGTGGCTCAGCAACTACATGCACCAGTTTTTTGTTTTTTGTTTTTTAGTACCTTAAGATATTTGTTTGATTGACATGAATTTAATTCATCAAGGGCAACTAGGTCTCCAATTCAAGTCACCTGCCCTTTTACCTTGCTGGGTCTGTTACCTTGTCTGCAAAATGGGGGTAAGAGAGGTTATGATGAAATGTTAAATGTAAATGTTAGCACTTTATATAATTGTGAAGAGGCGTTGTCAGATTTATTAAAGGCACAGTGGTTTTTCTGTCAGCTGTTATAAGCTTCTAAAATATAGCTGTTACTCATTCCTTTCATTTGGCTGTGGGCCAGACAGTTCTAGTCTGTTAAATCTAGATTTGGTTCAGTCTACAAATATTTTGTGCACTTACTATGAGCCACCTGGGTGGGAGGGTATGTAGGAGGAGAGTGGGAGGAAAAAACATGGAAGTTAGAAGCAATAATAACTTTTGAGATTGGTAGATTTAAGAAAATGATCACATTTTGTTCTTATATCCCTTTCATTTCCAAATCTATCATTTCCTTCCCATCCCAGCAAGGTGTCTCTTTCAACAAAGAATAAAAAAAAAAGGAGAAAAGTTGAGCAAAGCTAACCTGTACTCAACCAAGTCTGACAACATATTTAGTTATTTCACACTCATAGTCTCCTACCTCTTCAAAGATGAGAGGTGCATTTTGTTTTCTAAACTTAGTCAGGGCCATAATTATACAGAAGTTTCAGTTTTTGAGGGGGGGTTTTTGTTGTTCTTTCCATTTACGTTGGTGTCATTGTATCCTGTTTTCATGTTTTTGATTACTTCACTTTATATCAATTCATTTGAGTCTTCTCATGCCTCTCTGTATTGTTCACATTCATCATTTCTTATAGTGAGATAATATCCTATTATATTCACATATCCTAGATTATTTAGCCATTTCCCAATCAATGAGTATGAACTTTGTTTCTAGCTCCTTGCTGCCACAAAAAGAGCTGTTATAAATATTTTGAGGTGTATGAGACATTTCTTTCTGACTTTTACCTCCTTGGAATCTATTCTTAGTAGTATTCCCTAAGGTCACTGGGTCAAAGAGTACAGATATTTTAATCAAATTTTTTAGTATAATTTTAAATTGCTTTCCAGAATGATTGGGTAAACTCAAAAAAGAGTGGATTTAAAAATATACAGTTTTGTAAAAATATTTTATTTTTTCAAATTACATGTAAAAACAATTTTTAACATTTGCTTTTTAAAATTTTCAGTTGCAAATTCTCTACCCCCAATTAGAAGTCAAGTAATTTGATATAGATCGTACATGTGCAGTCATGCACAATATACTTGTGTATTAGTCATGTTGTAAAAGAAAACACATAGAAAAAAAAACCCAAAGAAAACATGAAAAGTATGCTTTAATCTGCATTTAGACTCTATCAGTTCTTGCTATGGAGATGGATAGCATTTTTCATGATAAGGGCTTTGGAATTGTCTTGGATCATTATATTGCCAAGTCATTTACCGCTGATCATTGTACAATATTGCTGTTACTGCGTACAGTGTTCTCCTGGTTCTGCTTCATTTCAGTTTGCATCAGTTCATGTAACTCCAGGTTTTTCCAAAAGCATCCTACCATCATATCTTATAGTATAGTATAGTATAGTACAGTATAGTATAGTATAGTATAATAGTATTCCATCACAATCATATACTGCCACTTGTCCAGCCATTCCCCAATTGATGGGCATCCCCTCAATTTCCCAATTCTTTGCTACTACAAAAAAAGCTGCTATAAATATTTTTGTACATATAAGTCCTTTCCCTTTTTTTTTTTTAAAAGACCCAGTGGTGATTTTGCTTGATCAAAGGCTATATACAGTTAGGACATAAAAATATATAAATGTTAAAGCCTATTTTCCCCCTAGGACCAGTATCCATTCGTAACTAATACTAAATATTAAAAAATAGTAACAGGCATAGGCTATTGCTGGGACTGTATTCCAAATCTTTCTGGGATGGTTGAATTTGCAGAATTTGTACTTCACGGGTATAGCCTTGAATCCCCTCCATGGCACAGTGAGGTGTTGGAGTAGGACACAGTTATAATGATAAACACGATATTATGTGTTATACTACCATAACGATGTAATTGTGAAAACATGTTGATTGGAGCAGCCTTATACAGGATATGATATATATGATTTTGCCAATTTGAGAATCCTACAAAAACTGAAAATAGACAAAGTCATTAATTGTATTCTTTATTTTTTTACTTACTAACCTCTTCAATGTTAAGCAAAGGAAAGAATTTTAAAAAATTTTTTTTATTAATTTATTTTGATTTATCAACAATCACTTCCATATGCTTTTGAGTTTAAAATTTTTCTCCCCCTTCCTCCCCACCCCTTTCCCCAAGATGGCCACAATCTGATATAGGCTTATACATTTACATTCCTATTAAACATATTTTCACATTAGTGAAGTTGTAAGTAAAAATTAAAACAATAGGAGGAACCATCAGAAAGATGAAACAAAACTCAACAGAAGGAAAAAAAATAGCAATTCAACTTCCATAGTTCTTTCTTTGGATGTGGACAGCATTTTCCATCCGAGGCCTCTGGAGATGTCTTAGATCCTTGTATTGCTGAGAAGGGTTAAGTTTACAATATTAGTCATCGCATAACATGGCTGTTATTGTGTACAAAGTCTCTTGGTTCTGCTCACTTCACTCAGCATCAGACCATAAGTCTTTCCAGGTTTTTCTGAAGTCAGCCTGTTCATCATTTCTTATAGCACAATAGTATTCCATTACATTCATATACCACAACTTGCTCAGCCATTCCCCAATTGATGGGCATCCTCTCAATTTCCAATTCTTTGCCACCACAAAAAGAGCTGCTATGAATATTTTTGTACATGTGGGTCCTTTTCCCATTTTTTGATCTCTTTGGGATATAGCCCTAGAAGTGCTATTGCTGGATCAAAGGGTATGCACATTTTTGTAGCCCTTTGGGCATAGTTCCAAATTGTTCTCCAAAATGGTTGGATCATTTCACAACTCCACCAACAATGTATTAGTGTTCCAATTTTCCCACATCTCTCCAACATTTATCATTTTCCTGTTTTGTCATGTTGGCCAATCTGATAGGTGTGATGTGGTACCTCAGAGTTGTTTTGATTTGCATTTCTCTAATCAATAATGATTTAGAGCATTTTTTCATATGACTATAGATGGCTTTAATTTCTTCATCTGAGAACTGTCTGTTATCCTTTGACCATTTATCAATTGGGGAATGGCTTGTGTTCTTATAAATTTGTCTTAATTCTCTATATATTT
Organism: Phascolarctos cinereus; assembly: GCF_003287225.1. Taxonomy (NCBI): domain Eukaryota; kingdom Metazoa; phylum Chordata; class Mammalia; order Diprotodontia; family Phascolarctidae; genus Phascolarctos; species Phascolarctos cinereus. The sequence goes on along the minus strand of NW_027555847.1, from coordinate 203,190,599 downwards.
TAGAAATGAGGCCTTTATCAGAGAGACTGGTTGTAAAAATTCTTTCCCAATTTTCTACCTTCCTTCTAATCTTAGTTGCATTGGCTTTGTTTGTGCAAAAACTTTTCAATTTAATGTAATCAAAATTATCCATTTTGCTTTTCATAATGTTCTCTATCTCCTGTTTGGTCATGAATTCTTCTGTTCTCCATAGATCTGATAGGTAAACTATTCCTTGTTCTCCCAGTTTACTTATGGTATCAGCCTTTATATCTAAGTCATGAACCCATTTTGACTTTATTTTGGTATATGGTGTGAGATTTGGGTCTATGCCTAGTTTCTGCCATACTCTTTTCCAGTTTTCCCAGCAGTTTTTTTCAAAGAGTGGGTTCTTATCCCAGAAGCTGGGGTCTTTGGGTTTATCAATAGATTACTATAGTCATTGACTACTGTGTCTTGCATATTTAACCTATTCCACTGATCCACCTCTATTTCTTAGCCAGTACCAAGCAGTTTTGATGATTGCTGCTTTATAATACAATTTAAGATCTGGAATTGCTAGGCCACCTTCCCTGCATTTCTTTTCATTAGTTCCTTTGATATTCTGGACCTTTTGTTTTTCCAAATGAATCTTGTTATTATTTTTTCTAACTCTATAAAATAATTTTTTGGTAGTTTGATTGGTATGGCACTGAATAAGTAAATTAGCTTAGGTAGGATTGTCATTTTTATTATATTAGCTGGCCTACCCATGAGCAACTGATGTTTTTCCAATTATTTAGATCTGATTTTATTTGTGTGAAAAGTGTTTTGTAATTGTGTTCATAGAGTTCCTGGGTTTTTTGGGAGGTAGACTCCTAAATATTTTATAATGTCTACAGTAAGTTTAAATGGATTTCTCTTTCTATCTCTTGCTGTTGGGCTTTGTTGGTAATATATAGAAATGCTGATGATTTATGTGGGTTTATTTTATAGCCTGCAACTTTGCTAAAGTTGTTTATTATTTCAAGTAGTTTTTTACTTGATTCTCTAGGATTCTCTAAGTATATCATCATGTCATCTGCAAAGAGTGATAGCTTTGTTTCTTCTTTGCCTATTCTAATGCCTTCAATTTCTTTTTCTTCTCTTATTGCTAAAGCTAAGTTTCCAGTACAATATTGAATAACAGTGGTGATAATGGACATCCTTGTTTCACCCCGATCTTATTGGAAATGCTTCTAGCCTGTCCCCATTACATATAATGCTTGCTGAAAGTTTTAGATAGATGCTATTTATTATTTTAAGGAAGACTCCATTTATACCTATGCTTTCTAGTGTTTTTAATAGGAATGGGTGTTGTATTTTATCAAAAGCTTTTTCTGCATCTATTGAGATGATCATGTGGTTTCTGTTGGTTTTGGTGTTGATATGCTCAATGATGCTGATAGTTTTCCTAATATTGAACCAACCCTGCATTCCTGGTATAAATCCTACCTGGTCATAGGGTATTATTTTTGTGATAAGTTGCTGTAATGTATTTGCTAATATTTTGTTTAAAATTTTTGCATCTATATTCATTAGAGAAATTGGTCTATAATTTTCTTTCTCTATTTTGACTCTTCCTGGTTTAGGTATCAACACCATATTTGTATCATAAAAAGAATTTGGTAAGACTCCTTCATCACCTATTTTCCCAAATAGTCTATATAGTATTGGAATTAATTGTTCTTTAAATGTTTGATACAATTCGCATGTAAATCCATCTGGCCCTAGAGATTTTTTCCTAGGGAGTTCATCAATGGCTTGTTCAATTTCTTTTTCTGAGATGGGGTTATTTAAGTATTTTACTTCCTCTTCTGTTAATCTGGGCAATTTATATTTTTGTAAATATGTATCCATTTCACTAAGATTGTCAAATTTATTGGCATACAGTTGGGCAAAATAATTCCTAATTATTGTTTTAATTTCCTCTTCCTTGGTGATAGCTTCACCCTTTCTTTCTTGATACTAGTAATAATTTGGTTTTCTTCTTTCGTTTTTGTAAATTAAATTAACCAAAGGTTTATGTATTTTATTGGTTTTTTCTTTTTTTTTTGCAATTGTGTTTAAATGACTTGCCCAGGGTCACACAGCTAGTAAGTGTGAAGTGTTTGGTCTGAAGCTGGATTTCAACTCAGGTACTCCTGACTTCAGGGCCGGTGCTCTATGCACTATGCCACCTAGCTGCCCTTTTATTAGTTTTTTCACAAAACCAGCCCTTAGTTTTATCTATTAGTTCAATAGTTTTCTTAATTTCAATTTTCTTAATTTTTCCTTTGGTTTCCAGTATTTCTAATTTGGTATTTAGTTGAGGATTTTAAATTTGCTGTTTTTCTAGTTTTTTTAGTTATATGCCCATTCATTGTTCTCCTTTTTTCTATTTTATTTATGTAAGCATTTAGAGATATAAAACTTCCCCTAAGAACTGCTTTCGCTGCATCCCACAAGTTTTGGTATGTTGTCTCATTATTGTCATTCTCTTTAATGAAATTATTGATTGTTTCTATGATTTGTTGTTTGACCTAATAATTTTTTAGGATTAGATTATTTAGTTTCCAATTATTTTTTAGTCTGTCTTTCCATGGCCCTTTATTACATATAATTTTTATTGCATCATGATCTGAAAAGGATGCATTTAATTTTCTGCCTGTGTGCATTGGTTTGTGAGGTTCTTATGCCCTAGTACATGGTCAATTTTTGTGTACGTGCCATGTGCCGCCGAGAAAAAAGTATATTCCTTTCTATCCCCATTCAGTTTTCTCAGAGGTCTGTCATACCTGACTTTTCTAATGTTCTATTCACCTCCTTAACTTCTTTCTTGTTTATTTTGTGGTTAGATTCATCTAGTTCAGAGAAGGGGGGAGGTTGAGGTCCCCCACTAGTATAGTTTTGCTGTCTATTTCTTCCTATAACTCTCTGAGCTTCTGTAAGAATTTGGATGCTGTAACATTTGGTGCATATATGTTTAGTAATGATTATTACTTCATTATCTATGATGCCTTTTAGCAGGATGTAGTTTCCTTCCTTATCTCTTTTGATATGATATATTTTTGCTTTTGCTTTGTCTGAGATCAGGGTTGCTACCTCTGCTTTTTTTTATGTCAGCTGAAGCGTAATATATTTTGCTCCAGCCTTTTACCTTTATCCTGTGTGTCACTCTTTTCCAAATGTGTTTTCTGTGAACAACATGTTGTAGGATTGTGATTTTTAATCCATTCTGCTGTCCACTTCCTTTTTATGGGAGAGTTCATCCATTCACATTCACAGTTATGATTACTATCTCTGTCTTTTTTCTCCATCTTTTTTCCCCTTGTTTATTCTTTTCTTTCCCCTTTCTCCTTTTCCCTCCTCACTAGTGTTTTGCTTTTGACCCCGCCTCCTTCAGTCCCTCCACCCTTCTGTTAGCCCTCTCTCTCTTTTCTTCCCCTTTATCCTTACTGCTTCTTCTCTCCGGGGTTAGGGGAGACTTTTCTTTCCCCTTTTCCTTCCTACTGCCTATTGGGCAAGTTAGACTTCTATACCTAATTGATTATGTTATTCCCTTCTTGAGCCAAATCTGATGAGAGTAAGGTTCAAACAATGCTCATCCCCCTCCCTTCTTTCCCTCTGCTGTAATAGGTTTTTGTGTCTTTTCCTGTAATGTAATTTACCCTTGTCTGCCTCCTCCTTTCTTAGTACATTTTCTTAGATCAACTAATCCACTTACTTGGATCCATTTAACCCACTTGATTAGATTTTTTTTTATCATTACATCAAGTTCAACTTATATCCACCCCCTTTATGTATACTCCTTTAACAAGGTGTAATAACAATACAGTTCTCAAGGGTTGCAAGTCTCATATTCCCTTGTAGGGGTTTAAACAGTCCCCCCCCCCAACAACATATTGTATCCTTCTGTCCCATTTACCTTTCTAAGTCCTTCTGGAGTCCTGTACTTGAAGATCAAATTTTTTGTTGAGCTCTGGTCTTTTTATCAGGAAGGTTTGGAAGTCCCCTATTTCATTGATTATCCATCTCCTCCCTTGAAAGATCATGCTTATTTTCTCTGGGTAGTTGATTCTTGGCTGCAGTCCAAGCTCCTTTGCCTTATGGAATATCATGTTCCACACCCTATGGTCTTTTAATGTAGAAGCTGCAAGGGCCTGTGTAATCTGGACTGTGGTTCCATGATACTTAAATTGTTTCTTTCTGGCTGCTTGCAGTATTTTCTCTTTTACCTGGTAATTTTTGAATTTGGCTATTATATTCCCTTGGCATTTTCAATTTCGGATCTCTTTCAGGAGGTGAGCAGTAGTTTCTTTCGATGGCTATTTTACCTTCTGGTTGTAGGACTTCAGGGCAGTTTTCCTTTATGATTTCCTGAAAGATACTGTCCAGGCTCCTTTTTTTCATCGTGATTTTCAGGTAGACCAATAATCTTAAAATTGTCGTTCCTGGATCGATTTTCCAGGTCAGTTGTTTTACCAGTGAGGTATTTTACGTTTTCATCTATTTTTTTCATTTTTTTTGCTTGTGTTTGACTTATTCTTGCTGTCTCATAGAGTCATTAGTTTCCATTTGCTTAATTCTAGTTTTTAACAAACTTTCTTCCCCAGTTGGCCAATTGTATTTTTAAGGGGTTTGTTTTCTTCAGTGTGCTTTTTTTCCAGTTGGCCAATTGTGTTTATTAGGGACTTGTTTTCTTCAGTGTACTTTTTTTTCAGTTGGCCAACTGTATTTTTTAAGGACTCTTCTACCTCTCTCATTTGACTTTTAAAATCCTTCTTGAGCTCTTCTAAGAAGGCTTTTTGGGCTTCAGACCTGTTCATATTTCCTTTTGAGGTTGCAGATGTGGGTTTGTTGACAATGTTGTCCTCTTCAGAATTTCTGTCTTGATCTTCACTCTTCTCATAATATGAATCTATGGTACGTTTCTTTTTACTCATGGTGTTTCTTTATTCCCTGGCCTTTAAAGAGATTGAGTTCTCCTGCTGGGGAGCAGCGGGCACTGACCCAAGCTTCTTGTGTTGGGAGTCTAGGTCTTGGTCACTGGCTTTGTGTGCTGGGGTCTCTGATGTTGGCAATTGGAGGCTGTAGGGTTCTGGCAGCTTACCTTGTGTTGGGCTGGAATCAGCAAGGCTGGAACTTTCAGGTAGTTCTAGGTTGCCTACTTTTCCTTTCCTTTAGCTTTCTTCAGATCCTTTTAGATGGATGGTGCTACAGTGTGTTTATCTGCCTAGGGCCCTTTGTAGTGCTGCTTCCCTTAGATTTGCTGAGGCACTGGGAGATTCCTTTGCTGTAGAATGCTGAGGCACCAGGATGTCCTCCTGGTGTGCTAAAGTGGGGTTTTCTGCTAGCTGGCTTGGGCACTTCCCGTTTGGTACTGCTCCCCTTACCCCAGAGCAAGAGAGGCCTTTCTCGTTAATCCCTCAAGCTACCTGGGCTACTACACTGCTGCTCCCTGTCTTTCTTCTGGTTTAGCTGTTCCAGGGTTTTACCTGGGGCAATATTTTCTGGGCTTTCAGAGGTTGATGGGGAAGGTGAGAGTGACTACCTTTTTACTCTGCCATCTTGGCTCCCAGACAAGAATTTTTTTTAAATGAAAGGAGAGATGCTTTTAGCCCTACTTTAGTCTTTTCAGTCTTTGCTAAAAAGAAAAAAAAAGATGAAAATATTTCTTCACTATCACTTGATCCACATGGACGAGTTTTTAAGATCGTTTCCACTTTCTGAGCTCTGATTCTGGTGAATTATGGCTTTATCATGTGCTTTATTTTCATATTCATATTGAATCCTGCAAAACCAAAGGTTTATCCACATTTGAAATGAGTTTCTCTATCCTTTTCACATATTTTATTTCTTGTCTTGAGATAACTTTTTTTTTTTAACAAGCATAGACAGATATAGGGAGAGAGACATGTAAAACAAAATATGAAGGACCAGAAAACCTTGGTCTTACTCCTAGTTTACTCCTAGTTGGGGTAGCCATAGTCAAATCACCTTTGAGACTTAGTTTAGGGGGCAGCTAGGTGGCGCAGAGGATAGAGCATTGGCCCTGAAGTCAGGAGGACCTGAGTTCAAATCCTGTGTCAGACCAAACACTTGACACTTACTAGCTGTGTGACCCTGGGCAAGTCACTTAACCCCAATTGGCTAAAAAAGAAAAAAAAGAGAGAGAGACTTAGTTTACTGATTTGTAAAATAAAACAAACTAGATCAGGGGCAGCATGTGACTCACAAATGGAGTCTGTGTGTTGTATACAGTATTGTATCTATGTACATCTCATTAAGTTGACAAAGTGCATTATTGCTTGCGTTTAACAGTTGTTTAAGTCCCCTCCCCCACACCTTTAAAACACACACACACACACACACACACACACACACACACACACACACACACAGAGTTATCCTTGCTATTGACATGCTTCTTTTCCCCCTATCATTCTTCTTTTTAGGTACCTGAGCTGCTTGGAGCCAGGCTTTCCCTGATTTCTAGGATAAACTCATCGAGATATTGAGAGAACTCTTCTCTAGGACACACGTATTATTACAAGGAGCTTCTGGGGACAAGGAATTATTTGCTCTCTCTGTTGTTAACTACTGTATCTTTGACATCAGTTAGGAAGAAACAATTATATAAAAAGTTGAGTGGGACTTTCCAAGCAGCCAGTTCTAAAAATACTTGTTTGTACTGTTGCTGTATTTGGTGGAACTACAAAACTTCGTTTGTACTTAGATCTTTCCAACTTGGGTTGAAAATATTTTAAGCAGTCAGAACTTTTCTCCCTTTCATTAAACAGTAGTTCATTCTCCATTTCTCCCCACAAAAATCCCCACATTCCAACAACAACATCAACAACACTGTGCCTGTTATTTTGTTTTTAACATACACTCATTCATACGAATAAATATTTTAAGTACAAAAAAAAGAAAATATTTTCAGCAGCATGAATTTCAGTGTAAAAAGGAGTGGCAATGATCTAATATTTTTTATGTTTTTAACTTTTTAAACGTAACTTTATGTAAATATTATTGTTATTCAGTCATTTCAGTTATGTCTAATTCTTTGTGAACCCTGTTTGGGGGTTTTCTTGGCAAAGATACTGGAGTGATTTGCCATTTCCCTCTCCAGCTCATTTTACAGATGAGGAAGCAGAGGCAAAAAGGGTTAAGTGACTTTCCCAGTGTTATACAGCTAGTGTCTGAGACCGGATTTGAATTTAGGTCCTTTTTATTCCAGGGCCAGGGCTCCATCTGCTGTGCCTCCTAGCAGCCCAAACACTCTATAGGGATGACTAAATTTTTTGAGGTTAATGTTTGTAAAAACTGTTTCTGTTCTAATTTTTTGTTTTTTCCTGAGAAATTCTTGTAATCCCCTAGTCTAAGGCCTTAGGAATATTTCCCTAATGGAAATACCAAGTGTGACATTCCAGGGAGAATCTACTTTTGATGAATTAAAATGTTAAAACTTTTTTTTTTTGGAAGAAGGTCAGGACCTTTGATTTTATTTTCTAGGGAACTCCTAGTATGGAATCTTCTACCACTTATGCAGATTGTCAAGACCCCTATAATTTACTGTCTTGGAGAAATGACTGGGCCGTGAGAGGTCAAGTGGTTTCCTTTTTTCTGGTGGTCATGCATCTGGTATGTCAGAAACAGGGCTTGAATCCAGCAGTTCCAGGCTACTTTTCTATGTAAACTGCAGGCTTTTATAACTGTATACTCTCAGAGGCCTGATGGGTCATAGCTTCGGGGAAACTCAAACTTCCACTTGAGGAAGTACTTAGCTTCTCTTGATAAAGTACGCACCCAGCAGCTTTTCTTTTCATACTATTAGAGAGAGGTGAGGATTTTAGTTTATGGACCCTTTTTAATAACCGGATATCCTCCTCTATTTGAAATAACTTCCTACGCTATGTATAAATTGTGCTTTTAGTCCTTCTGCCACCAATAGTCCAAAGTATTTAAAAGTCTATTTTGAAATGGTAATAAAAAGGAAATACTGAAGAGTGAGAGTTCACATGTTTAGAGCTAGACTCATTCTATAATAGCTGGACCAAGTATCCCAAGGGCATTGTCTGTGTCCTTTGGATGGCAAAGTACTAGTCTCTGCTAGACCACCAGGCTTTGTAGTAGGTATATTCATTGACATTGGAGATGATCTTTATCAGCTCATGAGGAACCCTTTAAAGAATATCTACCCTGGATTCATGGCAACTGGTTTCCTTCCTGCTGGTATTACTATCAAAAGTTACTCCTTTTGTGGCTTTCCATATGGTGCTGCATATTCCTTAGGAGAGATGGCCTGCACATGAGTGGGATAGTTGACTCACCAAATAAAATGTGGAACATTTTACAGGGCCCTACAAAGCCCCCAGTTTTGTTTTCTTCTATCATCAGCCTGTCATGCTTTAGAGTTTTCTTCTCATCTGGTTTGTTACAATACCCTATTAGGCATTCCCTGGGCTAGGCAAGGAGAAATGGGGCCTTATTTCTTCAAGGCTACTGTAAAGGTTTTTTTTTAAATAGTATCTGAGAGTTATGGTACTCTTTTTGCGAGTGAGAACCGGGTCAGCTAGGTTGTACAGTGGATAGAGCACTGACCCTGGAGTCAGTTCAAATCCACCCTCAGACACAGAACATTCACTACCTGTATGACTCTGGACAAGTCTCTTAATCCCAATTGCCTTTAAAAAACAAAAAACAAACACAGGTGACAGAGCCTTTCCCTGAGAAATTGACATATAGAATAGGTAAATTTCAGCCAAAGGAAGAAATATGGCATCAACCAGCCCTGAAGTATTGTGCCAGACATGTGGGTCAGCATCACCGAAAATGGGAGTCCCTATATAAATGTAAAAGAAGAGATGTTGATGAAAAACTTTGCACAGGTTTTAGTTTTACCTGAAAGGCCTTAGTCCCATGTTATCTGCAAAATCACCTAAATATAATAATATCATAAGAAATGCTAAGCACTTTTAAAAAGTTTGCAAAGCATTTGCATATTTAGTATTATCCCATTTGATCCTCACAGTGACCCTGTGAGGTAAATGCTATTAACATCCCCAATTTATAGTTGAGGAAGTGAGATAGAGATTAAGTGACTTGCTTATGTGTCTGAGGTCACATTTGAGCTCAGGTCTTTCTGACTTGGAGCCCAGTAGTGGACCACCTTGCAGCCTAGTAAGTGTCTGAAGCAGAAATTGAACTCATTTCTTCCTGACTCCAAATCCATTACTCCTCACATATTGAGTGGGTCCTTTCAAACCAGTTGTAAGCTCTTAGGACATTTGTTTAACCTGTAGAAGAACAATGGAAGGATGTAATAAGTCACCTTAAAATTATTTTAAAGATCTCTGTGTGGAAGAGGAAGTAGATGTCCAGTATCCTCTGATTCTGGAGTATAGAATTAGAACAGTGAAGCTAAGACCTAACTTCAAAGCCCTGCCCCCTTGTAAAACTGGGATGCGTGCAAAAATGCATTAGTGAGGGGCAGCCAGGTGGCACAGTGGATAGAACACTGGCCCTGGAGTCAGGAGGACCTGAGTTCAAATACAGCCCTCAGACACAGAATATTTCCTATCTGTGTGACTATGGGCACTTAACCCCAGTTGCCTCACCAAAAACAAAAATGGGTTAGTGAGAAGAGTAGGCACACACACACGTAGAATACCCTTGTAGGGTGGCACACAATTATGGAACACATTTATCCAAGATAACCCACATATCTGGCATTGTAGGGCCAGATACTGCTTTCTCCTCCTTTCCGTTCTTTTTTTATTGTAGACTTGAATACTAAAACTTAAATATTAAAACATATAAAATGAGAAAAGAAAAAAAAGTGTGTGCAGAATGTAAGAGAAGATTCAGAATATATTGCAATAAATTTCCATTTCAAGAAAGCCTATGTATTAAATACTGCATGTTGTGTTAAAAGCTGTCCATGTTTTCTTTGCTTCCTTGTAGGTTTTCTTTTATTCTCTACTGTATTTTTTTTTACTTTTTTTTTTTCTCCTTCCTTCCCTTTCTCCCCCACCAGGCTACAATTAGGCATGGATATGTTTATATACAAATATTGATATATATATATACACACACACACACACACACACACACACACATATACACGTACATACATACTTATAAACATATACTTTCCATAAGAGATTCTACTCTTAATCTTTGTTTTTTATGTTTGTGTGTATCTCTTATTTCCTGTCCCTCCTGATGCCTCTACTTTACTTCTGCCTTGCCCTCCTATTACTTAACCTAAGCCACTTCCAATGATCCCTGTTTTATCCTCCCATTCCCATTAATCTAAACACCCTTCTATATCCCCTTTAACCTATTCTCTCACCCTCCCCTCTAAAGAACCCTCCCTCAACCTCTCCCCACTCCCCATCTCCTTGGCATTTTATTTCTTCCTAAATTTAAAATGCTTATACTCTTCTAGATGTATATGTATTGTTCCCTTAAACCCATTCCTGATGAAAGTAGTTTTCCAGAACTACCAGCCCTCATCCTCCATCTAATTCTCTGTATGGGTTCTTCCTCCCACACCTCATTTGTGTAAAATAATTACTCTTTTAAGCTGTCCCTGAATGGTTTTACTTTTTTGAAGTCATATGCTCAGCTCTACCCCAATCTTTCTTATGGACTACCCAATTACGAATAATGATCTTAGACATACATTTTACATTTTACATAAATAAAAAGTAAACAGTCTGTCCTTATTGAGTCCCTTATTATTAGTCTTTGGTATGTACCTCATATTTCTCTTTGTTCTTATAATCTATTAAGTTCGGGTTTTGTTGGTTTTTTTTTAAAACAAAGGCCTGAAAGTCTGATAATTCATTAAATATCCATTTTTTTTCCATTTAGGATTATGCTTAGCTTTGTTGGGTATGAGAGTTTCAGCCAGGAGCCCAGTTCTTTTGCCTTTCAATATGTAGTGTTCCAAGACCCAGTCTTTTAATGTTGCCACTGCCAGATCTTTTGTGATTCAAATTGCAGTATAGCCATATGTAAATTGTTTTTTTCTTATTTGCTTATAATATTTTTATCCTTGAGCTGGGGGTTTTGGAATTTGACTATAATATGCCTGTGGGTTTTCCTCGTAGGATCCTATATAGGATTGTAGGATTTCAGGTGGTGATTGGTGAATTTTTTCTATTTCTACTTTCCCCTCTTGTTCTATTATTTCTTGTATTATTGTATCAAGATTCATTTTTTGATCATAGCTTTCAGGTAGTCTGATTATTCTTATGTTTTCTTGATCTATACTCTAGATAAGTTGTTTGTCTTATGAGATGTTTCACATTCTCTTCTATTTTTTCATTCTTTATATCTTGTTTTATTATTTCTTGGTCTCTCATTTCTTCACTGGCTTCCCCTTGTCCCATTCTGGTTTTCAAGGAGTCGTTTTCTTCCTTAAGATTCTGGATCCTATTTTCTAATTGGTTGACTTTCTTTTCATCATCTTATTTTTCTTTGGTGGTGTTCTTATTATTGTTTTAGTTTTTGTTCAGTCTCTCTCATTTGATTTTTAAAGTCTTTTTAAAGTTCTTCTGTGAAATCTTTTTAGGCGGGTGACCATTTGACATTATTCTTTGGGGTAGAAGAGAGTTTCTTTGCTTCAGTATCCTCTGAAAGACAAACCTCAGTCTTCTTTATTCCTATTCTTTCTCCTTTGCCTGTGCAGTTTTCCTTTTTTAGATAATAGCTTAATTTTTGTAATCATCTCTAGTTTTGGGGTATTGAGGATGGTCCTCTGGCCTCAGATCCTCCTTCTATTCTTCTCTCTGCCCTTGAACCCAAACCTCCAGCCTCCTATTTAAGTGCCCACAGTCAGCAGTGTTCCTGCCCCACTGCTTCTGCACTCACTGGGCGTGTCCGGTTCCTTCTCACCCACCAGCTCTCCACAGCACAACTGGGTCTGGTGTCCCTTGTCAGCAGAGGTTCCCTCAATCTTGCCGGGCTCAGACACCCAACTTTCCTCACTGTCACAGGGTAAAAGTTCCTGTGGCTGGGGTTAAGGCAGCCTCTCAGCCCAGCTAACCCTATGACTTGCTGCTTGTTGTTTAAATGGTCCCTAGCCTATTTGTGTTGACTCTTCTTGTGGACCAAACCTTATCCAAGGAGTTTTCTTCCTATCTCCCGTTGTCCCTGGAGGACCCCAGTTCTGCCCCTTCTCTTATTTATTTTTAGTGTTCTGTGTTTGCTCTGAGGTGCTGTTTTATCTCTTTTGTGGAGGAAAATCTTGAGTGCTTGAAATTTTCTGACCTACTCCACCATCTTCCCAGAATCCTCTCTCTCTCTTTTTCCTTCTTATGGTGCTTTCTTATGCTTCCACAAGGGTACATTGCCTATACTGGGAAGGTCACCCTGCCTGTGCTATTGTTTTTCTTATCTCTGTGTGCAGTGGCCAGGGTCAACTATCTCTTGACTCATCTCTTGACTCACAAAGCTCTTTTGATCTCCTGCATTGACCTTTGGACTAGATTGAACTGTCCTACTGGAGGAATAACTCTGCTACTAGATTTTGTGACTGATGGGACTGGGGAGTAGAGGAGGGAAAGAAATCCTATTCTTCCCCTACCCCCAGGTGTGGATTTTCCCTTCAAGGCAACCAGCTCTCTTCTTGACTGCTGGTGTTCACACTTTGCTATTACAGATTTCTAGAATGTCTTAGTTTTTAAGGTAAAGGGTCATCAGAGGTGTAGCCACTGGCTAGTTACCCTCTAATTCTGTGAAGTTTGCCTTGACCCTCATAAAGGGGCTTTAAAAAGTAGACACTTTAAAAAGCAGACACTTCTTGCGCTTAAAAAGAAAAATCTTAATACTTTTATTTCTATTACCTGCCTCTTATGTAATTTCATTAGTTGGACTGGGGAGGAAATCAGTTGATCAGGAGTATCCTGATTATTTCACCCTCACTCCTTAACTATCCAGTTGTAAAGGTCTTCAGGTGAATACTGGTGGATCACTTTCCAAGTAAAGGTGTAATTAATGATTAAACTATTTTGCAAATAAACCATATTAAAAAAAGGGAAATTTCAAGATTTTTATTTATCATGAAATCACATTAATGTTAAAAAATTTACTTTGCTGTTACAAGTTTTAGTACATTTTTCAGGTTTTCTTTCTTTCTTTTTTTTTTTAATTCTGTAACCATCTGTTTTACTTACCACCATTTGAAGACCACCACATTGTCAATATAAACTGAAGCTAACACTTCAGAAAACCTGGCCTTTGCAAAATGAGAGTGAACATAGTAGATGGAGCACAGGGTTCAGGTTTGGCCATCGATACATTCTGGCTGTGTAACCCCAAGCAAGTCAATGCCTCAGAGGTTTTGTTACTGTTTGCATTTAGTAATGACTGAAAACACAGCAAAAAGATAGAACTCTCTCGCCGCTGCACTCAGACCGGAGACAGACTGATGATGGTTGGTTTCCGGGGCTCAGGTGACAAACAGGAGAGAGTGTGCAGCGGCAACCCACCCACCATGCATTCCAGCTTTAAACATGATTAAAGAAATGAGGTTTGGAGGGGAGAGGGGTCTGAATTTGGATCCAGTTTTAATCAATTTACTTGCATTTCAAATTCAATCCAACAGACATTTACTAAGGACATGTCATAAGGTACTATGCTGAGAGGTGAGAGGAGTCCAAAAGTTATTAAGTTATTAAGAGCTTTTTTCTTAAAGAACTTATCTAGTAGATATGCTAAAAAGAGATGAATTTAATAGTTCCCATAGAAAAAACAAAATGGATGAAAAATGCCTATTCTCACTGTGAGATTGTGAATAGTAAGTATGCAGTTGTATTGCCAATCTGCTGAGGAAACGTCAGTACACATTTGGGACAGGAACTGTACTCAGGTGAGCAGCGAATTGGGCCCAGAATGAATAAATAAGAAGAGAATTGGTTGGATAGCATTGGAAAAAAAAGATAATACTTTCATTGATCCCAAGTTCATGTTTAAAAAGATAACTCCAGTTTTGTTGGATCTTCTTGGAGATGTACTTCAGACCTTTTGTCATAAGCCTCCCCAGCAAACAACTGTGTTTGTGCAACTGAAATTGTATCTCCAGTATATCAGAATGTCTCCTGTACTTAATTAGTATTTCTTTTTGCATTGCCATAAGGATCATCTCTGATGTTCTTGTTTTTGGATCCTAGTAGGCAGAATTGGGATTGAAATTTCACAAATATTTAGCAGTGTCTTCTCAAATACTGTTATGGTCTCTATCAATGAGAATTTGGTTCTCCCCACTGATGTTTTGGTGAATTTACTTGTTCCATTAACTTTCCTGAGGCTAATTCTTCCTATAGCTTCTGAGCTTTCAGTGTATGTTTAGCCAGATCAACTTTAGCATATTCTTCCACAATCTTCATATATTCTTCTGAGTTGTAGCCACTTCACTTTTACCATCATAGTCAAACGTGAAGTGAGGTTGGATATGTTCGTCTGGTGCTCTTTTGCAGTATGTTGTAGTCACAATATTCTCTTTTACGCCCCTCTTATGCCATTCTCCTTACGAACTATACTTTTTTTGTTTCTAAGGTTGGAATTTCTTGATGCTTTAGTGTGAGTCTTTTTGATGGATCTATATATAGCATAAAGATTGACATCTTTTCCCTCCTCATCTACTTCAGCTGGGGCATTACCCAGCTTTCTCTGTTCTTCCAGCTCCTTTCTTTCCAGTCCTCCTTTCTCATTTTCTTTGGCTCTTCCAAACCCATGTCACTTGATCTCTCTAAGGGGAGAAAGGAGAGGGGAGAGACACAGTGTTTGTTGCTTCTGTAACAGTAAGCAGCATGGCCTTGGTTATTAGTTATTGGATGGTGTCACTGCTTCCACCAAGGGAAAAACCCAAGAGGAGTGTCTGCTGACCGCGACCCCAATCTATTTAACATTATTCTTTGGGGTATTCTTTGCTTCAGTATCCTCTGAAAGACAAACCCCAGTCTTCTTTATTCCTGTTCTTTCTCCTTTGTCTGTGCATTTTGCTTTTTTAAAGAATAGCTTAATTCTTTGTAATCACCTCTAGTCTTGGGGTATTGAGGATGGTGCCTCTGGCCTCAGATCCTCCTTCTATTCTCCTCTCTGACCTTGAACCCAAATCCAAACCTCAAAAATTTCTTTAATCTGATGACAGGACAAATTCAGGATTCCTCCTGTAGACACTAATAGGAAGAATACTTAGCATGCCATCCTCAGGTATCATCCCTGTCTGTAGATAAGAGTAATCAAAATTCACCTTAAAGCATTGTTCGGGTTGGAACTTAATTATGAAGGCCTGGGCATGGGCTGGAAAATGTGTGGAATTTGTGTAGTTACGATGATAATTTAAATTATCTTTTTGAAAAGGAGTGCCTCAAAGGATTTATGCTTAATTTTTTTTTTTGTTTGGGAGGAGGCAATTGGGGTTAAATGATTTGTCCATGTTCACACAACTAGTAAGTGTCTGAGGCTGGGTTTAAACTCAGGTCCTCCCAACTCCAGGGCTGGTGCTCTATCCACTGCGCCACCAAGTGCCTCTAGATCTTTATTTTTACATGTGTGCATTGTCATTTTTGTCGAAATATTGCTTTAAATAAATTGACATCTACCATATTGAATTTTAGATTCATAGCTTGCTCGGGGGCAAGAAGGGGTCTGAGAGGTCATCTAGTATTCATTTTATACATGAAGAAATGAGTAGCTAGCAGCTAGCATTTGTATTGCTACTTAAAATTTACAAAGTACTTTTCATGTATATATATCCATATCTATATATCTATACATATAATCTTATTCAGTCCTCACAACAATCCTCTGATGGACCTGCTATTATTATTCCTCTCCCATTTTACAGAGAGAAAAGAGGGTATTTAACCAGAGCTTGTTTTGCCTGAATTCTTAATGTCTTGGTTTACTGTCAGAGCTCTGGTTAAATGCCTTCTTTTCTCTGTAATCTCTAGATTTTAAGATAAACTTCTCTGTCTAGCTTTTTTTTCCCTTTTCTTTTCATGTACCTATTTATTTATTTATTTTGATTTATCAACAATCACTTCCATAAGCATTTGAGTTTTAAATTTTTCTCCTCCTCCCACCCTGACTCCCTCCCCAATACGGAGCTCAATCTGATATAGGCTATACATATACATTCCTATTAAACATATTTTCACATTAGTGATATTGTAAGGAAGAATTAGAACCAATAGAAGGAACCACCAGAAAGAGGAAACAAAACAAAACAGAAAAAAAAATAGCAAATAGTATGCTTTGATCTGCATTCAAAGTCCATAGTTCTTTCTCTGGATGTGGATAGCAGTTTTCCATCATGAAAACTTTGGAGATGTCTTAGATCCTTGAATTGCTGAGAAGGGCTTAGTCTATCAACGTTAGTCATTGTACAGTGTGGCTGTGTACAACGTTCTCCTGGCTCTGCTCACTTCACTCTCTAGCTTTTAAAGCCCTTCATATCTTGGCCCCTCAAGCACCACCTTTCCTGATCTGGCCACTAACATCCTCCTACTCAAACTACCTTGTATTTTACTACTTTATTTTTATTTGTATTTATTTTCTTTATTCTCTATATTTGTATATATCTCTGTATGGACTACCAACCTAGAATATAAGCTCCTTAGGAGTAGGAATTGTTTCATTTATTGATTTACATCCCCAATGCCACACACATAGTAGCTGCATAGTAAATACTTATTGATTGTTGTTAGCTGATGTATGGGAAAAAATGGGTAAGAATTATATAGGATGAAAAGTTCTGGAAAGCTTCTGATCTTCATTGCGGATGGAGTGCTCATGTTTCCTAAATGTAGAACTGAAAGGGACCTCAGAGGTCATCTAGTATAATCTGCTTATTTTACAGAGGAGGGGACTGAGGCCCAGAAGACATATCACTTGCTCAAGGTCGTGTAAATAGTAATAATAATAGCTGCCATTTCTATTGTGTTTTAAGGTTTGCAAAATGCTTTTGAACCAATATCTTCTAACTTAAACATTCTTTCCTTTGTAACAAGCTATTTATACTAAAGTAATCACATATGAACTAAAATGATTAGAATTGTTGGGATAGAGTTTGGAGATAGGGATTTTGGGATACTGCAGTTATAGGAGACAGGGTTGGACCACCAAGTTGGAGTCAAATTGTGAAGGACTTTAAATGCCAGACTAAGTTTGATCTTTATTCTATAGGCAACAAAGACACATTGAAGACTTAACAGTGGGTCATGAAAGTGTTGCATTAGGAATATTGGTCTGGGGATGATATGCTGAATATAATGAAGAGGTACTGGAGTCACTGAGTCCAGTTAATCAGTTGTTGCTCTAATCCAGGCATGGGATGATGAAAATCTGAATTCACATAATAGTGAAGGAAAATGGAAAAAAAAGATAAAGAGAAGGATTGAAAAATGGACAGGATTTAATTTCCAGTTGGATAGGGGGACATGGATTTAGAGCTAGAAAGGTCCTCACAGGTCGTTTTGTTCAGCTGTTTCCTGACTTCTTCCTGGGCTCATTTTACAAAGAGGGAAATAAGGGAGAAGGAAGAGTCAGAGATAATCATGAGGTTTTGAGCCCATGTGGTGGACAGAGTGATGATATATGACATTGTAAGAAATAGGGAAGCTGGGAAAGGAAAGTAGTTTTCCATTTTTAGACGTATTGAAAGTATTGTGGGACGGTCAAACCAGCAAGCAAAAGTGCTGCAGGCAGTGGAAGACTGAACCTCAGGGAGAATCTTCTCTTTTAGATTAACAGTTGAAGCTGTAGGACTGGATGAAGTCCCTGAGAGACAAAAATATATAGTAAAAAGAACAGAGGATAATCCCGTGGTGGATTATTTTTACATTTTCCACTTTTATGCCAAATTTACTCTTTCCTCCTGTGTAGTTACTTCACAGTATTTGAGTGCTTTCTTTCTGGCTACTTGCAGTGTTTTCTCCTTGACCTGGGAGCTCTGGAATTTGATGATAATGTTCCTGATGGAGTTTTCATTTTGGGGACCTCTTTCAGGAAGTTATCAGTGGATTCTTTCAATTTCTACTTTGCCTTCTGGTTCTAAAATATTTGGGATGCT
This sequence comes from Phascolarctos cinereus, assembly GCF_003287225.1. NCBI lineage: Eukaryota > Metazoa > Chordata > Mammalia > Diprotodontia > Phascolarctidae > Phascolarctos > Phascolarctos cinereus. Next base: position 203,172,532 of record NW_027555847.1, on the reverse strand, counting down.
TTCCATCAATTTCTTGAAATTCGATGTCTAGGCTCTTTTTCTGATCGCAGCGTTCAGGTGATGTAATAATTCTTAAGTTATCTCTCCTTGAAATGTTTTCCAAGTCAGTTGTTTCTCCTGTGAACTATTTCATATTTCCTTCTATTTATTTAATTCTTTTGATTTTTAAAAATTATTTCTTGATATCTCATGAAGTCATTAGCTTTTACTTCACTAATTCTGGTTTTTAAGGAGTTATTTTATCCAATGAGGTTTTGCACATCTTTTACCATTTGGCAATTCTGATTTTTAAGGTATTATTTTCTTTGGCATTTTTTGTGCCTCTTTTACCAACCTGTTAATTCTCTTTTCAAAATCTCTCATTGCTTTCATTTCACCCCCATTTTTTCCTCTACTACTGTTATTTGATGAAAAAAAAATTTCTGCTATTTATTTATTTATTTGTCTATTTATTTATTTATTTTTAGAAATTCTTGTTGGGCTTTATCAATCTGTATTTTTCTTTGAGGCTTTGCTTGTAAATGTTTTCAAATTGTCTTGTGAGTTTATTTCTTAAGCTTCCCTTTTTATGGTCAGGTTTTGGGTTTTTTTGTTGTTTGCTCATTTTTCCATACCATTTTTTTGACTTTGGAATTGGTTAGAGTTGGGGAGATGGCTGGTCTGAGTTTCTGTAGTTCCATCTGGGGCCTGTAGGTTTTCAATGCTTCCAAGATGCTATGATCCAGGGAGAGTTCTGGTCACTGTGTACCTGCTCCTGATCCTTATGGAAGTAGGGCTTCTCCCTTACTACTACAACTGCTAATATCTGCCCTGGGACTGCAACCCAGAACTGGGTAATGAGTGAAGGAGCTGCCAAATAGTGCCTAGTCTTGTGCCTAGTTTTGGCACAGAGGTCCTCTGTAATCTTTTTTGGACCAGCTATTCAGTCCCCTTATGTCCTTGTATTCTGGGTGCCGCTGCTGCTGCTTCTGCTGCCACTTTCAAGCCCACCACTGATGCCGTTTCTGCTGTGTTGTACCCCTGGCCAGCCCCCATCTCAGTGTCTGTAGACCTCTCTGTCCTCTTAAGCTGTCCTGGGCAGGAAAAATGACTCACTGTGACTTTTTGTTGATTATACCACTCAGAATTTGATTTGATGCTCTTTAAAAAAGTTGTTTAAAGGGTTAAATTAGTTAAGCTCAGTAGAAATGCTCATTTCATTCTGCCCTCTTGGCTCCACCCTTCTTACTGTGTAGTTACCATCGCATAGAACAGGGCTTTTAAAATTTTTTCACTCACCACTCCTTTTCACCCAAGAATATATACCTCAGGTATATAGGTATATAAAATAGGTATGCAAATCAAGCACTTGCTGATAATAAATCATAAATAAATTTATCTTAAAATAATTCTTTAGTGTATATGTCATATAATAAAGATGAAAGCAAATTTGCATACTAATGAGATGGATGTGCATGTTCATTTTTATATAAAGAATTAAATCTTGGCAGAATTTTTGATACTGCAGGACATAGAGCATCATCAACGTTTTTCAGAGTTGATCAACATTTTGACTTTATGATCATCAAAGCTGAAGAATGCACTTTGCATAAATACGTAGTACAAAATGGAAGAAGGTGTTTATGGCCATTTCAGAAATCATTGGAAATTCTGCCCTAATCCCAACCCAAAATTAATTTAATGATTTTGTAAGTACAGTAAGAACACTGCAATTCATGGGCATTTCATGGCATGATGACATGCGCAGTACAAAGTGTGCATGTTGTGTGTTCAGAACCGGGGCTGCTGTGAAGTTGCACAATGCAACATGGGCAAGCGCTGCCAGAAACACGTTGGATTTATTACGTGTTTGATTTTGAATTAATTTTTGGTTGTTGCGTGTTCAGAAACCTTTTACTGTTGCCAAATTTGTTGTGACCCTCACATTCAATTATACGACCCGTTATTGGGTTGTGATCCACAGTTTAAGAAGCGACCTCGAGGCCACGTGTGGCCCTCTAGGTCCTCAAGTGTGTCCCTCTGACTGACTCAAGACGTCACAGAACAAAGCCTTATTAAGGAGGCCTCAAGGCTGCAGGTTCTCCACCCCTGTGATGCTTTACCTATCCTGATGACACTCTACCTGGTACATCCATAGTTTGGAAGCCCATGGTATGAATATTATTTGTGTGCATACTTAGACTACATACTCTGTTTTTTTAAGTTAACATGTTACTATTTCTTCCCTGAAAAGTTACCATGTCTTTTTCTCTTCTCTCTTTTTTATCTATTCTAACTTCCCTAGGGCTGAGTAACCTTGTGGATAACGAGAGTCCAACCTCATCAGCTGTCTTGTCCTTTCCCCTACTCTTTGGCTGGGATTCATCTTCTAAAGGGGAGGAGCATACCCTTCTCTTAAATTGTCCCAGAGCTCCACTGTGAGGAAAGTGATGGAGATCTTGGCTAGGGAGGGTTTCCCGACCAAGAGTGATTAAAAAAAAGCAAACAGATCCCATCCCTGATAGTCATCTTATTTCTGTTTGTAGTACACTCACTTCCCTGTTCCATTATTGGACAGTCTTGTTTCTAAAGTTTTGACATTCAGCCACACTCTGCCTCCAAATTGGGAATGGTGCAGCCATGAATTTGCTTCTCTGCATGTGTTTGTCCTAATTCTGCCCTTTGTGGTAAAAAAAAAAAAAGAACCAACACACTCATTTTTCTCTTCCTGACAGCCCTTCATGTATTTGAAAGGTGCATTTTATTCTACAGATGCAAGGGCCATGACTCAAACCTTTCTTTTTCTTTTCTTTTTTTCTCCAGATCCTAGTTTAGTTGTTTTTCATGTGAAACAACTTTTAAATTTCTTACTATTCTGGTTTCTTTTCTCTGGATGTATTCTCATTTGTCAGTGTCCCAAAAACGAACACAGGGCTTCAGAGGTGGGCTGACTAGCATAGAGGGCGGTGATATTCTTTTTCTTGATTTGGATTCTGTACTTATGTTAATATAGTTTAGGATGACAAGATGAAATCCTGGAAATGACAAATGTCATTTTTTGAGGGAATCTGTCTCACTGTTTTTGGTTAAAAGGCCCAAGTCTTTAAAAATAAAAAATATATGTTATATATGTATATACAAATGTATATATATATATTATAATGTATGTTATATATAATGTATATTATTTTATATTATATATACAAATATGTATATGTGTATATACAAACACGTACATATGTATGTGTGTGTATACACACACACACACACACTTTTTGTTATGTTGGTTGTACAATGTGTGATGTACAATGGCGCAGTGATGGAGAACTGGCCTTGGAGTCAGGATGATCAGGATTCAGGTGCTGCTTCTTGCACATTCTGGTTTACCCTGAGCAGGGCATTTAACTTCTTAGTGCCCCCAGACAATTTTTTAAGACCATAAGTTGCAGAACTGTACAATAAAGGAAGATTGTTCACTTTTGGCTTTTTTTTTTTTTACATCTCAGGTTTGAGCAGTATACTAGCTGTTCATGTCTGTGTATTATCATCTACAAATGTGATAAGCTTACCTCCTGTTTTCATCTATGTCATGAGTAAACTTTTTTTTGTCTTTTTTTTTTTAAGGCAGTGGGGTTAAGTGACTTGCCCAGGGTCACACAGTTAGTGAGTGTCATATATCTGAGGCTGGATTTGAACTCAGCTCCTCCTGAATCCAGGGCCAGTGCTCTATCTACCGTACCACCTAACTGCCCCATGAGTAAAAATGTTGAATGAACAGACCTAAGGACAAAGTCCTGCAACCGGTGACTGGAGACTATCATCTTGGTTGACTTTGATCTAGACACAATTGAATGAGCTTCAAAACCCCCTCCCATCTCCCAGACATGTTCCTATCTTATCTTATTCACAAAGCTATACTAAGAGATGTTGCCAAATACCCTCATAAGGCTTATTACAGAATGTTTATTATCTTTAACACCCTGATCTACCAGTCTGGCAACACAAACTGCCCTGCCCACCAAAAGACATGCAGTTAGTTTGATGTGACTTGTTCTTACTCAAATCAAGCTGGATCGTAGTTACTGCTGCTTTGTTTTCTTAGTGTTAATAAATGATCTGATTAACCATCTGTTCTCAAATTTTGCTGGTGATTGGTATCATGGACATAAGTCTGTAGTTTTTATTCTTTGTCTCTTTTCTCCTTTTGAAAATCAGGCAAGCATTTGCCAATTTCCAGGTCCATGGCATGTTCCCTTTTCTGTATAACGTTTCCTCAAAGATTAAAAATGGTGATTTCAAGGGGAAGCTACGTGGCACAGTGGATAGAGCACTGGCCCTGAAGTCAGGAGGACCTGAATTCAAATCTGGCCTCAGACCAAAACACTTAACGCTTATTAGCTGTGTGACTTTCAGCGAGTCACTTAACCCCAGTTGCCTAAAAAGAAAAAAATGGTGATTTCATGATGACATCTAAGAGTGGTTTCAGTACCTTGGGATATAAACTAGCTAAGCCTAGAGATGCGAAATCATTTAAAGTGGCTGGGTGTGCAATTACAATCTCTTCACCTCTCTGAAACTTCTAGTTCCTCTTTATATTTTTTGTGGAGACTATTAATACTTGAAATACATGGAAAAAAATTGATTTGTTCAGCTCACAGCACTGAATAGTATAAAGCATGTTTAATTGTGTTGATGTGTACTATAACACACTTCACCTGTGGCTCCAGAAAGCTGTATGTAGCATGTGTGGTGGCCACACCAGTAAACTATATCTGGAGATGGGCCAGAATAGCTTGAGGATAACCACTGGGCCTCAAATCTGTCGCTGAGTTAGAGGGATGTCTACCCCAAGCATGTGAAGACTTATCCTGGTAGAATGGATGGATGAGAACAATTTGTTCCAATGGCATAAAGGCAGCTGAAGCACTTAGAGTTTGGTTAGACATCAAAGATGCCAAGGTCATCCACTGCATCCTGGGCCATTGTGGGTCGTCTTGACTTTTGTTTTGCCACTGGACTTCAGTGACTGGAAGAGAGAGTGAGGCTGATGACTTTGTGCAAATCTGCCTCACTAAAATCCAGTTCAGGTCAAAGTCAAGACATGACCTATGATGTCATTGGTCCTCTTCAAAAATGGACTAACGACAAATAATTTAAAAGGCAAAAAAAAAAAAAAAAAAGAGCTTACCAAGGAGGAAATACAAACTGTTTACCACATGAAAAGATGTTCAAATTCTTTCATGATCAGAAAAAAATGCAAAACAAATAAACCTTAAGAGACAACCGTATACCTAATAGAAGGGCAAAAATACTTTAAAATGATGAAACCTAATGTTGGTGGGACTGTTGAGAAAAAGGGCATTCCAACATATCTTTGGGAAGACTGTTGGTTTCTGTAAAGATTTCAGAGTGGAACTATACTAAAAGAATCAGAAAATTGATTGTACTTTTTGAACCAGTGATTGCATTGTTATAATTCAATCTTAAAAACATTTTTAAAAATAACAACATATGGTGATTTGTTACTTTTAGGCCAGATGAAGTAACTTATTTGATATATAATGATTTAATCAAAACCATTTCAAGTATTACCTTCTTGTACTTCTGCCCCCAAACTTCTCCCTTTTCAGGTTAACACCCTCTCTCAAAAATGCTATTCTTCATTAAAGTAAATGTTCTCTTTTGGTTTCCATTGCCTAAGCTCTCTTTGTCAATGAATCTGTAAAATATACTTTTCTTAACATATTCTGATGGATCTCTCCATTTCTTCATTGTTAAAAATTTGTTTTATGACAAAAAAACTATCAAATATATTTGCCCTTTTTATTTGACTCTGTGAGCATTGGTTTTATGGTGTCGTCATCCTGAGAAGTTCCTTGGTCACGTACACTTTCTTAAGGTGCGAGATCTTCCTTGTATGATCTACCACATAGGATGGAGGACCCATTTTCCTTTAGTAGTCTGAGGCTACCATTGCATCTCTCAAGGTGTCCATCTATTGGCTCTCTTTCTGTATGTCCAGCTCACATCTTTTTCTGGACATTTTTATCTTTGATAATATCTTTAATGCCACAGGTAAATCATCCTTGATAACATCTTACACTGTCCGTTGCCCTTTCAGTTATTTGTAATTATACATTTTCTGGGCTCACGATGTTCTTTGATTTGCAGACATTATAACTTCACCAGGAAAATATTGGCTTTAGAGAGTCTTTTGTGGCAGTAAGCAGCTTGATTGGGATGGTAGAAAGCAGAGTATTATCTCCCAGACTGACTTCTTCCTCTTCCTTTTTGATTTTTAGTTTGAGTCATTATTTATCTGTAGCACTTGTCCAAGGTAGAAATACTGACAAGTCTAATTTATGGCTGCTTGCCTTACCACGTGTTTTAATGAATGCATGAAAAGGCATTTATTAAGGGCTTATTAGGTGTAAAGTGCTAGTATTGGCTAAATACTGGGAACACCAATGGAAAAATAAGAAAGTCTCTGCTGTCAAGTAACTCATAGTCTAATAAGGGGAGACAGAAGGTTTTGGCTACAAGTCAGATGGAAAGGGCCAGTGGTCCTTCGGTTGCACCCACAAAGAAAACGATAATGCATCTTCTTGAGTGTCATTTCCATAATGATCTCTTTTTTGACAGCGCCAAGGATTTTTTGGTAGAAAGAACTTTCTTTGGGGGGTTATAGGTAGTTGTGGCTGCTGAGAAGGTAAGTGCTGCAGTTCTGCAGGTAGTTTTTAGGTTGCATCTCCCCAAGAATTGTATCCCTGGATGATGACCCTGGGGATTTTGGGATGGAAGCACTGATGGCAGTATGATGGGAGTGGAGGTAAGGATCTAATATGACAGGTGCTCTTGGATTTATCTGTCCGTTAATGACAGTTTGTCAGCAATTGATGAGCAATATTTTTTTTTCCTCCATTAATTTTTTTTCTGGCGGTATGGGTGGTAAGAGCTATTTCCTTTCAGCATGAATTTGTCAGGAAAGGCTTTTTTAATAGGCTTTCAGATGATTTTGTATGGTGACACTTGTTAATAGAATCATTTGAAAAACGTTGCAATCATTTTTTTATTATTACATTATTGAAATTCCTTATTTTGTTTTGGTCTTACACAGGACATCTCCCAAAGCCATGGCAAAGACCTGTGAATGTATCACCCTGGTTAATATCTTACTTATTCTCATTAATTAGGCCATTGAACAAAGTTTTCTTCACATCTGTTGTGGAGTCTTATTATTTTGCTTATAAATAAGAAATAGTTGAGGAGGGCTTTCAAGGTTGTATTTTGTTCCATCAAGTCAATTTTTAAAATACCTCAGCATCTCATTCTGTATTCCTAAGGCAACTTTGTTTTTTCTTATTGAGGATATCCTCAATAGACCATTCTTAATAAAGGTTTTTCATAGAGATGAGAAAGCAGGAAAATGGATTGTTGATGCCTTTTTGGTAGTCTTTTTTTGAGTAAAAATACTGTTTATGGTCTGACTTCATATTCTTAAGTGCCATGGCCACTTCAAATGTTATTGAGATGATAAGAGTCCAAATGGGGAGGGAAGGGGAGAGAGAGAGAGAGAGAGAGAGAGAGTGAGAGAGTGAGCGCTATTCCATTTTGCATCCATTTTGTTTTCTTCTACTTTCTTCAAATGCTTTTAGCATAGCTGGATTTCATGGCAGGCTCTCTGCTGGCTTCATTTTCTTCTTGACTACTTTCCAATGTTTTTTGAGGTCATACTGCTTGTGGTCTTCAGTCATCTTACTCCTATAGAGTTTTCATCTTACTCCTATAGAGTTTTTGTAAATGAGATTGTCATCAACGGCAGTGTTGCCCTTGGCTGCCACATTTTACTTCTTGGAAAAAACTATTTCATGAGCAGTGTTTTTGAGTGGAAAAACTGAACTAGTGTGTTGTTCAATTATAATTTTATGTTAGTAAATAAATCAAAGTGCTAATTGACTTACAATAAGGGTTCTCTCTTTATCTTGTATTTAGTGCTAGAATTTAGCTCCTTTGCTCATAAAGTGACTTTATTTAGTTGTAACTCTGCCTTTTTGTTATTCCAACAACATTGATCAAGATTAGTTAAAAAAAAAACGACCAGAGATTTTACTATGGAATTTTTGCAATTACTCGATTTTGATTAGATGGAGCTTATCTTTATGAAGAAGATAGGCATATTACACCCTTACTATAACTGTGCCTCTGTGTCCTCCCAGGTATCTAAGGAAAAGCTTTTCAGAAGGGTTAGTGTATCATGTTATTATTTTGACCTGTAACTTAAAAACACCGTATTATCACAGATCTAGAACTGGAAGAGACCACAAGAATTATTTTAACACAACCCTTACATCACATATGAGGAAGCTGAGGCCAGCAAAGATCACAGAATCATCTTGTAGAGCTGGAGGGAACATTTGATGCCACCTAGTCCAACATTTTCATTTTAGAGATGAGAAAACTGAGGCTATGGGGGGTAGGGTTAAGTAAGTTGTTTAAGGTCACACAAGTAGTAATTATAAGAGTCAGGATTTGAACCCAGGCCCTTGGACTCTCGATGAAGTGATTCACTACTAAGTAGGACAGTTAGGATTTGAATCCAGTCCCTTTCCCACTCTGTCCCATTGACTAAGATTAGGAGTTTCTTCTCTGTGAGCCATAGACCCTAGGACACTTTGGATTACAAGAGTCCTGCAAATCCACTGGAGCTTACTGAGTAGGGTGGTGACATGGTCAGACCTAGACTTTAACATTATGTTTTGTATTTCTCATTTGATTTCTTTTGGATAACCTTGTGGTTTTTGTGGCTGGCACATTCTTTCCTCTGAAAGTCACATCAGACTTGTGGAGTTATTCCCTTCTGGGTCTACCTCATGGCTTCTTTCAGCCTATAGTATTTCTTCATTATATTTGTTGTTTTCTTCTGCTTACTCATACTTTTCCAGTCTCAGCTCTTCATCTGGGGATTTGTGCTTAGGTCAGGCTTTTTCCTTTTTGTACTCTTGGATGGTGTATGAGCAGGCTCAGTTTGATCCTGGAAGAGGTGGCTAAGACTTCCTGCTACAGGAATTTCCAGGTTTTAACTTAGTTTCTTGGTGGCTCAACTTAAGGGTTTTTTTAATTGTTTGTCTTTTAATGGATGGGGAGACATGAGTATGTTTGTAGTTAATTGGGAAGGAGCCAGTAGATAGAAGAATAGAGAAGCTGGCCTTAACTAAACAGAAGAGCCATCTCTTCATCTAAGACCAGAGTGATGGAGACAGTAGTGAAGATATCTGAGTGATGTGACATGGGGAGGAGGAGAGAAGAGAGAGCTTGTGGGACAGTGAAATATCTCCTGGAGCCTGAGCTGTGAGGGTAAGAGAAGGGAGTGCCATGAAGGACTTGAGAGAAGAGAATGGAACAGCTGTTGTGTAGAATGAGGTAGCAAATTGAGTAGGGAGGAATGTACAACAAACATTGCATACTCGTAGGCCCCCACCTCTCTGTTGAGATGAAGGAGGCGTGTTTCCTTCTCTTTTCTCTGGAATATGTGTGACAAATCTAGGCCACTGGGGGTTTTTTTTGTTTGTTTTTCTTTTTTTTCTTTCTTTTTTTATTTAAAAAAAATTTTTTTCCATATGCTTTTGAGTTGAAAATTTTTCTCCCCCTTCCTCCCCCCCACCCTCCCCAAGATGGCACACAATATGATATAGCTTTACATTTACATACCCATTAAACATATTTTCACATTAGTGAAGTTGTAAGTAAAAATTAAAACCAATAGAAGGAACCATCAGAAAGATGAAACAAAACTCAACTGAAGGTAAAAATAAGTGAGAACGATTCGACTTCCATAGTTCTTTCTTTGGATGTGGACAGCATTTTCCATCCCGAGGCCTCTGGAGATGTCTTAGATCCTCATAATGCTGAGAAGGGTTCAAGTTAAACATTCTTAGTCATTGCATAACGTGGCTGCTATTGTATACAAAGTCCTCTTGGTTCTGCTCACTTCACTCAGCATCAGACCATATAAGTCTTCCCAGGTTTTTCTGAAGTCAGCCTGTTCATCATTTCTTATAGAACAATAGTATTCCATTACATTCATATACCACAACTTGCTCAGCCATTCCCCAATTGATGGGCATCCTCTCAATTTCCCATTCTTTGCCACCACAAAAAGAGCTGCTATGAATATTTTTGTACATGTGGGTCCTTTTCCCATTTGTTTGATCTCTTTCGTAGGCCACTGGTTTTAAAGGGGGGAGGGAGGACATGTAGTCTGACCCCAAGGGCTTTGGTATAATCAACCACTCAGAAGGCAAGAAGATTGGTTGCATCACACTGCCCCTGAGGTAGCCAGTTTTGGAGCATGTCTCCAGTACACCCTCATCTATCTTTATCTTCCCCAATTCACTCCTACTTTGCCCCTTCCTGCTCCTGGTCCCAAGATTTCAACCTCTTCTAGGTCCCTCAGGGCATTTATAATGTAACCACTACCTGGTAACCATAGCAGCAGCTATGTAGGTGTCACTGGGAAATTTTCCCTATACCCCTCACAACCCTTTATGCCTCTGGTTGTTCAGTTATTTTTCAGTCTTTGTGGCCCCTTTTGGGGTTTTCTTGGCAAAGATACTGGAGTGGTTTACCATTTCCTTCTCCTGCTCATTCTGTGGATGAGGAAACTGAAGCAAACAGCTAAGTGAGTTGCCCAGGGTCACACTGCTATTAAGTGTCTGAGGCCAGATCTGAGCTCGGAAAGATGAGTCTTCCTGACTCTGGCCTTGCACTGTATCAACAATGCCACCTAGCTGCCTGATATGCCTCTGGTAGGTACCTCTGAAAGTGTGGACGGTGACAAATGACTAATAGTTCTGATTCCTTGATTTTTTTACTTGGGTGGGACAGAGTCATAGGATGAGCAGCCATGAATGAGTTATGATCTCTGTTGACAATATCATTACATTATCTATATCTGTCATATTCATTCCTTTTCTAGACTTCTTTATTTCTGTTGAGGATACCATTTTTTCAATCACCTAGGTTCACAGCCTTGGTGTTGTTTATCTAAGACTCCCCATTTCTTCTCAACCCGCATATCCAGTCATTTGCTATATATTGCCATTCTTACCTCCACACCTCTTCCATTCTCTCTGCCCATACACCTCGCTGTTGTCAGGTCCTCATCACCTTTCAACTGGACTATTGCAGTAGGGGAAGGGGAAGGGGAGAAGGAAATAAGCAATTATATAGCTGCTGTTATGTGCAAGGTACTGTGCTAAATGCTTTGCAAATATTATTTCGTTTGATACTCATAGCAATCTTGAGAGGTAGATGCAGTTATTATCTCCATTTTACAGTTGAGGAAACTTAGGCAAACAGAGGAGAGGTTAAGTGACTTGCCCAGTGTCCCAGTTAGTAAGAGACTGAATTTGAACTTAAATCTTTCTGACTCCTGGCCAAGTGCTCTCTCCACTGTACTACCTAGCAGCCTCCTAAGGGGTCTCCCTCCTTCCTCAAATCTCTCCCCAGTCCAGTCTGTCTTCCACGTATCTGCCAAAGTGATTTTCCTGAAGCAGAGATCTGACCATGTTACCATCCTACTCAGTAAACTCCGGGTGTTTTCCTGTTGATTCTTGGCTCAAGTATTATTTCTTCTTTATCTCATCTTCTTTTATGTTCTATTTTTGTATAATTTTTATAATGGACATAATTATTAGTATAATAGTACATATATAATATATACCTAAATATACACATATTGAGGGTACATGCTACAAAATGTTTACTGATAGACATATGTTACTTAAAAGTTTGGAGAGCATTGTGCTATGCAAGTCTCTAAGGCTATACATTTCTAAGAAGGGGCTCAGTTTTGTCTTCTGAGACTTGACTCTATCCCAGTCCCTGTTTCTAATCTGAGACCAAGATTGGTTATTGCAGTGAATCCGAGGTTGGAAGCGTTTGTGTTGTTTAAGTTACTATGAGTCATTTTATATATCATTCTCTTATTTCTGTTCTTTTTCCTCTGTATGAGTTAGAAGCAGCTATACTACATATAGTATATGGAGTGCTGAACTTAAAGTCAGAAAAACCTGAGTAAAAAATCCTGCCTCAGATACTGCCTAGCTGTGTGGTCCTGGGCAAGTCACTTAAGTTTTGTCTGCTTCAGTTTTTCCACATTTAAAATGGGAATAAAAATAGTTTATTTCACAAGATTGTTGAAAAGATAAAATGAAATTATAAATGTAAACCACCAATCATAGAGCATTATTATATAAATGGTAGCACTTAAATATTATTAAATCATAAAAGTCTTTCTGTGTTTCTTAGAATTCTTCATTCATCCTTTCTTTGTTGTTGTTCAGTTATTCGGTCATGGCTGACTCTTTGTAACCCCATGGTATTTCTTGGCAAAGATACTGGAAGGCTTTGCCATTTCCTTCTCCAGCGAATTAAGCACATAGAAGGTAGGTGTCTGAGGCTGAATTTGAACTTAGATCTACCTGATTCCAGGCCCAGCACTTTATCCACTGAGCCGCATGGCTACTCCATCATTTTTTAGAGGGTGATATTATTCCAGTATATTCATATGCTGTGTTCAGTAATTGCTCACTTGGTGGGAACCCACTTTTTTGAAACCTTTTTTAAAAACTTGCTAATTCTGCATCTATGAATAGTTTGTTACATAAAGAATCTTTTTTATCACTCAGTTGAAGGAAATGTAAGAAAGGCAAGTGTATAAAGATAAAACAGTGAAATAAAAGTTTTCATCTAACTAGGGCTGAGCAAGGCTATTTTTTTTAAAAAGCATTTTTGATGACTCTTGTTTTTTACTTTAGTCATATTTAAATATGCCACCCTTCTATGTACTAAGCCTTCCCTTCCCTTGTAATAAAGGAGGAAAAACATATTTGAACAAAACCAACGAACATTATCATTGCATCTGATAAGAAACATTCTACACGAGTATTCCTCTACTTCTCCAAGGGCTAATTTTTAAAATTTGTTTTAAAAAAACTTTCATGTGGTTTGAGGGTACGAAATAGGAGGATGTGGGGAAGGAGAAAGCTAGAATGCTTATAGGCAAAAGAATCAGAGGGGCAAAGAACCCAAAGGAATCAAAAGAATCAGAGGAAGAGAAAGAGTAACAATGTCTGTCTTTAACATTTTTTATTTATCTTTTTTTACATAGTTTTCATTTCCATATAAACCCTTCCTTCCCTTTTTGGGGAAACTATCCATTTGCTACAGAGGATTGGGAGAGGAAGCAATTAAGCAAAACTAAACAGCATATCAGCTATATCTGGCAAAATAGCTTATATTATAGACTCATAGTCTCCCACCTCTGCAAAGAAGGAAGGGACGTACATTTTCTCATTTTTTTTTCTCCAACTCTAAACTTGTACACCATAATTATATGGTGTACAGTTGTTGTTTCTTGGTTGTTGTTATACTTCCTGTTTACATTTTCGTCATTTTAAATTTTTTCCTGACTACTTCATTTTTTTAGTTTTGAACTTTTCATATCATTAGTTTTTTATAGCTCAATAATATCTCACTTAGATTCATGTGGCACAAGTTGATTTGCTGTTCCCTAATCCATAGGTGTATACTTTGTTCCCAGTCCTTTGCTACTACAGAAAGTGTTACTATGAATATTTTGTTGTATGTGAGAAGTTTGAGTTTGACTTCCATAGGGTAAATGCCTAACTGGGGCACAGGGGGTTCCCTGGATCAAAGGATATGGAGATTTCCATTACTTGTTAAGCATCATTCTAAATTGCTTTTGGACCAATTTCACAGTTCTACCAATAGTGTCTTAGTCTATTTACAGCCTTACTAACATTGACTGTTTACATCTATTATCCCTTTTGCCAGTCTGCTGGGTGTCAAGAAACCTCTGTTGTTTTGACTGGCTTTTTTCTTATTAGCTATTGAATGCTCTCTTATGTATGATTGTTAATAGTTAGCAATTGTTCTTTTTTTTTTAATTATTTTTACCATTCATCCTTGGTAATCAGATCAATTTGTGCCGAAAATTTAGTTGTATTTGTGAGAATTGGAAGTGATCTTATTAGTGTTCCATTGCATCAAGTTTGATAAAATCCCCAATCCATTTCAGTTAAGTTTCTATTGACCCACTTAAGAGATCAATTTGGACTCATTCAATTCTTTTGTCATGGGATTTCATCTGGCTTGAGTCTAACATTATGGAATAAATGTGATTTAGTAATGGAAGATAGAATTAAAAAGAAGTCCAGATGAGTGTTGACAATTGTTTGAAGCTGGCTTGTGCATGTTTTGTTTTAGATAAGGTAATGCTTTTCAGAGCTGGTCCACCTAGCATATAATAAAAAGAAGAGGACAAGAGTCAAACAGTCTCTTCCACAAGTCGCTGGCTTATCTCTTCACATCTCTATTAGTGATGAAGTTTTCAATGACATTTAACAACAATTCAACACCTTTTTTACTCACAGAACAAGCCTTTTTTCTGCCATATTTCTTTGAAACTTTTTTTTTAGGCGATTGGGGTTAAGTGACTTGCCCAGGGTCACACAGCTAGTAAGTGTCAAGTGTTTGGTCTGAAGCTGGATTTGAACTCAGGTACTCCTGACTTCAGGGCCAGCACTCTATCCACTGCGCCACCTAGCTGCCCACTTTCTTTCTTTTTTTTTTTTTGGATACTTTTTTTTTTTGTCTGCCATATTTCAGTACTTCAATGGAACTGGGATCTCATGGATGTATGTGGTTGTAGTTGGCACATAATAGGCACTGAATAAATGTTTATTGACTTCACCAGTGCAGCACACATCACATCTATTCCCTCTCATCCATTTGATTCTTGTCCCATTTTTTCATAAAGTTTTTTTAAATTTTATTAATTTATTTTGATTTATCGACAATCACTTCCATATGCTTTTGAGTTGAAAATTTTTCTCCCCCTTCCTCCCCCCCACCCTCCCCAAGATGGCACAATCTGATATAGGCTTTACATTTACATACCCATTAAACATATTTTCACATTAGTGAAGTTGTAAGTAAAAATTAAAACCAATAGGAGGAACCATCAGAAAGATGAAACAAAACTCAACAGAAGGTAAAAATAAGTGATAGCGATTCGACTTCCATAGTTCTTTCTTTGGATGTGGACAGCATTTTCCATCCAGGCCTCTGGAGATGTCTTAGATCCTTGTAATGCTGAGAAGGGTTCAGTTTAACAATCTTAGTCATTGCATAGTGGCTGTTATTGTGTACAAAGTCCTCTTGGTTCTGCTCACTTCACTCAGCATCAGATCATATAAGTCTTTCCAGGTTTTTCTGAAGTCAGCCTGTTCATCATTTCTTATAGCACAATAGTATTCCATTACATTCATATACCACAACTTGCTCAGCCATTCCCCAATTGATGGGCATCCTCTCAATTTCCAATTCTTTGCCACCACAAAAAGAGCTGCTATGAATATTTTTGTACATGTGGGTCCTTTTCCCATTTGTTTGATCTCTTTGGGATATAGCCCTAGAAGTGCTATTGCTGGATCAAAGGGTATGCACATTTTTGTAGCCCTTTGGGCATAGTTCCAAATTGTTCTCCAAAATGGTTGGATCATTTCACAACTCCACCAACAATGTATTAGTGTTCCAATTTTCCCACATCTTCCAACATTTATCATTTTCCTGTTTTGTCATGTTGGCCAATCTGATAGGTGTGATGTGGTACCTCAGAGTTGTTTTGATTTGCATTTCTCTAATCAATAATGATTTAGAGCATTTTTTCATATGACTATAGATGGCTTTAATTTCTTCATCTGAGAACTGTCTGTTCATATCCTTTGAACCATTTATCAATTGGGGAATGGCTTGTGTTCTTATAAATTTGTCTTAATTCTCTATATATTTTAGAAATGAGGCCTTTATCAGAGAGACTGGTTGTAAAAATTCTTTCCCAATTTTCTACCTTCCTTCTAATCTTAGTTGCATTGGCTTTGTTTGTGCAAAAACTTTTCAATTTAATGTAATCAAAATTATCCATTTTGCTTTTCATAATGTTCTCTATCTCCTGTTTGGTCATGAATTCTTCTGTTCTCCATAGATCTGATAGGTAAACTATTCCTTGTTCTCCCAGTTTACTTATGGTATCAGCCTTTATATCTAAGTCATGAACCCATTTTGACTTTATTTTGGTATATGGTGTGAGATTTGGGTCTATGCCTAGTTTCTGCCATACTCTTTTCCAGTTTTCCCAGCAGTTTTTTTCAAAGAGTGGGTTCTTATCCCAGAAGCTGGGGTCTTTGGGTTTATCAAATAATAGATTACTATAGTCATTGACTACTGTGTCTTGCATATTTAACCTATTCCACTGATCCACCTCCCTATTTCTTAGCCAGTACCAAGCAGTTTTGATGATTGCTGCTTTATAATACAATTTAAGATCTGGAATTGCTAGGCCACCTTCCCCTGCATTTCTTTTCATTAGTTCCTTTGATATTCTGGACCTTTTGTTTTTCCAAATGAATCTTGTTATTTTTTCTAACTCTATAAAATAATTTTTTGGTAGTTTGATTGGTATGGCACTGAATAAGTAAATTAGCTTAGGTAGGATTGTCATTTTTATTATATTAGCTCAGCCTACCCATGAGCAACTGATGTTTTTCCAATTATTTAGATCTGATTTTATTTGTGTGAAAAGTGTTTTGTAATTGTGTTCATAGAGTTCCTGGGTTTGTTTCGGAGGTAGACTCCTAAATATTTTATAATGTCTACAGTAAGTTTAAATGGGATTTCTCTTTCTATCTCTTGCTGTTGGGCTTTGTTGGTAATATATAGAAATGCTGATGATTTATGTGGGTTTATTTTATAGCCTGCAACTTTGCTAAAGTTGTTTATTATTTCAAGTAGTTTTTTACTTGATTCTCTAGGATTCTCTAAGTATATCATCATGTCATCTGCAAAGAGTGATAGCTTTGTTTCTTCTTTGCCTATTCTAATGCCTTCAATTTCTTTTTCTTCTCTTATTGCTAAAGCTAAGGTTTCCAGTACAATATTGAATAACAGTGGTGATAATGGACATCCTTGTTTCACCCCGATCTTATTGGAAATGCTTCTAGCCTGTCCCCATTACATATAATGCTTGCTGAAGGTTTTAGATAATGCTATTTATTATTTTAAGGAAGACTCCATTTATACCTATGCTTTCTAGTGTTTTTAATAGGAATGGGTGTTGTATTTTATCAAAAGCTTTTTCTGCATCTATTGAGATGATCATGTGGTTTCTGTTGGTTTTGTGTTGATATGCTCAATGATGCTGATAGTTTTCCTAATATTGAACCAACCCTGCATTCCTGGTATAAATCCTACCTGGTCATAGTGTATTATTCTTGTGATAAGTTGCTGCAATCTACTTGCTAGTATTTTGTTTAAAATTTTTGCATCTATATTCATTAGAGAAATTGGTCTATAATTTTCTTTCTCTATTTTGACTCTTCCTGGTTTAGGTATCAACACCATATTTGTATCATAAAAAGAATTTGGTAAGACTCCTTCTTCACCTATTTTCCCAAATAGTCTATATAGTATTGGAATTAATTGTTCTTTAAATGTTTGATAGAATTCACATGTAAATCCATCTGGCCCTGGAGATTTTTTCCTAGGGAGTTCATCAATGGCTTGTTCAATTTCTTTTTCTGAGATGGGGTTATTTAAGTATTTTACTTCCTCTTCGGTTAATCTGGGCAATTTATATTTTTGTAAATATGTATCCATTTCACTAAGATTGTCAAATTTGTTGGCATATAGTTGGGCAAAATAATTCCTAATTATTGTTTTAATTTCCTCTTCCTTGGTGGTAGCTTCACCCTTTTCATTCTTGATACTAGTAATTTGGTTTTCTTCTTTTTTTTTAATTAAATTAGTCAAAGGCTTATCTGTTTTATTGTTTTTTTTCCCTAAAACCAGCTTTTAGTTTTGTTAGTTCAATAGTTTTCTTAATTTCAATTTTATTAATTTTTCCTTTGGTTTTCAATATTTCTAATTTGGTGTTTAGTTGAGGATTTTTAATTTGTTCTTTTTCTAGTTTTTTTAGTTGTATGCCCAATTCATTAATCTCCTCTTTTTCTATTTTATTTATGTAAGCATTTAGAGATATAAAACTTCCCCTAAGAACTGCTTTCTGCATCCCATAGGTTTTGGTATGTTGTCTCATTATTGTCATTCTCTTGAATGAAATTATTGATTGTTTCTATGATTTGTTGTTTGACCCAATCATTTTTTAGGATTAGATTATTTAGTTTCCAATTATTTTTTAGTCTATCTTTCCATGGCCCTTTATTACATATAATTTTTATTGCATCATGATCTGAAAAGGATGCATTTAATATTTCTGCCTTTCTGCATTGGATTGTGAGGTTTTTATGCCCTAGTACATGGTCAATTTTTGTGTATGTGCCATGTACTGAGAGAAAAAAGTATATTCCTTTCTATCCCCATTCAGTTTTCTCCAGAGGTCTATCATACCTAACTTTTCTAATGTTCTATTCACCTCCTTAACTTCTTTCTTGTTTATTTTGTGGTTAGACTTATCTAGTGCGAGAGGGGGAGGTTCAGGTCCCCCACTAGTATAGTTTTGCTGTCTATTTCTTCCTGTAACTCCCTGAACTTCTCCTGTAAGAATTTGGATGCTATACCATTTGGTGCATATATGTTTAGTAATGATATTACTTCATTGTCTATGGTGCCTTTTAGCAGGATGTAGTTTCCTTCCTTATCTCTTTTGATTAGATCTATTTTTGCTTTTGCTTTGTCTGAGATCAGGATTGCTACCCCTGCTTTTTTACTTCAGCTGAGCATAATATATTCTGCTCCAGCCTTTTACCTTTACCCTGTATGTGTCACTCTTTTTCAAATGTGTTTCCTGTAAACAACATATTGTAGGATTATGGTTTTTAATCCATTCTGCAATCCTTTCCGTTTTATGGGAGAGTTCATCCCATTCACATTCACAGTTATGATTACTATCTGTGTCTTTTTCTCCATCCTTTCCCCCCATTTATGCTTTTCTTTCTCCTTTTTCCTTTCCCCCTTCACTAGTGTTTTGCTTTTGACCACCGCCTCCTTCAGTCCCTTCCCCTTTTATTATCCCTTTCCCTTTTCTTCCCCTTTAGTCTTACTGCTTCTTCCCTCCCTTTCCCCCTCTTTCTTTCCCCCTCCCTTTTCTTTCCCCTTTTCCCTCCTACTGCCTATAGGGCAAGTTAGATTTCTATACCTAACTGATTATATTATGCCCTTCTTGAGCCAAATCTGATGAGAGTAAGGTTCAAACAATGCCCCCTCCCTTCTTTCCCTCTGCTGTAATAGGATTTTGTGTCTTTTCCTGTAATGTAATTTACCCTTGTCTGCCTCCTCCTTTCTCAGTACATTTTCTAAGATCAGATTGATCCACTTATTTGGATCCATTTAACCCACTTGATTAGATTTTTTTTATCAATACATCAAAGTCAACTAATATCCACCTCTTTACTTATACTCCTTTAACAAGGTGTAATAACAATACAGTTCTCAAGGGTTGCAAGTCTCATATTCCCTTGTAGGGGTTTAAACAGCCCCCCCCCATTAACAACATTGTATCCTTCTGTCCCATTTACCTTTTTAAGTCCTTCTTGAGTCCTGTACTTGAAGATCAAATTTTTTGTTGAGCTCTGGTCTTTTTATCAGGAAAGTTTGGAAGTCTCCTATTTCTTGAATATCTACCTCCTCCCTTGAAATATGACATTCATTTTTGCTGGGTAATTGATCCTTGGCTGCATTCCAAGCTCCTTTGCCTTATGGAATATCATGTTCCATGCCCTGCGGTCTTTTAATGTAGAAGCTGCAAGGTCCTGTGTAATCCTGACTGTGGTTCCATGATATTTAAATTTTTCTTTCTGGCTGCTTGCAGCACCTTCTCTTTCATCTGGTAATTTTGGAATTTTGCTATTATATTCCTTGGTTGTCAATTTGGGATCTCTTTCAGGTGGTGATGGTGGATTCTTTCTATGGTTATTTTCCCTTCTGGTTCTAGGACTTCTGGGCAGTTTTCCTTTATGATTTCCTGAAAGATACTGTCCAGGCTCTTTTTTCATCATGATTTTCAGGTAGTCCAATAATTTTTAAATTGTCTCTCCTGAGTCGATTTTCCAGGTCGGTTGTTTTACTGATGAGGTATTTTACATTTTCATCTATTTTTTCATTTTTTTGTTTCTGTTTGACTGATTCTTGCTCTCTCATAGAGACATTAGTTTCCATTTGTCCAGTTCTAGTTTTTAACAGATTGTTTTCTTCTGTTAGTTTTTGTACTTCCTTCTTCAACTGGCCAATTGTGTTTTTAGGGACTTGTTTCTTCAGTACTCTTCTGTTAGTTTTTGTCCTTCCTTCTTCAACTGGACAATTGTGTTTTTTAGGGACTTGTTTTCTTCAGTGTATTTTTTTTCCAGTTGGCCAATTGTATTTTTGAGGGACTCTTCTACCTCTCTCATTTGACTATTAAAATCCTTCTTGAGCTCTTCTAAGAAGGGTTTTTGGGCTTCAGACCAGTTCATATTCCCTTTTGTTGTTGCAGATGTGGGTTTGTTGACAATGTTGTCCTCTTCAGAATTTCTGTCTTGAGCAATTGTTCTTCTGAGAGCTGATTTTTTTTTCCTTCAAATTCTTTGGCTTAGTAGTAATCTCTTAACAGATGTTTAACTTGTATTTCCCCCACCTTCAATTTATGCTGTATAGTACCAGAATCAACTTTCTTTGCTGTGCCAGTCTTGTCATTCCTCTCCTTAAAAATCTTTGGTGATTTCCCATCATAGGAGTAAAATTCAAATTCCTTGTGTCTGATATTCAAGGCCCTCAATAATTTTGCTCCAGCCATTCTTTCTGGTCTTATTTTGTTACCCCTTTCCACACTGGACTACACTTAGGTACCATGTTGTTCTGCCTTAGAGCCTTTACCGTTTCCAGTGCCTGGACCACTATCTTTTCTCCTCTTGACCTGATGAATTCTTACTTATCCTTTCAAGCGTAGCTCAGATGCTGTCTCCTACAGGAAGCCTTTCCTAATCTATCTCTTCCTCTTCCCCTCTATTTAGGAGCAGGTAGGTGGCATGGTAGATAAAGTGCTGGGCCTGAAGTCAGAAAGACCCGATTTCAAATTTATCCTTAGACATTTACTGTGTGACTCTGGGCAAGTCACTGAACCTCTGTTTGCCTCAGTTTCCTTATCTGTAAAATGAGGATAATAAAAGCACCTACCTCCTGGGATTGTTGTGAGGATCAAATGAGATAATAATTGTAAAGTGCCTGACACATAGTAAGTGCTGTGTAAATGTTAGCTATTACTTATGCTGCTGCTGCTGCTACTACTACTGTTACTACTACTGCTGCCACTACTGTTTGCTACAATATAGAAGTGATGCCTTTAGTAAAATCATTACAAGCAAATTTGAAGAATAAAGGAGGATAAAGTTTAATTCATTTGTCATTTTTAAAAGTTATTTATTGGATGTTACTATGTGCCCCTGCAAGGAAACTCCTGGGCAAGTTACTTCCTTCTGTGGGCCTCAGTTTACTAATTTGTAAAATAGGACTATACTAAATTACTTTAAAGGTCCTTTCCATCTCTAATGCTGTGATTCTGACATTCCAGTCCAATCTACTGAACATTTATTATATGCCTGCTGTATGCCAGTCCCTATCTTTAAGGAGCTCACAATCTAATGAGGGAGAAACAATATTAAAAAGGAGGCAGCACAAACAAGGGGAAGTGGAGGGGGTACCTGGCACAGAAGTATCTTGTTCAGTGGAGTTGAAATCGGGCAAAAGAGCAGATACAGAGTAGTTTGTGGAAAGTCCATTCACTATACAAGCACTGCCACCACCTGTCAGAACTTGGATATCTACCCACGTAGGTATTACAGGTATAAGTAAATACAATAAGATCCCAGCAAGTAGAAGATTCCTGCTTCCTTTAGTCATATGACACCCAGTCCAATGATCCAACTCTTAGATCTCCTCAGTTTTCTTGACTTTGGAAAATATACTTTTGGGTTTTCATTTGTTTATTTACTTGTTTTTGTCTTGTGACCATATTTTTAGAAAATGTTTTTGGAGAGTGGAGCAGTGTGGTCTCTCAAAAGCAAGGAGCTTTGAGGAGGTTCTCACTCAAACCTTCAAAGGTAATGGTTAGCTAGTCACTTGTACTGGTTTTTCTTTTTTTTTTTTTTTAGGTATGGAGGCTGAACCTTTGCTTAGAAGGCTTTTTGGTTGTGGTGAGGAGAAAGGGTGGCTTTTGGTCTGGAATACATAGTTGAAGGATTTTGGTTAGAAAATCTCAGGATAGTTCCATTTTGTTCCCTTAGAATTGCCAAAGTCCAAAGGATTTTTCCCCTCTCAGGTATATGGAAGAAATATTACAAAACAATAATACTGGCTTCTCTTCCTACCTTTATCTGAGTTGTAAAGTACTGTAATAAAGCATAGTCTATTTGCTTTGTTATTTTTAAAAAAAAACCCTAGGATTTAGGAAAGCCATTAACTTGAAGCTTATGTGAGTCCTACTGTCTGAATCCATAAGGCCAGATGGCTCGTTCCCTGACCCTTCCCTGGCATCTGTCTTCTCCACTCCCCTCAGGAAATTGGTAAAACTGATTTATAAACTCAATCTGTGACTTTAGGCGATACATTTGAACTTAATCTCTTTTTCTAAATTTTTGGGAAGTCTTTATTTAGTGGGCCTACCTGTTTGCTGACAGAGCTGTAACTAGAGCAGAACAATTAGGGCTTTGTCTAGAATGCTGAATTTAAAGGGTGCTGACAAAAGCATTGAGATGTTCTAGCAATGTAGAAACAACAGTTTTATCACCTCTTTAGTAACAATAAGCAAAACTCAGATAGATTTCTCATCTTGTTGATTTGAAAATTCTCTTCATCAATGATGATTGAAAGCTATGCATGCCTGAGCACCTTGTCCATGTCATCCCATCACTGCACCTTGTTCCTTATCTTCAACCATATAACTAGTCCATCTTCTTTTCCTATTCCACAGTTCCCTAATGACATCTCTTATTCTTGTTCTTCAGAGTTCCTTATTAGTTTTACGTCACCCTTTACTTATACCTACCATGTACCTCCTCACTTCTTTATTTGTGATACCAATTTTTAATTTGTCAGACACTTAACTATATTCCAGGTCTTCCTGCTACTCAGCAAGACTGGCAGCATTTTGGTATTTTTTTAAAAGGAACTTTTGCTTTTATAGGAAGTGGGATCATTGAAGGAGTTTTGTAGTTTACTGGAGGCATTCTGGCCTATTCTTCTTTTTTCCTCTTCAACTCTGAGCTTAACACTTGGTCCATCTGAGTTTTCTCAGGTGCTCCTGCACACGTTTTATGCTTCCCATGAGGTTTATGATCAGATGGTCATTGAACAGGGTTATTTCTGCTGTTAAATCTTCTGAGATTTTCCAAGATCATTTTCAGTGATTTTGATGTAAGGAGGGGAGGACTAGTGGACACTTAGATTTAAGTTAATGATTTGTTTTATGAATTTTAGTGCTTTTTCATAATCAACAAAGCACAGAAATAAACAAGAGCAAAACTTTGCAGTCTCTTTAGCAAGAATAATTAATTAAAATAGTAAAATATCAGATGGGTCAGCATGAGTTTCTTCTTCCTCTTCACTGCTGTGCTTCCCCTCTACACTTAGCAGCACCTTTTCATTTTGGAAGTATCCATAGGGTGGTGTTCCACTCTCACCTTCCCCTCCCCTCACCTTCCCTTTAAAGGCTAATTGTATTGGGTGTGGTTTGTGGTGGTTGCCCTCTCTGAAAGAAGTACTGCCTACTGCTCTAGTTTCTGACGTGGATTTTAAAAAGCATAAGTGATAGATAACTTCTGAAGTTTTCCCTTGGTGGTAAAAAATGAAAATTTTCTTGGGATTCTATAGATGATGCTTTCTTCTTGCCCAGTTGCCTAGGCAGTGAGGTATGAGGAAATGCTTGTACTAAGATGAATCGTTTTTAAAAGGCTTAGCCCTTTTCTAGCTAGTGATGGTGGTGTGTGAGTGTGTGTTTGTGTATGTGTGTATAAACACAAATGTTCCATAAAAATTACTAAGCCAACGTTGTGGTTTAAGTATACTGCAAATTTCGTGGCTAAATTTTTCCCCCTCTATCTGAATATTATAGTTTTTCTTTTCTTTTTTCTAGTCTTCTTGCATTCTTGGTATGTGGATTTTTTTCCCGTGTCTTTTTAATTCTTAAAGACATATCATTGGGTTTTCTGTGTCATCTCTTACCTGGCATGAGGCAGCATTGTGTTCTAGGTAGGAAAGGAGGGGTGGGAGATCCCCAGAGTATGTGGTTAAAAGGATCCTTATTAGCTCAGAATGTCAGGGGTTCTTGTGAGGGTAAAAGTCATGAAATTCATCCCTGAGTTCAGGTTTATGGTTGCATCCGGCTCCCCTTTAATAGGTGGAGGAAAAATCATTTGGCGAGTTGATTTTTGTTGAAAGAGCACTGTAGTCGTCTCTACAGGAATCAGAAAGAAACTTTTCCCTTTGAGTTCACAGCGTTGCTTATCTTTATATGCAGTCTTACTTCCTTCAAGCGTATGGTGGTTTTGTTCCCTTGATGTAACAAAACAGTGACGTGATAAAATTAAAATTATAAAGGGTCTGTTCAAAACAAAACCAACATTATACAGGGTTTATTTCATTAGGAGTTTATTCTCTTTTTGTGTTTTTTTTTAAAGCAGTTTATCTCTTTTCTCTTTTTAGGACCTCAGTTTACCTAATGGTGGAACTCCAGCAGGCACTTCCAGCCCAGCCTCTTCATCTTCGCTTCTCAACAGGCTTCAGCTGGATGATGATCTTGATGGCGAGACCAGAGACCTATTTGTCGCCGTTGATGATCCCAAGAAACACGTCTGTACGATGGAGACCTACATCACATATAGGGTCACTACAAAGGTAGGACTTAGTAGTTTAATAACGATAGGGAAAAGTTCCTTGGAAAATGGTGGCCCTGCCTACTCAGAAAGCCATCTGTTACAAAGCTGAACCACTTTTTTACAGAGTTAATTTAATATTTATTTGATTAGGATGGTTTAAGATGAACTACATGGGTATTTAGGAGTGAAAGACTCTCTATGTTCCATTAAAAAGGAATAGGCAATGTGGTTCAGTGGAAGAAATGCTGGATTTCAGGTTAAGGACCTGTAAGGGTTTAATCTTGACCCTGCCACTTGCTGCTTGTCCCTTAACCTTCCTGGGCATCAGTTTCCCTATGTGTGAGAGTATTGGACTAAATGACCTCCTAGGTCCCATATGGGATCTATGAAATCCCTAAAGTGTTGTCTTGCAATGAAAGAAAATAATGGGGAAAGGGGTTTTTTTGTTTGTTTAAAAGAATATTTTATTGATATTTGTTTTGCTTGACTGTATTTGTTTTCTATTGCCTTAGGGGCTGGCAGGATGGTAGGGGGGGTAGGGGAGGAATCATTGAAAAATGACAGGAATATAAAAAAGATTAAATTGTAAATTTATTTTGTACATCCTTGTAATTTCCCAATGACTTCTTTCCTTGTAACTTCCCAATGATAAATGTCTTAGCCATATCTGAGAACATATGCTTCATTTTTTACTTCTAATCTGCCATCTATGTGAGAGGCAAGAGACATCCCTTAAGCTTCAATCCTCTTAAGTTATGATTGGTCATTGTATTGCTCAGAGTACTGAAAGTCCTTCAGTATTGTTTACCTTTACATTATTGTGCTCATGAGGTAAATTACCTTCTTGGTTCTGCTTACTTTGCTGTGTGTCCATTTGTACAGAGGAAGAGACATTAGGAATGAAATTTTTTTTCTTTTTAATATTTTATTTTTTCCTAATTACATGTAAAAACAATTTTAATGCTCACTTTTTAAAATTTTGAATTCCAAATCTTGTCCCTCCCCTCCCCACTCCTTGAGAAAGCAAGCAATTTTTATAGGTTATATATATGCAGTCATGCAGAACATATTAGTCATGTTGTGAAAGAAAATACAACTCTCTTCCTCACCAAAAAAAACTCCCAAAAAATAAAAGTAAAAAAAAAGTATGCTTTGATCTGCATTCAGACTCCATCAGTTCTTTCTCTGGAGATAGATAACATTTTTCATCTTAAGTCCTTCAGAATTGTCTTGGGTCATTCTATTGCTGAGAATAGCTAAGTCATTCACAGTCGATCATCCCACAGTATTGCTGTATGTACAGTGTTCTTCTGGTGCAACTCACTTCACTCTGCATCAGTTCATGTATGTCTTTCCAGGTTTTTCTGAAGTCATCCTGCGCATCATTTCTTATAGCACAATAATATTCCATTAGAATCATATACCACAATTTGAATAGCCATTCCCCAATTGATGGGGAATTTCTAATTCTTTGCTGCCAGTAAAAGAGCTGCTATAAATATTTTTGTGCACATAGGTCCTTTTCTTTTTTATCTCTTTGGGATACAGACCCAGTAGTGATATTGCTGTGTCAAAGGTTATGCATGGTTTTATAGCTCTTTGGGCATAGTTCTAAAAATTGCTCTCCAGAATGGTTAATTCACTTCACAACTCCGCCAAGATGCATTGATGTCTTGATTTTCCCACATACTCTCCAACATTTGCCATTTTCCTTTTCTGTCATATTAGCCAATCTGATAGGTATGAAGTATTACCCTGGAGTTGTTTTCATCAGTATTTTTTTGGGGGGTCTCCTTTGCAAGCTGTTGACTCATTTTTCATTATTTTCTTGTATCACTCTCATTTCTCTTTCCAATTTTTTCTCTACTTCTCTCACTTGATTTTCAAAATCCTTTTTGGACTCTTTCACAGCCTGAGAACAATTCATATTTTTCTTGGAGACTTTGGATGTAGGAGCTTTGACTTTGTTGTCGTCTTCTGGTTGTATGTTTTGATCTTCTTTGTCACCAAAGTAAGATTCTATAGGCTGAGTTTTTTTTTACATTGTTTATTCATGTTCCCAGCCAGTTACTTGACTTTTAAACTCTTTGTTGAGATAGGGGTCTGCTTGCAGTGAAGAAGGTGTACTGTCCCAAGCTTCAGGGGTTTTGTGCAGCTGTTTTCAGAGGTATTCCTAGGGACCTATAAATTTTCAGTTCTTCCAAGGTGGTGCGATGAAAGGAGAGGTGTTTACTCCTTTCCTGGCTTGTGCTCTGGTCTATGAGTGACCACAAGCACTCTTTTCTGGTTTGGAACGGTGAGGAGGATTTCCTTCTCACCATGGCCACAAGCTCTACCATGCCAGGGCTCCTCCTTGCCATAAGACTACCATCTAGTACTGCAATCCAGATCCAAGTGCAGGCAAAGCAAGACAATCCTGCCTCAGCACCAGCAAAGAGATCCCTGCAGTCCCTCTCTGATCAGCCACTTGATCCCCCCACTGTCTGTGGGCTGTGACCTCTGGAAGCAGACACTGTTGCTGTGGCTGCCACCCTGGGGCTGGGACTAGGGCCAGGACTGGACCAAGCTTCTCTCACCCAGGTCCAACAGACCTTTTCTGCTGACCTTCTGAGTTGTCTTTGGCATTTTGAGAAGTCTGGAAACTGCCACGGCTCCCCTTGATTCAGTCTCCTGAGGCCTGCTCCGGGTTTGCTGGGCCTTGTGGTGTGGCCTATGCTGAACTGCACTCCTCTCCCAGCCTGGCGCAACAGAACTTTCCAATCAGCCATCCAGGTTGTCTTGGGCTAGAAATTTGTTTCACTCTATGTTTTTGTGAGTTCTGTTGCTCTAGAATTTGTTTAGAGTCAT
Source organism: Phascolarctos cinereus (assembly GCF_003287225.1). Lineage (NCBI taxonomy): Eukaryota > Metazoa > Chordata > Mammalia > Diprotodontia > Phascolarctidae > Phascolarctos > Phascolarctos cinereus. The sequence continues at coordinate 203,144,762 of NW_027555847.1, read as the reverse complement.
TTTTTACAGTTATTTAGAGGGGCTTGGGGGAGAGCTCAAGCAAGTCACTGCTGTTACTCCACCATCTTGGCTTCGCTCAGAGTTGTTTTAATTTGCATTTTTCTAATTAATGATGATGATTTAGGACATTTTTTCATATGACTATAGATAGATTTGACTACTTCATCTGAAAACTGCCTGATGTTAAAGTTGGGCTCTGTTCCTGGGATGGAGGGGGCATTATCCCAAGTTTCAGGTTTTATGTGCAACTGTTTTCAGAACTAGTTCTGGAGGTCTGTAAGTTTTCAGTTTTTCCAAGGTAGTATGGAATCTTAGTATGGATCTAAGGAGAGGTGTGTTTACTATTCTCCTAGCTGTGTTCTGGTCTTTGAGCTATCACCTGCACTCTTTTCTGCCCTTGTACCATGACCAGGGTCTCTGCTACAAGCTCTGGTGTGCTAGTGCTCCTCCCAGCCCTGGGACTGAGACCCAGAGCTGAGATATGGATTTGAATATGGGCAGTGAAACAGGGTCCTGCAACCAGTGCGAGCAAAGGGACCTCTGTAATTTCCTTCTGACCACTTGTCTGACCATTTATCATGTGTGGGTGAGAGCTCCTGAAGCCCTTGCTACTGATTTCAGTGGCCCTCAAAGCCTACTGTCCACTTTCATGTCAGTGTGACAGACCTTTCCTGCTGACCTTCTAGGTTGTCTTGGGCTGGAAAATTGTTTCATCCCATCCTTTTATGGATTTTGCCACTTCCATTTGGAGGGGAATTTGGGAGAGCTCAGGCTAGTGAGTCCCTGTCTTTTCTCTCCCATCTTGGTTCTGCCCTCCCAGAATGAAATATTTCAGAATGCTTTTTTTCCAGATCATAATACTTTATCTTTAGTGACAGTCAGCATAGCATAGCGGGAAGATTACTGGCATCAGAGCCAAGAAACTTGAGTTCTAGGCCTAAATCTGTCATTTACTTGATATATGACCCTGGACAAGACACTTTATCTATGCCATGATTCCCTCATAAGAAAAGTTCAGGGGCTGGACTAAATCTCTAAGATACTTTCCAGATCTTAAATTTGTCGAATTGCAGTTATGTCCTTATGTTTGCAACTGATGTCCAGTTCCTCTGTGTGAAGCTTACATACATTTCTCCAAATCTCTAGGATCACTAATTATAGTTTGTTAACCAAATAACTGAGAGGTATTGTAGAATAATGGATAGAGAGCCAGCCTTGGAACCAGAAAATCCTTCCTCTGATACCTGTTGGCTGTGTGACCCTGGCAAATCACTTGACCTCTCAACATTTTTAGATAACTTTCAATGATTGTAAATTGAAAAGGGGCTGCTGTCCTGTATTAGTAGAGGGAATTTCCTCACCTGGGAGTTTCCCACGGTGATATAGCCACAGGAACAGTCTCTATTTCTATCTTTTACCCGTCATTTAAATGGAGCCCTTTTTACCTCTTGAGTGGCTGTAATCAAAATAATCAGTAACCTCGCGGCCAATATTGTGGTTATTATTACAGCTCTGAATTTCAGTGAGGTGGATCCTTGTTCAGGAAGTTTTTAGCTTGAGGTAGGATCTGGCAGAACTGTGCTCTGATAGCATGACATGTAATAGCCCAAGGTCATCTGTGTCCTGTGATAAACTATCAGAGTAAGACTTTGCTGGAGGTTATGTTGATGGTACATCTTTTTAAAGAGTAGACAAGTTTTTTTGTGTTGGGTTTTTTTTTGCTATGTTTGATGGAATATAAAACCTCTTTCCTTCATAGGTAGTCACTTTGTGCTATAAACAGTTCTTGAATAAGGTGGTACGGTGTAAGATCAGTGGTTTATCTTGCTGATTTGACAAAGTTTCCTTCCTTCAATTCCTGACCCCCTCCCAAGTGAGTCCTCTGACCTGTGACTTTCCTCTGAAAATGCATATTCCTTCTCATTCTATTTTTACTCAGTTACACAAATTCACACCATGCCATTTTTTTCCATTGATCTCTCTCACTCCAGATGAGGGTGGTGCCATTTTGTACAACAGGAAATGATGAATTAGTAAAACCTTTCACCTGACGTCTATCTAGTCCTCTTTCTCAGCTTTCTGCTGGATATCTCCACTTTGAAGACATCTTTACCACCTCAAAGCCAACGTGAATAAAGGCAAACTGAATTTCCATCTTGATGTTAGTGTCACTTTCCTTTTTACTGTCGTTTTCCATCACCCTTTCCATTTCCTCAGTCAAGTCATTTTTTCCTTCATCATATTTCTTGAATCTATAACCATTGCGAAGTTAAAGAGTTAGGAGATGGAATATTTTATGCAAGTAACAGCTGGTAGCTAGATGGAAAAGCTTATGGAGATCTGGGAGCAAAAAAATAGGAAAGCTAGAAAGGAGTGAGGCAGTGAAAGGCTTTAAAAGCCAAATGGAGGATTTCACATTCTCCATTCTGACATCCTGCAGGTTACAGGCAGCCACTGGAGTTTGATGAATAGGGAGTCACATAGTCAAACCTGTGCTTTAGGAAAATCATTTTTGGCAGCAGAACAGATGATGGATTGAAGTGGGGAGAGAGAGGCTTGAGGCAAGGAGACTAATTAGAAGACTTTCTCCTGGACTCTAGTAGGTCATGAGAAAAGATGATGGTGGTCTGCATCAAGGTGGTGGCTGTGTAAGTGGAGAGAAAAGGATGTACACAAATGATGTTGCAAAGGTAGAAATGACAAAATTAAATATATGGCGTAAGTGTGAGTAAGGAGTTGAAGATTATACTGAGGTTTCAATCCGAGGTGGCTAAGATAATGGTTGTGCCCTTTGTGGGGAAGGGAGCTGATGAGTTCTGTGCTGGCTGTGCTGGGTTTGAGATGTCTGTGGGAAATTCAGTTCTAGATTTGTTCTCTATACACCTAAAGGCCTTAGTATAATTTACTAAGAATTCTCTTGGGAAGGCATTTTCAGAATGGTGTAGGAGCAAGAATAGAGCTGGGCACAAGCTTTTTATTTCAGTGATTGAGGTCACTTACCTTTGAGGAGAGATTGGAATCACCAAGTTTTGAAATTTTTCATAACTAAGTTCGTACGTTCCTTTCCTTCCACTCTGCCCCCCCACCTCAACACACACACACACACACACACACACACACACACACACACACACACTACTTTGAAGTGTCTCAGTTTAAAGGACAATCTGGAAGATAGGAGCAAGATCAGCATGCTATAATATAGTAATCAGTGCTTGCCTTTGTGTGTTGCCTTTGCAACTGAACCCAGAAATATGGGAAGAGTTCACTCAATCCGTTGCTTGACTGTCAAAAGGCTTTCCAACTGAAACCTTCTCTGCTTTGCCTTGTTTGTATAAAACTAGGGATTGTGGGCAGTTTAATGTGAGCAGAGTGTTGTTGCTTCATAATCATGAGCTTGTTTGGAACAGGAGATGCTGATGCCTATGATGCCAGGAAAAAAGTGAACAGGGGAAAATGAGCATTCTAGCAAGTAGAGATTATCTCAGGTTTTAGGAGATTGCCAGTTTAGCCATCCTTAGCAATATTGTAATTTTTATTTGCACTCTGTGACCTGCTAACTCTTCATAATGGGAAGTGTGACAAATATGCAACCTCCCTTTCCTCTAGCCAAAACAGTCCATAGTGGGGGCAGAATTGGACCTTCTTGATTCAAAATTAGCCTGTTCCTTGTAACACCTCCCCCAACCAAAATCTGGCATGGAATTTATTTTTAAACTGAAATTTGTTGTTATTCAATACTTGATCAAAATTGTGTGTGTGCATACGTGTGTATGATACGTGTGTGTATGTAAAAAGAAAGTTGGACATGAAACTGCAGATCACTATTATGTTCAGCTTGCATTTATAGAAAGAATTTAATAGGTGAAATATGTGAATTTCAAAGCTCTTCTTTTAATCTGTGCCTCCTTCTGAGCCTTCTATTTTCTTTGAGTATTTAAAAAAAAAGATGCCCAAATGTTCTTTTCTTCATTTTTGGGGGGTATTCTTACTGTTAGTCCTTTTCCCTCCCAAGTTCTTGTTCTTCCACTCCACCAATAAAAATAAAACAAACTTTCCTTTGTAACAAATTAAAAGACGAGAAAAACAAACCCACCCCTGGGGATGTCCAAAAATCTACATCTCAACTTGCCCTCAAGTCCCTCACCTCTTTGTCATATCACTGTGGGTAACAAACATGCTTTTTCATAAGTCCTCTGGATAGGTAATTGGTTATTTCATTGATTTGTGCTCTTAGGTCTTTCAAAATTGTTTTTTCTTTATAATGTTTTGGTTATTGTATAAAATGTTCTATTGGTTCTGCCCACTTCATTAATTCATATGTCTTCCCAAGGTTATCCAAATCCATAATATTTTGTTGTTTCTTACAGAACAATAAAATTCCATTACTTCTGTTTGATTTATTTAGCTTTTCTCCAATTGATGGGCACCACCTTAATTCCAGTTCTTCCCCTCAAGAAAAAAATACTGCTATGAATATTTTTGTACATATGAGTCCTTTATCTCTTTGAAGGATTTGCCTATTCTTGGCAATGCTAGGTCAAAGAGTATGTTATAGTTAGAGTTATACAAATAACCTGTATTGGATTGTTTACCCACTCAGGGAGAGGGTTGGGAGGGAGGAAAGAATAGAATTTGGAACTTAAAACTGTAAAAAAATTTCAAAAGTTGTTTTAACATGTAATTGGGGAGAAATAAAATATCTCTCTGTCTCTGTCTTTCTGTCTCTCTGTCTCTTTCTCTCTCTGTCTCTCTCTCTGTAGCTGACCCTACTTATTCATTGACATTTCATCACTCCAGTTTCTAGTCTTCTGCATATAAAAGATCCTAAGAATTTTGGGCTTGGAAAGAGCTGGTCTAGAGCCTGGGTCAGGTTTTCTTCTTGCAATGAATGGCTTCCTCTCCATTCCACAATGTATCCCACAAAGCTGCAAAATTCATGTTCTTAAAAAATGAGGTCCTATAGTCTGACATTGTTATTCCCCTGCTCAGAAAGCTTCAGTGGCTCCCTATTGCTTCTAGGTTTGTGTTGTACAAAGTAATGTTTGGAATTTCATAGTCTAGCTCCAACCTATCTTTCTAGACTGGCCACATATTACTTTCCCTGGAAAAAAAAATTTGTGTTCTAGCCAACCCAAATTTGTTCTTTCTGTGTATAGCATTGTCTTCTACTTTTGCAGATGTACCTTATGCCTAGAATACACCTTCTCATTTTTGTTTCAGTGAATCCCTGTCTTTCTTTAAAGTACAGATCAGGTTCTACTTCCTAAAGTACAACTTGCCTAAACTAAATCTCAACCCCCCAGTTTTGAGCCCATCCCTCTTTCTCTCCACTCCCTTCTGCAAAATTACCTTGTGTTTACTATCTATATGTAGCCTATGTGAACTCTGGGGGTCTTCATTCCACCTTACATTTATACTAGCCTTTAAGCCCCTAGGGGCAATCCTGAGGGGAGGAAATGATTCTCCTAATGTTATGGGCTTTATGCCCTCATTCCAATGTGTTTTTCCTAATACCAGTTGACAGTTACAGTTAGTATCTGACATATATCTCTGACTGACTCAGTGGTTAATGTTCTGCAATCTGCTTAACTAGTTAATATCAATTTTAAAATTTTATTTTATTTTTTTAATTAACAAAAATTTCTTTTCCTTCCTACCACCTTGCCAATAAAAAAAAGAGCAAAACCTAGTAAGAAATACACAGTTAAGCAAAACAAACTCTTGCATTGGCAGTATCTAAAAATATCTATGTCTCATTCTACTCTGAACCTATTAGTCAGCATGTGGGTAGCATGCTTCATTGAATTGTGGTTGGTCATTGTAAATCAAAATCCTTAAGTTTTTCAAAGTTGGTTGTCTTTGCGTTGTTTTCATTATTGTGTAAAATTGTTCTCTGCTCAGTTCTTTCTGCATCAATTCACAGAGATCTTCTCAAGTTTCTCTGAAACTGTCACTTTTATCACTTCTTATGGCACAATTTTATTTTATTACATTCACAAATCTTTATTTGTTCAGACATTCTTGAATTCCCAAATTGATCAGCACCCCTTTAATTTACAGTTCTTTGGCACCACAAAAAGAGATGCTATGAATATTTTTGTACAGATGAGTCCTTTCCTTGTTCTTTGATTTTTTTGGGATATAGACCTGGTAGTAGTATTGCTAGGTCAGAGGGTATGGTATGCACAGTTGAGTAACATTTTGGGCATAGATCCAAATTGCTTTCCAGAATGACTTGACCATTATTATATGACCGTAGTTCTAACAGTGCATCAGTGTAACTTTTCTCATCAATGTAGCTGCTACAACTTTTGTCATTTCCCATTTTTGTCAACTTTGCCAGTCTGGTGGGTATAAGGTGAAATCTCAGAGTTATTAACTTGCATTTCTCTAATTAACAGTGATTGGGAACATTTTTTTTTATATATATGGCTATTGATAGCTTGGATTTCTTCTTCTAAAAATAGCCTGTTCATATCCTTTGACCATTTATGAATTGAGGAATGGCTCTTATTCTTATAAATTAGAATCAGTTCCTCATATGTCTTGGAATTGAGACCTTTATCAGAGGAACTTACTGCAAAGATTTCCCCCCTTGGTTTCGTAGTTTCCTTCTAATTTTAGCTACATTGATTTTGTGCAAAAACTTTTTAATTTTATAAAATCAAAATCCTTCATTTTATCTTCTGTCATCTTATCTATCCTCTATTTAGTTATAAACTGTTCCCTAAACCATAAATCTGAAAGATAATGTCCTCCTTTTCCCTCTGATTGTTTATGATGTGACTATTTATGTCTAAATCATATTCATTTGGAGTCAATTAGCTTTTATAAATGGATATTTGCTGAAAAGGTATAACAACAGCAAAAGTATGAAAGCCTTTCTTATAACATCTCCCACTTCTACCACCTCTATGTCTGGGGAATATAGGCCCAAACTGATACTAATTAATACAAAGCATCTCCTCCTATCATGTTCTCTTCCAAATGTGGCATAGGCGAGTGTAGTTATTTGCAGCAAGACAAAGCATTTTGCATCAGCCTACCACTTGGTAGGGCTGGTCCGGGTGGTTCCCTTCTCAGGGTTTCTTGGGCTTAAGTAGCTTGGCTGCCATTAAACTATGGCATGTACTCTGGTTCTTGGACCTCTAGCATCTTGATCTTTTAATTTTTTGAAGCTCCCAAGTTTGCTTCCACAGCCAATATTCCTTAATGGTAGGAAAGAACAGACACGACAAGGACAGAAGCAACCACTCATGAACCATGTGGCAGTAGCCTAAGGCCTCTGTCCCTTGTTGGAGGAATGAAGTGAGGGAGGGAGGGAGAAGGGAGAGAGAGAAGATAGAGGAGAGAGAGAAGAGATAAAGGGAAGATAGGAGAGAGAAAGGGAAGAGAGGGGAGAGAAGAGAGAGAAGGACAGAGAGAAACAGAAAGATAGAGAGAGATCAGTTTGACCAGTTAATGACTTTTTTTTAATCTACGCAGAGTTCCCAGGTCAGCAGCCAATCAAGAGCCGTTTACGCAGTAAGCAGACAGGAGACAGAGAATACCTGTTACACATGTTCTGAATTGGAGAGCAGGGCCCTTTATTATACATCCTGGAAGCAGGTGCAACAGCAGTGTGGAACAATGCATCAGGCAGAGCATTCTGTGCATACTTCTAAGTTCTGGGCTCTCCTTGGCCAGCCCCTCTTATGCATATAATTTGTAGTCAAGCATCTCTTCTTGCTGTTGTTCCCCTAACCTCCTGTAGAGTACAGGTATCCCTGGCACAGTGATTCCTGCAATGTAGAAAATCCACGCGAACTTCATACTGGAGAAGATGTCTGAAGCATGATGGTATTAAAAGATAAAATATGTTGATATTATACAACACTATACTTATATTTTATGCATTTCTGAGTTTCTAAACTTTTTCTGTTTTATTTGCTGGCTTTTGCATGTCATCTGCGGCTTCCACGAAACTTCCCTCAAATTCCCATTTAATTTCTTATGCCGACCTGTGATATATTGAAACTATGATGGGGAAAGTTGCAAAGTGAAAGAGATAACTGTATAAAGTTCTTGAGTGCAGGCAGTTTCATATTTTTGGCCTTTGTATCCCCAGAGCCTAACATTGTCTGGCTAATAATAGTAGATACTAAGTAAATGCTCGTGGAATTGAATTGTACCCTTTTCTGGAATAGTGCCCTTAATGATTCCATCAGAGAATGTGGAAATTGAGTTCTTTAAAAGAAAGAAGTATCGCTAATACAGGCGGTTCCAGGGAAGTTGCTTGGCTACTGCTAAATGACAAATATTTTCAGTTTAGTGGAAATAATCATTTGTGCCACAGGTCAAAATATCAAAGAAGAAACTCGGAATCTCCTCTTATAGGCTGAAACCTAAAGTTTTTTCCTCATGTGGGAGCAAGACAACTGGGATTAGAGTTGGACTTGACTTTGAACACTGATGTGATCTTGAGCTCACATCTCTAAAGCTCGTAGATCTAGGGCTGGAAAGAATACCAGAGGCCATTTAACTGCAGAAGAAACTTCAGAGATCATTGAGTCCAGGCCCCTTCATTTTACAGGTGAGGAAACGGGCTCAGAGAGATTGAAATCATCTGCACAAAGTCACATAGGTAGTGGGTCAGAGGCGTCGTTTGAACCCATGCCCTCTGACTCCCTAGCCTCTCCATTGTTTCCTAATCCATAAAAATAAGGGAGCAGACTAGATCAGGGGCTCTTAACCTATTTTGTGTCATTGACCCCTTTGGCAATTTGGTGCAGCCTATGGACCCCATTTCAGTATGTTTTCATATGCATAAAATAAAATGCATAGGACTATAAAGGAAACCAGAAGTTGGCAAAAATATATATATATTTTTTCCCATCCAAGTTCATGGACTCCCTGAAGTCTATTCACAGATCCTCTGAAACTTGGAAACCTAGGACTTGATAACTTCTAAGGTACCTTTCAATTCTAAAAAATACTGTGTTCCTATTTTAGGAAAAGCATTCAATCCCAAATAACCATCTCTACTAAGGTTGAAACAACTTTTATATAGCAAAAAAAAGTAAATTGTCCAAATTAAATCTAAATAATAATTAATTCTGTGGTGTGGGACTTGAAGAAAAGAGTACAGTCAATTCTGCTAAAACAACATATACATTCCTCAAAAGCCAAATCACTCATTAAAAACCATAGGACTTATGGGGAAAATAGAGTTTAGGAGGACACACTCAAAAGCATTATCAGTGAAACATGAAAAATATATAAAAATACATGTAATACATAAATATTACAGTAAATAATAGCAGTGTAGGCAGTTGGAATTGCAAAAGCTCAGGTAAATTAAACAGGTGTCTGAGGCCTTTTCAAAAGGTGTGGGAGAGTGGTTTCAGACTTGCCCTCTGCTTCTGGTTCCTATTACGCCAGAGGATATACAGTAAATATGGTACTTTACTTTGAAAAAGACCTAAAGTTTGTGGAAGTGGGTATCAGAAGGGTTGCAGCTTGTGAGTTATTGCAGAGTGGTGCAGTTTTCTGCATTTTAGCCATTTCTTGGGGAAGATATCTCGAGTAAGCAAAATTTTTGTTACACTCAAAATGTTCCCTAACATATTAATCATGTTGCAACAATTTTACATTTTTGAAACAAGCTTTATAGCAAAACTGACTGGATAAGAGAACCCACAATAGCCTAATTTCTAGATCATTGCCAAGGCTTCATTGAGAGTTTGTGATAGACCGAACATTACTCTCATCTCAGTTATCAAGTTAGTGCAAAAGTAGGAGTGTCAACATAAAAACATTCTTTGGGCCTCTACATGTGTGAAGCATCAAGAAAGAGGTATGAGGATGAGTAAGAAGTAGCCCTTGCTCTCTAGAAGCTTGTAGGTTTGTGTGTGTGTGTGTGTGTGTAGGGGAGGAATAAGAATTGCATGCAAATTAATATAATACAAAGTGTGAAGTGTAAAAATATTTAAAGGTACTGTGCTCAAAGGGGGTGGTGCACAAGAGTGGCAAGCACTATGTGCCAGGCACTGTGCTAAGCATTTTACAAATATGTTTTCTCCTTTGATCCTTACAACCACCTTGTGAGATAGTGTTATTATGATCCCCATTTTACAGTTGAGGAACCTGAGGCAGACAGAGGTACTTGCCATGGGTCACACAACTAATAACTATGCATATGAACTCAGGTATTCCTGACTGCAGACCCAGAACCCTATCTATGATGAATTGTGGAGGGAGACATGGAAGAGGTGCCATTTGAGCCAAGCCTTGAAAATTGGTTAAGATATGATATTTGCAGAAGGGGTGTGTGGAAATTCCAGGCCTAGAAAATGGTCTGAGCAAAGGCTATACAGAGGAGGTAAAGTGTGGTTTAGGAAAGGGCTGATAATCTGGGGTTTTGGTTTTTTTCTGATTCACTTTTTGAGTATATTAATGAAAGAAACTTTTTACTGAGGCAGAAATTGTTTTCAGAAACTGGACACTGAAGTCATTAGAGAATTTCTCATTCTATATTGTCAATTCTCTTGAGAGTGATCAGGTCATTTGGATTAAAAGGGAAATGGTGTTTTGGTTTGTTTTTTAAAGAACCACTTTGTGGTAGCATGGTCTTTCCTGGGAGTCAAAAAGACTTGGATTCAAGTTCTGCATCTGTGTCCTTGGGGCAAGTTACTTAACCCTTAGTGTCTCCGACAGCTCTCTGAATTGCAGAGCGGGATGATCTTCACTGGCATAGGAAGTTAATCACTGGGAGCTCTCTACATTGATGAAATCACAATACCAGGAATCCCTTATCTTTCTTTGCTAGAATCTAATCCGATGATTGCTTTTATTGAAAGATGGGGAAGAGATAAGAAAGAAGTATGTCAACACCAATTCCCTTCCCCTCCCCCACTTCCTTCTCTCATAAGGAAAATTTTGAGTCATTTCTTCTAGACTGAAAATATTTCTGAGAACCAGAAAGATCCCTCTCCACAGAAGACTTAGTCCTTCTAAATCATTCTGTCTCCTTTCCTTTGCAAATTCGTCAAACTCGTCATACCCATCAGTTATACAGCCTAAGGCTCTGTGCCTGCGCCTCTTCCCTCATCAGTTTCCATCACAAGCCCTCACCACTTCTTACATAGATTATTGCAATAGCCTACTAACTGGTCTTCCTGATTGAAATCTATCAATTCTAATCCATCATCTGCTCAACTGAAAGTGAATTTTCTAAAGTGCAGCTAGGTGGTGCAGGGAATAGAGTGTTAGGCCTGAAGTCATGAAGACTCATCTTTATGAGTTCAAATCTGACCTCAGACACTTATTAGCTGTGTGACCCTTGGGCAAGTCACTTAAGTTTGCCTCAGTTCCTCATCTGTAAAATGGGCTGGAGGAGGAAATGGCAAACCACTCTAGTATCTCTACCAAGAAAACCCCAAATGGGGTCACAAAGAGCTGGACACAACTGAATGTCAACAAAAATTATGTCAGGTTTCTGCTGAAGGAGCTCCAGTGGCTTCCTGTTACCACTAGGATCAACTAGAATTTCTACCTTTCCTTGCCCAAACACACTCTGTGATCCAGGTATACTGGCCTTCCTATTTTCCTTTCTTCTTACACAATGTTCCCATCTCCCAACTGTGTGCCTTTGTATCAGCTACATCCTGTGCTTGAAATGCTTTCTCTTCTTATGTCCTATCTCACCTGGCTTCCTTCAAAGACAGCTCAAATCCCACATGTCTTAAGAGACTTTTCCCAGTGTCCCTAACTGTAAGTACTTTCTGAAGTACTGAAGCTGCCTTCTATCTACTCTGTAGGTACCTAATTGTTGTCTCCCCCTTTAGAAGGTAAGCTTCATGGGGACAAGGACTATTTTGACCTCCCTCTTTATTCCTAGCACTCTATCCACTGTGCCACCTAGCTGTTGTTGTTTGGGGGGAAGCATATATGAACTTTATTCATCTTTTTGGTATCTTCTTCCTGGAGAGACCTTGTGAAAACAGTAATGCTTTTTAACATGGTGTTGCTTCTGATGGATTTCCACCATGAGTATTTTTTTGCTCCACAAATTCTTACCAACTGCAATTTGCAGTCATTTTTTCATCTTTTCTTATCAGATATCTAGATAAGGTTCAAATGTAGCAGTTTTATTGTCATTCATTGTGCTAATACATGATTAACAAATGAAAACATCTGTTACCATTTTATAATGTTATATAGTATTTGATATATAATGATACGTAAATATTTCTATAATGTGAATACCTTTTATTTGCCTTTGGCGCAATAATTAGTAATTTTTTAAGTGGTAAAAAACAAAATGAAACACCAAAATTGGGCACGTGGGAAAGTGTGGATTAAGAGCACAGTCTGAGTTAATATAAAAGTTGAATGTAAAAATATTTTGTTTAAAAATGTGTGTGTGTGTGTGTGTGTGTGTGTATATGTATATATGTATATATACACACATATATAAAGTTTCATATCTTACACTCAAAAGTCATATTGTAAAATAAAATATAAATAGCTAATGATAAATATTAATTGATTGAAAAATTAAAGGCCTAGTTTACATAATATTGCATTATAAATCTTTTAATATGAAAAAATTATTGGGTTTTTTGAGAAGCTGAGGATATGTGGCTTGGGTTTTTAAGCCTGTGGTTTCATATAAATTATCAAATTTTAAATGTTGGAAGTGCCTTAATTCTTAAAACTCAGAAAATTTCACGTGAAGAGGTAGGAACTTTAATTAAGGATAAATTTCTTATCTTGTATTGAACCATCACAGATTTTGAAGTTAGTGGAGTCTAAAGTGATATGCTTGCCAGCTTCAGGGAGCCCTAGATGCTGCGCAAAATCTGAAGGTAAAACATTTTCTCTACCCATTGTGCGCTTTGATATTGAATTATTGATCTCAGTTGGCTGCCCAAGAGGTGACAGACAATGATGGGAGGGTTGTGAGCTTCTTTTTCTGTTTGATATAACATTTTCTTTCTGTTCTTTGTTGTATCTGTTTAATACGTCAAATGTGGCATTTGACATACTGATCTGTTTCTATCTGTCTGGCTTCCCATAATTAGACCCCTGATAAGGAACAAATGTTCAGATTCCAAGTGTTCAAACATGCACATAGCATTTTAAAAGGAAGCTTATTTATTCCCCTTAGCCTGCTCTGCTGCCTGAATTTCAAACTGGTTCTGCAACCCTCAGTCAGTTAGTAATAGATGAGTAGTGCTTATAAATACATTAGAATAGAGAAGAGGATTTCTTGGTATATTTTCTTATGTCAAAATATCTACCCTAATGTGTGAGAGCACCATTTTTTGTTTTGCTACTATATATAATGTGAAGAAATCTATTTCTTTTAACTTTTTAATGCTTTGCATATAATATGCATAGATTCTCTGACTCCTAGAGATGGAAGGGTCCTCAAGGTCCTCTAGTCTCTCCCCTTGCTCTGTGCATCAGTCATCATATCATAGGCCCATGAGTCTAGAGCAGGGTTTGTTATCCTGGAATACATGGACTTTAAAGAAATTTTTTTGATAACTTTATTCATTTAAAAACATTATCCTAAGAAGGTGTGTGTAGGCTTTACTAAAAGAATCTATGATACAAAAAAATTTAAAAGCCCTAGTTTGGAGTGAGAAGGAATTTAGGGGCCCTCTAGTTCTACCCTCTTATTTTACAGATGAAGAAACTAAGGCCCAATATTAGATTAAGTGACTAGAACAAGGTCACACAGGTAATCAGCAGTAAAGATAGAATATCATTAAGTCCTTACTCTGTGGTAATCATAGTGCTAAATACTGGCAATACAAAGTCGAATGAATAAATTAAATAAATAGTTCCTGCCCTCTTGGAACCTAAGTTTTATGGACACAAATCCTTTACATTCTGGTTCTGTAGCTTAGTAAGTTTGACCCTTCGAGGAAAGAAAAAGAAGACAGCTTGTTACTTTGGTGATCATTTAAACCATGAAAAGCAATGTGAGGGCCACACAGTCCTTCAGTATTCAAAGTCTGTCAGTAAATCCAGTAGTCAGGTTCTGTCTTAGCTTCTTGGGAAGGAAAACAGTGTCTCTAGAAACCCGTTTTGGAAGGGAAGCTTTGTTTTAGTAGATTTGCTTCTGGAGGAGAGTTGTTTGACAATGTGACCAAGACATTCTTGTCCTGGTGACTCTTAAGAGTAATGAGCAGGAAAGAAGCCATCAATGGAAGCTAGGCTATTGACAATGGAAGTGGCTCAGTGTAAATTTGTTAATATATGAGCTGCAGTCTTTCTTTTTCCTTTGCCACACTGCTGTGGTGTTTCCTTAGGATCTCTTAGTAATCTGACCCTTGATCCCAAACTAGCCCATCTGGTGGCAGCAGGTAGAACAGTGGTCAAGTCATATACATCAAGTCACTTGGGTTCCCAACTTTTGTCGTTTTCCTTGACTTTTACCACCGCAACACTTTGGGCATCAGTCCCTCATCCTTCCTCTCACAGCCACTGTTGTAGTTCAGACCTTTATCACTTCTTGCTTGGACTTCTGTAATAACCAATTATTAATTGATCTCCCTGCTTCCAGTCTTTCCTTTCTCCTTTACGTCCTAAGATGCACCACTTCCAAGGTGACTTTCTAAAAGCACAGGTCTGACCATGTCACTTCCATATTAAAAATCCGTAGTGGCTCCTTACAGATTTTAGAATCAAATATTATTTCATCTTTATCTCATATTTTGTTTCTGTTCTTTACATGTTTTATATTGCCCATAATTATTAGTATAGTAGAGCATCATGTAATTTATAAATGAGTAAATATACGCATATTGACTGTGTGTGTGTGTGTGTGTGTGTGTGTGTGTGTGTGTGTGTGTGTGTGAACTGATAGAGGTATATGATTGAAGAACTTTGGAGTCACTATTCTAAGGCAGAGAGAATTGAGAACTGAATTGATGAAGTTCCCTCAATTACTTTTGTACCTCCTCTGCTATGGCTTAGTGCTTTCTTTGAGAGTGATCAGTTTAGCTTAGAAAACATTTTTTTAAAGTTTACTTGATGCTTTTTATACCATAGTCACTTCCAGATAGTCTTTCCCCACATCCACACTTTCTCTTATGTCAAAATGTATGTAAAAGCAACCATCACTATAACTGCATTCATCTCTGTTCAGCCCCTGTTGAGTCCCTTTGCTCACCAAGAATAGGGAGGTGTGTTTCATAATCTGCCCTCTGGAATCTGTACTGGGTGTAGGATGTAATAGGCATTCCACTGCCTTTGAGTATTCTTTTCATTTACATTCCAGTAATCATATATATTGTAATAGTTTAGCTTTCATTGCTTATCAGTTCAATATACATCTTTCTGTCTGAATTCTTGAATTCTTAAAGTATAATATTCTATTACATTCATATATCAGTTTATTTGGCCATTTATTCCCCAATGAATGGCTGTCCTCTGACTTGGGTTCCAGTTTTTGATTAACACAAAAAGTTCTGCTATGAGTATTTTAATAAATATTTTACTTCTCTTTCTTTCTCTCAACTTGATGGGGTTCATATCCAATATCATTATCACTGGCTGAAAGAGTACAATCTTTTCTCACATAACTCTAAATCAGAGAAAGTGTATTTTTAAAAGTACCCTTATAAGAGAGAGTTTAACCATAAGCCCTCTGAAAATTAAAACCTTTTGTGATACACATATCATAAATTGTAGATATAGAAGGACTAATGGTCTCCTTTTTCTGTCCAGTTTCTGATGTTGCTGTCTGTATGTGAGTGTTCTGTCCAGTAACTGGGGCAGCTGGGTGGCACAGTGGATAAAGAAAAGCACTGGACCTGGAATCTGAAAGACATGAGTTCCAGTATGGCCTCAGATATGAGGCTGCACGACCCCTTTGTCTGCCTCAGGTTCCTCATCTGTACAATGAGAATTATAATAGCACCTACGTCCCAGGGTAGTTGTGACGCTCATATGAGATAATATCTGGGTATTTTTCCACTTAATAGTATTTTATTTTTTCCCATTATATGTAAAAATAGTTTTCAACATTCACTTCTATAAGATTTTGAATTCCAAATTTTTTTCTTTCTTCCGCCCTCTCCAAGACAGCAAGCAATTTGATATAGACTATACATGTACAGTCATATTTAACATATTTCCACGTTAGTCATGTTGCAAAAGAAGAATCAGAACAAAAGGGAAAAACCACAAGAAATAAAAAACAAAAAAGAGAGAAAATACTATTCTTCGATCTGCATTTATACTCAATAGTTCTTTCTCTGGATGTGGATAGCATTTTCCATCAAGTCTTTTGGAATTGTCTTAGACCATTGCATTGCTGAGAAGAGCTAAGTCTATCAGAGTTGATCATTGCACAATGTTGCTGTTAACCATGAGATGATGTTTGTGAAGTGCTGAGCACAGTGCCTCGCACCTAGTTGGCAGTTAATAAACCTTCCCTTCCTTCCTTCCATTAAAGACTGCTAAGGGGTTCCCTGAACTTGTCTTTTTTGAGTTGCCATATTTTCCAGAAACACTGAACCCCAAACATGCAGGAGTCCCTGAATATGTCAAGGATGAAGCACCCTCCGCCACAAGCTGATGTAATTTGTTGTATGCATCCCAAGTTGCCTGTGTGTCCTTAGGAGTCAAGACAGGCACCAATCAGGTACTAGGCTGAGAAGCTGCTTGTGCATCTGGGACCTGTATAGATAAGCAGACCATCCTATCTTTATAGTCTTGACAGTTCCCAAGGGAAAAGAATTCGGATTTTGCTGTTGCCTTGCTCCTCCCCTTTGAGAAGGGTTTTGTCCTTTTCCCACTTATACTGTACCTTTCCCCGCTCCATTCCAAGGTCCTTCAGGTGGAGGTTTCTGGTATCTCTTCTTTCTTTTGTCCTGTTGTTATAAATATGCAAACTTCTCTATGGATTGTGAACTCTTTGGCTTCCACATGCAGTTCATTTCTCTTGTAATAAACCTACTTTTCATTAAGTTTTGATTGCTTTGACTTCCTTCCTTCCTTCCTTCCTTCCTTCCTTCCTTTCCTTCCTTCCTTCCTTCCTTCCTTCCTTCCTTCTTTTCTGCCCACTCCCTCCTCTATCCCTCTGTTCCTGAGAGTATTTTGTCATGTTGTAAACCCTATGGACAAGACCAAAAAAAAAAAGACTTCCATTAATAGTATTTTCTTACTTAATAGGTCAATGTCAACCTGTTTTTTGCTCCCAGTTGATCCTTTTGAGTATTCTCCAAAATCAGGCAGCCAGCTGCTTGCTTCCCTTAGATGTATTCATCAAGAAGGAATGTTCTGGCCCTCCTAAGTGATCTTGATCTCTAGAGCACGTTGCTAGTTAGGAGTGTGGCTGCAAGTTCAGATTGCTTCCTTTTCTGTTCCTTGCCACTTTCCTTCATGCAAAGGGATACTTAGAGGAGATGTAAAGCGCTACTACTGAAATGTTTTAAAAATTAAAAATAGGATGATTGTTGAAAGAATAAAAAAGAGGCAGTGATTGAATTCAGTTATACATTTTTTCTGTGCCTGTTGTGTGCTAGGGGCACAGAATTTTGATAGACATGGTTCCTGTCCCAAAGTAGTTTATATTCTAGAATTTATATTCTATCCTAACATAGGAGAAGGCATAAGCATAGTTGTAATGCCCTTCTTATGATAAATGCACTATTACATTTGCAAAACAAAGTTCTCTGAGAGATCCAGAGGGGGAGGGTGATTATTCATTGGGATGACTCAATTGGGTGTTAAAGGTTATGTGGGAATACAATCAAGTATCAAGCATTTATAAAGAGTGTGCTATGTTCCAGGTGCTGTGCTGGGTACAGGTGATACAAAGACAAAATATAAATTTTTCAGCAGGTGGAATGGAGGACATTCCAGGTTAGAGAATAATACACTTGGTCAGTAGCAGGAGAGTTAAGAGTGTGTTTGAGGGGACTGAAAGTAGTTTGGTTTTGGAGTATCATTTATGTTGAAGATTTTAAGATGCCAGCAAAAGGAATCTCAACTTTGTCATTCTTCTTCTGCTCAAAAAACTTCAGCGTTTCCATTGCCTAACGTAATTAGCTCTATGCATAAGAGATATTATTCTGGTAATTGGAAGTTATGGCAATTATTCTAGCAGAGTGGAGGTAGGAAACACTGTTAGGCTATTGCAGACATTTAGGTCAGAAGCATCAAACTCACTCCCTAATTGTGCTGAACCAGATTACAATTTAATTGGAAAATATTTGACAAAGAAATAAAAATACATTACAATACAGATAATGTAAATTTGTGGCTCTTTAAGTCAACATTCAGCCTGTAGGGATCCATTTCTATTTGAGTTTGATATCATTGGATGGTAGTGAGAGCTTGTGCTATTGTGGTAGCTGTGGAAAGAGAGAAAAAAGGAACAGATGCTTGATGTAGATGTGAAAGCTTCAAATGTGGGCTTGGACAAGTCGCTTACCTCTCTGGGGTACAGTTTTCTCATCTGCAAAATGAGGAACATCCTTGAGATAGTCTCCAGTGCCCCTTCCAGGTCTAAGTCTGTGATCCTGCAACAGGAAGTGGCAACTGATTGGATATTAGACTTAGGGTTATCTTTTACTTGTGCCTGTGCTCTAGGTTACAAACATCGGAGCCAAGATGAATGGGTGGTTCCACAGAGAAAAACAGTGAAAGAAGAGCTGGGGGGGGGGATAAACTATTTTGATCATGTTGAGTTAGAAATATACAGATGAAGATATATGGATGGAGATGCCTTCTATAGAGCTGAAGATGAGGATCTTGAAGTGCCAAAAAAAGGAACTTGGAAGGTTATCTTTAAGGGAAGAGCTGAACCAGAAGGTTCTTGTCTAACATCTGCTCTACCTGAGGAGAGATCTTCTGCCTAAAACTAGACTCCAGGTAACTGCAGCCCTCGCACCTCAGTAGCCCAGGATGTTACCTTGGATTAGGTAATATCTTTGCTTCTGTTGATGCTGCTGCTTCATGTCTAAGAGGAATGTCCACATTTTGGCATTTTGGAGCAAGGGGGAATACTTAGATCTCACCCAGTGCTTATTTTGGGTCCGCTCAGGTTGTGTTTTGGGTTTACCCAAAGTTTTAATTTATTTACTTTTGGTTCCTTTATAGTATCTTTTCCAGATCCTTGGACCAGTTTAGCAGAATTGGGAGTACATAATTTGACTAAGTCTAGTTTTGCAATGGTGTGTTTACAGGAAAACAATATATATGATGACTACAGCAATGTAAACAGAATAAAAAAAGGAAACTACATAATTAAAACAAGCTTTATTCTTGAAGAAGGGATCAGAAAATATATCTCTATCCCTTCTTGACAGACGTGAGAGACAGTGAGTATGGAATATCAAACTTGACTGATGTATTGGTTAGTTTTGCTGAAATTCTATTCTTTAAACTCTTACCCCCCCCCACATGTGTTAAAGGGATTCCTTTTGATTGGGGAGGCATGTGGGATATATTAGGAAATGAAGGTGATATTTTTAAAAACATGAATAAAACATTTTTAAGAAAGAAATTATGTTAGCAGCTAGGTCAGGCCTACACAATCTGTGGCCCATCAAAAGATTTCAGGCAGCCCACGAAAAATGTAGAGACTGTGGGTTGTGCAGGCCTGAGCTAGATGGTGGAGTCAATAGTGTGCTAGAACTGGACTCAGAAAGACCTGGGTTCAAATCTTGCCTGAGATATTTACTAGCTGAGTGACTAAGTCACTTAACCTCTATCTCTCTTAGGTCACTCATGCATAAAATGGAGATAGTAATAGTATCCACCTCCCAGGGCTGTTGTGAGGATAAAATGAGGTAATATTTGTGAAGTGGTATACAGTATTCAAAGAGCTATGCAATTCTAGCTATTGTTATTATTCTCTAGAGTATTAATTTAACAAAAAATGGTTCCATAAATCTGAAAAAGAATATCAGCCATTAAAAAATGAGACAAATGATGGTTTTCTTAGGCTCAGTGATAGGTTAAAAAATAATTTTTGATTTTCATTTGCAGGGGGCATTATTGAGTATTATTTTAGTCTAAAATAGAACAGAAGAATTATCAAAAAGTTACTGTAATGAACTTGAAAAAGTACAATAAAACCACAGGGTCTAGTCTATTACATTACATTTATGAAAGCACTATCTCAGAATCCCTATTTCTTCAAAACTACATCAGGCCCCACCCTCTACATGAGGCCTTTTCTGATATTCCCCACACACACCCTGCTAGCGTATTCTCCTTTATCCTCTGAAACTGCTTTGAACTTAACTATGTATATATTTTCTATCATACCACATGTCCAAAAAGTCTTAGTGTGATTTTAAGGTAGTAAAGATACACTAAGACTTTTTGGACACCCTATATGTGTATATGTTTCTCTTGGTTGAATATAAGCTTGCTTGTTGACTAACTGAATAATATAGTTATGTATAAATGGGTGTATGCATGTATGTGTATTCCATAGCAAGAAATGTCAATTCATTTACATTTCTCTGAGTGAGAAACATTTGTAGTTAGAAAATTCTTAGAAACAAAGCCATATCTTTATACATATAATAAGAAAAGACAGGGGCAGCTAGGTGGTGCAGTGGATAGAGCACCAGCCCTGAAGTTAGGAGGACCTGAGTTCAAATCTGGCCTCAGACACATGATACTCACTAGCTATGACCCTGGGCAAGTCACTTTTAACCCTGTTTGTCTTGCGCGTGTGCCCCCCCCCCCATAATTAGAATCCAGACATGAAAAGCATTGCAACAGTGTAAGTTTTATTGGTCTCTTCTGAGAAATGTGACTTCACTGGGAATTCAGGAGAAGGGGAACACTGGGGAGGGAGGAAGGAAAGAGGTGCCAAAGGCATGGCACCTTCATTATTTATTACACCTTCCTCCCCAACCTGTGCTCTTCCATCCAGTGACTCTGGCCTCCTGGCCGTTCCATGAACCCATCTTTCAGCTCTGGGCATTTTCTCTGACCATTCACTTATGGCTGGAATGTTCTCCCTCCTCCATTCTGACTACTGACCTCCCTGGCTTCCTTTAAATCTCACCTAAAATCCCACTTTCTACAGGAAACTCTCTCCAACCCTCCATTAGATTGTAAGTTCCTTGATGGCAGGGACTGCCTCTTGTCTTTTGTTTGTTTCCCAGGCACTTAATAGTAGGCACTTAGCGTTTATTGACTGATTGATTGGATTGATTAGGTCCAGTTGTATGTGACTTTTAGAGGGGCAGAGTTCTAGTGATTCTGGCAGAGTAGTCATTTTATGCCTAGTTTTTGACTCCTGTTGGTGTTAGTATTAGCCATGAAGTCATTCTTGAGTGTTGGCTCTGGAAGGTTAAGCGCGACAGTTTTTGTTTGAGTTGGCCCTCTCGTACTTTGCCTTGGAGAAATCCCTTAATGGAACACCTGCTTATTTGAGACAGAGATGAAAATGCTGAAGATCCTAGAGATAACAGAAAGCCACTGGAGTTGATTGAATAGAAGAATGTAATGGTCAGATTTGACTTCCAGGAGCCAAGATGGTGGAGTAAGTAATAAGTTGCTCTTACTTTCCTTTATTGACATCTAACAACCCTGAAAATAGCACCTCAGGAAAAACCCTGGAACAGATGAGCCATCAGAAAGACGGGGTACAGCAGTCTTTTAGCCTGGGAAGCTTGAGGGATTAATGGGACAGGTCCCTCTTTCCCTGATGGGAACTGAAGGTGTCTCAGCAAGCCCCACCTTGGCAAACCAGTGGGAGATCCTGAGCCCCAGGGTGGTGGAGCAGGCAAGCAACAACACCAGGACCCCCCAAGTACCTTGGCATAAACAGGGGAACTGGTGAACTCCAGCTTAGAAAACCACCACATGAGCCAGCAGGCAGGCATCCTCCAGCAGCCAAACCTTCTGGTACCTCAGATTAGCCTTGATGAGCCAGTGTCTTCCATGGGCCAGATCCCACCCTCACCACCCTGAGAACTTCAGTTGTGCTGACCCCAGCTCAGTACCAGGTAAGCTGCCAGACCCCAACAGCCTCCAGCTGCCAGCACCTGAGGCCCCAGCACAGAGAGCCAGGTCCCTGGCCCCTAGCACAAGAAGGTCAATGTCCCCCGTGCTCTAGTAGGAGAGCTCAACCATAAAAGCCAGGAAATAGGCAAACATCGTGAGCAAAAGGCAGAAACAGACAAGGACCACAGATTCTTTCTATGGGGACAGGGAAGATCAAAACAAAAATTCAGAAGAGAACAACATTGTCACATCCCATACCCACATCCAAAACCTCAAAGGGAATATGAAAGAAAAGGGAAGGGGTGGATAGTAACTGGAAACTAAATAATCTAATCCTAAAAAATGAGTGGGTCAAACAACAAATCATGGAAACAATCAGTAACTTCATCTAAGAGAATGACAGTAATGAAACAACATACCAAAACTTATGGGACGTAGCAAAAGCAGTTCTTAGGGGAAGCTTTATATCTGTAAATGTTTACATGAATAAAATAGAGAAAGAGGAGGACAATGAATTGGACAGGCAACTAAAAAAGCTATTAAAAGAACAAATTAAAAATCCCCAATTAAATACCAAATTAGACATTCTAAAAACCAAAGGAGACATTAATTAACTTGAAATTAAGAAAATTATTGAACTGAAAAATAAAACCAAGAGCTGGTTTTATGGGAAAAAAAAAACCCAATAAAATAGACAAACCTTTGGTTAATTTGATTTTAAAAAAAAGAAGAAAACCAAACTCTTGGTATCAAAAGTGAAAAGAGTGAATTCACTGCCATTGAAGAGGAAATTAAAATAATAATTAGGAGCTATTTTGCCCAACTGTATGCCAATAAATTTGACAACCTTAGTGAAATGGATGAATATTTGCAAAAATATAAATTGCACAGATTAATAGAAAAGAAAATAAAATACTTAAATAACCCCGTTTCAGGAAAAAGAAATTGAACAAGCCATCAGTGAACTAACTCCCTAAGAAAAAATCTCCATGGCCAGATGGATTTACAAGTGAATTCTATCAAACATTTAAAGAAGAACTAATTCTAATAATATATAAACTATATGGGAAAATAGGTAAAGAAGGAGTCTTACCAAATTCTTTTTATGATACAAATATGGGGCTAATACCTAAACCAGGAAGAGCCAAAACAGAGAAAGAATATTATACACCAATTTCCCTAATGAATATAGATGTAAAAATTTTAAATAAAATATTAGCAAAGAGATTACAGCAACTTATCCCAAGGATAATATACTATGACCAGGTAGGATTTATAACCAGGAATCCAGGACTGGTTCAATATTAGGAAAACTGTCAGCAGAATTGACCGTATCAGCAACAAAAACTAACAGAAATCATGATTATCTCAATAGATGCAGAAAAAGCAAAAAGAAAATGCAACACCATTCCTATTAAAAAACAGTGGAGAGCATAGGAATAAATGGAGTCTTCCTTAAAATGATAGGTAGTGCCTTTTGGTCTGAGCTGTAGTAAGGGGCTGTGCAGGCAGCAACGAGTTCCCCAGCTTTTGTCCCTCTGTCACTGGCTTTCTTCCTCCAACTCCAACACCTTTTCCCTCTGGAACCATGACAGGACAGGCCATCTCCTTTGCCAAAGACTTCCTGGCCAATGGCATTACTGCTGCTATCTCCAAGGCTGCTGTGGCCTCCATTGAGAGAGTTAAGCTACTATTGTAGGTGTAGCATGCAAGTAAACAAATTGCTGCAGATAAGCAGTACAAAGGCATAATGGATTGTATAGTCCACATTCCAAAGGAACAAGGGGTGCTTTTCTTCTGTTAGGGTAGCTTAGCAAATGTCATCAGATATTTCTCCACCCAAGCCCTTAACTTTGTCCTTAAGGATAAGCATAAGCAGGTGTTTTTGGAAGGAGTGTACCAGCACACACACTTTTGAAGGTACTTTGCTGGCAATCTTGCCTCTGGTTGTGCAGCTGGAGCCACTTCTCTCTGCTTTGTCTACCCCTTGAATTTTGCAAGAACCTTCTTGTCAGCTGATGTTGGGAAATCTGGCACTGAGAAAGAATGCAAAGGACTGGGAGACTGCCTTGTGAAAATCACCAAATCTGATGGAATTTGTGGCTTGTATCAAGGTTTCAGTGTCTCAGTGCAGGGTAGCATTCTCTATAGAGCAGCTTATTTTGGAATCTATAATACAGCAAAACGTATGCTCCCAGATCTGAAGAAGACTCACATTGTGATGGGATAAGTGCCCAAACAGTGACTGCTGTAGCAGTTGTGGTCTCCTATCACTTTGATACAGTGAGGCGGCAAATGATAATGTAGTCTGGGTGCAAAGGAGATGATGTCATGTACACTGGGACAATTGACTGCTAGTGGAAGATTGCTAAAGATGAGGGTGGCAAAGCTTTCTTCAAGGGTGCCTGGTCTAATGTTCTTAGAGGCATGAGTGGAGCTTTCATGCTTGCCCTCTATGATGAATTGAAGAAGTAATCTAAGTACATCCTAACTAAAAAAGGAACCAGTGGATATAGATCATGTAGACTACTTAACCATAAATAACATTAACATAACCATTTTGGACCATTGACCTATAAGAAATTCCTGTTGTCTTTTTATCCAGGCTAGATCATGTTTGTAAGGGAGCTAGGAAAACCTAGAAAAAGGGACTCATTTATTGTGATCCATTATTTACACAGTGGAACTGATGATGATTCAGTATATTGATTGGTTTTTGGGAAAATGACAGTTACTATGGGTCTAAGGAGGCAGATCAACTTAGACCATCTAGTTTAAATGCTCTTTTGTAGGACCATAAATTTGAGTTTAAGTTTTTATTTTTTTAAAAAATCCAGTCATGTCATTTTTTAAAAAATCATTTAGTACTTAAGCACTATATACACTGTTTACATGGCTGACTATTTGGCAGTTATGATGATCTATGTTGCTGTAAAATAAATACACAGGAAACTCAGAAAAAAAATGATAGGTAGCATCTCAAGCATTATATGTAATTGGGATAAGCTAGAAGTATTTCCAGTAAGATCAGGGGTGGAACAAGGATGTCCATTATCACCACTGTTTTTATATTGTGTAAGAAATTGTATAGTATTGTACAAGAAGTGTTAGCTTTAGCTATAAGAGAAGAAAAAGAAATTGAAGGAATTAGAATAGGTAAAGAAGAAACAATTTGCAGATGATATGATGGTATACTTAGAGAATCCTAGATAATCGAGTTAAAAACTATTTGAAATAATAAACAAATTTAGTAAAGTTGCAGGATATAAAATAAACCCACATAAATCACTGGCATTTCTATATATTACTAACAAAGCTCAACAGCCAGTGATAGAGAAATTCCACTTAGAGTTACATTATAAAATATTTGGGAGTCTTAACTGCCAAAACAAACCCAGGAACTATATGAACAACAATTATAAAACACTTTTCACACAAATGAAGTCAGATCTAAATAATTGGAAAAATACCAGTTGCTTATGGGTGGGCCCAGCTAATATAACAAAAATGACAATTCTACCTAAATTAATTTACTTATTCAGTGCCATACCAATCAAACTACCAAAAATTATTTTATAGAGCTAGAAAAGTAATAACAATTCATCTGGAAGAACAAAAGGTCCAGAATATCGAGGGAATTAATGAAAAGAAATGCAAGGGAAGGTGGCCTAGCCATACCAGATCTTAAATTGTATTGTAAAGCAGCAATCATTAAACCTACTTGGTAATGGCTAAGAATAGTGAAACAGTGGAATAGGTTAGGTACACAAGGCACAATAGTCAATGACTATTGTAATCTACTGTTTGATAAATCCAAAGACTCCAGCTTCTGGGATAAGAACTCACTATTTGACAAAAACTACTGGGAAAACTGGAAAATAGTATGACAGAACTTAGGTATAGACCAACATCTCACACTGTATACCAAGATAAGGTCAAAATGAATACATGATTTAGACATAAAGGGTGATAACACATAAGCAAATTAGGAGAGCAAGGAATAGTTTACCTCCCAGGTCTATGGAAAAAGGAAGAATTTATGACCTAACAAGAGATAGAGAACATTATGAAATGCAAAATGGATAATTTTGATTACATTTAATTAAGATTTTGCACAAACAAAACCAGCGCAAACAAGATTAGAAGGAAAGCAAAATGATGAGTAACAATTTTTATAGCCAGTGTCTCTGATAAAGGTCTCATTTCTAAAATATATAGAGAACTGAGTCGAATTTATAAGAATACAAGTCATTCACCAGTTGATAAATGGTTAAAGGATATGAACAGGCAGCTCTCAGAGGAAGAAACTAAACGTACTTTATAGTCTTTATATATAGTCTATATATATAGTCATATGAAAAAATGCTCTAAATCATTATTGATTAGAGAAATACAATCAAAACAGCTCTGAGGTACCACATCACACCTATCAGATTGGCTAACGTGACAAAACAGGAAAAGATAAATGTTGGAGAAGATGTGGGAAAATTGAAACACGAAAGCATTGTTGGTGGAGTTGTGAAATGATCAACCATTCTGGAGAACAATTTGGAACTATGCCCAAAGGGCTATAAAACTGTGCATACCCTTTGACCCAGCAATAGCCCTTCTAGGTCTGTATCCCAAAAATATCATAAAAATAGGAAAAGGACCCACATATACAAACATTTATAGCAGCTCTTTTTGTGGTAGCCAAGAATTGGAAATTAAGAGACTTAAATGAACTGATGCTGAGTGAAGTGAGCAAAACCAGGAGAACATTGTACACAGTAACAGCCACATTATGGGATGACTGACTTAGATAGACTTAGCTGTTTTCATCAATGCAGGGATCTAAGACAGCTCCAAAAGATTCATGATGAAAAATGCTGTCCACATCCAGAGAAAGAATTATGGAGTCTGAATGCTGATCAAAGCATACTGTTTGCTCTTTCTCTCTTTTTATTTTGTTTTGTTTCTTCTTTCTCATGATTCTTCCCATTTGTTCTAATTCTTCTGTACAACATGACTAATGTGAAAATAAATATTAAAAAAAAAAGAAAATGCTGGATAATAACAATAAATAGCATTTTTAGGGAACTTTATAAACATCTCATTTGACCTCTACAACAGTCCTTTAAAATGCCTGATCTTTGTTTAAATAGAGAAAAGAGTTCTACCTATTCAAGAATCAAATTAACTATATGATCAATTAATCAATAAGTATTTATTAAACATGTGCTATGTACCAGACAGTGTGCTAAATGCTAAGGATGAAAATATAATAAAATATAATAAATCCTTAGTGACATGGAACTTCAGTTTCATGGTGGAAGGTGGGGGTAGAGACCACAAGATTGTGTACGAGTATAGACAGAATAAATAAAATAAGAATAAATGCCAAATGGTTAAATACAATGTCGTTTGAGGAGGGGCATTAGCAGATGGAAAGGATCACAAAAGGTTTCATACAGAAGGTGGTACTTGAGCTGTGACTTGAAGGAAGGATGAAAATAAAGGAATATAACCAGCTATGATCTCCCGGAGTCTGAGGTTTAAAGATCTGTTAACTCTCCACCCCTAGGAGCCCTTACCACAGATGGTTTAGCAGAAAGAAATGATTTAAGCCATGTTTTCTTTCAGGTACACAGACTGTTTTGATCCAGTACCAGTCTCTGTGCTTTCCCACCCTTCCCCAAGGGAGAATACTGGGCTTCAAAGTAGGGCTTGGAGGGCATTCATTGGAGCACTAAACCACCATTTCTAAATACAGTTAGTTTAGAGGGCCAGCTCTCTTTCCATTCCTGCAAGCTAGGGGGAAAAAGAAAACCAAACCAAACATCATCATTCTAGCTCCTGAGTTTTAAGTTGGGTCTGTAGAGCCAAGATGATTTGTCATCCAGGATTCAAAGTCTTTGCCACTTGGCTTCAACAGAGTGTGGAGGGGTAGGGGCAGTTGGACGCAGGATTTCCTTAAGCTTGGTTTATTCTGAGAAAGCATACACATGTTTTTCTTTATCTGTCTCTTCCACAGTCTCCTCTGTTTAATTTTTTTCCCCTCTTTCTTTTTTGTAGACCAGTCGGATAGAATTTGACTTGCCAGAATATTCAGTTCGTCGAAGATACCAGGATTTCGACTGGCTGAGGAACAAACTGGAAGAATCCCAGCCTACCCATCTCATTCCCGTAGGTAGTAAGCCCTTGTAGCTTGTTACTCAACTTCTCTGTATTGTGCTCAGTTGGAATGTTCCTTGTATCTCTCATTAGGCTAAATGCTATATAGAACATTCACACAACAAACTGTCTGCCATGGGAAGGGTTTATGTTCTAGATTGGTTTGACCCACGTAATAGGTATAATGTACATTTCAACTTATGGACACCACACATTTATTAGTGTCTTATGTCTTTAGTTTTTTGTTGCTGATTGGGTAGACTCAACATGAAGCATGCAGACCTCTTGGATGTTTGTTCATTGGAACTGTCCCAGTAAAGATTGTGTAAGGACTAAGTTGTACATGTTCTAAGTAAACTTAGTATTGACATTGAGTGTACAATTTCAGTATATGTTTGGATTTGAAAATGTCCCGATTTGAAAATGTCCCTAGAGACACTGCTGTTTTTCCTTCCGAGAACTGTACCTGACATTTGTATAGCTGCCAGCAGGTAAACAGTGGTACTTTTGGTCATGACTGCCAAATGCTAACAGTTGACTCTAGATTATCTGGGTATGACTAAGAGAGAATACACATTCTTAATAATTACTCTTTTTTCTATGGAAGTCTAAGTGTTTACTACAATAGCAAAAATATCTATTGATATGCTCATTACAATAACATTTGCCTGTATTTTTTTAAAAATTCATTTAAAGGGAAGTAAAATACCAGTTTACAAATCTGCTACCTTTCTTACTGTCCCTAAGCTTTAATTTGTGCCTTACTTGGTGTCATTTCTTTGTACTGGAATTAAGTAGAACTTACCTGGAGCCTTTGCTGAGGGTCAGTAGCTTTCTGGCTCATTTGAAGCACTCAAGGGCTTTTTAGGCTAGCATTAGTTATGGGTCCAGAAAAGCATTCAAAGATGCTTTCTTCTTCAAAAGCAACCTTTAATTATCTCTTTACCACTTTTATAGAGGAAGACATTGTTTCTTAGCTCTCTCTATTTCTCTCTGAATTTTCCTGTTCTGTTCCCTTCCAAGGCAGAGAGTTTGGATATTTTTTTTATCATGCCTCTGCTGTCCTTTGTCTACCTTCCTAGCTAAATGTGGAACTGTGGACAGCCATAGATTCAGTATTTACTTGGGTCTGTGTAAGAATCTGGTGATCCCTTTCCAAATACGTTATCTCTAGAAGCTATGTCACCTGTCAGTATATCAGTTATCTTCCATTAAATCCTAAATATTACATGTACATTCCTTTTAGAGTAAGGGTTCTTAGAAACTTGGGCTCCTCGGATAGATTTCAGAGGGTCTGTGAACCTGGAAGGGAAAAAAAAATTGCCTTTATTTTATTAATCCTTGATTTCCTTTGTAGCTTTATGTTTTTATTTAATGTATTTTATAACATTATTCTAAGAAGGGGTGCATAGGCTTCATCAGACTTCCAGAGGTGTCCATAACACACAAAAGATTACATATTCCTGCTATACGGGCTTCCTAGTTTTTGCTTCACCTGCTTTTCAAGGGGGCTTTACCTCTTTTTTCCTCTGAACAGTTTTAAATGCATTTGAATATAGTGTTTTCGTTTAATATGCTAGTTTCCTCACAATAGAATTTCAAATTTACCAACTAAAGAAATATTTAACATTAGAGAACCTGGTTTTATCTTTTTAATTAATGGTATCTACTAATGGAATATACTGTTAGAAATAGGCTTGACACCAAAAATTTGGTATCAAGAAAATTTATTATAAAGAAAGTCCAGAGGATTTAGACGTTTCTGGCCAGAAGCGGGCTCCACCCCTCTTCAGGAGGGGTGGGCCCTGAGTGCAAGGGCAAGCTCGAAACCTCCCAGGCCGGGATTGGTCCAACCCTTCCCAGGTTACACCTTTCCTTACATGTTTCCCCTTGATATGCTAAAGTATGTTCCCCCTCCCTTGGTCATATGTCCCATGACTCGTTAATGAGGCTCTAATTTTATGCAGGGTGTATGGATGAAGTTCATTAAGCAGGCGCACTAATATTTTTCAGGTGTCCTCAGGTTGACCCTAACTGGTCTGAGCTGGCTCGACCCTTATCTTGATTTTGGGGTCTTCTTGGAACAATCCACTTACTTTCTATTGGTCAAGTCCAGCCCACTTACAGTGTACCACCTCCTGGGACCTTTGTTCTTTAAATCTCTGCATTATTCTACCTGTGGAAACTTAAGCCTTTCTAACTCTAACATATTGCATCTTGTAGGTACTGTAGATAGCTAGATAGATGACAGATAAGACAATGAGGGTGATTCTGAGTTTAAGATATCCTTAAATAGAGAAATTCCTGTGGTTTCAGCAAGACATGTTGGAGATAAGAAGATGCTTGATAACAATGAAGAGATCTCAAGGTAATGAATCATGCCACAGAGTAAAAGGTGAGCAGTTTCTAATCCAGCATTATTGATGCATTGAAACACCCAAGAGGTTAGTAGACTGACTGCTATCTTAATTCTTAGCCAAAAGTTTTTTAAAAATCAAGGCCATATAGGTAGTATACATTTTATGTTTGTGATAGAATTCAGTGGGGAAAAAGCTTTGCTTTACAAAGGCTTGCTTTTTTAATCCTTGCTTTAAAATAGAGAACAGATGTATTATAAAGAGCTAGATAGCATAGTGTAGAGTTTAGGGGAAGGCTAAATGGAGCCTGTTTATTGTGAGCCAAAAATGGTTTTTACATTTAGAAAAAATCTTATTGTATTTTAAAATGTTAAAACCATTCTCAATTTGAAGGCAGTACAAAAACAGATGGCAGTTGAGATTTGGCCCTTGGCCATACTTTGTGACCTCTATCCAACATAATGAATATGTTGGACTGTCTCAGATACTTACTGGCTGTTTCGTCCTTGGCAAGTCTCATAACCTTTCTGTGCTCAGTTTCCTCATCTGTAAAATGAGGATAATAATAGCACCTAAATCACAGGGTTACTATGTGTGTGTGTGTGTGTGTGTGTGTGTGTGTGTACATATATGTATATATACACATATACATATATACACATTCACACACACACACACACACACATATATAATGCTTTGCAAACCTTAAGATACTGTAAGAAATGTTAACTATTAGGCTGGCAGAAGGGATTTTGGAAATAGAAGTTATTCCAGATTAAGGGAGACTATTGTTACGGGAAATATATCTCCTTTTTGAGTTCATGTAGTAGGTTACTGTCCTGAATAAACCTATCATAACAGAAATTATAGAGGTGAAAACTTGGGTTTTATTATGCATAAGCACAAGTTCAGTAGGTAGAAAAATAATCCTGAACAAAGATTAGGATTTTAATGAGGCTTCTTACAGAAAAAAGTATGTCATAACGACAGAGAAATAATTTTTGACGTGCAACAATCTTAGGCCATAGAAGTTGAATATGTATTTCATATGTATGAATTTCATATGTACCCTAAAGAAAAAAAGACTCAATTATATAGATTTTAGGTAAACTAAGTCTGTTACAGATTAAATTACATTTAGAGGGTTCATAATAGGCTGGTTGAGAGAGGAGTTTGCCTTCAGAGTCTGCTACAGGGGATTCTTCCACAAATAGTTAAAACATTTTGGGAAGCTCAGAACTTCCCTTTGGCTTTGTTGCGGGCTGAGAGGTTGAGAGATTGTGACCCCTCAAAGACTGGAGTACAGGACTGGTGTCTGGAAGGAATTCACAGACTCAAGCATTCTTTAATTCAGGGTGGCAAACAGATTTATTGTTACGCTTTTCAGCGGGCAGGGATTCTTAAAGGATCCTGCAACCTTAGAGAGGTACAGGTAAAGTTTATATAGGATAAAATGCAATAAAACATATGTCAAATATGCTAACTAGGGGATTCAGGGTGGGATTAAGGAGTGGTTAAGGAGTGGTCAGTTCTCAATTGAAACTCAAGATAAGAAAAGTCCCATTATTCAAGAGACTATCTGGTCCCAGACATCCTGGGCCCAGCGATAGCTAACAGGAAGAATACTGATCAGCTCTATCTGGTCCTGGAATTTGCTGACACAGGAAGGGGTGTTTTTAGTTCACTCAGAGAGAAAAAGATTAATTTGGTTTTTTGGCCCTTACTGGGGCTCAATTGATCTTAAATGATTATCAAGGGACAGTGTTTCTGAGGCTAGGGAGAAATTGGGGTCCAAGTACAAGCACCCAAACACAAGCACCCCATCAGCTTCTTTTCTTACTTGAGGAATGTCAAAAGGTCTTCCCTTACTACTGTTATTCCATGAGTCAAGTTTTAGCTAGATGAGGTTAATATTAACAGAAAACAGGCTTTGGTTAGCCAGAAGATTTCAGGAGTAATGGCATAATAAAAATTAACAAAAGGAAATTTTTAAAAATGTCATCTCAGTCCCTTATTTTTTGATCAGAGAGGTCTGCAATACCTCTTTGATCAGATACTTATAAATTGGTATATCCCTATTAGAATTTGGGGACCTTGGGGACCTTTGTAGGCAAACATAAGCAAAGGAAACATTAAAACAAAAGTAATACAATCATGTCATCGATATTAAATAACATGAAGTCTACTTGATCTAGCTTGTTCCTACTCCAAATGACCATTTTATCAGCTTATGTCACTTTGGATTTTAGCTATCCCATGTAGCCATCTGATACTGGAAAACATTTTCCCTTGGAAATTTTGGAATAGGTCTTATTGCCAGGACAGTTCTGGAGAAGTTTTTCTCCCAGTAGATCCACTTCCCTGGTTCCAAGTCACATACAGAGAGGTTCACTAGATAATGCTGCTAAAATCTGCTAGTAATA
The DNA here is from genome assembly GCF_003287225.1 of Phascolarctos cinereus. Taxonomy (NCBI): domain Eukaryota; kingdom Metazoa; phylum Chordata; class Mammalia; order Diprotodontia; family Phascolarctidae; genus Phascolarctos; species Phascolarctos cinereus. The sequence goes on along the minus strand of NW_027555847.1, from coordinate 203,111,851 downwards.
AAACTTAATACAATTTAGCAAAGCCTAACATAACCTCTTAAATTTGGGCTTCCAGGAACTAGTTTATGTGGTGAAAAACAGTGAAAGTATGGAGTTAATCTTATAAATAACAGAGCTGTAAGAACCTCAAATAGGAACCCATAATTCACCTTAAAGTTCAGAGAATTTCAATTTTTGCATGCCACTTGCTCTTTCTATCTTTACTTGAACACTGTACATGATACAGATAATACTATCTATAGGCTGAAGGAAGACTCTTAAGGATCCATGGGGGTCTAACTTTTAAAGTGAACCCTTCTGTCTCTTAATATCATAGGATAGAGACTCCAAAAGCAGAGGGGGAAAGGAGTAAATACTTCTTTACAATTATTAACATAATTTTACATGTGAAATCCTTAACACAATTTTGAAACTTTCTAAACAAATTACTAAAACATAATCAAAGCCTGTATATTCCAGGAAAAAATAAGAAAGAGAAAAAAAATTTACAAAAATAATTCATTTGTGTATATTCAGTTAGACCTGAAGGAAGTTCAGTACTTTAGTTTTTCAATCTTGTTCTTAATTACCTTCAGGATCAAAAGAAAAATTTATGAAATATCCAGGAACATCATATTTACTTGTCCTTTTCTCATTGTTCTTAATAGAAACATTTGGATGCCATCTATATACATATATATGCACATACATATGGCCTAGTTCTTAGAGAAAACAGTCTAATCTTGCTGCTTTTCTCATTAAAATCACATCACTTCTTTGTCCAGTCCCTCTGTTGGAGGGTGTGTAATCACATCATGTGAAGACCTCATATTAAACATGAATGCATAAGTGTTAACAAGGAGATAGATGGCAAGAATTAATTTAACAGATAGCTTTTTAATACAATCATTATGTTTCATATAGAATTCTTTTATTCTGTTTTTGTATATTGTGAAGTTCATATATGTTTATGTTTAAATTCATAATCAGGTCAGGAAGACTCCTGTATCTGCTTGTGTGGGTAACTTGCTTAATTCCTTAAGACAGTAAGTTGCACAGGAAGTGCTGCCCTGTGCTGGTAGAAGGAGTTTCCTTATCTTGGAGTTCCCTTTATCAATGAAACTACATGGTCTAATTCCTCTATCCTAAGTTCATAATAAAAAATAATTTTTTTAAAAAACCTCAGTTAGCCCTGGAATCTGGATTCATGTCTTTCTGCTTCCCACCATACAGACTATTCTCTTTAAAGAACCATTAGAATTTTTTTTTCAGTAAAGAGGCTGAAAGGTCATGAGAGTTTGTAGAAGTGAAGTAAACAACTAGACATTTGTATTCTGGTTGTGTTCATACTTGAGTGGCTGTGAATTATGCATAGAACAGTATATCCAGGTATCACCAAAATCAAACTACATAGAATCACATTCTGCGAACAGGAAAACAGAGAGCTTGAACAGTTTAGGGGGAGGAGGAGGTAGTATTGAAGAATTTTGTGCATAGTTGAGATTCCTGATGGTCCTGCTCTGATTCCCAGATCCTGTGCATTAGGATTGAGTGAGGAATAAATATGAAATTGAAGGATTTTTAAAAGCAGCATATAATACTAGGGAATAAAGTGTCTTAAACCACTTTTCACTTAATTAACATTTATTAAGTGCTTCTTGTGTTCCTGGCTGGCACCATGATGAATTCTAGGGACACAGAAAAAACAAAAGTAATCTCTGTCCTTGAGGTGCTTTTATTCTAATGGGGGAAATAGTATATACATAAATACATGGATACAGTTTAATAAAGAATAGATATGTGGTGGTGGTGGTGGTGGTGGTGGTGGTGATAGTGGTAATAGTAGTAGTAGTAGTAGTGGTGGTGGTGGTGGTGTAATACTGTGCTTTAAAGTTTGCAAAACACTTTATAAATATTATCTCATTTTATTGTCACCCCAGCCTTAGGAGGAAGATGCTATTATTACATGCTGTAATAAGAAGATCCTTATTTTACAGATGAGAAAGCCAAGGGTAGATGGAAGTTAAGTGATTTGCCCAGGGTCACTACTAAGTGTCTGAGGCCATATTTGAAATTGAATTGTCTTGACTCCAAGTCTAGCCCTCCCATCTACTGAGCCACATGGCTGCCTCTAGGTAGACTTAAGGAAAAGGGCACAAACAGCTGGGGGAGTCTTAGAAAAGCTTACTCTAGAAGATAGCATTTGAATTGAATCCTGAAGGAAACCAGGGTTTCTTAGAGGCAAAAGTAAGGAGGTGAGAGTGTTCTGGGAGTGAGAGACAGCCAATGCAAAAGCATGGGAATAGTATATGGCATGTTCTGTGAGTGCAATAATTAGTAATCCAGTGTGGCTGTACCATGGAGTGTGTGAAGGAGAATTGTTACAGTCAGTCAGTAAACATTTATTAAGTGCTTACTATGTGCTAGGCACTATGCTAAATACTAAAGATATAAGGAAAGGCGTAAGATAGTTCCTGTGCTCAAGGAGCTCATAATCCAAGGGAGTGGGGGGAGAAATATAAAAAAAGCTGAAAGGGAGGGAGGAAAAGGGGTACTTAGTGCAGGGTCATAATGATATCCTACAGCCAGGGTAAGAAATGATCTGAGGTGATATGAGTTACCGAATTAATTTCATTTTGTAGAACGATGAGTTTCTGGAGATTATGAAGCCCAGGAGAGCAGCCAGGTGGGAGAGTATGAGGAGAATTCCCTGGGTACCATTCTTAAATGGCAGAAGATCCGAGAAGAGCTCCCAGATGTCCATCTTGCCTCTATCCTTCTCCAGCAAGAGGGAGAGAGGGGCCCTAGAGGCAGAAGGTGCTGAGGAAATGTGAATTTCAGATTTGATTTCATTTTGCATTGTAATGTGTTTCTGGAGATCATGAAGTCCAAGAGAACAGCCAGGTGGGAAATGATGAGTAATGCATGAGAAGAGTAGAAAGGTAATGCCAAATAGAGTTTATATTTGATCTTAGAGGAAATAGTGAGCCATTGATATTTATTTAGAGGTTGACATGGGCACACCTGGCAACTACATGGTGATTATATTGGAGTGGGGAGAGACTGGAGGTAGGAGGACCAATTAAGAATCAGTCATAGTAGTTCAGGGAAGAAGTGGTAGATGTGATAGTGCAGAGAAGGGGCCATAAATGAAAGGTGTAGAGATAGAAAGGACAATAAGACATGTGGGATGAGTACAAGGGAGGTGTCAAGTTTGATCCTGAAGTAGTGAACCTAGGTGATGGAGTGATTGTGGTGTCCTTGGAAGTAATAGGGAAGTTGAGCAGAGATGAGTTTAGCAATAAAAAGAATGAGTTCTATTTTGGACATGATGAGTTTGAGATGCATATAGAACATCTAATTTGAAAAATCTAATAGGTAGTTGGAAATGTAGGATTAGCGCTCAGGAGAGAGGCTATTGGATATATAGATCTGGGAATCATGGGATCATAGATTTAGAAATAGAAGTGACCTAGATGAAGAAACTAAAGCTCAAAGGTAAAGTGATACAGCTAGTAAATGTCAGGTGCAAGATTTGAACCCAGGTTTGTTTATTTGTTTGTTTTGGCTCCAAAGTCTAACACTCTGTTCACTAGACCATGATATCATTTGAATACAGATACTAATTAAATCATGGGAGTTGATGAGTTCACCTAGTAAGAGTATATAGAGAGAAGAGGGCCCAAGACAGAATCTGGGGGTACACTCACAGTTAGTAGGCATGAGATGAATGAAGATCCAGCAAAAGACACTGGGAAGAAGAGGTCAAACAGGTAGGAGAACTAAGAGAAAGTACCACAACCAGCCAAAGAAGAGAGTGTCAGGAGGAGGTGGTCAGTGGTGTCAAATGCTGCTGATAAATCAACAAGTTTTAGAATTAAGTAAAGGTCTGGGCGATTAAGATATCATTGATAATTTTGGAAAGAACAGTTTGAGTTTAATGATGAGTATGGAAGCCAGAAAGGCAGCTAGATGATGCAGTGGATAGGGCTCTGGGCTTGGAATCAGGAAGACTCAGAAGTTCAATGTGTGGCCCTGGACAAGTCATTTAACCCTGTTTGCTTCAGCTCCTCTTCTAGAAAAGTGAGCTGGAGAGGGAGAGGACAAACCATTCCAGTATCTTTGCCAACAAAATCCCAAATGGGATAACAAAGAGTCAGACATGACTGGGGTTTAAAAGATAGTGAGACACAAGAGGGTTTAGAAGAGAGTGAGAGGAGGAGCAGCTAGGTGGCGCAGTGGATAGAGCACAGGCCCTGGATTTCAGGAGGACCTGAGTTCAAATCTGACTTCAGACACATAACACTTACTAGCTGTGTAACCCTGGGCAAGTCACTTAACCCCATTGCCTAGCCAAAAAAACCCAAAACAAACAGAATAGAGTGAGAGGAGAGGAAGTAAAAGTGCCAAGTGAAGATGATTTTTTCAGCAAGTTTAGTTGAGAAGAAAAACAGAGAGTGTATTAAAACTCAGAGAATCTCAAGGTTTTTTGTTTTGTTTTGTTTTTGATGGTGGAGACTTGAATGTGTTTGTAAGCAGCAGGGAAAGAACTGGTAGATGGGAAGAAATTCATGATTAGAATGAATGGGAGGAATGTGGTGATAGAAGGCTAAATCTATAGAAGACAGAGGGGAGAGGATGAAGGAACGTTGGCATTGGCAAGGAGAAGGGTCATTTCTTCATTAGAGACCAGAGTGAAGAACGAAATAGTGGGGGATGGCATTAGAAGGATATGAGAGATGAGAAGGAAGGGAGATGAGGGAGCTTATTTCAAATGGCCTCTATCATCATCATCATCATTATTATTATTATTAGTGGAGAAGGAAGCTTGGTGATGGGAGATGAGGGAAGAAGGATGCTGTGAGCAGCTTGATGTGAGAAGGTTTGGAATAGTTGCTTTGGTGAGTGGGATAGAAAATTGAATAGGGAAGAGTATAAGGATTCCCTTGAGGGTCCATCTGAGATGATGTACCATAAATTTGTACTGGTCCCATTGAGCATGATTGTGTGACTTCTCCCAGCTCTGTTGAACAGCCCATGAGTAGGCGCAAAGCTGGAACATGTATATAACAAAGGAATACCAGGAATTCCTTGTGGGAAAAAAAGTATTAAATACTCTCAGACACAGTAGTTGTGTTGTTTAGTTTTGCTGACTTGCATTTTTTCTTCCTTGTTCTTTGTTAAAAGGGAGAGCTTGTTGGGTCAGTGGGTGATTGTCTTACATTTACATTTGAAGGTGATATTTTAAAAATAAAAAAATACTTTGGAAGGAACACTGTTCTGCATTCTCCTTTAGTTTATTTACAGTTTATATATAAGCTCCTGCTCAATATGGTTTAGGTATTATACCTTGCAACCTAAGCTTTTACATCTTTATGTGAAAGATACTACTGCACATACATTTTAAAACTTTATTAAAGAAGGCAGCTTTGAAGAAAGAAAATTCCCACCCTATCTTGGGGATCAGACAATCACACCCACAGCATTGATAGCCAGAAAATGGAATGGGGGAACTTTAAATCAAACATCTTTTCCAAAACTACATGGGAAAGATTAGACCAAGTGACTTTATTTCGTACTATGAAATATAACTCAAAAAGCAGTACAAAACAATGTGTGGAATGATTTATTTGCATCCAAGTAAAAAGGCTTAGGAAAGTAGCTGACTAAGAAATCCCAAAGGTTTGTGAAACCCAAAAGAGTTAACTTGGAAAACTATGCATGTTTTTAGAAATTTGTAGACACTTAAAAAATTTTTTTTCCCCAATTCCTAACATCTAACTGAGACCAAGTGGTCTCAAAGCCACTTAACTTGGATTCCCAAACCATAGCTGTATCTTAAAAAGCAGAATAGAAGTATTATAGAATAGTGAGTGGATAGATCTCTGTACTTGAAGATAGGAAGACATGGGTTTGAATTCCACTCCAGATACCTACTAATTGTATGAATCTGGCCAAGTCCCTTAAACTCTGTGAGCCTCAATTTCCTCATCTCAGGACTCAACAGCCTCAATGTCTCTTCCATCTCCAAATCTATGATCCTATGAAATTGTCTTCTCTCTTTGGAATACCACTCCTCTTCTCCGCCCCCCCCCCAGCCCCCACCATCACATCCTTTGTGTTGGAAACAGTGCAATAATGATGGCTTTTATTTCATTCATTCTAGTTTTTTTGAATGCCCACTATATGCAAGATAAAATGTGTCACTGGAACCATCCTGCATTTCTTATGGTTCCTTAATGTTGATTGTTGTTAAAAGGTCAGTTCAGTTAGGGCTGATTTTCTTGTCCAGAAGCGTGATGGAGGGCAGCAGAGTCAAGATGATGGAGAGAAGCCAGGAAGTTGCCTGAGCTCTCCCCAGTTTCCCTCAGAAACAATGTTAAAGCCTCTAAAAGAATTTTGGAGCAACAGAATCCACAAAAAGATGGAGTGAAACAATTTTCCAGCCCAAAATAACTTAGAAAGTACTTCAGGAAGGTCTGTCTTACTTGGGTGAAAGAGGAGCACAGCCTACTTTAGGCACTGTCCAGGCAAGCCAGTGGGAGGCTCTTAGCTGCAGCATAGGCGAGCAGCCAAGGCCCCATGGTTGAGGCTCAGCTGGCCAGTGTCACAGAAGGCCAGCTGTGAGACCTCCAGCCCCAGCATAGCAGGCCAACTGCCAGTCCCAGAACCCAGGGCACAACAGGCGTAACTAGGCCAGGCCACCTTAGTGCAGTGGACAAGCTGCCAGCCCCAGAGGCTGTGGCTCAGAAAGCTACTGACCAGGCCTTGCCCCCAGTACAAGAAGCCTGGGACAGTGCCCCCTGTGTCCCAGGAGCAGAGTTCAACTTTTTAAAATGAGCAAAAACAAAAAAAAAAGAGCCCTGACCATAGAAAGCTACTATGGCAACAGGGAAAACCAAAACACAAACTCAGAAGAGGACAACAGTGTCAAAATGACTACTTTATATATGCCTTATATATGACTTCTGTGAGCTGATGCTGAGTGAAATGAGCAGAAGCAGGAGAACATTGTACACAGAAACAGCAATATTATGCGGTGATCAGCTGTGACTGACTTAGCTCTTCTCAGCAATACAATGATCTCAGACAAGTCCAAAAGACTCAGAATGGAAAATGCTGCTTACATCCAGAGAAAGAACTTTGGAGTCTTAATGCAGATCAAAGCATACTATTTTTACTGTTGGGTTTTTTTGTGGCTTTTCCTTTTTGTTCTGTTTCTTCTTTCACAGCATTACTAATATGGAAATTGGTTTACATGATTGCACATGTATAACCTATATCAGATTGCATGACATCTTGGGGAAGGGGGATGGGAGGGAGGGAAAAATGATTTGAAACTCAAAATCTTATAAAAAATGAATATTGAAAACTATCTTCACTTGTAATTGGAAAAAAATAAAATAGTATGTACCAAAAAAAAGAAGAGTAATGGAAAGTGCATTGCTAGACCTATTTCTCCCCAGTTCTCTCAATTAATCTAAGCACTTTTCCTTTCTCTGTCTTCATAGCCTCTTCCAGAGAAATTTGTAGTAAAAGGAGTTGTGGATCGCTTTTCTGAAGAGTTTGTCGAGACTAGAAGAAAAGCTTTGGATAAATTCTTAAAAAGAATTGCAGACCACCCAGTGCTCTCCTTCAATGAACACTTTAATGTTTTTCTTACGGCCAAGGTAAGGTCAGAGTTTCTCCTCCCATTCTTCCAAATTTGTACTTGATAAAAGATCAACTGACTTATCTTCCATAATTGGCCTCCTAAGTGACCCACCAAATTTCCATTTTAACTTTGGCATTTAACTTTCCCTCAGAGGTACTTATAAATTGCAGGTCTACGAAAAACCTCATTGTGTAAGAAGGAGAAGATAGTGAGGTCCACATTTCCCAACAAGAGGGATTAGCATGTTTTTAAAAGAGTGATAGACACAGAAGATATCATGGTCACACTCTCTAGGGCTGATGTACTCCTGCATCCCACATGATATAGGGCGTTGTTTCAGGAAAAGCACAAAGCTGCTTGGATCCAAATGTGTAAAAGTGCTTCCTGGACATTTATCAGAAGAAAATTGTAGAGATGCTTTACAATGTCATCTCCAACCTTAGATTTTTGGAGCTTAAACTGTAGCCTAATGGTTTTCCCAGTCCTCACCAGTGTCAGAACTGGCCTGAAGCATTGGGAGGCAGGGAATCATCTGAGTATTGGATAGCTTTGTCGAACAGCTTCATTCTTTTGAGTCTGGAAATGGTTTGACTTGTGCCCAGGATTTCCAGCATATGTCTAATTCTGCCAATTTTCCTTTAGACCCATCTGGTTTTTTCATAGACTTCATACATATTATGCTCCCTGGATAAGGTCAGAAAGCTAATGATTCCATGTTGACAATCCCACAGTTGTTAAGGGAATTTCCTTTCTAGTTTTCCCTGAAGAAAAGCCAAAGAGAGAACTATTTGCCTCTCACAGTATCTGTTGATTTTAGTGGTTTCAGAGAGTGTGTTTTCCACTTTCAATTGAAACCAAAACTGTATGGCCCCACAGTTTAGTGTCAGCCTTTTCATTAGCTGCCATCAAGCCTTGTACCTTTACCAAATTTATTTGCTCATCTAACATATTTTCACAAGGATTACGAGGGAAATTTATATCCATTTTTGGAACCCTTATTCCCAAAGAATTCAGTTAACTTTATTAGTAATTTAATGATTGATGATAAAATTATTTTACACATTTATGTGAGACAAAAGTATTTTAGAAACATTGTTGAATGTGGAAAAAAGAATAATAAGTCTTTTATGCTGGACTGCTGTGACCAGGGGCTTTGATTTCAATGGAAATGTAGGCCTTCTATGCATTGCCTGGAAAATGAATACATTGTTCAGGCTTCCCGTCCTAGCCATGACGATGTATAGTTCTATACTTGTTTGTCTTCCTTTTTTTTTTAAAAAAAAATTCCGTTTTCTTTACTAATTTTTTAACATTCATTTTTTAAAAATTTTGAGTTCCAAATATTCTCTCTCCTCCAGCCATTAAGATGACAAGCAATATGATCCCTCTTATACATGATTCACATAATCTTTATGTAGGAAAGGACCTCATCTAGTTCAACCCCTGCCTAAAGCATGAATCCTCTCAACAAACATCCTGGACAAATGTTTTGCTTGAACTCCAGGGGTGCCCCATTCTTGGGTAGCTCTAATAAGTAACATGTTCTTCCTTATGTTGAGATAAAATATATCTCCCTTTAACTTCTAACCCTTTGGTGCCAGTTCTGTCTTTTGGGGTAGAACTTGTCCTTTTTCATCCAACCTCCAAACTGTCCTTTCTGTTTCTCACACGTAGCTGTCTCTGTTCTCACTGGCTTCTCCCCCTTACCCTGAACCTACTCTCTTCTTATCAGTTCCTCACAGAGTTCCTCTCTTTCTTTTTTTTTTTAAACTTATGTTTTTAAAACTTTAGGTTTCAAATTTTCTCTCTTCCTCCCTCCCCACCCACCCTCATTGAAAAGGCAAGCAACTCAATATAGGTTGTACATGTTGCATTTATGCAAAACACTTCCATAGTAGACATGTTGTGAAAAACTAACTCTATTTCCCTTAATCCTATTCTGCCCTCCCATTTATTCTATTCTTTCTTTTGACCCTATTCCTCCTCAGAAGTATTTACTTCTGATTACACCCTTTTCCAATCTGCCCTGTCTCTATCATCCCCCTGCTCTCTTGTCCCCTTCTCCCCCTGTTTTCTTGTAGGGTAAGACAAACTTCCATACCCAATTGAATGTGTATGTTATTCCCTCCTTAAGCCAAATCCTATGAAAATAAGATTTACTCATTCCCTCTCACCTTCCCCTGCTTCTCCTCCACTGTAAGAGACTTTTCTTTTCTGTTTTTTCTTTGTGAGATAATTTACCCCATTCTACCTCTCCCTTTCTTGTTCTCCGAGTATAATCCTCCCTCATCCCTTAATTTTATTCTCCAGATATGACCCCTTAATCTTCAACTCACCCTGTGCCTTTTATCTGTCTGTCTGTCTATCTATCTATCTGTCTGTCTGTCTGTCTGTCTATCTATCTATATACATACATATAATTTTTTTTCCTCCAACTACCCTAATACTGACAAAGGTCTCATGAGTTATAAATATCATCTTTCCAGGCAGGAATGTAAACAGTTCAATCTTAATAAGTCTCTTATGATTTCTCTTTCCTGTTTACCTCTTCATGTTCCACTTGAGTCCTGTATTTGAAAGTCAGGTTTTCTGTTCACCTCTGGTCTTTTCATCAGGAATGCTTGAAAGTCCTCTATTTCACTGAATGACAATTTTTTCCCCTGAAGGATTATACTCAGTTTTGCTGGGTAGGTGATTCTTGGTTGTAATCCTATCTCCTTTGCCCTCTGGAATATTATATTCCATGCCCTGCGGTCCTTTAATGTAGAAGCTGCTAAATCTTGTGTTATCCTGATTGTGTTTCCACAGTACTTGAATTGTTTCCTTCTGGCAGCTTGTAATATTTTCTCCTTGACCTGGGAACTCTGGAATTTGGCTGTTATATTCCTAGGAGTTTTCCTTTGGGGCTCTCTTTCAGGAGGAGATCTGTGGATTCTTTCCATTTCTTTGTTGCCCTCTAGTTCTAATATATCAGGGCAGTTTTCCTTGATAATTTCTTGAAAGATGATGTCTAGGCTCTTTTTTTGATCATGGCTTTCAGATAGTCCAATAATTTTTAAATTCTCTCTCCTGGATCTATTTTCCAGGTCAGTTGTTTTTCCAATGAGATATTTCACATTGTTTTCTAATTTTTCATTCTTTTGGATTTGTTTTACAGTGTCTTGATTTCTCATAAAGTCACTAGCTTCCAATTGCTCTATTCTAATTTTTAAGGAAGTATTTTCTTCAGTAAGCTTTTGGACTTCCTTTTCCATTTGGCCAATTTTTCTTTTTAGGGCATTCTTCTCCTCATTGGCTTTTTGGACCTCTTTTGCCATTTGGGTTAGGCTATTTTTTAAGGTGTTATTTTCTTCAGTATTTTTTGGGGTCTCCTTTAGCAAGCTGTTGACTTGTTTTTCATGATTTTCTTGCATCACTCTCAGTTTTTCCTCTGCTTTCCTTACTTGCTTCTCAAGGATCCCTTTTGAACTCTTCCAAGGCCTGGGACTGATTCATATTTTTCTTGGAGGCTTTGGATGTAGGAGCTTTGACTTTGTTGTCTTCTTCTGGTTGTATATTTTGATCTTCTTTGTCACCAAAGTAAGACATTATAGTCTGACTCCTTTTGCACTGCTTGCTCATGATTCCGGCCAATTACTTGAGTTTTAAACTCTTTGTTAAGGTACGAATCTGCTTCCAATGTGGAGAATGTACTGTCCCAAGCTTCAGGGGTTTGTACAGCTGTTTTCAGAGATACTTGTAGAGACCTGTAAATTTTCAGTTCTTCCAAGGTGGTATGATAAGGGGTGAGGTGTTTACTCCTTTTCTGGCCTGTGACCACAAGTATTCCTTTCCGTCCTGTAGCTGTGAGGAGGGGCTCCTCTCCACAGCCACTACAAGCTCCTCCATGCCAGTGCTCCTCCTCACCCCAGCCACGCCAGCCATAACTGTGACCCAGATTCAAACACAGGCAAAGCAAGAGATTCCTGCTTCCTCACTGGCAAAGAGATCCCTGCAATCCTTCTCTGATCAGCCACTGGATTCCCCCCTCAGTCTGTGGGCTGGAAGCTCGGGAAGAAGCTGCCCCCACCCCGGACCACACTCTTGGGGAATGAAACTGAGACACTGCCTTCCTTTCTCAGCACCAACAGAAACAGACTTTTCCCACTGACCTTCTAAGTTGTCTTTGGCATTAGTGGGTTGAGGAGTCTGGAAACCCCCCACAGCTGCCCATGATTCACTCCTCTGAGGCCTGCTCCAGGTTTGCTGCATCCTGCGTGCCCACACCCTGCTGCACTGCTCTCCCAGCCCGGCGCGGTACACCTTTCTGATCAGTCATCCAGGTTGTCTTGGGCTAGAAATTTGTTTCACTCTGTCTTTTTGTGGGTTCTGCTGCTTCAGAATTTGTTTAGAGGCATTTTTTATGAGTATTTGGAGGGGTGTGGGGAGAGCTTTCACTCCGCCATCTTGGCTTCACCTCCTCCTCTCTTTCTTTAAGACACAGCTTAACCATTCTCTTCTACGTGAAACCTCTCCTGTTCCCCACAACTGCTAGTGTCCTTCCTTTCAAATCCTGTGTGGATATGTGTGTGTGTGTGTGTGTGTGTGTGTGTGTATTTAGCGTGCCAGGCATCTTTGATAAAGTCCATTGGGAGTCAAATGGAGCTGCTTGACTATGCTTTTAAACTCAGATCACTCTAGCTTTCATTGATTGGCCAATAATAGATCCCAGCTCAAGCCTCACTTGCTCATTGTTTTGGTTTTGATGGCTCATAGTGAGTGTAAATAGCAGTTTCTGTTCTGGTCAGAAACTGAGGTCTTCTCTGCCCTTATTCATTCTTTTGTGAAGGACAAACTAGGCCATCTTTTGCCTCTATTTTTTTTTTTTGCCTTAGTTCTTACCTAGCCTTTAACTACTGAATGGGTGTTGCCTCAGACAAACTAGACCTAGGAAAGACCTTAGCTTAAAAAAGCCAGAGTCTCCCACTTCATCGTGGGCCATCACCAGTCATCCTCATCTGTGTCTTGCCTCTGGACTCCTGTGATTTTTCTGAATGAGAGAGTGAGGCTGATGACTTTGCACAGCTTTGCCTCACTTAAATCCATTTCACTTGCAGGTCAAGACATCACCCTCCTGATGTCATTGATCCTCTTTGAGAATGAAGGACAGACAGCAATAGAGTGCCTGGCATGTAGTAAATTATTAATAAATAATTTTTGGTTAATTGATGTATTAATATGTGGTAGCTCTTCAGAAATTTGGCAGCCATAGTTTCCTTGACACGTCTCCTTTTCTTCAAACTAAGCCTCCCTAACTCCTGAGAGAGTGTGTTCAATAGCAGTTTTGATACAGATGTGACAGAGTAAGTGTTTTAATTGCACAGTAGTGCCTCTGACTTGGCTCTGAAATGCCCACTTGGTTTTCTAGGTCTAAGTGACTCCCTCCTTTTTTCCAAGTGACTAAACTGTCTTGGTGTTTTCTCTTGTCAGGATCTGAATGCCTACAAAAAGCAAGGGATGGCATTACTCTCTAAGGTTGGGGAGTCTGTCAAGTATGTCACTGGAGGCTATAAGCTGAGAAGTCGACCACTAGAATTTGCAGCTATGGGTGAATACTTAGACATGTTCGCCCTAAAACTTGGAACCATTGATCGAATAGCTCAGAGGATCATCAAGGAAGAAGTAGGTAAGCTGTGCTCCCTCCAGTAGCATCCCAGCTACTGTAGTTGCATGAGTAGCTTGTGTGTGAGCTGGGCTTGCTAAAATTAATCAATATTAAGCAATGCATGTGTGTTCTCTTGCTCAAGGCAAGCTCACATAATAACCCTGATATTTACTTCACGTTAAAAAGGTTTAAAATTTGTACTTATCATTAAAAAGGAGAGAGGGAACAAAGACTTAATTGGTGAAGCCAGATCCTAAAGGAGCATCATGTACATGCTTCACTCTGATAAGACAATGGGGAATTTTTTTTAATTAAGTAGCTATGGCTACTAGAATGGGCCTACTGGCAATTTCCCCCCTTCACATTAACATGAGATGAATGATCTGGCCATGGTGTGACTTTGGTGTAGGACAGGATTTGTTCTGTGAAGTTTGGATTCAGTCAAAGGGCTACACTTGAGGACCTAGAGGGCCACATGTGACCTTGAGGCCACATGAGCATTAGCAGTCAGTTGTGCAAACTTGTGCAGTTCTCAGAAACAGGAAGACCCAGCCCACTAATTCAGTGTCTGATGTCCCACCATTTCCCCCTAAACAAATGGGCACGAAGCAAAGTTGTGTTATTTTTCATCAAAAATGACAAACCATCAATTTGATGACTGGGGCCTCAGGTCAAGACATAGACCCTATCTTTACTCTGTGATCTTGGGGAAACTCTTTTACTTCCCAGTTTTTTCATCTGTAAAAATGAGGTAGATGGACAAGATGCTCTCTAAAGTCACTAGCGCTGCCAACATTCTGTGATTGGAGGATCTTTTTTGTATGTGAGATTAAAAGAAAAAAGAAAACTTTTCTTGCCTGTTCTGAATAGGTCCTAGAGAAATATTAGATGTGGTTACTTTTTTCTCTTATTTTATTTTATTTTTCTCAATTACATTTAAAAACCTTTTCTAACATTCATTTTTTAAAATTTGAGTTCCAAATTATCTCTCTCCCTCTCTTCCCTGCCCCCTCCTTGAGAAGGCAAGCAATTTGATATATATTATGCATGTAAAGTCCTGCAAAACATACTTCCATATTTGCCATGTTACAAAGGAAAACAGACTAAAACCAAAAAAAAGAAAGCTTAAAAAGTATGCTTAAATCTGCAGTCAGACTCCAACGGTTCTTTCTCTGGAGGTGAATAGCATTTTTAAAAATAAGTCCTTTGGAATTGTCCTGGATAATTGTATTGCTCAAGATGGGCAAATCATTCACAATTGATCATCATACAGTATTTCTGTTGCTGGGTACAATGTTCTCCTGGTTCTGCATATAAGTCTTCCAGGTTTTTCTGAAACCATCCTGCTCATCGTTTCTTAGCCCACAATAATATTCTATCACAATTATATACCACAATTTGTTGAACCATTCCCCACTTGATGGGCATCCCCTCAATTTCCAATTCTTTGCCACCACAAAAAGAGCTGCTCTCAGTGTTTTTTTAGATATAGCTCCTATTCCTTTTTCTTTGACTTCTTTGTAATACAGATCTAGTAGTGGTATTGTTGGGTATGCACAGTTTTTTATAGCCCTTTAGACATAGTTCCAAATTCCTCTCCAGAACTGTTAGACCAGATCACAAGTGAGTGGCTATTTCTAAGAATGCTTATTTGAGACACTTCCTGACATAATTTGCTTTATATATGTACATATATGTGTATACACAAATATGTTTGCATTCAACAAATTAAATTTATTCAGTTTATTTCAACAAGCATTTGTTAAGCACCTACTATGAGTAATGAACTGGGATAAAATAACCAAGTATTGCACATTCCCTCAGGGAGTTTACTGTATACATATTAATATTGTTATCCATTATAGTAGACACTCATAAAGCAAGGATTCTTAACCTGTTTTGTATCCTGAATCTCTTTGGTAGGGGTGAAGCCTATGGAATCCTTCTAAGAATGATGTTTTAAATTAAAGAAAAAACTTACATAAGATTATAAAGTAAAACAGTTATGTTGCAATGTAGTTGTCAAAATATATCTATTTTTTAAAAATAAGTCCACTGAACCCATATTAAGAACCCCTGCCATTAGAAGGTACCAAGACATTAAAAACATAGATTTTGATCTAGGAGCCCCAGAACACTTATAAACTAGTTAGATGCATTTTCTACTACAATTTACTCTTCTTAAAAAAAAAAAAAGAAAGAAAAAAAGAAAGGCTGGTGGTGTCTCATCGTGGTGTTACTATGGCTGATTCTTATAGGGCTAAGCAAGTCAGTTTTACTAAGATAGCTAAGCAGGGCTTGCTGTAGAGATGCTTTTGATTAAAGCAGTAGCAAATCTGCCAGGTACCGACTGTATGTAGGCCAAGGGTTCCTCCTTATGTGGCCACTCCTTTCCAGCCAGACCTTACTGATTTCCTTTTTTCCTTTTCTAGAATACCTTGTAGAACTCAGAGAATATGGGCCTGTGTATTCCACGTGGGGTGGACTAGAGGTGGAGCTGGAGGAGCCCCTGGAGGGAGTTTCAGCGTGTATTGGGAACTGTTGTACTGCTCTGGAAGACCTGACGGATGACATGACAGAAGACTTTTTGCCGGTGCTTAGGGAGTACATTTTGTACTCTGAGTCCATGAAGGTCAGTTTATTGTACTCTTCTTGTACATCTTTATGGGCATTAAAGTATTTGTCTACATGTGATGGATAGGTCTCAGAGCTTTGTGATTCAGTAGTGACGTGAGCGGGCAGTATGGAAACACAGGCAAAGTGACAGCAAATACTGAACCCAGTGCACAAATTAGTGAGGAAATGAGGAGTACCGACACTTAATGACATAACAGATTTTAAGTCCATGCTCTGGGACAGTGAGAAGGCTGGTGTTGCCAGATTTGCCTTCTGAGACAAGTTAGATTGCTACAATTAATGTGAAGAGGAATTTCATGGGTAGAGTTTAAGATTTTGGAGGCAGAGTCATAGATGACATTTGGCCACAGTCACTATTGAGCAGTTTAGGAGAAAGTCTGGAAAGTAGACAACAAGCATTTGTTAAGTACCTGATGTGTGTCAGGTGATGGTGATATAAAGAAAGAGGAAAACATGGGCCCTGCTGTCAGAGAATTAATAGTCTAATAGGGGAGACAACAGGCAAACAACCTATGTGCAAGATAAAGCAAGGATAAATTAGAAATTATGAACCGTGGAAAGGTGCCAGCTTTAAGGGGGACCAGGAAAAGGCATCTTGAAGGCAGGATGTTAGTTGAGACTAAAGACTTCCAGGGAAACCTTTGATGAGGAGGGAGAGAATTCCAGGCATGGAAGATAGCCCATAAAATGTACAGAGCTGGGAGATTGAATCTCATGTGAGACGCAGTGAGGAGGCCAGTGTCACTAAGTCTCAAAGCACGTGCAGGAGAATAAGACATAAGAAGCCAGGAAAAGGCAGGAAGGGGACGGTTATGAAGGGCTTTAAAAGCCAAACAAAAAAATCCTGGGTTCAAATTCTGACTTATTAATGGTGTGACCCTGAGCAGTTACTTGCCTTCTCTTATGTTTTAGCTTCCTTAGCTCTAAAATGATGACTTCTAAGATTCTTTCTGCTCTAAATCTTATGTAAAAACCATATGTTGAAAAGGCCACAGTAGCATTTGGCCACACTTGTATAGAATTAAACAGACTGAGTTGAAAAGGGCCCCATAGTTGGATTTTTTCCTAAAGTTTGGTGATATTTGGGATGTTTATTTTTTTTTAATTAAAATGTTATTTTTGGTAGTATAGTGTCTATATCAGTGGGGTCACATGGGGAATCTGGTAGAGGGAAAGAAGAACATCTTATCTGAGATGTGATATGGAATAAGATTGAGAAAGATTGAGAAAGGAAGTTGAACAAGGAGAAAATGTATTTTCAGGATGACATCTTGTGAAAAATCAGTTGTTTTTCAAGGATCATCGGTGCTATCATAAGAAGGCAGCATGGTGTAATGGACTGGACATTGGACTTAGGGTCAGGAGGTCTTGGGTTCCTGTAACACCTCCTTGGGTTCTGTACACCTCACCTTCTTCATCTATAGAATAGGGAGATTAAGTGGCCATTAAACTCTATCTCTAAATCTATGATCCTGGAATCTTGGTCTCAAGACCTGTAACTGGAGTCAGATAATTGAGTAACCTTGACTAAGGGTGAAGAGATTTGTGGCCTGAGTTCAACTTGAAGGATAAAATTGAAAGCCTCCCTTGTCCGACTTTATTTTTTGGCAGAAAACCCCCACCCAAGTGTTACCCAAGAACATGTTTGCTGTAAGTCTATCTTCTCTACTTTGAAAAAAATTATTCCTCTGTCTAGCATACATTTGGAATGAGAATTTCAGTTTACTGTGGAAACCCCAAATCTGTTCACCAGAGCTCTGTAATTACTATAATATGCACTGGGCAGAGCGGGGAGGAGAGAGCCTTTCCTAAAAATCTACCTCCTGTGGCTTTATTGGTTGGCTAACTTTCAACACATTAAAGTATAGAGAAGCCCATTCCTGGCACAGTAGTCCTGAAATTTCGTGTCTCACAGATGGAACATTGCAAAGCCCTGGCTTTGCAACAGGATGAAGCCAAGTGTGTGTTTTTGTAAGAAAAGTTTGATACTGTCTGTAGCTGTCAGTGAAAATGAATTCCACAGGAAGATTTTCTCTAAATGTGCTGCTTATATCTTGCTTTCCTTCACAATAATGATGAAGTAGGTGAATCAACTTTTGGGCCCAGATCATATCTCCATATCATTGGTGTAAGGGGCTTCTGAGAGGAATCTACAACTTTTCTATAGCTTCAAGCCTTAGGAAGTTGCCAGAAGGCATTGGGAGGGTAATTGATTTGCCCAGAATTGTGCAAGTAGGGGGTGGGCTTGGATCTTAGGGCCTCTAGACAGAGGATCTCACCTTGTATAAACTTTCTA
The DNA here is from genome assembly GCF_003287225.1 of Phascolarctos cinereus. Lineage (NCBI taxonomy): Eukaryota > Metazoa > Chordata > Mammalia > Diprotodontia > Phascolarctidae > Phascolarctos > Phascolarctos cinereus. The sequence goes on along the minus strand of NW_027555847.1, from coordinate 203,093,641 downwards.
CTAGTTTTTGAAGCAGCTATTTGTCACGGTGCAAAGAACATATGACTTGGAGTCAGGCAGACCTGAGTTACAATTCTGCCTCAGGTACTCACGAACTTTATCACTCTGGGCAAGTGTAAAACAGGGATAATAATAATAATAGCATCTACTTCACTAGATTGGTGGGAGGATCAAATGAGTTAAATCAGGTAAGGAGAGTGTTCTGTAAATCTTAAAGCACTATATAAATGTTAACTGTTATCATTATTGCTATTCTCTCTTTCTCTCTCTCATAGAAATTCTTTTTTTTTTTTTTTAAGGCAGTTGGGGTTAAGTGACTTGCCCAGGGTCACACAGCTAGTAAGTGTGTCAAGTGTTTGGTCTGAGGCCGGATTTGAGCTCAGGTACTCCTGACTTCAGGGCCGGCACTCTATCCACTGCGCCACCTAGCTGCCCCTCTCATAGAAATTCTATCTAATAGAGTATAAACTTACTTAAATGCAGGTGCTGGGTCTGTGTTGTTCATTAATTTTCTCTCACAGGTTATTAGTCACCTGTTGACAGCTAAATCTAATGACTTTATCATAGTCTTCCTCCTCTGACTTTTTTCTTTATTTCATTTTTAATTTATGAAATAAAATAAGTATTTCCATATCATAGTAGAATTTTTAAAAAGATGATTGCACATAAAACAGCAAATCTATTATGTACAACTTGTTATTCCTGTTAAATATATAATAAAGTTATTGTGTACATTTCTTTTTTTCCTCTTTTTTCTTCCTCCTCTCAACTCTAGAGATGGCTATCATTAGATGTAAATGTGTGTGTGTAATCATTCTTTACATATCATATACATATATATACACATATATACATACACACATATTAATCAGTTCTTTCTCTGGATACAGATAGTGTCTTCCTTCATAGGTCCTTTGTAGTTAATTTGGGTACTTATTATTGAGGTTTGAGTCAGGAGAGCTGGTTCAAGTGTAAAAGAATTGGGGCCGCTAGGTGGCGCAGTGGATAGAGCTCTGGCCTTGGATTCAGGAAGACCTGAGTTCAAATCCAGCCTCAGACATATAACACTTACTAGCTGTGTGACCCTGGGCAAGTCACTTAACCCCATTGCCTATCTAAAAAAAAAGTGTAAAAGAATTCACTTAGACTTCTGTAGCCATTGGTGACAAGTTCAGGGTGGACCCCAATGGGTCTACCTGAAATGATGAGGAATAGATGTGCGGGTCCTAGTGTCCTGAAAGAATTCACTTGGACATTCTCCAAGTTAACGAAAGGCATTTATTGGAGTGATGCGCCCAGGCAGGCCTGCTGCATGTGAGGCAGAGTCCCAGTGAGTTCTCTTCCACGTGGGAGGCAGAGCATAGGCTTCAGGCCCTGCTCCCTGAGTGGCCCCTGCTTTCCTGTAGGAGGCACAGGTGGTTAGCCAGGTCAAAGGAATGGTTTAAATACAATTTTGTGGAATGGGGGAAGGGGACAAGAGAATGGGAGGAGCAAGTGTGGCTCCAAATGTCTGGGATATCAGGTAGTCTGGAGGGGAAGTTGTTCTGGAATTGAGGGTTCTTTGTGAAAGCACACAAACAAGTCCCCAGATGGGGGCTTCAGTGTGTAGTCTTCTTTGATCACTTCTCTGGCTGGTCACATCCTGCTCCATCTGCCTTAAGCACTCTTTTTTACCTGTCATTCCCCCTTCAAGAAATATCTACCCAAATGCTGTTGGGAGAGGGACAAAGGTCTCTTCTTCTGGAGCTACTTCCTGCTGGGACAGGGTGTAGAGTGGGGGTGGGGAGGGTAGTAAAATGAGGCTGAAGCAGCATCCAGGGATGAGGAACAGGTATCCTTATTGCAAGACCATCTGCAGGTGGATAGTCAATAGTCTAGAAGACACACATCTAACAAGCACATGCAGGGCCCAAATAGAAGTGATGTCAGAAAAGAGGAAAACAAAGAAAGAAACCAAGACCCCATGATGCTGTTATTTACTTTTGACATACAGGATTGTCTGATCTTACTTCCTCAAAAGTTTCCACTGATTCCAATTCCTTTAGGAGGATCAGATGCTATTGAAGATCCAACTCTATACACGTAAATATAAGTAATAACACTTTTTCAGGTAGAAGCTTTCCACCTTGAGTTCAATAGTTATACAAATGAATTTACTTACAAGAAACTGACTTTACCCCAATATCATAAAAGACTTGGGAGGATACCTAATTAATTAATTCCAAAGCAATGCAGTCTAGGCTTTGTTTTTTTTTAATAATTGTATTTAGATAGTGTAATAATTCTCAATTTTTTTTCTCCTCAATTTATTTTCAAGGACAGTTGGTTTTTCATTTTTTCTGTGAGATACCTTACATTTTCTTCTATTTTTTCAGCCTTTTTATTTTGTTTTAATATTTCTGGTTATCTTGTGAATAAACGGCTTTGATTTGGTCCATTAAAATTTTCAGGAGTTTATTGCTTAGGCAAAAATTTGAAGTACCTTTTGTGCCAAGCAGTTAATTGCCTTTCCAATTCTTTCTTCCGTAGCTCTCATTTCTTTCCCAATTTTTTCCTCAAGCATTCTCATTTAATTTATTAAAAGATTTTAAACCAAAAATTCTTGCATCATCTCTTGCAGGAATTCTAGTTGAGTTTGTGCCCAAGCTATGTTTTCCTCTGTGGAATTGCTTGTAGATGTTTTGGAGTCATTTTCTTCTGTTTTGTGTCTTGAGCATCCCTGCCATCATAATAACCCCATCATAATATGGTGGGGTTCTTTTTCTGTTTGTCTGTTCTGCTAGCCTAATTCCTGACTTGGACTTGATGTTAAGGCTAGCCTCTAGAGAGCATTTCTGAAGAGAAGATCTAGACTGATCCTGTTGTTGCTTTCTTAGAATATTAAATATTCTGTTATTCCAGGATCTCAGAGGTAGGCTGGGGACCTGTGAGCTTTCAGTGCTACTGAAGTGGTACAGGCAGAGTCTGCTGCCCCTGCTGTTCTGAGCTCTGTAAATTCCTGACCTGGGTCTCAGTTGGACTTGGCCCCTATTAGCCATTTAGGAAGTTCTGCTGGTTCAGAGTGACAGAAATGCAGGCTCGCCTTTTGTGTGGGATTCCTGCCCTGGAATACTACCTCTGTAGGCTGGCTTAGATGCTAGACCTAAGATCCTGTTCTGCCCTTGGGGGGCTGAGCCAAACTTCTGCTGCTTGCTTCTTGATATACCTAGCCTAGCACCACCCTATTTGAGAATTCCACCCCCTGATGCAGTCCACTCAGTTGTCTCAGTCTACCCTGAATCTGTGACCCAGAAAGCTGGCACCTGCCGCTGTCACAGGGCCTCAGTATGGGACCTTCTCTTATCCTAGTGCACAGCCTCTTTCCAAGCGTCAGTGTGCTCTGCATGCCTGTGTGCTGCTCCTGCCCTGACCCTGTCCCCACTGATCAAAGATGTCTCCCTATGCCAACATAGGCTGGACAAAGGACTCAGCTGTGACTTTTTCTGTATTTCTCCATCAGGATTTGATCTGGTGCTTTTTCTGTGTCTCTTTGGAGTCTGTAGATGGGAATTCAAATAACTACAATTCTTCCTGGTATTCTGCCATCTTGGCTCTTCTTTACCCATGATCTTTCAAAGACTACTTACAGCAGAGGGGCTCAGCAATCACAACTGTATATTCTTTCAGTGTCCTAGGCTTTTTTAATCTTTTCTTTTCAGTCCAAAAATCATTCTGTAGCAGAGGAAGAAAGAAAGAAGCTAAATAAACATTGTTTATTTAGTCTGCCTTCTATACAGTCTGCCTTCTTTCTGTTGTTATTATAGTCATATGCACCCTGAGCTGTGGTCCCATTGTTTTGATCCTCCACTTTTCCCTAGTGTAGCTTTCAAAAAACAGTTGTTGTCTATAGTTTTCCTTGCCAGACTTGGTTCATTTTGAGCATTTTAGCATTCTCAGAGTTTTTCCATTGTTTGGATGTCTTTTCTAAAACCCTGAGTTTTTTAATTAAAAACTTTTTTCAATTAAAAATCCTTTTTTTCCCTTCCTCCCACTTTCCCCCATTTAAAAAGAAGAAAAAGAAAAACCCTTGTAATAGATAAGAGTAGTTTTGCACCTTGACCAGAACTGAAAAAATTTTCTCATTCTGTCTCCCCCCAAGTCTTGGTATCTCTGTATCGGGAGGTAGGTGCTATACCTTATTATTGCTTCTCCAGTAATCATGGTTATTCATTACATTGATCAGAGTTCTTAAGTCTTCACTAGCAATGAAGAGGGAATTAAAACAATAATTAGGAACTGTTTTGCCCAACTATAAGCCGATAAATTTGACAATCTTAGTGAAATGAATGAATATTTACGAAAATATAAATCGCCCAGATTAACAGAAGAAATACAATATTTAAATAACCCCATCTCAGAAAAAGAAATTGAACAAGCCATCAGTTGTTAGCAGCACAAAGTCTTACCACAAATTTCACAAAGCCATTGTTTGAACCAGGTAGAACTTTTATTAACAACCTGGCCAGACTGGGTGTTCGCTTGTGGACGCATACGTCAGACAGATAACATACTTTTGTATTCCCTATTCCTGATTCGAATTTCCCTCCCCTGTTTCCCCTATTGGCTGGGTACTATAGAGGTTACAGCCTATCCTAAGCGCCTAATTTCCCCTCATGAGTCTGCACCCCTGATTATATCTCCCATTCCCCACAGTTTGGGGACCCAGTCCTGCATCCATTTTTGCCTTTACTTGGAAACACCTCTTTTGATGTTAATCTATACCTAACCTCAGAACTGATTTTCAACCAGTTAGTCTATTCACCTACCAATAGTGTTTTCTTATTCTAATTTATGGCTTCCTTTGTTCAACTTCCATCTAACCCTTAGATTGCACTTTAGGTTTCAGGTGACTTTTGTGGAAATGAAAACTACCTATTTTGCACATCAATGAACTCCCTAGGAAAAAATCTCCAGGGCCAGATGGATTTACAGGTGAATTCTATCAAACATTTAAAGAATAATTAATTCCAGGGGTTAGGAGCCAAGATGGTGGAGTGAAAGCAGTGACTTGCTTGAGCTCTCTCGCAAACCCCTCCAAATACTCATAAAAAATGGCTCTAAACAAATTCTGAAGCAGCAGAACCCACAAAAAGACAGAGTGAAACAAATTTCCAGCCCAAGACAACCTGGATGATTGATCAGAAAGGTGTATCGCACCGGGCTGGGAGCGCAGCGCAGCGCGGCGTGGGCATGCAGGCCGCAGCAAACCTGCAGCAGGCCTCAGAGGACTGAATCGTGGGCACCTGTGGAGGTTTCCAGACTCCTCAATCCAGGAATGCCAAAGACAACTTAGAAGGTCAGTGGGAAAAGTCTGTTTCTGTCGGTTGAGAAAGGAAGGCGGGGGTTTCAGCTCCATTCCCCAAGTGTGGCTGGGGGGGGGGGCAGCTGCTTCCTGAGCTTCTGGCCCACAGACTGAGGGGGAATCCAGTGGCTGATCAGAGAGGGATCACAGGGATCTCTTTGCCAGTGCTGAGGCAGGAATCTCTTGCTTTGCCCGTGTTTGGATCTGGGCCACAGTTCTGGGCAGTGGTGCTGGGGTGAGGAGGAGCACTGGCATGGTGGAGCTTGTAGTGGCTGTGGAGAGGAACCCCTCCTCACAGTTACAGGACAGAAAGGAGTACTTGTGTCAGGCCAGGAAAGGAGTAACACCTCACCCCTTATCATATCGCCTTGGAAGAACTGAAAATTTACAGGTCTCTACAAGTATCTCTGAAAACAGCTGTACAAACTCCCCAAAGCTTGGGACAGTACATTCTCCGCATTGGAAGCAGATTCACACCTTTAACAAAGAGTTTAAAACTCAAGTAATTGGCCGGAATCATGAGCAAGCAGTGCAAAAAGACTCAGACTATATTATCTTACTTTGGTGAAAAGAAGATCAAAATATACAACCAGAAGAAGACAACAAAGTCAAAGCTCCTACATCCAAAGCCTCCAAGAAAAATATGAATCAGTCCCAGGCCTTGGAAGAGCTCAAAAGGGATTTGAGAAGCAAGTAAGGAAAGGAGGAAAAACTGAGAGTGATGCAAGAAAATCATGAAAAACAAGTCAACAGCTTGCTAAAGGAGACCCAAAAAATACTGAAGAAAATAACACCTTAAAAATAGCCTAACCCAAATGGCAAAAGAGGTCCAAAAAGCCAATGAGGAGAAAATGCCCTAAAAAGAAAAATTGGCCAAATGGAAAAGGAAGTCCAAAAGCTTACTGAAGAAAATACTTCCTTAAAAATTAGAATAGAGCAATTGGAAGCTAGTGACTTTATGAGAAATCAAGACACTGTAAAACAAATCCAAAAGAATGAAAAATTAGAAAACAATGTGAAATATCTCATTGGAAAAACAACTGACCTGGAAAATAGATCCAGGAGAGAGAATTTAAAAATTATTGGACTATCTGAAAGCCATGATCAAAAAAAGAGCCTAGACATCATCTTTCAAGAAATTATCAAGGAAAACTGCCCTGATATATTAGAACCAGAGGGCAAAATAGAAATTGAAAGAATCCACAGATCTCCTCCTGAAAGAGATCCCCAAAGGAAAACTCCTAGGAATATTGTAGCCAAATTCCAGAGTTCCCAGGTCAAGGAGAAAATATTACAAGTTGCCAGAAGGAAACAATTCAAGTACTGTGGAAACACAATCAGGATAACACAAGATTTAGCAGCTTCTACATTAAAGGACCACAGGGCATGGAATATAATATTCCGGAGGGCAAAGGAGATAGGATTACAACCAAGAATCACCTACCCAGCAAAACTGAGTATAATCCTTCAGGGGAAAAAATGGTCATTCAGTGAAATAGAGGACTTTCAAGCATTCTTGATGAAAAGACCAGAGCTGAATAGAAAATTTGACTTTCAAATACAGGACTCAAGTGGAACATGAAGAGGTAAACAGGAAAGAGAAATCATAAGAGACTTATTAAGATTGAACTGTTTACATTCCTGCATGGAAAGATGATATTTATAACTCATGAGACCTTTGTCAGTATTAGGGTAGTTGGAGGGAAAAAATTATATGTATGTATATGTAGATAGATAGATAGAGGGCACAGGGTGAGTTGAAGATTAAAGGGTCATATCTGGAGAATAAAATTAAGGGATGAGAGAGGATTATACTCAGAGAAGAAGAAAGGGAGAGGTAGAATGGGGTAAATTATCTCACAAAAAAAATAGAAAAGAAAATCTCTTACAGTGGAAGGGGAAACGGGAGAAGGTGAGAGGGAATGAGTGAATCTTATTCTCATAGGATTTGGCTTAAGGAGGGAATAACATACACATTCAGTTGGGTATAGAAATCCGTCTTACCCTACAGGAAAATAGGGGGAGAAGGGGACAAGAGAGCAGGGCGATGATAGAGAGGAGGGCAGATTGGGAAAGGGGGTAATCAAAAGTAAATACTTCTGAGGAGGGACAGGGTTAAAAGAAAGAACAGAATAAATGGGAGGGCAGGATAGGATTAAGCGAAATATGTTCGTTTTTCACAACATGTCTACTATAGATGTGTTTTGCATAACTGCACATGTACAACCTATATTGAGTTGCTTGCCTTTTCAATGAGGGTGGGTGGGGAGGGAGGAAGAGAGAAAATTTGAAACCTAAAGTTTTAAAAACATATGTTTAAAAAAAATGTTTTCACATGCTACTGGGAAATAAGAAATATAGGAAATGGGGTACAGAAGTCTATCTCCCCCTACAGGAAAATAGAAGGGGGGGAAGAGATAGAAGAGAGGACAGACTAGGGGAAGGGATATTCAGAATGCCTGCCATCGTGGGGCGGGGGGAGGAGGAGATGGGGTGAAAATCTGGAACTCAAAAACTTGTGGAAGTGAATGTTGACAACTAAAAATAAATAATTTTATATATGTTTAAAAAAAAGTGGGTTAATAGGGTTCATTTGCAATGACTCTCGCTGGGAGCCTTTTTTGAGGGGGAAATGGGTAATAATATTTATTATTTATTAATAGGTGCTGATCTCTTTCTTCTCAGGTAATTTGAGAGCTCCCCTTCCTTGATAATATTTTTATTATTTATTAGGGAAGGGACTGCCAACTCCTTTATCTTTAATCAATCCAACAGACATACAAATTTGCTTTGGCTTTGCCACATTGACCACTATTGGACATTTGTATTTCTTTCCTTTGATTGCCATGCACTTCTGTATATGGGGTATCCTAGAGTGTGAGGTTCATGGAGTGTTCAGGGATGAGTAGCACCTCTAGTGGGAGGGCTTGCGGAGCCCTTTTCAGGCCTGCTCATCTGTCTTTGGTGTTCACCTTTGACCCAACTCTTACTTGTGGCTCCAAGAAGTTGTAGTATGAACAGCAGCTGCATCCCAGTAAAACTGTCTTGGCAGATGGGCTAAACCAGGTTGAGGGTAACTGAGGGGTCTCAAACCCCTTGATGAGTTGGGGGGTGTCTACTCCAAGCATGTGAAGACTTCCCCTGGTAGAATGGGTGAATGAGAACAATTTGTTCCAATGACCATAAAAGTTACTGAAGCAGGCACTGTGGAGTGCTTAGAGCTTGGTCAGACATCAGATGCCAAGGTCATCCACTGCAACCTGGGCCATCTCTAGTCATCTTGATTTTTGTCTTCACTGGATTTCGATGACGTTGGAGGAGAGAGCGAGGTTGATGACTGTGCAACTCTGCCTCACCTAAATAAAATAATAAAATCGAATAAAAGGAAAAGAAAAGCAAAAAAAAAAAGAATAATTAATTCCAATACTATATAGACTATTTGGGGAAATAGGCGAAGGAGTGTTACCAAATTCTTTTTATGATACAAATATGATGCTGATACCTAAACCTGGAAGAGTCAAAACAGAGAAAGAAAATTATAGACCAATTTCCCTAATGAATATAGATGCAAATTTTTTAAATAAAATATTAGCAAAAAGATTACAGCAACTTATCACGAGAATAATATGTTATAAGCAGATAGGATATATACCAGGAATGTAAGGTTGGTTCAATATTAGGAAAATTATCAGCATAATTGTTCATGTCAACAACAAAACTAACAGAAACCACATGATTATTTCAATAGATGCAGAAAAAGCTTTTGACAGAGTTCTTAAGTCTTTCACAGTTGTTTGTCTTTACAGTATTGTTGTTTACTCAGCTTCATTTCCTACAAATCTCCCCAGGTCTTTCTGAAACCATCTTTAGCTCTGCCTGCCTGCCTGCCTGCCTGTCTGTCTGTCTGTCTGTCTCTTTTTTTCTTTCTTTCCTTTGCTTCCTACCTTCCTTCCTTCCTTTCTTCCTTCCTACCTTCCTTACTACTTTCTTTCCTTTTTTCCTTCCTTTCTTGGATCACACAGCTAATAAGTGTCAAGTGTCCCTATTTGAACTCAGGTCCACCTGACTCCAGGGCCAGGGCTCAATCCACTGCGCCACCTAGCTGCCCCTTTTAGTCATTTCTTAGGTATGGCACAATAGTATTCCATCACATCCATCTACCATAATTTGTTCAGCCATTTCCCAATTGATGAGCAGCTCCTTCGTTTCCATTTCTTTGCTACTACCAAAAAAAAAAGCTGCTCTAAATATTCTTGCACATATGGAGGATACTTTTTGTTTTTGTTTGGTGTCTTTAGAGACATAGGCTGAAAAGTGGTATTATTGAATCAAAGCATTTGCATAGTTGAGTACCCTTAAGGGCATAGTTCCAAATTGCTTTCTGGAATGGCTGGATTAATTCAGAGATTGACCAACAATGCATTGCTGTCCCTAGCTCCTCCAACATTTGTCATTTTGCTTTTTGTTTTTTGGTCACTTTTGCCAGTTACAGCATTTCTCTAATATGAAGTGATTTTGGAGCAAAAATCAATTTCTTTATGATTCCTTTTGTATTTTTTTTTCTTATCAAACTTGTTTCTTTTTATGACTTCAGAATCTCTTTCTTGAGAGGTTTTAAAAAAATTATAGTCCATGGAATCCTAACTATTCTTATTCTATTTGAAATCTACTCTCCCAAAATCTAGACTGTGGTCAGACTCTGTATCCCTGGTTTTTCTCCCTTCTCTGTCACAAATATGATGGAATGATCACATTGAATGATCTTTCATGGTTCCCATGTTTCTACCCCTGCACCAGTTTTTTTTTTCTTTTTGTAGAGATTCAAATCCAGAATAGAACTTCATTGTTTTGCATTGTTTTTTTGTTTTCTGACACAGTACATGCTTAATGAATGTTTGAAGAATCATTAAGGCAAGTCAGGAAATTATTAGCTACTCTGCTTTTGGTCAAGAGAGCACCGGTAAATGTCCAGGTAATTTTAAGTACCCCGATAGTGCCACATTTTAAATCCTTGCCAGACTTGGAATGTGTTTCCTGAATTCCTCATATATTTCATTCTTCCTTCCTAAGTAGTCTCTGGTATACTTTGATGACAGCATTGTTTTTGTTTCTACTTCCGTGGATCCTTACCCAATTAAATGCCTTTTACTGTACTTCCCATTAAGTCTTGTCCTGAATTTTCTGGTATAAATAGATTTCCTTAAGATATAGAGTGTTCCAAAAGTTTAGTGCAGTTTTCAGCTATTAAAGATTTTTGACTTTTGGGATACCCTGCACTAAAATTTTTGGGGTACTTTGTCAGTACCCCAGATTTCATTTCTCCACTCACCACTTCTTTCCCCCCTTTTTTTTAACCAACCCATCCTTTTTACTTTTGATTTAAATACACACTTCCAAAACCATATACTAGCCATGGGTCTCATCCCTCAAGCCTCAGTGAGATTTGCCTCTTTAGTGTCCCTTTCTTTAACTCAGAGATCCCAGTGCAAGTCAGATAAAAGAGAACTAATTGGTCCCTTTCACAGATTAAAATATTGTCAGCTTTCTCTGGTTTTACGTTCATTCTCCTTTAGAAAGAAAATATGGCAAACAGGAAAATCCAAACCAGTACAATTCTGTGAGAAGAAAATAGATGTTTGTTTTTTGGTTCAAAATGGGGTGTGTGTGTGTGTTTATTAATGCCTTTTGTTTTTTCATCACAGTCATTTCCAGTTGTGTCTGTCCTTCCTTCCACAATTCCTCATGAGTCTTTACTTGAGCCTTTTTTTTTTGTTTTTAGTGGGGAGAGACAACTAAGCAAAACCTACTGACACAATGATTTATTTGACTGTGTATACAGTATTAAATAAAGGAGTTTTACCATAAATATTTACTAGAGGTAGGCCTCCCACTTTTACCACTTAATACTCTTGTGTAAATAACATAATTATAGCCTCTTGGTGAATATTGTTTACATTATAAAGTGTTTTTTGAAGACTGGTGTTAATGTTTGCATTTCTCAAGGAAGTGCAGGTGGTGAGATATGCCAGACTTCTGTAGCTGCTTTTAAATAGTGAATTGCATTCTGATCTAAAAAGAAGCACATATGTGCTTCTGAGTGAGAAATGGGGGATGGAGGAGTGTGCCACAGGTGATGAGTATGAATGAATGAATGAATGAATGAATGAACAAAGCATTTATTAAGCGCTTACTATGTGCAAAGCACTGGAGATACAGGTAAAGTTAGACAGTTCCCACTTCCAAAGAACTCAGCCCTCCCTCCTAATGAGTCTGAAGGCTATCCAATATTTCATACCTCTTCCCTACCCCTCTATGAAGAAGGAAGTGGTTCATCATTTGTTCTCTGGAACCTAGATTAGTCATCTGTGTAATCAGATTTCTTCTAGTGTTTTCATTTATATTACCACAGTTGTGAATGTATTTCTCTTTTTCTGCTCTCTTCACTCTGTCAGATGACTCTTTCTGCATCTATTTGTATGTTTATTATATTTGTTTTTTCTTATTATGTAAGAATATTCCATTACATTAATATATCACAGTTTTTGACACCTACTTTGTTCCTACTTTTTTTTTCTGCCACAGAAATCGTGATTTTGATGTATATTGGGGTTATCTGTCTTTGACCTCTTTGAAGTTTATACCCATTGTGGGAGGTCAAAGGACATAGAACCTTGTAGTAACTTTTCTCACATAATTCCACATTGTTTTCCAGCATAGTTGGCCCAATTCACAGCTCCATCCAAAGTATAGTAGTACTAAGCATGTGACAAGTGCTTAGTAAATGTTTGTTTCCTGAATGTGCAGTGATAATATTATCTTGACCCTCACCATTCCAATCATACAGAGTAGTGATGGAGTTTTTCTGCGGTAGGAGGCAGGTCCTCACCATGAGAGAGTCAAAAATGCTAGTTTTTGTTTTTGTTTTAGCTTTTTATAAACAGTCTTTTGGAGTGACAGGATAGAACAGGGAATCACTGCTGCTGACCCTGGGATTGAAAATCAGTTATCTTCTGTGGTTGATTGAGGGGAAAACCAACTTACCATCAATTATCAGTGATGAATCTAATATCCAGGATATACAGGAAACTCATATGAATATTTAAAACTGAAAGCCATTCCCAATAGATAAGCATGGGAAAACTTAAATGAACCAGTGCAAATGAAGGAAGCAGAAACAGGAAAATAATATTCACAATTACTACAACAATGTACATGGAAATAATAACATCAACGAAACAGATGAAACTAGATACTGTGGAACTATGGTGACTAAACTTGATCTTAAAGAGGTGCTATGAGTACGCACCCCCTTTCCCTTCTTTGCAGAAGAGGTGTACTATGGGTTTGGAATGATACACTTCAGACTTGGTTGATGATTTCTTTAATTTTTCCTGAACTGAATTTTTCCCTCTTTTTTAAATATACATATATACATACATATATATATATATATATATATATATATATATATATATATATATATATAGTTATTATTATTACATCTAATACACATACACAGGATTGGTAGGGAGGTCATTCTGGGAAATGAGTGATGTAAAAACAGAGACTATAAAATTTTTTTCAAAAGAAAAAATAAAATAATATAGGGTAGTAGGGCAAATAAGAAAAGAGCTCCTCTCGTGAGCTGTAATGGAAAGAGCACTGCCCTGGGAGTCAGAAGACCTGGGTTCTAGTCCCATCTCTCTGGGGGAATGGAAGAGGAATAAGCATTTATTAATGCCTCCTATGTGCCAGGCACTGTGCTAAGCACTTTACAAATATTATCTCATTTGATTTTTGCCACATAGTTTTGGGTAACATCTGTGAGTCCGCTTTACAGGGTTGTTGTAATGATTAAGTAACTTAGCCAAGTGCTTCAGTATTTTATTTCAGAGATCTCAGTTAGCCTGTTCTCTAGGAATAAAGCCCCTGAGTCCAGAAGTGGGGTAGGGAAGGGGCTAGTTCTGCCAGTGTTGGCTATTCATGGTAGGGTTGGGGGTGGCTAGAGAATACTGTACTGCCTCAGGTGTAAGGGCTAAAGCTAACAGATTGCTTTTTAGGACTGTGAAGGCCCAACCATGGCTTTTGAAAAAATTTTTTTTAATTTATTATTATTTTTTTTAGGCAGTTGGGGTTAAGTGACTTGCCCAGGGTGACACAGCTAGAAAAGGCCAAGTGTTTGGTGCGAGGCCAGATTTGAACTCAGGTCCTCCTGACTTCAGGGCTGGTGCTCTATCCATTACGCCACCTAGCTGCCCCTCGTGGCTTTTTTTTTTAACTGGGGAGTAGTACTCCTCCCTCTTCTCTAGAGTGCCAGGAACCTGAAGCCTGCCTTGCTTACTCCAAGATGGTGGGAAGAAAATTCATATTCCGAAGCACCCTGAGTGGTATAATGGATGGAATGCTAAATTTGGAGAGAAGACCTGAGTTTGAATTCCCCCTCAAACACTTACTAGCTGCCTGACTTCATCAGACACTTAGCCTTTTTCTAGCCTCAGTTTCCTCATGTGTAAAATGTGCATAATAATACACTCTCTCTGCCCCAAGAAGTGGTGTCTATTCTTTCTCCTTTGACAGCCCATTTACTTCTCCGGCTTCTCCTCCACTTCAGTCTAGCCTTTCCTGATACCCTATTTGTTAGCACTCTCTCCTTCCTCAAACTACCTTGTATTTATTCATTTCTTTGTATAAGTATTGTATCCTCCCATCAGGGAAAGTACAGTTTTTGAGATCAGGGACTATTTTTCTCTTGTTTTTGTGTCCCCAGTGCCTTTCACACAGCAGGTGCTTCATACATGCTCGTGGACTTTAATTGGATTGACTGGCACCTTAAATTCGTCATGTTTAAAACCAGGCTCCTTTTTCTTTCCTTTGACTTTACTGTGGTGCATTTCCCACCTGGTGGCACTCCTCTGGACTTCACCAGTGCTCTCCTTAATTTAATCCTGCAAGACCCCACCCACCCTGAAACTCATGCCCTCAGTATGGCCCCAGGGGCTGCTACTTCCCTCTCACTGGAGAGGTTGGATGGAGAGCTTCACATTCTCCCTGAGCCCCTCCCCTTCAGGTTCCTTTCATTTGTTGTCTCTCCCATTAGACTGTAAGTTCCTTCAATGCTATCTTTTGCTTTTCTTTATTTCCTTTGTTACCCCAGCCTTTTAGCACAGTGTGGGACACATAGTAAGTATTTAATAAATGTTTATTGATCAAATGGTGCCTTCAATCACTAGTTTCCCTTACTGCTTGTCTTTGATTCTGTCTTTTATTCTTCTCTCTCTCTCATTGTCACATCCAGACAGGTATCATTTTCCACATCTGCAATATCCCTTTCATTTGTCTCCTTTTCATTTATCCAAAGTACCTCCACCTTAGTTCACTTATTAGTTATTATTATTTTGATTTCTTGGTTATTGTTACTTCCAGCTTGTACATCTAGCTATGGCAGTAGCCATCTGGCAGAGTTTCTTGCCTTTACTTCCCCACCCCATCCTTTGTGTACCTGACAGAATAATACTTTTTATGCATCTATGTGATCATATTATTCTTCTCTTCAGAAATCTTTTGCCTTTTGCCTCCAAATTAATGTGTCTTTGCCTGACATTTAGGACCTTCCACAAAATGGTGCAATTGTCCCTTTAAGAAAAAGTTTTATTAATGTTCTTTTCTGGCCTTTTTTTTTTACCTCACTGTCACTTCTTACTTTCCTAAATAGAGTATTCACTTTATCAGATATATGTATAGTCAAGAAAAATAGTATCAACAAGTTGGCCACCTCTTCAGAGGGAGGCATGCTTCATGATCAGTCTTCTGTGGTTATGATTGATGCCTGTATAGATTAGAGTTAGGAAGTCTTGTTTTCATTACATACTTACGGTCTTCATATAACTTGTTCTCTTGATTCTCCTTAGTTTTCTGTGTATCAATTCATACATGTTGTCTGAAGTTTCTTTGAATTCTTCACATTCATGCTTTCCTTTAGCACAATAATATTCCGTTATGTTCTGATAACATAATTTGTTGCCAGTTAGTGGGTACCTACTTCATTTCCAGTTTTTGCTACTGCAAAGAAATATTTTAATATATTATATTTTTTGTATATTGGGTTTTTCTCTCTGTCTCTTACCTCCTTGGTGTGACTAATTGGTGATATTACTGGTCAAAGGTCATAACCAAATGTTATATTAGTGAGTCTGTCTTCCCCAGCCCCTCCACCATTTCTTGGTTTTATCTTTGCCAGTCTCACAAATGTGAAGTAAGAAACTTCAGTATTTGCATTTCCTTTTTTGGTTATTTAGAATATCCTTCATGTGAAATGTTGAAATCTTGTATTTCTTTTTTGAAAACCATTCATATTCTTTGACCCATTTCCCATTGGAGAATATTCCTTGTTCTCATATATGTACATATATGTATCATTTCTTTTGGATAGGATGGAGGCATAGGGACTATATTTGTGATCACAATGGCAAAGGGAACTACTGGTAGAGGAAATTATCTACTAATGAAATTATGTACTATACCTTCTCTGCAATTTTTAGTCTTAGAGAGTTGTCTAGAGCAGGGCTTCTTAAACTTTTTCCCCACTCATGACCCCTTTTCACCTGAGAAATTTTTACCTGAGCCTGGGTATATAGATATAAAAGATACATATCAAACATTTACTGATAATAAATCATAAAGAAATTTATTTTAAAACAATTCTTTGGTATACATATAATTTTACCATTTGTTAAAGATGAAAGCAAATCTGCATATTAATGAGATGGATGTGCTTTTTTACTTTTACATAAAGAATTAAATCTTGGCAGAATATTTGATACTCCAGGACATAGGACACTGTCAGTATTTTTCAGAGATGATCGGTATTTTGACTTTATAATCATCAGTGCAGAGAACGCTACTTCGCATATGTTCAGAGCCATTTCAGAAATTGTTGGAAATTCTTGAATTTCTTGAAAATCCCAAGCCAAAATTTATCTAAAGATTTTGTATGTACAGTAAAAACACTGCATTTCATAACATACAGTAGTCTTGAATCTGAGCTGAGGTGCTTCTGGCAGCATTCATTGGTGTGTGGTATGACAGCATGCACAGCACAAAGGGTGCATATTGTGTGTTTAGAACCAAGGCTGCAGTGAAGGTGCATGATACAACATAGACACTGCCAGAAACATCTCAGATTCATTCCGCATTTGATTTGGAATTAATTTTTGGTCGTTGGATGTTAGAAACCTTTTACGGTTGCCAAATTTTTCATGACCCCCACATTCAGTTATATGACATATGGGGTCATGACCCACAGTTTAAGAAGCACTGGTGTAGCGCACGAAGAGGTGCTGAGAAGTGACTTGTCCATAGTCACACCAACTGGAAGTGTCCGAGTTAGAACTCAAACTCAAGTCTTTCTGGCTCCAAGGCTGGTCTGTCCACTATGCCATGCTTCCTCTTTATTTCTGGGATATCAGACCTTTATTGTTCAGTCATGTCCAACTCTAGGTGACCTCACGGACTTTGTCCATGAGATTTTCCTGGCAAAGATACTGAAGTGCTTTGTCATTTTCTCCTCCAGTGTGTCCCCATTTTTACACATGAGGAACTGAGGCAAATAGGGTTAAATAGACTTGCCAGCTAGTAAGTGTCTGAGGCTGGATTTGAACTCAGATCTTCCTGACTCCAGGCCCAGTGCTCTATCCATTGCACCATCCAGCTATCAGACCTTTATTTTATTTATTTGAAACTGCTCTCTTCAAAGTTACTAACAGTCTCTTAGTTGCCACATCTGACAGCCTTTTCTCAGTTTTCATTCTCCTGGACTTCTTTGCAGTCTTTGACATGTTGATCACTCCTCCTTGACACTCTCTTCTCTCTAGTCTTGGTGGGCCCCCTCACCGAGCTTTGTCAGTCCACTAAGAGACGAGGTCTTCCTAGTACCAGTCTAGTTCCTCTGGAAAAAAGTTGGCCTTTTTTGAATCACCAGGTTGGCTTCGAAGCATTTAAAATGTTTCTGCCATAGAGACTGTTGAACATCTTCCACGTTATCAATGACTGTCTATGTTGGTGAAGGGAATAGAGGGAATAACTATACCCAAACAGTCACTGACTTCTGAAGCATAGAAGTGAGGACCTTGGGGCAAGAACCTTATCTTATCTAAACATTGTCTCAGGAGCCCCCCTCACTGCAGCCCCTAGCATATGCTCTGCCCACACAACTAGAAGTGTGTTGGTTAAGTGAAAAAAGGACGTGGCAAATTTTAAAAAGCCGCTTAAATGTGAGTGGTTGTTCACAAATCAGAGAGATCTGCATGTAGTGATCTAGGAGGGACTTATTATTTAATTAGTGCTCTGTCTTGATGCCTCACGTATATCAGTTCTGTGGGCTCATGAGTATGTATGGTGACAAGATTCTGTTTGCTATGGACAGCTGTTACTCTAACCATCTCCAGGGTGGCATTACTCCATTGGTCTCATCTTTTCTGTTTAACCAAAAACTCCGTGAAGACTGAATATAAGCAGTTTTCAGACCCTGTGTCCCATCTAGGACAGTCCTCCACAGCCTAGTGTATTTAATACTGCCGTTGCTGCTACAACTTCTCCAATAAGAATCTCACTTTGTGGTTAAGATGCAAGACAAAGAGAGCCTATTCTGTGTCTTCTATCATTTCAGGAAAGCACCAAGGGTTGAGATTTACTTCACAGATTACAAACAAGATACATTTTCCATTTGGAGTTTGGCTCTCATCTCTGCTTCTTGCTACTTGTATGATCTTACATTACCTGTCTGGACTAGATAATCTCCAAGAACCATTTCAGCTCCAAATCCAACGTTTTTAACCAACCTCAGGAAGTTACTAAAGGTCAACCAGGATGTGTGTAGATAATTTGAAAGTTCTTGGGGGAAAATTATAATATGTTATTAATAAATAATTATACAATCATTTATATATAAATGCTAATAAAATAGTAATATCTATTATATTTTATTATGCATTATATAGTTATTATATATTAATATTATAATAATAAGCAAACCTGTATTTAAAAGGCTAAAAATGTATGTTTTCTGTCTTAACTGAATTGGTTTTAGGGTATACTTTCAGCTTTTAACACATTCCTTTTTTTTCCCCTTTTTTTAAAACACATTTCAGTTACTGAAGAGGTACATAATGTTAATAATTTCCTATTAGAAGGGCTGTCTCCATCATTTATTATCCAGCTTAACTTTTTCCCATCCTTATAAAGAATCTGTCTTTGACATGCATTCATCTCTCAAGGTCCCATGTTTCCCTGTTAAAAATCCTTTGTATTTTCAAAGGATAACTCTTCCTAATGCTGTGATTCAGTGCAAAGCCTATATATGCACTTTGGTGATTTTCTTTAACTTTGTGAGAGATTGTACTGTGCCTACTTTCTTGCCATCTAACTTCATAATAAATATAATAAAGGATGCACCTGACTTTCTTTACCTTCCCATCCACAAGAGTTGAATCAGCCCTTCAGGCTGTGTTCATATAATGGAACAGTGGCCCAGATTTTTAAAGGAAAGGGGAGAGAACAAGAATTAATTAAATGCCTTACTGTGTGCCAGGCACTATGCTAAGTGCTTTAAAAATATCTCTTTTGAATGTTGGAAAATCCTGGTTCTTGCCCCAGCTCTGCTATTTACTGGGCTATCTGACTTGGGATAAGTCATTTTACTTTTATAAGTCTTTTCCCCATCTGTAACAATACGTGCCCACAGAGCTGTAATGAGGCTCCTTTGAAATGATGTTTATGAAAACTCTTTGGTAGCTGTGAAGTCCTGTAATATTTAGCTGTGAAGCCCTGTAATGTGTGTGTTCTCCTTTTCCTGTTGCTACTCTCTCCCTCGGTACTGTGGCCAGGGGCTCACCTTTGAAATCTTGAGGCTTTTCCAGCCTAGCATCTTAATGTACAATTCCTAGAACAGCTACATTCCAGAAGCCACTTTGGGACTGAAAAATGACTGAAATGCAGATGCTTCCCATATCTGTATATCCAACCCTAATCTGTCTTCTAAGCACCAGTCACATCACCAACTAGGCGGATGGAGAGTGGAAAGGAATAAACATTTACGTGGAGCCTACTATTTGCTAAACACCCTGCTAAGCGCTTTACAAATATTATCTCATTTGATCCCCGTAACAATCCTGGGAGAGAGGTGAAATTATCATTCCCATTTTACAGATGAGGAAACTGAGGCAAACAGGTTAAATGATTTGCCCAGGGTTACATACCTAATAAGTGTTGAGGCTGGATTTGAACTCGGGTCTTCCTGACTCCAGTGTTCTGGAGTATCTACCATGTCACCTGGCTGTCCCAATTGTCATTTGAACAGTCATGCTGGAGGTTTCAAACTGGTTATCCCATGAGCATCTAAAACCTTTCATCTGACCACTGAATAATCACATGATATAACTTTGTACTTGCTTCCATGGCTAAGAAAAGAAATTGACTTGTTTAGGGGAGAATTAGTTGGCCCTCAAACCTTTCAAGGGCTACGATGACAATGGCCACAGTAATAGGGAACTGAAGAGGAAAGAAGATTTGGTGCTGTGACATCCCTTCTGTACTTTTTTTTTGTTTATCTGTCTTTTTTATTTTTCTTCCCGTTCTCCCTCCCCATAGAATGTATTAAAGAAGAGAGACCAGGTCCAAGGAGAATATGAAGCAAAGTTGGAAGCCGTTGCTTTGAAAAAGGAAGAGCGCCCCAAGGTGAGTCTGACCTCCTTGAGGAGAGCATGTAGCCCTTAAGGGAAAGAACAATTTGAGTTTTTCAGACCCAGTGATTTTTGGTGGCAATATGAAAATCCTTTTTCGCTTGTAGAAATACCTGCCTAGAAATACCAAGAGGGTTAGTCACGGCTGGGCTTAGCCTCTGAATGCTCCTGGCTGTTGTTCCCAGTCCTCCCCAACACTTTTGGTGCCTAGCTCTCAACTCCTTCAGCCTTAGCTTCAGCAGGTCCGTCCTCTGGGTTCTTTTAACAGCCTCTAGTCACTGCAGTAAGGTTATGTGTATTAGGCAGAGAGGCAGACAAGTCCCACTGAATACGTGGATTATTCCTCAGAGTCAAGAAAAACATCTTCTGCACATTTTGTTTGGCGGTGGTGTTTGCAGAGGGATGCTTTACCTTTAAAAAAAAAATAGACAGCTGGATGGGCATCTGTTTCACAGAAACTCACCAGAACATTTGCTGCTGGCCTTCATTTCTCACAATGGCTGCTCTCTAGTGACGTACCAGTCCTAGTGTTCCCTAAGTGTGTTACTTTACATTGGTATAGGATTTCTTATTTTTTAATCTCTTTTGATCGTCACACAAACCATTATACGGTAAGCAAATTCAATACAGTCTTTTAAAAAGGTGTGTGTGTGTGTGAGACACGAAGGTGAGGCAGAGTATCCCAGTGTTTCAGTGCCGTGATAATAGTGATTGAGCGCCCCCTGGTGTTGAATTTTTGCACCACAGTTCTTTTGTCATCCCCATAGCCATCGCAACCAGTTTTTAGCAGGGTTGTATATGATTTAATAAATGTGCTGTGGAATGACAGTGGATGAGGAAGTGTGCTAAGACAGGGGTTCTCAGTCCTCAGCCAGGGAACTTAAAAAAATTGATAACTATTTCGATATAATTGGTTTCTTTAGTAATCCTGTGTATTTAATTTTATATATTTTAAAACATCCTGAGAAGTGGTCCATAGGCTTTACCAGACTACCAGAGGGGTCCAGGACATAAAAAAGGTTAAGAACCTTGCTTTAAGGCATCAGCATTTTGTCAGCTGTGAGGTTACAAGGGGAAAGCATGCTGATGAAGACAATAGTAACCATGAATGTCACACTAGGCTTCTCTGTGATGCTATGGGTAACTTAATGCCATCTGGGAACTCTTTGCCATTCCTTCAACAATCTAGCAATTAACATTGCCTCAGACTATTTTTATGATAAGGAATGAAGTGTCAGTAAAACCAATGTCAGTCAAAACCCAAACCTCAGACTGTTTTTGTGAGATGAGATGAAATGCCAATAAAGCCCTTCGAATAACCTGGTTTTGAATCTGAGAATCATCTAACTTAAGATTATAGCAGAGCCTTACCCATCAGAGAGGCAAGTGCACAACTCTGGCATATCAAGAGTGTTTTCCTGTTTCTTAGAAAGCCAGTGTAAGTGTCTTAAAAACTTTCAGGGTTGCTGCTCTGCAGACTTTGGTTTAACCATTGGTTATCAAATGAAACATTAAAAGCTAAACATGTTTCATCGCTTGCTTCAAAAAAAGCCCTAAAGTCCAAATTATATACTTTTGTATGTTGTAATCAATTACCATGTATTTACTAAGGCTGCGTTATGTGTCAGGCACTGTGCTTACTGCTGAAGATATGAAGACAGAAATAAAAGAGGGAAAAGTCCCTTCCCTTGAGGAGCTTATAGGGAGATGACATATAAACATATCAGCATAATACAGAATCTGGGCAGAATGAATACAAGGTAGGGGAGGGACATCACTAGCATCTGAGAAGTTCAGAAAAGACTTCATTTAGAAGGTGGCAGTTGAACTGAGTGTGGAAGGAAACCAGGTAAGAAGCACGGGTGAAGAGGCTGCATTTCAGGCAGGAGGGTAGCCACTACGAAGCACGGTGATGGGAGATTGTGTGGTGTGGATGAAGAATAGGAAGTAGGCCAGTATGGCTAGGCCTCAAAATTCATAGAGGGAAGTCATGTGCAAGAAGACTAGGAAGGTCTTCCTGGTTGTGATGGGCCTTAAATGCCAAACAGAGGAGTTTCTGTTTGTTCTTATAGGGGAAAGGCTGGAGTTTTATTTTATTCTTAAGAAGTAGGAGGATATGCTCAGATATGCTTCTTAGGAAAAATCACTTTTGTGGCTGTGTGGTGGATGGGTTATAGTTGGCAAAGATGTGAGTTAGGAAGACCAAATAGGAGGTGTTTACAATAAATGGTTCAGGTAACAGGTGATGAGAATTTAAATAAACCAAGGTTCTGGCTGTGTGAGTGAAGAGAAGGGGATGCATGCAAGAGATATTGTGAACATAGGAAACCACAAGGTTTAGCAACTAATCCAAGAGTAAGGGGTGATAATATTTTGGATGTAGAATTTTAGATGCCCATGGGATATCCAGTTTGAAATGTCCAGTATGACTGCCCAGTAGGACAGCCAGGTGACATGATGGGGAGAACACTGGAGTCAGGAAGACCTGAGTTCAAATCCATTTTCGGACACTGACTAGTTGTGTGATCCTGGGCAAATCACTTCACCTCTGTTTGTCTCAGTTTCCTCATCTGTAAAATGGGAGTGATAATAATAGCACTTAACCTCCCGGGTTGTTATGAGATATGAAGATCAAATAGATAATATTTGGAAAGTGTTTAGCATAGTATCTAGCACATAATAGGCTCTATATAAATGTTTATTGCTTCCCTCTTTCCACCCTCCCAGCTGGTGATATGGGACTGGTGTTCAGAAGACTAGGGTTGGATATACAGATCTGGGAGTCACCTTTATTTCAATCATTTTTAGTTATGTCCAACTCTTTGTGAACCTGTTTAGGGTTGTCTTGGGAAAGACACTGAAGTCCTTTGCCATTTCTTTCTCCAGCTCATTTTATAGATGAGGAAACTGAGGCAAACAGGGTGAAGTGACGTGCTCATGGTCACACCGCTAGTTTGAGGCCAGATTTGAACTCAGAAAGATTAATCTTCCTGACCCCAGGCCCAGCACTCTATCTACCGTGCCACCTAGTTGCCCCTGAATTGTCTGCATAGAGATGATAATTGAACCCACGAAGTCACCAAGTGAAAAATTACAGAGAGAGAAGATAAGAGGACCAGGACAGAGCCTTGGGAGACATCCACAGTTAGTGGGTGTGACTTGGATGATAGCCCTAGCAAAACAGACTGAGAAGAATTTATCAAGTACGTAGGAAAAGCGCCAAGAGAGAACAGGGTGACAGAGATCTATAAGAAAGGGAACGTCCGGGAGGAGAAGGAGACAGTGTCACGAGCTGCTGAGAGGCCAAGAAGGATGAGGACTAAGACGAGGCCATCAGATACGGCCGTCTAAAGGTCAGAGTATTTTCAGTTGAGTGATGGAGTCAGAAGCCAGATTGCCAGGTTCTAGAAGAGACTGAGAGCAGGGGAAGGGGAAATACTAAACGGAGACAGCTTTTGGCCGGTAGAATCTGGTGGAGGTTTTTTGTTTGTTTTATTTTTGTTTGTTTTTCAAGGTAGAGAGACTGAGCATATTTACAGATAACAGCTAAGGAATAAACGGGAAGTTGAACTGATTCCTGCATGGAGAGATGATATTTGTAACTCAGGAAACCTTTCTCAGTATTAGGGTATATGGAGGGAATGTGTATATAGCCAGAGGGCACAGGGTGAATTGAATATGAAGGGATGATATCTAAAAAATAAAATTAAGGGTGAGAGAGGATTGTACTGGGAGAAGGAGAAAAGGAGAGGTAGAATGAGATAAATTATCTCACATAAAAGAGGCAAAGGAAAAGCGTTTACCGTGGAGAGGAAGAGGGGCGTGGTGAGAGGGAGTGAATGGATCTTACTCCCGTCAGATTTGGCTTAAGGAGGGAATAACATACACGTTCAATTGGGTGTGGAAATCTATCCTACCCTACAGGAAAATAGGAGGGAAGGGGATAAGAGCTGGGGGATGATAGAGAGGAGGGCAGATCGGAAAGGGCGTAATCAGAAGCAAACACTTATGAGGAGGGACAGGGTGAAAGGAGAGTATAGAATAAATAGAGGATGGGATAGGATGGAGGGAAATATAATCTTTTATAACGTGACTATTATTGAAGTGTTTTGTGTGACTACACTTGTTTAACCTACATCAGATTGCTTGCATCCTCAGTGAGGAAGGAAGGGAGAGAATTTGGAACTCAAAATTTTAAAAATGAATGTTAAAAATTGTTTTTACATGCAACTGGGAAATAAGATACACAGGCAACGGGGTATAGAAATCTATCCTGCCCTACAGGAAAATGAAAGGGAAGGGGATAAGAGAAGGGAAGTGAGTGATAGAAGAGAGGGGCAGATTGGGGGAAGGGCTATTCAAAATGCATGCCCTCTTGGGATGGAGGGAGGGGAGAAATGGGGAGAAAATTTGGAACTCAAAATCTTGTGGAAGTGAATGTTGAAAACTAAAAGTAAATTAATTTAAAAAAAGATGTGAACAGGGAAGGATTTAAGATTAGAGAGAAGTGGAAGATGAAAGGAGATGGGGCCCAAAGGTGTGTGTAGAAGAGCTACTCTTGGTTCTACTTCCAGGAGCCAACATGGCAGAGTAAGAAGTAAGTTGCTCTCACCCTCCTTTATTAACCTCTGAAAGCCCAGAAAATATCACCCCAGGAGAAACCCTGGAACAGCTGAAATAACAGAAAGACGGAGTTCAGCAGTCCTGTAGCCCAGGAAGCTTGAGGGATTAACAGGAAAGGCCCCTTTTGCCCTAGGGGACAGGGAGTGGTACAGAACGGGAGACATCCCAGCAAGCTAGCGGAAAGCCCCACCTCAGCATACCAGGGGAAGATCCTGAACCCCAGGTGGTGGAGCGGGCAAGCACCAACACCAGGACACCCGAGTACCTCAGTAGGAGAAGGGAACCAGTGAAAAACCAGCTTGGAAAACCACCATGTGCCACAGTGTTCTCCAGCAGCCAAGTCTCCTGGTGCCTCAGCAAAACTCTGGGAAGCACAACAGTAAGAGGGAAAGCCCCGAGGCAGAGAAACATTCATCTGCACAGAGCCAAAGAATGCAAAAGGCGTAAGTGAGCAGGCAACCTCCAAGGGCTAGACTGTCCACCCATACCCCTAGACTCCAGTGTTGCTGATTCCAGCCCAACACTAGATAAGCTGCCAGAACCCTACACCCTCCCACTACCAACATCGGAGGCCCCAGCACACAAAGCCAGTGACCAGGCCCTGGGCTGCCAGCACAAGAAGCTTGGATCAGTGGCCCCTGCTCCCCAGCAGGAGAGCAATAAGTAAACACTATGAGCAAAAAGAAACATACCACATAGACTGTCATTATGGGGACAGTGAAGATCAAGGCAGAAATTCTGAAGAGGACAACAATGTCAAAAAACCCACATCTGAAACCTCAAAAGGGAATATGAACTGATCTGAAGCCCAAAAAGCCTTCTTGGAAGAACTCAAGAAGGATTTTAAAAGTCAAATAAGAGAGATAGAAGAAAAATTTGGAAATTAAATGAGAGGTATGCAGGAGAGAGTCAGTAGCTTGGAAAAGGAAGGACAAAAATTAACTGTAGAAACAAGTCCTTAAAAAATACAGTTGGCCAGCTGGAAAAAAAAAAGTACACTGAAGAAAACAACTCCTTAAAAAGCAGAATTGGCCAAATGGAAAAGGAGACACAAAAACTCACTGAGGAGAAGAACTCCTTAAAAAATAAAATGAGCCAAATGGAAAAGGAGGTGCAAAATCTAATAGAAGAAAACAATTTGTTAAAAATTAGAATTAGGCAAGTAGAAGCTCATAACTCTATGAGAGAGCGAGAATCAGTCAAACAGAAACAAAGACTGAAAAAAATAGATGAAAACAGAAAATACCTCATTGGCAGAACAGCTGACCTGGAAAATAGATCCAGAAGAGAGAATTTAAAAATTACTGGTCTACCCACATGTACAAAAATATTTATAGCAGCTCTTTTTGTGGTGGCAAAGAATTGGAAATTGAGAGGATGCCCATCAATTGGGGAACAGCTGAGCAAGTTGTGGTATATGAATGTAATGGAATACTATTGTTCTATAAGAAATGATGAACAGGCTGACTTCAGAAAAACCTGGGAAGACTTATATGGTCTGATGCAGAGTGAAGTGAGAAGAACTGGGAAAACACAGTAACAGCCATGTTGTGCAATGACTAATACTGATAAACTTAACCCTTCTCAACAATACGAGGATCTAAGACATCTTTGCTATCCACAAAGAAGAAAGAACTATGAAGTTTAAATACAGATTGAAGCATACTATTTGCAATTTTTTTTCTTCTGTTGTGTTTTGTTTCCTCTTTCTGGTGGTTCCTCCTATTGGTTCTAATTCTTACTTACAATATCACTAATGTGAAAATATGTTTAATAGGAATGTATATGTATCATCTATATCAGATTGCATGCCATCTTGGGGAGGGGGGTGGGGAGAGAAGGGGAGAAAAATTTAAAATTTATAAGCTTATGGAAGTGATTGTTGATAATTCAAAATATATTAATTTAAAAAAAGAAGGAAAAAAATTATTAGTCTACCTGAAAAATCACAATGAAAAAAAGAGCCCGGACAGCATCTTTCAGGAAATCATAAAGGAAAACTGCCCTGAGGTCCTAGAACCAGAGGGTAAAATAGCCATAGAAAGAATCTACTGATCACCTCCTGAAATAGATGCCAAATTGAAAATGCCAAGGAATATCATAGCCAAATTCCAAAATTACTGAATCAAAGAGAAAATACTGCAAGCAGCCAGAAAGAAACAATTTAAATATCATGGAACGACAGTCAGGATTACACAAGACCTTGCAGCTTCTTACATTAAAGATCATAAGGCGTGGAATACAATATTCCATAAGGCAAAGGAGGTTGGATTACAACCAAGAATAAACTACCAAGCGAAAATGAGCATAATCTTTCAGGGGAGGACATGGACATTCACCAAAATAGGGGACTTCCAAACCTTCCTGATAAAAAGTCCAGAGCTCAGCAGAAAATTGGATCTTCAAATAGAAGACTCAAGAGAGACATAAAAAGGTAAACAGGACAGAAAAAATAACAACAACAAGAGTTAGCCTTGGAGAGAAGGACCCCCTTTCCATCAGAAAGTGGAACAAAAGAGGATATAGTAGGGGATGAGGTCCAGGATTGGGAGATGAGAAGGGGAAAAGCAGGAACTCACTGTAAAATGGCCTCTGTTCTCTCGATAATGTATGAGGGCAGGACTTCAGCTGAGAGAGTGGAGGGAGGCAGGTGTGAGGAGAGAAGTTTGGAACAGCTGTTGAGGTGATTGGATTAGAGAATCAATTAAGAAAGAATAAAAGGATTGCCTTGCTGCAGTGAGGACCCAGTTGTTAACATAAATTCGTAGTAAATCCATTCAGCCTGGTTGTATGACTTCCTCCAGCTCCATTCAGCAGCACATGAGTAAGAATGGAGGAGTGATCCAGGGTGGGGAAAAATAATAACTATGACTAGTCTTTATATAATGTCTACTATGTGTCAGACAATGTGCTAAGCATTTGACAAATACTATTTTATCTGATCCTCACAACAACCCTGGGAGTTAGGTACTATTCTTATCCCCATTTTATAGGTAAGAAAGCTGAGGCAAATAGAGATCAAGTGACTTGCCCAAGGTCACGCAGCTAGTAAGTGTCTGAGGCCAAATTTTAGCTCAGGTCTTCCTGATTCCAGGTTGGGCACTCTATTCACTGTGCCATCTAGCTGTGGACATACTGCAAGTATCTGCCATGTTTATAAAAACTCTCGTAAGATATGACCACATTGGCATATCTTTTATCTTCTCTCTCTCCTCCCTTTAAACTCCTTTAAAAGACCATCTGCCCTCAGTCTCTCTGCTTCTTTTTTACTCTCTTCCAAAGACCTTGTGCAATCTGGCTTCTGACCTAGGTACTCCAAACTACCATGGAGTGAAAAGAATTCATGCCCATTGTGGTATCTAGGGCAACTGAGAGATTTTTAGCTTTGGTGTGTGTTTGTCTTTCCCATTTAAGGTCAGCCTGGTTCTTAGTTGCTAGGGTTCAGTGCACCAGGTACATGTATCTATCTTACATTTTGAAGCCAAAATTGTCAGAAGTATCCAAAAAGGCAAGGCACTTATTCCGCTTAGGTTACTGGGTGAAATTGTGGAGAAAACCAAGATATTTATAAGGAAATGGGATGGATTTCATCAGAGGAATGCAGGCTAAATATAAGGGAGTTTCTTGAGGTTAGGGTCTGGAGGGCTGTAACAGTTCACAGAGGAATATGGAGGCTTCTCATTCTGAAACCCAAAGACAGAATAATGGGGCAGGGGACCTAAATGGTCTTCTGGCTGTTTGTTTCAGCTAATTAACCTTCATGGCTCTTCTAGTAGAGATTTCTTGAAAAGCTAGGGCTCATTTTGGTTGAAAACAAAAATATAAGCAGTGTTAAAGCTACCAATTTTTTCCTCAGACTGGAAAGAAAAAACAGAATCCTCAGCTGCCATGCAGATGCCCCTGTGTGGAAATGAGCATCTGCCTAATTCTGCCATCCAGAATTCACCCTGTGCAATGGGGAATTAATCTGTCAGTTTCTGTAGATGGGAATGACTTGCATGAGTTGCATGTTAGTACAAAGTGAATTTAGTACAAAATGAGTTGCATTTTAGTACAGAACATGCTCATGAGCCTCTTATAATACACGAAAAGTATTCTTGTTGTCATCTTAGACCATCGGTATGTAAAACACTTAAAAAAAAAACCCCACGTCTGATTGAAATCATTTCTCTTCAGGCTAATCAGGATTGCTCAGCCAGTTTTCCTAGCTTGAATTATCTGATGAGATTAAAGAAATTATAAGTCAAATGAAGGTCAGGCTCCTCTTGATTTCTTCTGCCCATTCTCTAATATTGAGGATAAATAACCTAGATTTTTGAGACTTGGAGTAAACCTTTTTTTGAACTAAGGGTTAATCTGAACTTCCCCTTTCACTGTTGTGGAATGGATACCTTTCTTTTTTTTCTTTTCTTTTTTCTTTTTTTGTCTGAGGAAAGGGACAAAAAAACAATGTGAGGAACATTACCAGGGAATTTCCTCCAGATAATGGAAATGAACATTGGTCAGATTTGGGGGGTTTGCAGCCTGGAAGAGACTTTCTGGGTTAGGGGGGAAGGAGGAGAAGGGATCATAATAGCCATTCTCAAATATTTTAAGTGTTCATATGAGCAAGAGACGTTTGATTAGTTTTGCCTACCCCCCTGAGGCAGAACTAGGATCTATTGGTAGGAGTTACAGGGAGACAGATTTTAGAAGCAAACTTCCATGTAAATCAGGGGGTTCTTAACCAAGGGTTTATGGATGGATTTTAGGAGATCCAGAATTTGAACGGGGGGGGAATGTTATTTTATTTTTACTAACTTCTATCAGAAATTTGACATTGCCCTTATGAATTTTTAAAAATATTATTCTGAGAAGGGATCCATAGGTTTCACCAGACTGCCAGAGGATGCCTTGACCCAAAAAAAGAGCCAAGAAACCCTGAAGAAAGACTTTCTAACAGTTACATCTATCCAAAAAGTGAACACCTCATCCCTGGGGAGGCTGGTTGTCCACCAATTTATTGGATATGTTGTAGAAGGGAAGTTTGGTCAGGTACAAATTGAAATAGATGACCTCTGAGGCACCTTCCAATTCTAAGATGCTGTTGGAATTATATGACAGAAGCAAATCCCTTCTCCAATATTGGCAATGAGAACTTGACCTGTTGATAGTAGGTCATTAAGAAATATCATCAAAGAATAGCTTGTATTTTCATCAAGCTCAGGTTTGAAAAGTAAAATACATAAGGAAAAAACAACCATGCCCTTGAAATTCCCAGACTCTCCCCAGAAGGGAGAGAAGGAAATCCACAAAATGAACATGGATTTAATTAGTTACTTCTGTGCAAAGCTATATACTAAGTACTGCATGTCTTTGGAAAGTTTGAAGTGACAAAATAGGTGGGATTTCTTAGGCATGGCACATGTAGCAAAATTTTTTATTTTGAGCAGAGTTTGGGAAATGTCGTATGTTCAGAGGCAGAAGAGAAGGGTCCCAAGTGGAGGAAAGTGGGTGATCAGGTTACAGAATTAGCACTGGGAAAATGACTAAGCTTTATGCCAAAAGTGATAACCATGTTTTTGTTGAGTTAGGAATAATGGAACAAGGGCAACAAAATTGGTGTGATAGAGGCCTCATGAAGGGATGGTAGGGAGGGAGAAAGGAAGTTTGAAGCATGACACTAAGAATTTGATTAGTTTCTGATACTTCTCAACTCTTAAAGGTATTCTAATCCCAAGGAACTGATAGTTCCCTTTGTCTTCTTTGTGATCACAGTGTAAGAATACTTAGATAACTAATAAGTGAGACCAGAGAATACATTCTGTACTGATATCGTAGCTCTGTGTTTCCTGTGCTCAGCAAGGCAGGGGGAATAGTGGTTGAGATCCACACCAAGAGACTCCTTTTATTTCCATTTACCCACGAGAAAAGCGGGAAAGGCAACTGGGAGAGTAAAGTCAAGAAGTGATTGAGAGAAGTGAGTCATTTCTTGCTAGGAATAGCTGTGCTTTGTTTATTTCAGAGCTGAGTTTTCCGCTTTGCATAGGCCGGTGCCTTCTTCCTATCTCTCATCTCTGTCATGGCAGACCAGCCTAAATGACATGGCCAGATTGTCTGTATACCTGACACTTCTTAGCCCTTCAGGGCTTGTTAAAGGAATATGTGGTACATTAGAGTCGAAGACAATTGGATATGAATTTATTCAGTTCTGCTCCTTGGGCATAATTCCTTTGCTTAAGGGCACATCAGTGTTAATACTCTTTTTACCTCGGGTGGGTTCTGGAACAGTGATTGGGTTCTCCAAAATGCTAAATTCATTATGATGGACTTTGAAGCAAAACTTCTGTTGTTTGTTTGAACCAGATCTGTGGTTCAAACTCTTCCATGGAGAGCTTCCCTCTGCTAATGAAAATCAACATAAAGTTGCCTGAGGGAAAACTAAAGTGTTAAGTGACTTATCAGGGTCACTCACTTTTCATTTTTACGTTAACTAGATTTCCCCTATCCCACCCCTTCCTAAGAGATCCATCACTTATAACATCAAAAAAAAAACCTTAAAATGAGATTTTTTTTTTTAATGTAGTGTCCCCCATCCATGGACCCTGACTTCTGCAAAGCAGAGATTAGGGGTGGGGTGGGGGTATGTCTCTTCTCTGGGGCTAAAACCACTAATTTATTAGTTGGCCTTCCTGTCTCCATTCTTCCTCTTTTAGGGTATCCTTCATATCACTGCTAAACATAAACATCCCATATGCACAGATGTCACTCCTGTGCTCAGAAAATCTTCAGTGCTTCTCTTTTGCCTACAGAGTGAGTAGTACTCATACTCATTTTTCGTGGCATTGTAATAATAACTGACATATAGGAGTTTAAAGTTTGCAAAATGCTTGACATAATTCAATGCACCTGAGGCCCAGAGTAATTGCAGTGGGCTCTACAAGTATCATTTTCCCCGGTTTATGGATATAGACACTGAGATTCAGAGTTTGAGTGTCTTGCCCATTGTCACTTAGCCATTGTCAGAAGTGGGTGAGATTGAGACCCTGCTTCATTGGGCCTCCTGACTTAATGTCTAGTACTTCATTTGCTTTTTATTGTGCGCTTAACAATCATCCCCAAACATTTCATTTTATAAAGAAATACAAGCAGTAGATTGTATATTTTTTTTAAAAAATCTGTGAGCTTTGGTTTAACCTTTTATCCTCTCTTCTGTTTTGCTTCTGTATTCAAGAATAGTAGCCACAAGGATCAAATGAGATAATTTATGTAAAAAGCATTTATTAAGCACTTACTGTATGCCATGCATGATGTGAAGTCCTGAGATGTGAACAGAAAAAGTGAGATGGTCCCTGCTCTCAAAGAGCTCACACTTGAATTAGAGGAGATAGCACCTCAAAGAAAGGAACCAAAGTATGGTAAAAAGGTCAGGAAGTCCTAAAGAAGCAGCAGGAGGACTGATGGCAAGTCCCAGGGGTGCTTAGGCTGAAGCAGATGACACGTGGTAAGGCCTAGAGAGCAGTGGCAGGGGAGATGGTAGGGCTCATCCATGGGTACTCCATCTCACTGGAAAGAATAGATGTGGTGACTCCAATCTCATTGAAGCTGTGTGAGTAGCCAAGCAGTCTGCATAGGTTTGGGGAGGGAATAACAAAGAAGGAAGGGCATCCCCACTGGTGATATGCCTGAGGTAAGTGACTGTGGACAAGTCACTTACTTAATCTCTTAATTACAGATCTGTATCACATTGAAACCTGTTTCTTCAGTCACACAGATTAGGAAATTACTCACTTTTTCTCCTTTCCCTGTTCCCTCCCTGACCTTATTCACACCCTACACACACACACACACACACACACACACACACACACACACACACACACACACACACACACCCTTGTTGGACTTCATTTTTATTTCTTGATTATCACAGTTTTGGGAAGGTAGAGATCATTTTTGGTTGACTGATATATAGGATGAAGCAAAATTAAATTGAGGCTTTGGTTTTTGTGAGGAACTTGAAGGAGAGAGACTGACAATAATAAATGCTTCTCAGAATAATAAAGATGGGGGAAGTATTGAGCTTTTCGTGCTCAATGCTAGGCCTGGAATCAGGAAGATTCATCTTCCTGAGTTCAAATCTGGCTTCAGATGCTTACTAGCTGTGTGATCCTAGGCAAGTCACTTAACCCTGTTTGCCTCAGTTTCCTCATTTGTAAAATGAACTGGAGAAGGAAATGGCACACCACTCCAGTGTCTTTGCCAAGAAAACCTCAAATGGAATCACTAAGAGTCTGACACTACTGAAATGACTGCACAACAAAGTAGTGAAATGGCCCAACTTACCCTCCCTCTTCTTATTTCCAAAATGGGTGCAAGAGTCTCTACTGGGTGAATCCTAATTACAAAACCCTTAATAAAAGGAACTAATAGTACTTTTCAGTGGCTCTGGAGTATTTCTTCCTGTTTTAATAACTTAAGGCATTTCTCCCCATGATTCATTTTGTCTTGTTTTGGGGAACTTGACTGTTTGTTTGAGAAAATGGAGTCAGTCATTTTTCTGAGCAGATTCAATTCATCACCAAATT
Organism: Phascolarctos cinereus; assembly: GCF_003287225.1. Classification (NCBI taxonomy): domain Eukaryota; kingdom Metazoa; phylum Chordata; class Mammalia; order Diprotodontia; family Phascolarctidae; genus Phascolarctos; species Phascolarctos cinereus. The sequence continues at coordinate 203,060,375 of NW_027555847.1, read as the reverse complement.
ATTATTCCTCCCAGATTCTACTTTCTGAAAAATGTATCATTAAATGACTCACCCAGTAGAAGTGTAGCATGGAATGAAGAAAAGGCTTAACTGTGATATCTGAATGCTTTTAGACAGCTGTTTATTACTTTGACCCTTTTAAAAATGTGCGAGCCAAAGAATCTTAAGAACCAGAGAAATAAGCTATACATGTATGTGTGTGTGTGGCCTTCTTGTCTCACAAAATGCCTATTTGATGTTTTTCTCCAAGGTGCCAACTGATGTTGAGAAGTGTCAGGATCGAGTAGAGTGTTTTAACGCTGATCTCAAGGCCGACATGGAAAGATGGCAGAACAACAAAAGGCAGGACTTTCGGCAGCTACTCATGGGAATGGCTGACAAAAATATCCAATATTATGAGAAGGTAATTATCACACTGATTAACACTTGGGATCAGGACTGTTGATTTAGAGATAGAAGGGGATTGTAGAGGGGCCGTGGAATCTGCCTCTCATTTTAGAAATGAGGCAACTGAGGCAGAATATGGGCAGCTAGCTGGCATAATGAATAGAGTGCCAGGCCTGCAGTCAGGAAGACCCAAGTTTAGATCTTGCCTCAGACACCTGTAGCTATGTGACCCCGAGCAAGTCACTTAACCCTGTTTGGCTCTGTTTCTTCATCTGTAAAATGAGCTGGAAACTTAGCAGCTTTGTGACTCTGGCAAGTTGGCCTCAGCTTCCTCATTTATAAAATGGGGGTGATAATAGCACCTGCTCCCCAGGGTTGTTGTGAGAATCAAATGATATGACGCACACATACATATGTTTGTGTGTGTGTGTGTGTGTGTGTGTGTATGTGTCAGGGGGCGCTGGGAGGGAAGTGGGTTGTGTAAACCTTAAAGCATTATGCTTCCCTGGCTTCCTTCAAGTCTCATCTCAGGTCCCACCTTCTACAAAAAGGCTTTTGCCGGTCCCCATCAAGGCTAGTGCCTTCTCTTTGAGGTTTCCTCCACTTTAGCCTTTATGTATCTTGTTTATACATAGTTGTTTGCACGTAGTCTCTGCCATTGTAATGTAAGCCCCTTGAGAGACTTTTTTTCCCCTTTTTTTGACTTTAATTTATTTTGATTTATCAATAATCACTTCTGTATGCTTTTGAGTTTAAAATTTTTCTCTCCCTTCCTCCCCACCACAGCGCACAATCTGATATAGGCTATACATATACATTCCTATTAAACATATTTTCACATTAGTGGTGTTGTAAGTAAGAATTAGAACCAATAGGAGGAACCACCAGAAAGAGGAAATAAAACTCAACAGAAGAAAAAAAAATAGCAAATAGTATGCTTTGATCTGCATTCAAACTCCATAGTTCTTTCTTTGGATGTGGATAGCATTTTCCAGAAGATGTCTTAGATGGAGATGTCTTGTATTGCTGGGAAGGGTTAAGTTTATCAATATTAGTCATCGCACATCATGGCTGTTACTGTATACAATGTTCTCTTGGTTCTGCTCACTTCACTCAGCATCAGACCATACAAGTTTTTCCAGGCTTTTCTGAAGTCTGCCTGCTCATCATTTCTTATAGCACAGTAGTATTCCATTACATTCATATACCACAACTTGTTCAGCCATTCCCCAGTTGATGGGCATCCCCTCAATTTCCAATTCTTTGCCACCACAAAAAGAGCTGCTGTAAATCTTTTTGTACATGTGGGTCCTTTTCCCATTTGTATGATCTCTTTGGGATATAGCCCTAGAAGTGGTATTGTTGGGTCAAAGGGTATGCACATTTTTATAGCCCTTTGGACATAATTCCAAATTGCTCTCCAAAATGGTTGGATCATTTCACAACTCCACCAACAATGCACTAGTGTTCCAATTTTCCCACATCTTCTAGGGCAGGGACTCTTTCTAGCTTTCTTTGTATCCCCAGGACTTAGGACAGTGCCTGGCACATAATAAGTGCTTAACAGATGCATATCTACCTGATTATTGTGATTATGATTATCCCTAAAGTGGGATGGCCCTTAAATGTCAGACCATATAATCTCATATCTGAATCTAATCCTTATATGTGTAAGTCCCAAGTTTTTTAAAGTAGTATTTTAAAATTTGTGGTGGAGACCTTCCCCTCCATAAAAGAACGACTGGAGAGGTCCCATATGGTATGTATACAAACACTCTAGCTTATGCACATTTACACGATGATAAGCCTTCTGTCTGGTTGGAGAAGGCAGAGAAATTCACTTGGATGACATTTTAAAGGTTAATGCAACAAAAAATAGGCCAACTAGTTGGGGCCAGGTTGTGATGTACTTGGTTGGAGATTATAGATTGAAAGCGTGAAGGGACCTTGTAAGCCACTGAGTCCACTGTCCTCACATTTTGCAGATTTTAAAATTGTGGCCCAGAGAACTTATTGGATCTACCTGAAAAAACATAGAGATGACCAGTAATGAGATCCGTCTCATTAGATCTTCATCTTAGAGCCACAAATCAACAAATGACTTGCAGACTTGAAATTAATTTGCCAGATTTAAAAGAGCCTCCCTCTAACACACTGAACAAAGACTGAGCCTTCTATGAATGTACAACTCGAGATTTGTGCATACTCTGGACCTCAAAGATTGATTAGTTGAGACTATTATGACTGTTGGTGTCTGCCAGTCAGTTGACAAGCATTTATTAAGCTCCTATTATGTGCTAGGCACAGAAATTTAATGTATCCATCTATAAACTAAGATTAATGTTGAAATTTGATTAGACAAGAAATGGTGCTTAGTCTTAGTATTTCACTTAAACCTTAAAGCACTATATAAATGCTGTTTATTTTTTATTGTTTTTTATTATTATTTATTGTTTTATTTTTATTATTGTTTTTATTTTATTTTGTTATTGTTTTATTGTCATTATCATTATTAATTGTGCTGCTTCATACCAAGTCAGTCTCCTGATTTGTGTTTGTCTTTTCTGGGCCACTTTTTATAACTTTTAAGAAAATATTTTCTAGTTCAAAAGAGACAGCATGTTGTTGTGGATAGAGAACAAGCCTCCAAGCCAGGAAGACCTGGTTTCAAGTCCTGTCTCTGACACATTCTTAGCTATATGTGACCCTCTGGGTAAGTCACTTAGCATCTCAGTGCCCTAGGCCATTTGTGAAGACTTTAGGTTTCAGAGAAGAACCTGCATTTGTAGAGGGGATTTCCTCACTGGGGAGTTCCCTGTACCAGTAAATTCACAAATGTAGTCCCTAGTCTCATCCTTATACTGCAGTTAAATGTGTACATGAGCAGTGGTTTGTAAGAAGTCCTGGGCCTATATGAACAGTGGATGAGGTGAGTCCCTCTTTGGATTCCTATTCTATCATTTCTTCAACCTCCACTTTCATTATGTCAGGACTTCTTTCTGTCTCTTGATGTCAGGCCTCCAAAACTTGCTGAGGGTTGCAGAGGATTAGGTCAACTTCAGAACAATCTTTTTTAGCTCCCCTTCCCATAAAAAGGACCCTAATTATGCCGAGGCAAGTTTAAGGCCCCATCTTTCCATCATTGCTGGGCCTGACCAGGAGTGAGACTGTACTTGTACATGACTGGCAGTGTATTTCACAAGTTCCCAATGAGTATGCTACCTGTGGGATTTCAAAAGCAGAGTGGTATGGGTAATTCTATTCAGATCTAAACATACCAAGCAGTATTGTTTGCCTTGAAATCGTGTTTGTCTTTATGTGGGTTTCCTGAGCCTAATTACAGAGCCCCAAAATTGGGGTAGGTGAATAATGAAGCATGGGGTATTCTCCCCTGTGCATGCTTTGCATAAAGTTTTTGGCACACCTTTCCAAATGCTTCCTTGTATACTTCCCATCCTTAATACTTTTGACTCTCTACTGTCAGACACAAAGGAATTTTTCAGAGTCACCTTGGCAGGAGATGGACAATGAATTTTTCTTCTTACGCACACTTTAGGTTTCTCTTTGACAGATTTTAACAAGGTCAAACAGCACTAGTTTAATGACACTTTTTTTTTTAGCAGAAGTATATTATCAACTTTGGAGTTTAGTTTGAATTACCTTTTTACCCATGATCCTTGCTAAGAGGGTGACTAAATACCCAAGAGTCCTAAAAGGCCATAGAATTTAATGAGTCTATTCACTCACTGGCCTACATTTTCATCATGCTTAAGCCCATTGAGGTGTTTTTTTTTAATTAAACTCAAGTTATTGTTGGTTTACAATTCCAGTTAACACCAGAGATGAGAGTCTATGGCTAATATTACAGCTTTCCCATTGGCTGAAGCAACAGTTTCCTGAAAGGACTCAATGTCACTCTTATTTGGACAGAGGAGGAGACTATTGTCTATGGCATTTTAAAGCACAGGTGATGGTTGGTTTGTCAGGGCAGAAGCCCTTATCCTTTTCCTCCTAGGGACCAGAATTGGGAGGAAATGATAATAATAGCAAGCAGTCCCAGGAAAGTGATTTCTCTGTGGGGGGGAGTGAGGCAGGAGTGGGCATTGGGAGAATTTCATGTGACCACATGGTAAGGACCTAAGACATCATCTAGTTTAACCCCCTTATTCTGCAAAGTACTTTTCCCAAGGTTACACAGCAAATTAGTGACCAAGCCAAGAGTAAAACCTAGGGCTTCTAACATATTCTAGTTTACATGTCAGACCAGAAAATCACTTGGTGTGGTATACTTCAATAATGGTTTGGAAACAATTTCCATAATTTCTGAGGCTGTACTGCTTGAAGGGTTTATTGCTTAGGGACTTGATCAGTAACTTCCTTCAATTGTTCTGAGGCTGGTGGTGATCATCTTGAACTATGATGGATCCTCTTGTTAGCAGCAGACTTCTTTAGGGAAGCAAGAATATGTAACCATATTCCCAAGCCCAGGAGAGAAACCAGGTTTAGAAAGTTGGTAGAGGGGCAGCTAGGTGGCGAAGTGGATAGCACACCGGCCCTGGATTCAGGACGACCTGAGTTCAAATCCGGCCTCAGATACATAATACTTACTAGCTGTGTGACCCTGGGCAAGTCACTTAACCCCATTGCCTAACCAAAAACTAAAAACAAAGCAAAAAAAAAAGTTGGTAGAAATTTCATGTGCCTCTTTATCCCGTGTGACCCTAAGAGAACTTGACTCTTCTGTCCTCAGATAAACCTCTTATGTGGCCCTCACAAAAAGTCACCACCACTCTTATTTTTTTTATCCCGCTGTGGAGAAGACTAAAAGTTTGTACTCCCACTTTTTTCTAAGCAAGGGAGCTCCCCAAAAGAGGACCGCTTTCTTTGTGCTGCAGGAATTTCTGTTGAACCTGGAGATTCTTCATTGAGAATCTAAGGTAGACTAAATTGTCTACCCTTCCAAGGATCTGGAGAGAGCACCTCTTTTCTTCTTCTTCAGGAAACTGGAGGGGAAAGCCCTTTATTCCTTTCCTAATACTCACCATTAAGAGGCAGAGTGACTTCCCCATTTCTAGTCCAGCATAGGACAAACCAATCAGATCTTGCTGGAGAAAGGGAAAGATTTCAACACATTTGCAGCTCACTTGGAAAGGCAGGCACAACTATTTTATACACCTACACCTATGAGCAAGCCCTAAGTATCCCACCCCAAATGATGCCTCTAACCATCCAGAAGGACAGTCTATAAGTATTTTTGTCAAGTATCTGCTGGCTCATTTTGGGAAAGGTCAGGGAGAGAGTTAAGTCCCTTTTTCTCAGTTCTTTTTTCATCGTGAGTAGTACTTGCCTGTTTCACAATTAGGAAATAGTATAACTCTTGCATAATCATTGGTGAGTTAAAATTTATTTACTAACAATGAAATATTCAAAACAAATGGTTCACGCGCTCTCTCTCTCTCTGTTTAAATTAGGAGATAGTATAGTTTACTTGTCAGATCTATGGAGAAGGGAAGAATTTATGACCAAACAAGAGAGAGAGAACATTATGAAATGCAAAATAGATATTGTACAAACAAAACCAATGCATCCAAGATTAGAAGGAAAGCAGAAAGCTGGGAAATAATTGTTATAGTCAGTGTTTCTGATAAAAGCCTCATTCCTAAAGTATATAGAGAACTCAGTCAAATCTATAAGAATATATGTCATTCCCCAATTGATAAATGGTCAAAGGACATGAACAGGCAGTTTTCAGAGGAAGAAATTAAAGCTATCTGTAGTCGTATGAAAAAAATGCTCTAAATCACTATTGATCAGAGAAATGCAAATTAAAACAACTCTGAGGTACCACCTCATGACTTTCAGATTGGCTAACATGACAAAACAGGACCATGATAAATGTTGGAGGAGATGTGGGAAAATTGGAACACTAATCCATTGTTAGTGGAGTTGTGAAATGATCCAGCCATTTTGGAGACCAATTTGGAACTATGCCCGATAAACTGTGCATAACCTTTGATCTAGCAATATCGTTATTAGGTCTGTATCCCAAAGAGATCATAAAAAAAAGAGAAAAGGACCCACATGTACAAAAATATTTATAGCAGCTCTTTTTGTGGTGGCAAAGAATTGAAAATTGAGGGGATGCCCATCAATTAGAGGATGGCTGAACAAGTTGTGACATATGAATGTAATGAAATACTATTTTGCTATACGAAATGATGAGCAGGCGGATTTCAGAAAAACCTGGAAAGACTTATATGGACTGATGCTGAGTGAAGTGAACAAAACCAGGAGAACATTGTATACAGCAACAGCAACATGTGTGATGATTAATTATGATAGACTTAGCCCTTCTCAGCAATACAATGATCCAAGACGATTCCAAAAGACTTGTGATGGAAAATGTTAACCACATCCAGAGAAAGAGCTATGGAGTCTGAAGGCAGATCAAAGTATACTATTTTAACTTTTTTTTGTTTTTTCTTTCTCGTGGCTTTTCCCTTTTGTTCTGATTTTTCTTTCACAACATGACTAATGTGGAAATATGTTTAACATGATTGTACATGTATGACCTATATAAGATTGCTTGTTGTCTTGGGGAGGGGTAGGGAGGGTGAGAGAAACATTTGGAACTCAATTTTACAAAAATAAATGTTGAAAACTATCTTTACACGTAATAGGGGAAAAATAATATTAAGGGGGAAAAAAAAGAAAAACTGCCCCTTGACACTTTGACTGACACTGACTCTATTTGTATGATATGTTGTTTCAGTGCCTTACGGCGTGGGAGTCGATTATACCGCTGCTACAAGAGAAGCAAGAGACCAAATAAGCTCCTTCCAACAAAGAGACCTTTCTGTCTACACCAGTGCACAATGCCTCTCACTGGGAAGTCCACTTACTGATTGGCAAAACACCACCTGGCTGGGTGGCATTTGAAAACCAATCCACTGAAACATTTATGGCTTTTTTTCTTGCTTTTTTTTTTCCTCCTCAGTCCTTGAACCCATTCTTGTTTCATATTAATATTTTCTCCCACTCTGTATTCCTTATCTATTTCCTGGTGGGACCCTGAGTGCCTGGTGGATTCTGTATGGATTTCATCATCACTTATTAAAGGAAACATACTTCCATGTCTTGAAGGGACTTATGCAGTGGAATACTAAGAAGATTACAGAGAAAAGGACAAGTGCCACCATCCCTGCATTCTAATAGGAGAGAATCTGGCTGCTGCTTTGTGATCCAGAAAGGAAGGAAGACCTTAGCGCCTATACACTCCTTCCACATTTGGAATGGAATTTTCTGTGGGTGTTAGCTTGTCCTAGGAAAAAGGTGGTGTTGACATTTCTACCTAAAGTGCGTGAAGCAGGCATGGCCTATAGCTGTGAATGTGGCATGCTGTCTTCTCGTGATGAGTAGTATCATGTATGTTGTTCCTTTTTGGTGATATGAAGTCAATTTAAATCAGCTGAAGTATGTGTGTGTGTGTGTGTGTGTGTGTGTGTGTGTGTGTGTATACATATATATGTGTGTATACATAAAATATGTATATAAGCTTATATAGGTATATGTACATATATGTATACATATATACACACACGTATATACTGAGAGGGTCAGCAAGGAGATTAGATTTATACCATAGCCTTATAAAATAATTAATTGAACCTGTTTTTGGCATTAGAATCAGCGATTTGAAATTGAGTACCAAATGAAGAAGGTACCATTAATGCTCCCTGACATTCTTAGTACATCCTTTTTTTTTTTCTTATTAAATGGAATACTGGTAGTGAATAAGGAATGCGCAGTGCCCCAAAGCTGAGATATTAAAAGTACTTTTAGGCTGAGGAGCACATCACATTCCTCCTGTGTCTGCTTTGTGAAACTTGCCTTTAACACAGCTAAAGAACTAGTATAATATTTTCTACTGTGTAAATCAAATGTCAGTGCAGCTTTTGAAGGGTTTCTTGTCTGAGACAGAGAGCTTTTGTTTTCTTATCCAGTCAGTCTAAATTTGTAAAAACAAACAAACAAACAAACAAAAATAGTGCAGGTGCTCTCTATGAAGCACTTGACCTCCAGCCTTTCTTCTTGGTAAGGAAAGGCACTATTCTTGAGGTCATGTGCTCAAAATAGAACCTCTCTCTTTTTTTTTTTTAAAGCTAGCTAAGTTAGCCTTTAGATAACTTCAATAGCAACCAGTCCTAAGTATTCATTCCAAGATTAGCTTTAAAAAAAAATGAGAAGTTCCCTTTCTTAAGAAAAACAGTTCCTTTTTCCAGACCAGACTTGTACATCTTTGCAAACTGTATATTTTTCTTCCCTTGTTCCTTTAATGAATGTGTATGTTTTCTCTCACCTGTGGCTTTGTCCTTATGAAATTTAAGACAGGCTTCAAGTTAGCTACAGAATTTTCAGGAGCTAGATGCTCTAAAATATCACTTTATAAACAGAAATTAGTATTTAAAATACTGGTCAACATTTACCAGGTAACATTTAAGGCAGTTAATTTAGGTTCAAAACCACTCCTGAATGGCAGTCTGCAGTGTTTGTGTATCAGATAAGCTTAAAATTAATGTTGTCGGTTCATCAGTTAAACTGCTTGGTATGTTTTGGTCCCATTTTGCTGTGTCTAGGCCTTGTTTTGCCCAAGAAATCATGGGAGAAGATTTTTTTTTTCAGCCGAATCTTTGTCTCTTGGTACTGCCTACCCTGATAGAGCCCCATTAACATAATGCTTAAATCCTTTGATGTGAATTTTTACTTTGGTACATAGAGTTCTAAACAATATTTCTAAGTGAATGGCACCATGAATGGCAATTCAGCATATCATTCTACCTCTAAAAACCCATCTTTTTGATGCCGGGATTTTGTTGTGTATCTGGGTCCTAGTTTGTTAGAGTTGATGTACACTTCATACTGATACTTGACTCATTTTCTTTCGTAGAAGTGAGAATACTTTAGATTGATTCAGTGGAAGAAAAAAAAAATCAGTTTTGGAGAAAGCAAGGGCTTTCCTCGGTGGAAGAAGTGCTCTTTAAAAATTTAGTTCTGTTACTGACTAGGAGGAAGGGACGTTGGAAAAAGAGCTGCAATAAGAACCAGTATCTGACCTCCTGCTATCTTGCCAAAGCATGACAGTGCCCCTGTGTGATGGAATGACGGGGTGGGGGGTTGGGAGGAGGGCTTCCTCAAAGTTAGTTGGCGCTGGACAGGAAGGAGGGAGAAGTTATCCTTCCCAAGATCCTTCTGCCCCTCTCATTTAGCTGAGTGTGGTAACAAGGGACTCTTCTCTGAAGGGATGTGGCAGTCTTTGGACTCCAGATTTTTTTCAGTTTGTTTTGGTCACTTTACAATGCACAAAAATGTAACATTTATACATGAGAGTTTATCAGTTTCAGAATGCTAAGTAGAGACTAGAGAGAGGCAAGCTTTGCCCTAGCTACCAAGGGCATGTACCAATGAAACCATCACCAGCTACTGTGGAAAGATTTGTTCAGATAGGCATGTGTGTCCCTTTGATTTAGGAAGACGTTTTCAGTGGTAAAATGAATAAGAAAGATCTAGGAGCAGGAGTGGGAAACCTACTGAGGCCATAGAACCTCTAGGTTCTCGTGTGCCCTTTGACTGAATCCAGACTTCACAGAACTTCCTTTTATTAAGGGAGTTTGTCGTGTGAAGTTTGGATTTAGTTAAAAGGCACGCTTGAGGACGTAGAGGGCCACATGTGGTCTGGAGACCAAAGGTTCCCCACCCCTGGTCCAGGAGTCCTAGTATAGAGGATAGATAACCAAGCCCCTCTTACACTGACTGCCTCCTCCTTCCTCCAACTTCTCAAGTCCTTTACCTTTTCCCCCCTCCTAACCATGACTGTGCACCAAGGTGTTGTATTTTTGGTCAATACAGGGAATATTTTCATTTGAGATGCGTGAATTTGTGCCAAAGAGGTTAATGCTCAAAATGCCTTCCTGATGCAGGCCACCACTACCCTTTCTCCAAAGTCTCAAGCCTAATATATTGCTACATCTCTTGTGTTGTTCTTTCTCTCCCCAGCTCCCCATCTGACTTTTGTTTCCTGCAGTTTGGAGAAGACTATCCTTCTCTAAGTAGAATAGCCATGCTGTACAACAGAAAAGCTTAAGAGGACGATGGGTTCTCTGACCTGAATTTCTAATTTTTCATTATCTACTTTACAAAAAAATCCTGATGACAGGAGTATGTTTTATGAAATAAAATAGTCTTTAAGGAAATATGCTGTAAACAGATTTTTCCACTATCTTTATGGTTGTCCTGGTATAGCATAACCACACTAATCTGTATTTTTACCTTTCTACCATTGTATCAGAAATCAAATAGTCATTCCTCTATTGGGGGTGGAAAAAGGTGAAGGTAGAGATGAGTGGGAGGGAATACCATGAATGTCCATATTTTCCATTGGTTTCTCCAAAAAAGCGTTATTTTTGTTAATTAGGTCACTTATAAGGCTCTTCAAGATACTACTGTGGCTAAGCTCAACTCTCACCTTTCTTTTGATTCAACAACAGAAAAACCAGCATGTCTTTAGGGGGACCATTTTTAGTACATATAAAAGAAGTTTCTTTTAGTATGAAATCATAGTACACCCAGGTTTTCTAGACATTTTTGAAGTGGATGCCATGTCCTGACCCATCATCAGCCCCTTCTCGATTTCCCTTTCAGAAAAGAGAGGACAGATCTTGACAGCCTGAGTGAGGCTGCCTTTTATCATGAGGTGACGGGAACTGGAAGAGGTGTGGCAGGGCCTTGTGTACATGGTCACAGGAGGAATTTCTAGCTCAGGCAGTTTAATAAAATAAGAGCTCAGCCTGAATAGCACCCCAGACTTGAATTACCTGGTATTGCTACTTAGAACATTGAAGAGCTCAGAAACCACAGATAAATGATCTTTGTTCACATTGAAATTTATAGGCCCCCTCTGCTGGAGCTGGTAAATGGCATGGGTGTGGTCTCAATGGTAGAAAACCCAAGGAAGGGAGGGCCATTATTAAGCAATGTGTAATTCCTTTCTATGGCTCTGGAAGGCCCTTCCTACTCACCCACTTTCTTTGCTTTAGAGGGTTTGAGTGTTGAAAAGAGGGAAGGGTGGAATTTGTCCCAAGTCTAACTAGAATTAATCACTAGGTACAGAGCTACTCAATGAGGTCCCTTCACTTTAATGCTGACTGTCCCTCTTCTGCTTCTAAACTGGCTGGCATACCAGCCTAGGGATCCACCCACTCGTGCCACCTATATTGACTGTCCATGGCAACAAGGCAATTTTCTTAGCTGGCTGCTCACACTACTTTGCCAGGTCCCTGTTTCTTGTGGGGAAAGGGTGCTCCTAAGTTTTGGATTAGCTTTCTCACAATGTGCCAGGTTACACCATTCATCTCCTCTTAACTCTTTCTCCTAATTCTTAGAAATGGCAGGAGATTTTACCAATAAACTTTTTTCTTTAGGAACACAAGTCTCTTTTGTCTAAATCTGTAGCTGAGCAGTGACATGATAGCAGCTCTTCCTATGTCCCTACAAATGGTCTCCTTGTAAAGGGAATAGAGTACCACCTGACATCCCACCAAACCACTCAACAAAACAGGCTGCCCTTTGGCTTAAAAGTAATTGGCCAACCTAGAGATTGTGAAGCCTACAGTCTTGGGACATTTATTGTGCCATATATAGGTAGCAGCGTCTACACTGGGCAGATAGCCCCTTATGACAGCTGAGTTTCAACAACTTTTTAATCCTGTATGTTAGAAACGTATTTTTGACACAAACATCCAACCTACTCAGTTTGGCTGATAAAACTACTCCAGATCATGATCACTGATATGAATAAGCGAGTAAATCAATGTTTTAATCAGCACTAAGTAGAATATCAGGTTATTTGTATAGTATAGATGCAGTTTGCAAATATATCTGATGATGGTGATCAAACATGGCACGAAATCAGCAAGTTCAAGTTGAGGTTGTTGTTTGTTTTTTTTTTTTAATGGTGCGAATTGCGAAATATTAACTCCACTTTTTGAAGCTGTGATGTATCCAGACACTTTGATGCTTCTAGTGGTGTTTTTTAAATGAATATAAAGTCCTAGTTGTCTTGTATTTGAACAATTGATACAAGATGACCAGTTGCCACCTTTTCAAGAAACAAATTAAACTGGATCAACAGAAAACAAAGGGGCATAATGGGGACTATCTTTTTTTAAATTATATTTTAAAAATGTTAAGTGTTGCTTTTGCCAAATATATTTTTATTATTACCATGGAGGAGGGGAGGGGACACTAGGGACCATAAAAGCATTGTTTCAAAATGTACATGGTTAACAATTTAATGTATTTTAGATATTTTTTAAATTATAAGAAATATAGGATCAATACTGAAAATCATACTGCATGTTAGTCTTTTCAAGTCTATTTGATATAAAGAAATTCTCAAATTATAACAGTATTAAAGACATGCCCTAATGCTATAAAGGGACTTTTTAAAATATCATGGACACCTGAGAACAAAGTTTTAGATCTGAATCCTACAGTTTCAATGCCAAAAATATGAAGTGCTATATTGGCTTGAGTATTGAATGCTCTTTCCCTCTCCTTTTTAGCAAAAATACATACATATATATAATGTTGTTAAAACTGTGGGTGAAGGGTACTGCATATACATTTGTTCATAGCTACCATTTGGCTTTCACTGGGTGAACCTGGGAACCAATGTTTCTATAACCTAGTACATAATTTCCCTTTTGGTGGAGCCTCTAGGGTAAGAGTAGATCAGAGCACTTGACCTCTTAACATCCCCTTCGGTATTTTTCTTTTTTGCTTTCACTAAACAGGGTCTGTAACATCTGTTGCTTTGACCAAACTTTCAGAGTAACTACTACCAACAACTAAAACAGGTGTAAGGGGACAAGTAAAGGAGAAAAACATTTCATTCTTTCCTGTCTCCTTCAAAATGGTGGGTAAAAAGAATGTTGGGGGTGGGGAGAAGAATCACAGTCAGTATGATAAACTGTGACCCATATAGCTGTATTACTAGCTATACATTCCTTGTATAACAAACCAGCATCTCTGAACAATGATGTTTGGGGCAATATAGAAGCACCTGATACCCAAGTGATCTTGGTTATGTCCAAGAGACACTGTCCATTGTACTTCCTATGTGCCTGTCAGTTATAAATGCATTGGGAAGATATATATACATATATATCCCCTTGAAATAAATTTCTGCCAGCAAACTTTTGGATCTAGATTTTAACTGTTTCAGTAAAGGGATGAAAATTTTATTTAGGTTGTATCAACTGACCAGCTGTCTAGACTATGTACTGTATTGCTTATTTCTGACTTTTAGGGGGGAACATGTTTTTAAAACCCACTCAGATCAAAAGAGTAGGGAATTTCCTCACTAAAAAGTTGTGGGGTTTTTGTTTGTTTTCCTCTCTACCCCTGCTACCAATAAACCAAAACAAAATCTGTGAAAACTTATGAGCTTGGGAGAGCATGTGTATAGATTAGCTGTGAGCATGATTCAAACAGTGGAGGGGTTTGTTTCCTGTAGATAGCACACTTTAAACAGGTGCCTCCCCCTTTTTTCTTTGTTATCAACACCATGGGTGTAAAGTTGTTTTGTTTACTTTCCAATGCTGGCACAAATGTGTTGGTTCACCTTTTTTCATGTATCTGTGTATAGACCTATTCTGTTTATTGTTTACTGTGGGAATAGTATTATACTATGAGGTAAACAAAAATAATTTGTATTGCCTGATGAACTATTAGCTTGTAAATTTTTTTTAAGTTTCTTTACCTCAATTAATTTAAAGGTATGGACAAATAAACATATAAGAGATGCTCTTGTTAGCTTGAACATTTTGTTTTGCCTTGTGCTCTCTTTATAGAACTGAAAGATGGATAGTTTCTTTTAGTTTCTTCCTTTAAAAAGAAATCAGCGAGCCACGTGTTCTTCCCTTTCACCTCCCTTCCCTTTGCCTCTCCACACTCCCTCAAAGAAAAAGCTGTGGTTCTTTTAATCCCTTCCATTACCTTCCTCCCCAGCTTCACCTTCCCTTCAGTTATTTTGCTAGCGTGATTCCTCTGCTGGATGAGAATAATGTAAGCTATTTTACAGAACTAACACTAGTTAGTTTTGCCTACCTGTAACAAACTATATGACATATGGCAACAACACTGAATTTAGTCTAAAGACCTGGACTCTAGTCCCAGCTCTGCCTCTTTCCAGCTATGTGACCTTGGAGAAGTCACAATGGACCAATTTTCTCACATGTAAAATGAGGCATTTAACAAACTTCCTCACTGAGTTGTTATGAGGATCAAATGAGAATGTATGTGAAAATGATTTGTTATTATACAGTGTTGCATACATATGAACATGTAATCCTCAAACTTTGATAATTTGATATGTCAACATCTAGGCCCCAAATATTTTAAAAATATATAGTGATGATTATAGTAAGCATTTCTATGGTATTTTAAAGTTTGCTGAGCACTTGAAAGATATCTCATTTTATCGTCAAAACACTTCTGAGAAGCATGTTCGTTTCTTATCCCAATTTTTCAGATGAGGAAACTGAGACAGGTTAAGTGATTGGCCTGGGACTAGGGTCTCAGAGCTAGAAAGTGTCTGAGGTCAGATCTAAGCATAGGTCATCCTGACTACAGGCCCAGTGCTCTATTCACTGTGCCATCTAGCTGCCTGTGTTTTCCTACCTTTAAATAATAATACACAACATTGTAGTCTACTGAGAATGTTATCTTTAATTTTAATAACTGACTACAATTGAATTTAGTTCATTAATGGTGCCAGTTTAAATTATGATTCCTTAGTCTATTTATATAATAGTGAAATTTCAGTTTAATATGCAATTATATATACACATACATATTTTTTCCTCTTTTGAATACTCTTCTTCCTTGGAAATGCCATCGTACTCATGATAGCAGAATCTAGATTCAAACCAAGATCCTCTGACTCCATATCCAGAGAGGAATGGTCAAGAATATATGTATGAACAGAGATAGAAGACAAGTAAAAGGGATAGTGTGAAGGTGGAATTTACAATATTTGACAACTGATTGGGTTTGGGAAGGTGAAGAAAAGGGCAGAATTGATGATAATTTTGAGGTGGTTAACATTGGTGTCTGGAAATATGGCTGGACCTTCAACAGACATAGGCAACTATGGAGAAAGGGTAGATGAAGGGAACAAAACATGAGTTCTATTTTTGATACGTTGAGTGGAACATCTAACTAGAGGTGATCAATAGACAATGTTAATGTGGGTGGGATTGGAGCCCAAAAGAAAAAGTAGTGCTTGATAAATAAATTTTGAAGCCATCTCCATAGAGGTGTTCTGAGTACAAGGGAGTGATGAAATCTCCAATATTATGTGTTGGGAGAAAAGAGAAGAGGGTCCAGAACAGAGCCTTGGGGTGAATTACGGTGTTATTTTAAATGTAATTTCTTTTTCTTCCTCTTCCTTTGGGATTTTGTCTTTTTTTTTTTTGAAGTGGAGAGAGATGAGGGTGAAAAAAGAAAATGAAGAATAGAAGAAATATTCTATGCCAGTTATGTTCCACCATAGCAACAGAGAGATCATGGGAGAAGTACTAGAGCTGGATTCATAAAATTGTAACATTAAAGCTGACAGAGACCTTAGCCATTTAGTCCAAATCCCTCATTTTGCAGATGATGGATGTGAGGCCTTCACAGGAGAAAGGTCTTGCCCAAGGTCACAGAGGTCACAAGTAACTGCTATAATTCAAACCAGGTCTTCTGACTCCAAATCTATGACTCTGGTTCGTGTCCTGGCTCTGACAATTACTGACCATGTGACCCTGGGCAAGTCACATAATCTCAAGGAGGTTAGGATCAACTGTGATAATAATCTTTGCACAATCTACCCCATAGGGTGGTTGTGAGGAAAATGACTTTTTAAAAGTCTTGTGCTGTATAAATAGGTGACAATGTGAACATCCCACAGGGCTGGATTTAGTTCAAGCTGTGGTATATTTCTTGAAACATTTCTATTGGTGTGGTCTTGTATCTCCATAACAACAGAATGAAGACTCCAGGCTCTTATATGTGATTTTCATCTGTGTAGGGAACTCTCCAACAAATTCACACAGGTGTTTCAACTTATGGTCTTAGAAAGTTGCTTAGGATACAGAAGTTGAGTGACTTACCCACAGTTAATATATGTGAGAGGTGAGACTTGAAGGTGGGTCTTCCTGACTTCAAGACTGCTATGCTATACTCCTCTTTATGCATTTATTTTTATTGTTCAGTCGCATTTCAGTCATGTCTGACTCTTTGTGACCCCATTTGAAGTTTTCTTGGCAAAGACACTGGAGTATTTTGCCACTTCCTTCTTCAGCCCATTTTATAGATAAGGAAACTGAGGCAAACAGGGTTAAGTGGTTTGCCCAGGGTCACACAGCTGGTAAGTAAGACTAGATTTGAACTCAGATTTTCCTGACTCCAGGCCCATCCTATCTGGGCCTGTACCACCTAGCTGCCTGTAAGCATTTATATTTCCTTTTAAAAAAATGAACCCCAGCTACTTCAGAGTTTGTGAAAAATGAACCTATCAGAAAAGTAGTCATTCTACCTCTCCCTAATATTCTTTCTTCTCCTCCTCCCCAAAACCAAATTAGAAAGCATTTTCTCTCTTTCCAGATTCTCTGTAAAACCTTGAATTTCTTCTTTGCCTCCATTATTTTCTACCTAGAGTAATACTTACTCTACACTCCCCTGCTCCCTATACCACCATGTAAGTTCCTTGAGCATAGAGACTGTTTCTTAGCACCAACCTTGCACATAGCATAGACATTTGAAAGTCATTTGTTGAATCAAATGGAATTCATTCACATTTATTTATATGCTCAAACACGGCTCTTTAGGCAAATTACCATTTAGGAAAAATAGTCTCAGCAGATTAAACAAACAAACAAGCTATTTAAGCAAATGCCTCAAAATACAGGACATTTTTATGTCTCTGACACTCTCCCTTATGCCCCTCCTTCTAGAAACTATTTTTGACAGTCTAAAATGTCTCTTGGGACCTATTGGCATGATTGGCAGACTGCAATCCCCATTTTATTTTGTTCATTTAATTTAAAAAGGCCCTTTATGATGCAATCATGAATTAGAAAAGGTGACCCAAAGAGCCTTTCATGGAAATTTGGTTTTTTACAAAGAAATTAACACCCCCAAAGGCTAAGCAATAGCTACCTGAAGTGTTGTAGCTGATGCGACCATTGGGAAGATGACAACTAGCTTGTTCCTAAGGTTTTGTCTACCTTTTTTTTTTTCCTCAAATGTTGCTTCTGTCTATGACAACAACTTTGGAAAAGAAAAAAAAAAAGAAAATTTCCATGGCAACCAATCCTGGATCTAAAAGGACTGGGAAACTATATCTTTGGTTTATTTCTAGCATATGGGCCTGAAGCAGGGATAGCCAAGAAGGCTATTTCTGAATAACCATCTACAGCATGGTGGAGGGATCTGAGCACCAATCTATGACCTAAGTCCTCATAGGAGAATTTAGAAATACCCGAACGTTTTGATATTTCAAATGCCTTTCTTGGGGAAGTTCTCTGTGTTACCAACAATATCTGGCAACTTTCTTGTGAAATTAATTTTCAGAATAGAAGTTTCCTCCACCAGTATAGGGTTTCTCCCCACCCAATATGGAACCCTTTGAAGTAGCTGGTTCATGAGGGTGAACCCAGATGGAACTCTAGTTTTTATTGTCAATTTCCCTGATCCAGCTGCTTCTTTTCATGCAGGATCCACACCACAGGTGATTCTGTTTATGGGTTTTAGGGACATCAACTCAGTCATTTCTCAGTGATCTCTCCTTGCTTGCAGGCCACAACCCTGTTGAGTTTGGGGGGGGGGAGATGAAGAGATAGGAGGAGAGAGGGAGAGGGAATTGACAGAAATGTTAATAGCAGCAAGGGTAACCCACCAAAACAAGCCATTCTCAAAATACTGCTTTCCATCAAACCAGAGTTCATGGTGCTGGGGTGGCGTGTGAATGGGAAACTGACCACATATTCACTAAAGATGTGACAAGGATTTAAAAAGAAAAACAATAACAGGCTGAGGAGGAGGGAAGTCACCTTGGAGGGAGGCAATAGCAGAGGTTTAGGAGCAGACAATTAATTGATCATTGCTGAGATGTACATGTCATAAAATGAAATTAATGACCACTAGAGGACGACTTTCA
This sequence comes from Phascolarctos cinereus, assembly GCF_003287225.1. Lineage (NCBI taxonomy): Eukaryota > Metazoa > Chordata > Mammalia > Diprotodontia > Phascolarctidae > Phascolarctos > Phascolarctos cinereus. The sequence goes on along the minus strand of NW_027555847.1, from coordinate 203,041,726 downwards.
AGTGCTTAAGTAAGTCTGCCAAAAACTCGATCCAACCCCTTCTTCCCTCTACGACAAGTTTGAACATCTTCACCCTGATCAAGCAGCCTTCTGGTCCCTTCCCTCAGCCCCTTTAACCATGTCTTTATTACTTCACTACATAGCTCCCAACAGGGAAGCTCAAGTTCTTCCAGGTACTTCTAGTTAGGAAACTACAATCTGGGCCACCCAGCCAGAGTTCCTTCTTAAGGAAAGGAAGCATGATAAAGAATGTAAAGAGGTCTTTTGCCAGCACTGAAATGTCGAGTTTGGGACCAGGCTGAAGACAGAAATGATAATAGATTTAGATCAGGAAGTGGCATTAAGTAAGTCCCATCCCCTCACTTTACAGATAAGGAAACAGAAACCAAGAAAGATGAAATAATTTATCCAACGTCACACAAATTGTAGCAAAGTTTTGAGCTGTCTTCAAATCCAGATTCTTTCCACTCTACCATGACCTCTTTAGGCCTTGCTCAGTTTCCTCAAAAAGGACAGCTTTACTGGATCGCACTCTTCTGTCTCAGCAAAAATATACCATGTATGGAGCTGAATAGCAGGACCTTTGTGGCTGGGGTCAGAATAGATACCCCCATTGGGTTCTGATGAAGTAGTTCTGGGGGATTTTTTTTGACTCTACATAGTCTACATCACAGTGGCTTCAACAATGGCCATCCAAAAATGGTTGGTATCTCTGTAACAATGAATTAAATATATATGTGCACTTTTGTTGCAAAGAGATCTAGATCCATAGAAAAGTGTGTCAACTTCCTTTCTGCAAAGAGCTCTATCTGGGTTGGTCAGTTTTAGATAAATCCTACTGAGCCAAATACTTTGTGACCTGTCATCATCTCTACAGATAGATGTGGGTATGTACATATATATGTATGTATAGATAGACATCTATATCAAGTAAGGTAATAACTGTGAAATATATAAAAATATATAAAATATGTAATATACTATAAAATATATAAAAATCTCCCAGTTATTCTGTCAGCATTGTTGACGTAGAGAGAATGCTGAATTTGGAGGGGCAGAAGCATGGGCAAAAATCCTAGCTAGGCTACTTAATGCATGACCTTGAGAAATCACTTCAGCTTCCTGGTCCTCAGTTTTCTCATCTGTAAAATGCAGGGGCAGATTATTGAGCTCAGAAGGCCCTTTGAGCTTTGAGTCTGTGTTCCAATTTCAGTTTATGCCTCATGTCAGCCTAGTGCCATGGGCTGCAATTGTATGTATTCACTCAGCTCTTTTTGCCTTTTGCCAGACAGTGGGTGAACCTTGTAAACGAAATTGCTTAAGCATCCCTGGAGTGCCTACCTGACCACACAGCAGGTGGTTGTGTTGTGCTGAGTTTGAATGTCTCATTTATTTTGGTGGAGGGCTGGGAGGGCTATAATGACTACTGGGAAAAGAAAGAACTTTAACATACCAGAAATAATAATAGTAAATGTTAATCAAAGTGAATTTTTGTAGCAATCCATAATTTACACTGTATTTTCACATATATTATCTCATTTGAGCCTTATAGCCTCTCTGTAAGGAATAACAAAAAATATAATAGTAGTTGATACTTATACAGCATTTTAAAGTTTTCAAAGCACTTTATACACAATCTCATTCAAACTTCACAATCATCCCGCGAGATAGGTGCTTGTAAGTAAAATACCACTCCCAATTTTTGGATGAAGATGCTGAATATAAGTGACTTGTTAGAGTTTAGCTAGTAAGTGGTGAAGCCAGGGCTGGAATTCAGGTCTCCTGATTTTTAATCCAGTATTCTGGGGGAGGAGAGGTGGAGATGATGAAATTTTACAAAAATTCATGGCACACAATGGGGAATGATATACTTGACTGTTGAGAGAGCCAAGTTTTTAAGGTGAAGAGAGCTTAGGTAGGCACATGTCTGTATTATACTTAGTCTACAATTTTGTTTGGAAGATTGGAAGGCTGACAATCCAGGTGGTCCCAGGGGGAAGCTACTTAACAACAAATGCATCACAAAACAGGTAAAACAACCACAGGATTGGAGGCAGCCAACAGCATATTCAGGTACCTGACCTTGGCCAAGCCACTGTGCCTCTTTAAGCCTCAGTTTCCTCATCTATTAAAGAGGACCAGTAATGCAAACTATTGGGCCAAAACTAGGTGTCATATAGAATAGAGCACTGGGCCTTGATTCAGGAAGGCTTGTTCAACTCTGGCCTCAGACACTTACTAGCTGTGTGACTCTAGGCAAGTCACTTAACCTGTGTTCACCTCAGTTTCCTCATCTGTAAAATGGAGATAACAATAGCACTTCCCAGGGTTATCGTAAGGATAAAATTAGACATTTGTAAAGTGCTTAGCACAGTGCCTGGCACATAGTAAGCACTGTGTAAATGTTAGCTATTATTATTAACCTCTTCACTTTTGTCATCTTCACAGATGAGGAAACTGAGGCCCAGGTAGTGACTAGCTCAAAATTACAGAGGTCAAAAGCATCAGAGGCAAGATTTGAACCCAGGTCCTCTGGTTTAAAGCTAGTGCTCCAGCCCTGACTCTCCTCTCAACTCTAGACTCTCATTACAACTGTTCACTGGTTCTATTACCTGGTTGTCCCACCAGTATTCCATACTCAGTATGTTGAAAACTGAATTTATCTTTTCTCCAAAGCTTGCCCCACCCCAACTTCTCTATTGCTGTTGGTGGTGTCTATAATTCATTCACTCCCTCAGGCTCAGAACCTCAAGTGTTATCTTTGACCCTTCCCTCTAGCTCTACTCCCATATCCCATGCCAAATCCTGTCAGTACTAGCTCTCACAACATCTCTTACCCTCCTTTTTGTTTCTACTGCCACCACCCTAGTGGTAACTAGGTAACTCCTATCCAAGACATTGTAACAGTTTGGTTATACCCTTTTCTATCTTGCCTCACTAAAAGCTGTCCTTCACTCTGGATGCCGAATGAATTTTCCTTATGCAAGCCCTAATCATACACCCCCATCCAGTACTCAGAACTTCAGTGCCTCCACTGCCATTAATTTAACAAATTAGAAATTCAAAGACCTCTGTTACTTGGCATAAGTCTACTTTTTCAGCTTTATTTCACCCTTTTCTTTCCTCCACTTCATCTGTTCTATGCTTCAACAAAACTGGACAACTTACCTTGTCTTACATACATCTCATGCTTTCTTGTCTCTTTGCTTTGGTTCACTTCTTTGCACCCAGAATTAATTCCCCTTCCCATATCACTTCATTTTTAAATGTTGAAATATTGCCCATCCTACAAGACAACTAAAATGCCACCTTCTCCCCATAACCTTCCTTGATCCCCTCAGTCAGAAATTATTTTTCTCTTCCTCAGGCATAAAATAGTAGTTTGCTTTACATGGCTGTTATGTATTTATTCTGTCTTGTGTAATCTGATTACTTGTGTATGAATCACATATGTGTAGATATATATATATATATGTATACATATATACACACACACACACATATATATATATATATACACACACCCATACCCACATACCCCACACACTAGATTATCAGCTCAATGACTATAGGGACCATGTCATTTCATCTTTATATCTTCCCCAGTGCCTACTGCAATACTCTACATATTTGTTAAATATTGTCCATGTTTGATACATTTTTGTTGAACTGAATTGAATTGGGAAAATAGTGAATTAAATATAGAAGATAAGGTGCATAAATGGAGCCAATCTCAGATAGAATGTTACCCTTGGGTACTGAAACTTTTAAATGGAAGACCACTCCCAAGCTTTTAATTTGCCGTTGTTTTAGCCCAAGAATTAAGGGGAAAAGATTTGGTTCTGAAGTCCATTTCCCGAAATCCAGCAGACCTCAAATTCAGCTCAGTTTAACTGAACTTATAATTTGTTAGGGCTTCCTATGTACAGAGCACTGTAGAAGACACAAGGTTTAGACAGGACATGATCCCTAGTCACATAGTCTAGTTAGATGTAACATGTATATAAATAAAGGAAGAGAGATATTAAATGAAGGATTAGAAATATCTAGCAGATTTAAAATTCATCTAACTCCTACTCCTCCGGACAATTCAGTATTGGTAGGACCAAAAAGGCCACAAGAATGTCTGTTTAAGGAAATCTGTTCTTATTATTTCTTCCAGAAATTAACTGTTTATTTTTATGTGATTAAGCTAAGAAGATGATGGTCGTCAGCTATCATTTTCTCAGCTCTGAAATGGAAATCAAAGAGCTTCCTAACTTCTAAGTTAATATTGCTTGTTATGCCACAATGCCTTCCCTCTAATTGTCTTGGTTGTTCTTTCTCCCTTTGAAAAGATGAGTTGTTTCAGGATTCAATATCATTATTAAACTATAAAATCTGCAAGGGTAGGAACTGTGTCTTGATTATCTCTGTGAGGAGGCACTGTGTCCTCATCTCTAAAATAATGAGAGGGTGGGGTGAACTAGCTGGCTTCTGAGGGTCCTTCTAGCTCTAAATCTATACTCCTCCTAAGGAGTATGCCAAATCATGATACTTGAATGAATATCGGGTATACCATGGACAGCCCCCTTAGAATGAATGCTAGAAGAGACCCAATGCCTTGGCAATTTGAGGTTAACACATTTTGTTCAGGGCTAGTGTGGAGAAAGGAGGTACAGGGAATGGTGAACCTCAGTAAAGGTCTAGAATGGGAAATAGTACATATTCACTGTATCCAAGAAAAAGTCAACAGTTTATGGCAGGAAGCCCAGACAGTTAGTTAATGTGTTTGATGACAAATAGACTACTGTTCTTCTTGGAAGGGACATCAGTTATTAAATGTAGGGAGGCTATTAAATGTAGCCACTCTTGAGGAAGGCTGAAGATAGGTGGGAGGAAGGTGGCAGAGCCAAAGAGAAGAAATATTTTTGGCTCTGGAAGGACAAGCCCAGCAGTAAGATCTCATACTGGACTATGACCCTCAGATCAGAATTCTATGGAGTTACCTACAAAGGAAACCTGGATCAGTGCTCCATGGGGAAGCCACACATCCCAAATTAGTGGGCCTCAAACATTTTTTTAGTCCATAAACAATCTCAGGAGGGCTGAAGATTTCACAGATTCCACCTACTCTTGCTCCCACCTCTCTCAGTAAAACCCTCCCTTCTCCCCTTTCTGCCCTGGGAAGAATAGAACTGCTTGGGGTAAGGCACTAATGAGAGGATGCTTCCTTCTTATTCAAGTTAATGCTTATTAAACATACCTCCGATTGCTCAACAGTAACCCTGTAAATGATTAATTTGGGCCAAGAACCAAAAAGCAGCCCCAGGACCCTGGCTGCACTCACGTTGCCATTTGAGAACCACTGTAAGATAGGAGGAGGACAAAAAGGAAAGAATCATCCCCCACCCCCTCTACTCTTTCCTTTGCCCATCCAGGCAGTTTCACCAGTGTTTTTATAAGTGAGGGTTGTGTGTCTCGATATGACTAATCCACTCACAGGTGAGCTTGGTCCAGTAGTGCAGGAAGACACAGACCTTATGAACAGAGGTTATCAAGTACTGGGCCACCAAATGCTGGGTTTAAGTAAGCCTGGATAATTCAGGGGAAGGAAAGAGACTTCTAAGGCAGTGATTACCAATCAGGTGATATGAGCCAAACTAAGCTTAAATAGAAAAAAAAGAAAGAAAAATCCTCAGTGTGATTAGAAAGGGTTTCTTTACACTTATCCCAGCATCTGATGTCAAGGAAGTAGAACTGGGATCCTCTAAATAACTTTCATTGCCAAATGATTAGGCTGAGTCTGTGGTTTTCAATTTACCATTTGTCTTAGTAGGAAATTCCTAAGTTGCCATACTTTCAGTTTGGGGTTTCTGTGGGGAGGAAAGCTGGATTAAACTTTTTCCTCTTGAGGTAACCTATCCAGCACTTTATAAATGGAATGAGATAAATGCCCTTTTTCCCTAGAAATTCCCTGGAGATGAACCCATCTCCATTGCTGTCTATGCAACAATAGCAGCATCAACAGAACAGAACACACAATGACTCTTACCCAATGGGGATGATGCTCAAGAAGCCAAGGAAGGATGATAGGGCAAAGCAAAAGCCAGCGAACTTATCCATGGTGAGCTGATAGATCTCATTGAATGTTGTGGATGTTACCACCCCAGTGAGGGCCAGTGCCAGCTGCAGTATCACGAACACCTTTCCTGTAGAAGGGACAGAAGGGTCACTGAGAATGACTTTATCAGGACATCTCATTCTATTCTGGAACTTAAGAGAGCTTCTGTGGAGTCCTTCTAAATGTTCCCTCAACTCCTAAGCAATCACAATCTATTTCTCTCAGGTGAGCTTTTTTTCTGGATTTCTTTGGATTTTCTGGAGACAAGTTGGTAACAAAACCAATAATGGGGCTCTTAATCTTTCTTACCCTTTTTTGGGCTGTATTAACCAATTTGATTCTTACCAAACAGTATTTGTGCACTGAAGGATGTTTAGTTTGCCCTCTCTATTCTGTCCCATCTTTTACTGGAAGCCATCCCCAACCTATCTTAATTCTAGTACCTTCCCTCTCTTAATTATCTCCTATTTATCCTATATGTAGCTTATTTGTATATATCTGTTTGCTTTCTCCTTCATTAGATTGTGAGCTCCTTGAGGACAAGGACTGTCTTTTTGCCTCTTTTTGAATCTCCAGTATCAAGCATGTAGTAGGAACTTTGGCAGCCAGCAGCCAGCAGTAAGCACTGCTTACGGTCGCAACCCCATGAATTCTCCAAGACCTTAGCGCACACCCTGGGCTTCCCCATTCCCCAAACCAGGCCAGGTTATCTAAAAGCAGAAATAATCCACAGTCAATTTCTCCTCACCATAGGAAGATCCCTTTATGAGCTTGGACAGTGCTGATCGGATGGTTGTTATTGGGATGAGAGCAAACAGCATGACAGCCCGGGCTGCAACGTGACAAACGAGAAAAATTAGTGAAGCCTGACCTTGTCTGTCTAGAGTAACAGCCTTCTCATCAGGGTTCAGTGCTGACCCAGTCATCAGTGCCTGTCCTGGAGGACTAAGCTGCTAGGAAGCTGGGTGAGGTACGTGACTAATCCAGCTGGCAAGGCACCTGAGGCAGCTGTGGATAAGATGTTGGAGCAATTCTCATCCTCATCAAGAACAATAACAAGTACCTCTTTATGCTCCCTCCCTCCTTCTCTATTCGTATCCAGTGAAAAGCAACGCTTGGAGGAGCTGCTAGGAAATGGCTCTTTTCTCATGGACCAGAAGCTGGTGCTTGATCATAGAACTAGAGGTGCTGGAAGGAATCTTAGAGATCCAATCTCCAACCTCCCTCATTTACAGTGGAGGAAACTGAGATCTAGAGTCTTAAGGGACTTCTCCAAGGTCCCTCAGGTAGAAGGGGTGGGGAGTGGGGTGAAGAGCCAGGATCATACAACAAGATCATTAATTTAGAGCTTGCAGGGTCCTTAGAAATCACCAAATCTACTCCCCTCATTCCTCAAATAAGGAAACAGAGGCATAGAGAGATTAAGTGATTTGCCCAGGGTCATACAGCTAGTAAGTATCTGATTCAGTATTTGTACTCAGATCCTTTGACTCCCAAACCAACATTCTTCTTCCACTGTGTACAATTACATTTTGGATTAAAGTCTGCTACTTTTCATACATCCAGGCTACTTTTCCTGGTGTTTTGAGTCTCAGCAGCAGGTCAATAGGTCTCTGAGAACTGTTCAGGAAGAAGAGAGGGAAGGGGGAGTTGAAAGAGAAAGGTGGGGGAGAGGACCAGAGTTAAACCCTTCTCCCTCAGCCAGCTGGGGAGCAGCATCCCCCAAGAGCCAGTTCCTTGACACTGAAGATCTGTCTTCAGGAACAGGTCCCTCTATAGATAAAGCCCCTTTCCATCCTGTCTCCCAGTGCTTTTCACTCTGTCCTTTTTCTCTTTCCTAACTCAAGAGGGCAGCCTCCCCTGTGAAGCTATATGGTACTTAACCAGCATATTTTCAGGAAAATGAACACTAGCCACTGTGTTTAGCCCACTGTTTGGGAAAGGGAAAGGGGAGAGAAAAGGGTGGGGAGACAATGTGATTTAATGGAAAGACTTAATGGTTCAAAATCAGAACACTGGGGGATTGAAATCCACCTCTGCTATTTCCTAACTGAGGGATCTCAGGCAAGTCTTTTAACCTCACTGGGTCTCAGTTTCTTCATCTGTCAAATGAGGGGCTTGGACTCAATGACATCTAAGGTCCCTCCCAGCTCTCAGCATACTCCAGACATGTTATCTAAACATTTATGAATACAATAAAAGATGTTCACATAAATTATCGCAAGTGCATATCCCTTTTAAAGCATGCCTAAACTGCTCTCAGCATAACCAGTCCTTCCCCCTGACACCTAATGATTTTTTTAATGTAAAGCCTCATGTGTGCATCTTCTTCGATCTGCAAGAAGCCTTGGGAAAACATCCTCATAAGTCTAGAGGTAAGAGCTGCTCATGGTAAGCCTGATGGGTTAGGGACAGCAATGACACAGAGTCCATTTATGAAGAAAGCAGGCAAGGGCAGGAATTAGATATAGATCCAGCAAGTTTCATCCTTGTGTGATTACTAACCCCTCACCTCCCCCACCCTCTCTCTATCATTTGCCATCCAAACTTTATCACAGCTCAAGTCCCATCTTTCCCATGAAGCCTTCAGAGATCTTTTCTTCTGAACTTAGAGCACCTCTGATCTCTGTTAGTTATCTTGGCAGCCGATCAGTTCAGTTTAGTCATTTTTCAGTCATGTCTGACCCTCTGTGACCCCATTTGGGGCTTTCTTGGCAAAGATACTGGAGTGGTTTGCCATTTCCTTCTAAACTTGCTCTATAGGATTTCTTTCCCGTGTGTTAATTTGGACTCTAAAATATAAATCTAGAAGCCCTTTTAGGTCAGGTCTGATACCTCTTCTGTATTTCTCACTGCCCAACCAGCTCATTTTACAGGTGAAGAAACTGAAGCCCAGAGAAGTTAACTAATTTGCCAATGGCTACATGGGTAGTAAGTGACAGAGCTGGGATTTGAACTTAGATCTCCAGACTCCACTAACCCCCTTTCTACTGTTTGAATTGGAAACAGCCCAACTCACCAATATAGAACATGTAGGTTTCCTTCACAAAGGTCAGAAGCAGTGAGCCGGCTCCAAAGGAGACCATCCCTATCATGATCATGGTGGTATCCCGACAGCACCTAGAAAAGACCAGGACTCCCAGGAAGCTGGTGATGAAGATGGTATAACCAGCTGCCATCCCATAGCCTACCTGCACGTGGTTCCAGCTCAGTGGCTCCCTTAACACAAAAAGGGGCATCACATCAACTGTACCCACCACTGCCAAATCGTAAATGATGGCCCCTGCAAAGAGCAGAGCAATGATAGCTTTGCGAGGCTCTGCCTTCCCCAGGGAAGGAAGCTCCACCACCCCTCCCTTCTTCTCTGGATGGTCAGGGTCCAGAGTGCGGTAAGTGCCCATGGTCCCAGACACAGTGTCCACTACACCAAAGGTTTTACTGGGTTTGACCTCAGGCTCTGGGACCTTGAGGACAAAGAGACTATAGAGGAAAGCAAATGTGGCACAGCCTACACTAGAGACAGCAAGGACGACGCCTTGCCGGTTGGCCACTCGAAGCAAGTTGAAGAGGTGACCGGAAGCAATGCTCCCACAGAAGCCTGCCAAACCCAATATCAAGTCAATGATGATGAGTCTCACAGAGCGACGGCCCTTAGAGGAGCTCAGTGAGCCCAGGGCCATGACACCAGACCAGAAAGCTGTGAAGCCCCCTGAGAGTCCTGCCAGCGCTGCAGCCCCATACATCACTTCTACTGGCCAGTCCAAAAGGATCTTCAGCAAGAGGAAGAGGCGGGAGAGGAGGTAACCTAAGAGGGGTATGCAGATGGAAATTTTCCGGTTGTAGCGGTCGCTGAGCCACCCCAGCCCGTAGGCTGAGAGCAGTGGGGTGAGGCCCACCACAAGGTTGTAGATGATGTAGAAGTTGGAGATGGCTTTCTGCTGAGCATCCTCACTGGCCCCCCTGGGGCTGGAGGAATTGTTGTGGTTAGAGAAACTTGAAAGGTTGTAGTAATTCTTGACCACCAGCAGCAGCCCCGCATCATAGAAGGAGGCAGCTACCTGGGCTGAGGCCACCACTGGTTCAATCCAGGTCCTCATCACTCCTGTCTCCAGACAGCTCCTCCTAGGGTCCTGGCCCATGGTGGCCAGATCCTCACTGAGAGCTGGGGTCCTGGCAGCGAGTATTGGGAGTTTAAGGGAATGAAGGGAAAGAGACCTGCTGCGGCAGCAGGGAAAGTCTCATAATTTGTTACCTTGCAAAGGAGAGATGAGTGAAGTTCAGTGAAGTGGGGGGAAAAGGAGGGAAAGAGACAGAGACAGGGTCAGAGTCAGAGGCAGACACCGATGGCAAGAGTGACTCTCTCTGAGGTGTGTGTATGTGTGTGTGTGTGTGTGTGTGTGTGAGAGAGAGAGAGAGAGAGAGAGAGAGAGAGAGAGACACACACACACACACACACACACACACACACACACACACACACACACACACACACACACACACGTTGCCCGTATAATAGACAGGAGCAGCTCCAGAGTTCAGATTGTCCTTAACTTGGCTCTCTTCTTCCCTCCCACTATCAGAAGCCCAGCTGCTGCGAGCTCTCCCTTGAGCTCCCCGCCCACAGTGGGAGGGATCACTTCCACTTTCTTAGCTCTGAGAGGCTATAGGGCATGAGCCCCTGAAGTGGAGAGGGTTGACTGTGTCACTCTGGGGAGGAGAAGGAAGTGGCACGGGCAAGTGACTGCCCTGGGGTTTGAGGCATCCAAAGCTAGATAAATGCATTCCGTAGGGGCAAGGGTGGAGCCGAGCCAGAAAGGAGCCTTAGCTGTGACTCAGGGCATTAAACCTGAAAAGGGCAAAGACTGTGGGGAGGAAAGGAGCGATGGTACAATGGAAAGTGCACTGAATTTTGATTCAGAGATGTGGGTTCAAATCCTAGCTTTGCCATTTAACCTGGGGCAAATGATTAATCTCTCCGGGCCTCAGTGAGGAGGCTGGACTAAATGGTCTTTGATGTCATCAGATACTTGGAGGTGGAACCATCAAGCACAACCCTTCTCTCCATGGAGAAGCAAACTAAGGCCCAGAGATGGGTCATGACTTATCTGTGGTCACACAGCTAGGAAGTGTCTGAGGCGGGATTTAAACTCGGGTCTTTCTGATTCCAACTCTACAATCTAATCACGAGAACCAAAGCAGATCCCTCAGTACCCATCAGACTTTCCTGGGTCCATGTGGGTAGGTTCCTGTCCTGGGACTGATTGATCAATGACATATGGGGTGGCGAGTGGTAGAAGGGGGAGACAGCTTTAACTTTTAGGGTAAGTAACTAATAAGTTTCTGATCAGGGAAGTCTTTCGGCCGTAGAGAACTCACCGTGATTCAGGGTAAATGACCACTTTTCAAACAAAGTCAAAATGGAGAACATCTAGTGCCGTTCTTTCCACTCAACATATAATGTTCTGGAGAACTGGGGAACCAAGGTTCTGTCTTTAAATCATCTCATTTGTGAGGTGGCTAGGTGGCTCAGTGGCTCAGTGGATAAAGTATTGAACCTAGAGTCAGGAAAACTTGAATGCAAATCCAGACTCCAACACTTCTTAGCTGTGTGACCCTGGACAAGTCACTTTCACCTCTGTCTGCCCCAGTTTTCTCATATGTAAAATGGGGATAATATTGGCACCTACCTCCCAAGGTTTTTATGAGCATGACGTGAGATAATATTTGTAAAGAGCTTTGCAACTCTTAGAGTGCTTATATAAATGCTCACTATTGTTATTTGGAAATCCCATCACCATGCAGCAACACATCTGGGGCAGCTGTGGCAGCCCCTAGGAAGGCCTGGGCTGAGGGAGCCAAGGGTATGATGTTGTACCTGGACAGATAGATAGTCCAGTTGAAGGAGCAGAAGGTACCCCCAGCTTCAAACTGCACAGTGCCTACAGAAAGAATTTTCCCTTCCCTACAATAGTCAAGGGTGGGGAAGATCCTACTGAAAGGGTAGGGAATAGGAGTCACGAGTATCTACCAATAGAAATCAAAGGGAGCCTGTATTGGTAGTTAAGAAAAAAACAGTTCCAGAGATGGGAGTAATACTGAGAAGTAATTCCTGACAAACAAGTCTTCCTCAGTAGCCTTTTTGGTCCTTTGCTTCCAGGGATGGGAAAGGGAAGGGACCCTTGAAGTGGCGGACGCTGTGCGATCAGCATTTATTACACTCTGGACCCTGACCCTCCAGAGAAAAGGGAAAGAGTTGTGGAGCTTTCCCCCCATTTGGAAAGGAGAAGGTGGACAGCCTAGGGTTTGACTGAGAACACGGGAAAGACCAGAGGTATGTGGGCGATATGTGCCCCCACCCCTACACCAGTAACCCTTATCCCCTGAATCCATCTTCTTAGCCTGAACTGAGAGCTCTACCATCTCCACTGGCTTCTTCTTCTCCACATCACCCCCACATCACCAGCCTCTTCTGGTTGAGATGAGCCTCTCTAGGCCTCAGCTTTTGTTTTTGTTGTTTAATCTGTAAAATGAAGGAGTTAGACTGCACAGGAGCTCTTAACCTGGGGTCTACAGATTCCATGGATATTCTACAGGGAGTCCATAAACTTGTATGGAGAAAAAGAAAGACATCTTTATTTTAATGAGATTGTCATCCCATGTATTTTATGCATTTAAAAACATTGCTCTGAGAAGTGATCCATAGGCTTCACCAGGCTGCCAAAGGCATCACACACACACACACACACACACACACACACACACACACACACCCCTCCTGGGCCAGATCATCTGTAAGGTCTTTTCCTGTTCAAAACTTACTGGCTTGTCATCTTGCTTTCTGACACGAGGGTTACAGAGTAGTGAGGCAAGAGCCTTCAGGAAGGTTGAGAAGGCTCTGTAGGTCCACAGCAGAGGACAAAAGGGCCCTTCTCCTCACATGTGGCCACCGCCTGCCCAGTAGTATCATCTAAGTGAAATCAGGTTAAAAATGAACATTAAAGCAGCTTTAAGATTGTCACAAAGGGGAGTGTAGGGAAGAAGTTTGATTCTTGGTCACAGATGTCACAGAGATTATGACAACTACCCCTGTAGGGTCAAAGATTTAGAGATGGAAAGTAATTTGGAAGTCATGCAGTTGAGTTCCCTCTAGGGCTTGCTCATGGTGACACAGCTGATCTTCAGGTCTTGTTTGTAGGAGCCATCTCCTTTTCACTGACACTTGTAGTCACTTCCTGGTTCACTTTTAGTCACTTTCCTGAAGCCTGGTTTTAGGATCAGAGCTTCAGAGCTAGAATAGGCCTTTGAGGTCTTTGAGTCCAGCTCCTTCACTTTACAGATAGGATAACATAGAAACCCCTCTGTTTATCTGTTAAAGCTCTTTACAGTCTGGTCCCAACCTATATTTTCAGCTTTCTTAGATTTTACTCTCCATCCTGCAAGCCTAGTTCCAGACAAACTGGCCTTGTTTGTGTTTCTCACTTGGGCCACTCACTTGTTATACACAGTATTATATCTCCCATTTCTGTGCCCTTGCATGGGCTGTGCCTTATGTCAGGAATGCCCTTCCTTGGTACATCTGGATCACAGACTCCCTCTCTTCCTTTAAGATACAGCTCAGACTTCATCTTCTCCATGGAGCCCTTCTTCATACTCCAACTGCTAGTGCCTTTCCTCCCCAAATTTTCTACTTTGAGTTTAACTACTTTGCATATCTTGGTGTTTATTCAATTTATATTTATGCTGTATACATTAAATATATAACATATTTATATATAATTTATATATATATATAAATATATAACATATTTATATATAATTTAGATGTAGATTATATATCACATGTAATGTTATATTATGATATACAATTATTAATATATTAATTACATGTAATATATTGATATGTAATTATATATAAATACTGATTTTCTTCCCCATTATAAATGTAAATTCTTTGCAAGGAGTGATTGTTTTCTTATTTGTATTTATATCTCCAATACCTAGCACGTAGTAGGCATAGTAGTTATAGATAAAGAAACTGAGGTTGCAATCTATCTTACCCTACAGGAAAATAGGAGGGGAAGGGGACAAGAGAGAAGGGGGATGATAGAGGGGAGGGCAGATTGGGGGAGGGGTAATCAGAAGCAAACACTTCTAAGGAGGGACAGGATCAAAAGGGAAAATAGAATAAATGGGGGTGGGATAGGATTAAGGTAAATATGCTTAGTTTTTCATGACATGACTACTATGGAAGTGTTTTGTATGACTACACATGTATAACCTGTGTTGAGTTGTTTGCCTTCTCAATGAGGGTGGATGGGGAGGGAGGAAGGGAAAAAATTTGGAACCCAAAGTTTTAAAAACAAATGTTAAAAAAAATTGTTTTCACATGCAACTTGGAAATAAGATATACAGGAGATGGCGTATAGAAATCTATCGTACCTTACAGAAAAAGTGAAGGAAAAGGGAATAAGAGAAGGGGGACAGAGATAGAAGGGAGGGCAGATTAGGGGAAGGAGTATTCAGAATGCATGCCATCTTGGGGTCGGGGGAGGGATGAGATGGGGAGAAAATTTGGAACTCAGTATCTTGTGGAAGTGAATGTTGAAAACTAAAAATGAATTAATTAATTTTTAAAAATTGAGGTTGCACAATTTGCTTGTAAGAAGCATCTGAAGCAGGATTTGAACTCTGGTCTTCTTTCCTCTAAGTCCAGATCTCTAGCCTCCATACTAGATATGTCAAACACACAGCCTGCAGTCCACATAAGACCCACAACACTTCTGAGTGTTACCCAAACCTACTGTAATTCTTGTCTTTTCACTGGGTGGGAGAAAGGGTGGGGGGGTAGAGAAATGGAACTGAAATTTTTTTAAAATGAGTTTTAAAATGCAATTGGAAAATATTTAACAAAATAAAAATGTAATAAAACATAATGTTAATATATAGTTTTCTAAGTCAATGTGCAGCCTACAGGGATCCTTATGTATGGGGTAGAGGGCCCCATTTCTATTTAAGTTTGACATCACTAGCTTATACCCCCTAACTGTCTTCCAGATCTGGGGTTTCTTGTACCCAAGGGAAAAACTCTGTCTTTTCCTTTGAGAGAAGAAAACCCCAGCTCCCTGTGTGCACTAAGCAAAGAAAACACTTTAGGCTAGGCTGGGTATCTTAGCTGAAGGCCAACCAGTTCTCCTCTGGCTTCATCAGAAGTTGTTTAGGTGTGCCCTTGAAAGCTTGGCTACCACCCCCAAAAGACTCCACAGAAATATTCCCTCCTCTGCTCTTTCCAGTCCCACCCAGGGAGGTGCTGGTTTCTGCCTTAGCCCACTGGGAGTCCTCCTACTCCATTCCTAACCCTGCTCCTCTGGAGTCAGAGAAATCCTCAGCAAGGTGGCCAAACCAGTGGGGTTCCTTTAGAATGAGGAGGGGTAGAGTTATAGGAAGAGCGGGCTCTAATTAGATGCTGGCACTGAAGACAACAGACTAAACCTGCTGAACCACATGACTAGAGGAGGTGGAAAGGAGAGCAAAGAGAAACAAGCCAGGCCCACCCCACTGGACCAAATTATTACTTAGCCATGCAACTTCACTTAGGATTTTCCCCTATGCTAGGCGTTGCAGGTACTTGAGGGTGAAGATGTCTTTAATAAATGTCATGTGCCCCAGATCTAAAACTGTGGATCTGGGTCTGAACAGGTCCAAGTGTTATCAAGTCCTCCCCAGACTAGAAATTGCTTAGAGAAATCCAGGGCAGTTTGGAGACTGCCTTAGGAGTGTGAGAGCTTTCTGCACTGTTCTAGTGTTGGCCTGGAATGAGTCGAATACAGCCCTGAACTTTGGAATCGGGAAGACCTGAGTTCAAATCCTGTCTCAGATACTTACCAACTATATAGCCCTGGTCAAGTCACTTAACCTCTGTGTGTCCCAGTGTCCTCATCTGTGAATGGTAGGATAGTTGTGAGGATCAAATGAAATAATGTACAAACCTTAAAGGACTATATAAATGCTATGTATGTATGTGTGCGTGTATGTATCATCATCATCATCATCATCATCATCATCAGTTTATTCCTAGCCTTAGGCTTGCTAGACTTGCATCCTCAGAAATTATTTAGTTGCCTGGGAATATCTTGAGAAGACTCAAAGATAGACAAGAGAACAAGGATGAAGGAAGGGAAAGGAGAAGTGGGGCAAGGTCTAGGCTCGAAATCATCCCTCATCCTCATTTCCATTGACTATAGTTCGGATACTCACCACTATAGATGGGATATAGCCTGACTGACCTCTGTGGTAGCTAACACTTAAAGACTTTATTATCCCTTTTGATCCTCACAATAGCCTTGTAAGGGATTATTCCCATTCTGCAAATGAGGAAAATGAGGTCCAGAGAGCTTAAGTGACTTGCCTAGCATCACACAGCTAATAAGTATCTGAGGCAAGACATGGAGTCAGGTCTCATTTACTCCAATTCTAATGCTCTATCCACTAGCCAGGCTGGTAAGTGGGAGATGAAGAGCCATTACCATTTGGCACTGAATCCCCAATGATCTGACTTCACTCTTGGCACAATTCAGTAGCTCAATTCTCCTTTCCTGTTTCATCAATATACCCCCGCTGTAATGGGTATTCTGTTGGCAAGAAAGAAAGAAAAAAAGACAAAACAAAACAAAAACAAAAAAACCCTGCCATCTCTTCCTTCTTCCCTCTGTACATCCTCTGTAGATCCCTCCTTGACTTTACATACATTAGAGAATTGCAAAACAAAGCACTATGTGATGTCTAAAGGGAAATATGATCCAAACAACAATGATAATTGTAATAATAATAACAACAATAGCTACAGTTTATATATTGCTCAAAGATCAGTATAGTGCTTTACATATGTTGTCTCATTTGATTCCTACAACAACCCTGTGAGGTAGGTGTTATTGTTATTTCCATTTTACAGATGAGGGAACTGAGGCAAAGGAGTTTTAACTTTGGTTAGGAGGCAGTCACCTCCAGAAAATTTTTGATAATGACATGATTAGATCTGTGTCTGAGAAAAATGGAGGCAGAGAGACATAGTGACTTTGGAATGAGAGGGCAGGGAAGGGTGAAATCTTGACTCTGCTACTGTCATCTCTTACCTTAGGCAAGACACTTTACTTCTCTAGGACTATTTTCACGTCCGTAAAATGAAAAACTCGGATGAGATGTCCGGCTCTCACTTTTATGATCCCTGCACACTGTCCCTCATTCCTGGGTTGCATTCTCTTTACCGCTGTCTCTTAGAATCCCCATTTTCCTTCAAAGCTCAGCTCTAGCCCCATTTACTATGTGATGCCTTTCCTGAACCATCGCCTTGCCCCCTGTCCAGGTGCTAGTGCCCCCCTACCCCTGCAATTACCTTGTCATGTTTTCTATCCATTTGTAGGTGTGCCTGTTGTTTCTTAGATCGAATGTAAACTCTTTGAGGTCAGGAGTTTGTATTCATTTTTGGTTTTGTACCTCTAAGCCTTAGCACAATGCACACTTAGAAAGTGATCAACAAATGCTTTTTGACTGGTTTCAGGGCCTGAGAATCCCCCACTTAGCCAGGGAGAGACTTCATCATTCTCTATTTTAGGAAATACTGCTATACATTACGTTTTGTCCCACCTCAGGTCATGGGCCATCAAATGAAACGAACTCCAGTGAAATTCAAGAAGCATAAAAACCCAAGCCATATGAAAATGAGATTTTTGGCTCTGAGGGCTTAAGGAATCCTTGACACAAAACATAAGGAAATTCCACTGTGTGATTTGGGGGAGAAGGAAAGAAAAATCAAAGGCGGTACCCTCACCATTAGAAAGAGGTCTATGGACTGGATCTACAATTTCATTTTTATAAGGAATTCCAGGTGAGGAAATTCCCTCTACCAGTACAGATTGGCACCTTCTCCTTTTGTCTTAGAGTTGCCAAAACAGGGGTCAGCAAACTATGGCCCAAAGGGTAAATCCAGTCAGCTACCTGCTTTTGTACTGCCCATGAGCTAAAAATGTTTTTTGTATTTTTAATATAATAAAATTTTATTTAAATAATAAATAAGAAAATTTAAATATTAATTAAGCATTGAATATTTAAATAATAAAACTTTATTTTATAATGTAAAAACCATTTTTAACTGGCAGAATACAGAAAATCAGGAGGTTGACTGGACCCGGGGTATAGTTTGCTAGTCTAACACATTGTGAAGTCAAGTGACTTGCCCAGGGTCACACAACCATAATGAGTCAGAGTAAGGACCCAAACCCAGGTTTTTCTGGCTCTGAGGCCAGCCAGAGAGATAGGTCTCCTGTGCCATACTACCACCATAGAAGAATCTCCAATAAACATGAACTACGTACACATTGTATAACATATCAAAACACTTATCAGCTCTCTTCTCTCTTAAGACTTTTGGTGATCCTCCCAAAATTACCCTCTCCTTCCAAATTACCTTGTATATATTTTGTATATTCTTATATGTATACAAGTTGTTTCCTCCTATAAAATGAAGGCTCTGTAAGGGCAGAGACTACTTACTTTATTGTCTTTATATCCACAGAGCCTGGCATACAGTAGGCACTTTGAAAAGTCTTTTCATCAATAGGCATGTCACTGATATGCTGGCTCAAATGGATTGTTCACCATACCATTATCTCAATAAAGTTATACACTCTAAAGGGGAAAATGACTTAATACTCAATGAAAAACTGAGGCCACGAGGTAGTATGGAAAGAGTCTTAGGGGTCAAAGTCAAGACTTGAGCTCTGTTTTTGGCTCTACCACTAATAAACCTGGGGCAAGTCACTTTTTCCTCTCTGGGTCTCAGGTTTCTCATCTATACAATGGGTTTAACTAGATGATCTCCAAGATCCCTTCTTCAACATTTTGGGATTCTGTAACTGTACATGTACTATGTGACTCTGGTCAAATCAAATAACCTCTCAGTACTCCAGTTTCTCAAACCGTACTGAAAAGAAGCCAGAAATTCCTTGAGTTTGTTTGTTTTTTTAGTGAACTTTATATTGTTTGTTAGTAGGCTTTAAAATGAATTAAATTAATTTTTAAAAGTAATAATTTTACAGGATTTTGCAAGAAAGATTCTGCCAAAGTCTTTTTTACACTGACGAGTTCTACTACTGTAGAAGTTTGAGGACCACTGCTCTAGACAGAAAGTTGCAGAAAAGGTTTTTGGTAGAGGGAGTTTCTACATCTAGGAGTTTCTTATACTAATGAAATCATTATGATGGTGAAATCATATGATGACTGATGAATAGGATTCAGTCCCTATCTCTAAAGCTATTTATTCAGTAAAGATTTATTAAATACCTAAACCATGAAGAGCACAATGCCAGGCACTGGGAGAGATACAAAGTTTAAGTTAAGACATAGTCCCTACTTTCATTGAGATAATGTAGGTATAGCACATTGTAAACTTTAAATCTGTATGTAAATGCCAGTTGTTACTGAATATTACAGACTAGTAAAGGATGACACCAACACAAATAACTATCATATTCAAAGTTACTTGACAAAGTGCTACCTGAGGGCCAAGAAATAAGTCCATTCCATGAGGGGAGACTATAGGAGGAAAGGATGAGGGAACAGAGACTGCACTTGACCCCTGCCCTCCACCAATTAAGTTCAAGTAGGCAATCCACATTCAAATCAAGTCATCAACAAGCATTTATTAATTTCTATACTGTGTGACACACTCTACTAAAGTCTGAGGATAGAAAGAAAAACAAAAACAATACCTGCCCTCAAGTAGCTTACAATCTAACAGAGGAGACAACCTGCAAATAATTATGTACAAACAACATAGATATCGGATAACTTGGAGACAATCTCAGAAGGAAGGCACTAATATTGAAGGAGATCAGGGTTTCTTGCAGGAGGTGAGATTTTAGCTGGGACTTGAAGGAAATCAGGAGATTCAGATGAGGAGGGGACTCATTTCAGGCATAGACGAGAGCCAGTGAAAATTTATGGTTTGGGGAGATGGAACAGCACGTCACTGGATCACAGAGTACTTTGAGGGACAGGGAAGACTAAGGGGTAAGAAGACTAGAAAGGGAAGGGGGGTCGGATTATGAAGGACTTTAAAAGTCAAAAATTTATATTTGATCTTGAAAATTACAGTCACTGGAGTTTATTGAATTGGGGGAGAGGGAAGAGAATGACGTGTTCAGACCTGAAATTTAAGATCACTTTGATAGTTGAATGGAGGACGGACTGCATAGGGGAGAGACGTACAGCAGGGATTAAACTATTGCATTGTCCAGGCATGAGATGATGAGGGCCTGCACCAGGTGGCAGTATGAGAAGAGAGAAAGGGACATATAGTAAAAATATTACAAAGGTAGAATGGACAGGACTTGGCAATATATTGGATATGGGAGATGAAAGAGAGAGGAGGTGAATAGGACACGTATGTTGTGAGCCTGAGTGACTAGGAGGTTGGTGGTGCCCCCAAGAGTAATACAGAAATTAGGAAAAGGGGAGGGTATGCAGGGAAAGATAATGAGTTCATCTGAGACATGTTGAATTTGTGATGTCTGTGGAATATCCAGCTTAAGATGTCCATTACAGTTAGAAATTAGAGACTGGAGGTCAGGAGAGAGGTTAGGGTTAAATAAATAGATTTGAGAATCATCAGCATAAAGACAAGAATTGAATCCATGGGAGCTGATGACATTACCAAGCAAAATAGTATAGAGGAAAAAGGGAAGAGGGTCCACTAAAGAGCCTTGGAGGATACACATAGTCAATAGGCACAACATGGATGAAGATCTGGCAAAGGAGACTGGGAAGTCACAGAGGATCTATGGTGGTTGGAAAACTCTCAGATGCCATGTTCTTCCAAGGTTCTAAGTGCCTTGAAGACAGAAACTGTTTCCCATTGTTTTATATCTCTCCCCTACACAAACACTTAGCATATGATAATAATAATTAGCATTTATATAGGTTTGTAAAGCCTTTACAAATATTATCTCATTTGATCCTCCCAATAACCCTGAGAGGTAGATATTATTATTCTTTTCACTTTACAAATGAGGAAACTAAGACTGAGAGAGGTTAAGTGTCTGAGACAGGACATGAACTTAGATTTTCTTGACTATGAATCCAGCACTCTGTTCATTATGCTATCTAGCAGCCTCAGGGTGGGCACTCAAACATTTGTTGACTTGAATTTAAACTTTCTTCTGATTGTTCTAATTTGCGATAGGATTTGAGTGAACTTTTCTGGTGCAGTTATCCAAAGGACCCTTCCTTCTACACATGGAAGTGTCTTTGTCACATAACTTACTGGACAAGTTCTTTTGAACATGTGACCTTTTTACCTTTAAAGACAAATACACAAGCAAAAACCCTGAGAAAAATCAGTGGCTATAACCTTGGAGGCTACTCTTCAGACTCCCTAAGGAATGGCTTCCAGCTCTTTTCACATTTGAACCAAAAAAAAATTATTAAGAAGCCCTAGCGATCAAAGGCTGGCCAGACAATAAGGGTTGGTTTGAAGTTATTAAACTCAGACAATTGTCACTTTCCTGTGTGATCATCTGAGTACGACCATATCTGCTTAGTGAGTAAAACACTCTCCTTGTGTTTCCCCCATGAAACTCACATTTAACATGCCAATCAGCTAGGGGACTGTAAATCTTGTGGCATGGGGTTAGTAGGATGAAATAATGTCTCTGGTGCCTATGTCAGGGGCCCACAGTAGGTCTCCTTATCCATTCTGAACTGTCGTTTGCTCCAAAGCCCAGGGCTGGGGAAGTTTGGGAACAGATGGGTTTGGTGCCTGCGGGCAGGGAATGAGTTCTATTTTGGCCATGTTGAATTTTGAAATTTCAGACAACTGCCCCTCCATCCTTGTGGAAGCAGGAATAGGAAGTTGCCATGCCAGAGGACAGCAGATGTGTGTTGTATGCACAAATCACCCTGCTCCCTTCATCTCACTTCTTCTTCCTTCTTTTTCCCCTCTGGGAGAACATTCCAGTCCATATGCCCCATGGAGCAAATGTTACAAAGGGAACTTTTGCCAGCCTTCCAGGGAGATCACAGCAGATTTGGGGGGTCAGTCTCTGTTGCAGGTGTCTACAATCTACAACTTTATCTGGTGTGCTCAGAACTGGGTCATGGCCCCAGCCATGGGGACGTTTGATGGGACCAACACTGAGGAAGCAGTTAGAGAAGGAGCAGGGTAGTGGATTGAGAGGGGGTTCAGAGTACTGGAGACAATGAGGTGTTCTAGCGCACAGAGTAAAAAGTTCAAGGCTGACCTCCCTCTCTATGGTGCCCATGCTTTTCTGTTGAAACTCTGAGTTTCAAAACAGGGGCCATGGACTCCTCTATTCTTTCTCCACAACACCCAGGAACTGATGGTGCAGGTCTGTCCCCCAGGCACCCCCAAAGAAGTGTAAGGCTAAGTGGGATGGGGTCTGGATACCTCTGTGTAAAGCACACCTTGAGAATGGAACACTTAATAATTTTTTTTGTGGTTTATGAATTGTACTGTGTTCAACAAACTTTGTGAAGATAGAAAAATATAAAGACATATTTGGACAGAAGGTTAAGTTGGGAAATTTCTCAGATAAGGTAGTTTCCTATAATTCTCCAATAAATCAGAGTCCCTAGAGAGGATCTTTGGCCCAGGCAGTAGGGTCTCCCTCACGATTGAATTAAGTGACATCATGCTTTTCTGAAGATTTACAGAAAGCAGGACATGAGCCAGGAGTGGACTGTACAGCCAGCTCAGTATTTCAAATTTCATTCAGGATACTTGCCCATCAAACACCTTTCATGCACCAAGTTTACCATAGGTGAGGGGGCGAGGAGTAAATGAAAGGTACTGCAAGTGATTCATAAAAAGTATGACACACTCCCTGGGGCAGTCTGGCGTATTAGGAAGGACACTGATTTCTCCTGAGTTGGAGAACCAGGGGACCAAGCTTGACTACCCATGTGACTTGGGCAAGTCAATTGTCCTTAGGTTCTCATCTGTAGAAAGGGGCAAACAGACTAAACAATCTTCCAATTTTAAATGCTATTATCCCATGCCTTTAGAAAAATTATACATTTTACTCATTTCTTCATCTTTAAGAGGCAAAAAAAATCACCAGACATAGGAGGCAAAGTCTGCCACTTAGAGTCACTTCGCTTCTCTGTGTCTCAGTTTCCTCATCTGTAAAACCTACATCAGAGTGTACTTGTGAGGAAAGTGTAAAGCATTGTATGCTGGAAATAGGAACAACTATTGTTCAGGCCCTTCCCTCCTTACCCATCTGGTAGGAATACAGTGATTTCACTCTTCTTTTCTTGTAACCTGGAATTAATTTATTCTTTCCATCTGACCATATACCTCACTTTACACCTTGTCTTTACTCACTTTAAAGAACTTGCCTCATTAAACATCTATAGATCCCTTTATTTAGATAAAATCATACATTTAAAAATAGGTGACACAAAGGAGAAAAAAAAGCTACCCCTTTCTACTGCTGGTGTTAGGGAAGTTTGTCAGGGAGAAATATGGGATAGCATGAATTGGTAGATCAGATCATATCAGTAACCTGAAGATTAGTTTGGAGCAGGGCATCACAAATGTCCTCCTAACGCCATATAGTTCCCCCTATTGTGCAAAGTACTGTGCTCTGGATGTAGTGGGTACTCACCAAATGCTTTTAGGGGATGGATTGGAGTGGCAATCAAAATCTAAGGGTCCAACTGGGGACCCTAGCTACCCACCAGGCAAATGTCAAGGCTAGGAAATATGAAACCAGAGAGGAAATGAGTGTGGTCAGAGAAGAGATGCCTTCACAGGAAAATGTTACAAGGAAATGTCAGGAAAAGAAGACAGGACTAGCTTGTAAAATTCCCTTGGAGCCTGAAAAATTATAAGGACCAGAATTTTAGAAGCACATAAGCCATATTTCTATGAAATGTTATAGTTTAAAATTACTCCTCTTCTCATGAAAACTCAGGATCCCACCGAGGGAAAGAACAAGTTGATAACATTTTCATTTTTGTCCCTAAAACACTGAAGTTCATGTAATTTACATCCTCAACTCATGTCTGCAAAACCTTGAGCAAAGTAGGAAGTGCTCAGTACATCCATGGTCCAAATGGATAGTGAAAGGGCAGAGCAAAGTGAGGAACTGAGAGAAAAACAGGGTTTTCTTGTTGACTTTTGTCTCACCTGTGACTTCCAAAATGGTAGAATTATAGATTTAGAGGTAATGTCATCTAACGCCTTCACTTCAGGTATGAAGAAACTGAGGCCTAGAAAAGTAAGTGACTTTATTTATGTTGACCAGCACTGTCGTATGATAATTCAGGATTTTAAAACCTGATTATAAGGTGGAATCTATCCTAATGTAATGGGTCTGGTTGCAAAAGCCTTTGATGGGTCTGTATTGGCTCCTGAATACTCAGCGCTTTTGGGGGCAATTCTCCCTAACTACCCCCAAAAAAACCTCAATAACTTTTCCCATTAAAGCTCTACAATGAAGATGGACTGGATCTCTGATTTCAGTGGTATAGGAACATCCAGGAGAGGAAACTCCCTCTACCAATGCAGGTTGGGGCCTTCTTTGAAACTTAAAGAGTTTTAAGACACTTGGCTAGATCACTGAGAGTTTAAGTGATTTGCCTAAGGTCATACAATCAGGTCTTGCTGATTTCAGGACAAGCTCTTTATACACTACACCCCATTGCCTCTATGCAAGAGATAATGCAACCTTTTTTTTTTTTTCGGTGTGGCAATTGGGGTTAAATGACTTGCCCAGGGTCACACAGCTACTAAGTGTCAAGTGTCTGAGGCCGGATTTGAACTCAGGTCCTCCTTGACTACAAGGCTGGAGCTCTATCCACTCTACCACATAGCTGCCCTGATAACATAACTATTCTTAACCTTTCTCAGTGTGGGGCTTTTTCTGTATAAAGCCAATGAGACAGGAACCCCAGATTTTGGCCTCCTCATTGTAGCTAAATGACCCATAAAATGACCAAGGCACTGCTAAAATTGGAAGAAGAAGATGGAGAAAGCAAATACAGTGTTCTAATAAATAATGATATATTTGCCTGTGAAGTTTTCCTTTTGTTTCATTTCACTGCCTGATCTCGGGGAAATTCTTCCCCTGATTCATTCTGGGGTTGCTGATTGGAACTTGCAGAATGACACCCATAGTAGTTCTTATATTAATAGCAGGTAAAAAGTTTACTCTGAATCAAATAAAAATAACACTGATTACAATGAACTCACATAACAACAATAGTTCACATTTACATAATTACTCATTAATAATTTATGTGTTGTGGTCTGCTTACACCCACCATGTGCCTCTCCATTACTTTCTGTGCCTTTGGACATCATTGCATTCCATGTCTTTTCAGCCATACATCATTGCTAGTAGAATATTGTGGTCAAAAAGAGGGGCCTATATTTCTGGGAGAAGTTTGGAGACATGAAAATGACTTTGCAATTGTCTGAAGGCTATCCAGCCCATTCCTCCAGCCTGATTAATTCTAGGACCAACTCATTGCTGGTTTGCAATTACTGATGGCAATCAATTGGGGAATGGCTGAATATGTTTTGGTACATGAATGTAATGGAATACTATGATGCCATAAGAAATGACACAAGGTATGGTTTCAGAGAAACCTGAGATTTGTATGAACTGATGAAGAATGAAAGTGAGTAAAACTAGAACAAGTTAGAACAACTTAATTTTAAAGACTTAATAACTCTTATCAAGGCATTGATACAGCATGCTACCTTCCTCCTGGCAGAGAGGACATGAACTTGAGGTGCAGAACAAAACATGTATTTTTTGGACATGGCTAATATAGGAATTTGTTTTGACTACGCATATTTGTTACAAGAGATTTAAAACATTTTTTTTCTTTTCAAAAGGAGTGAGTGGGAAAGGAAATAAATGCTTGTTAATTAAAATTTTAAATTAATTTAAATTTTAAAAATAATGATAGACAAGCCCTACAGGGTGTCTGACACCAATTTATAATCTAGACAAAAGGCATTCTTCATTCAATTTTCCCCTCCTAGATTGTTAAACTCTTGAGTGATTATAAATCTCAACCAAGAAACTCTCTATAGCAGGGATTCCTAAACTGGGGTTCATGAATGTGTGTGTGTGTCTCTCTCTATGTGTATGTACATACATAGATATGTATACATATATGTGTGTATAGATATATATCTACATGTATATATAGTATGGATGTATAGAGATATATATGTAGATACAGATATATATTTATACCCCCAAAGTTCAGATGTAGCTATACACATATATTTGTACACACACACACATATATATAAAATTCATCTATTATATATAAAATATATACTCTATTTTAATAGAATTAGTTTCCTATGTAATCCTGCGTATTTTATTTATTTTATTTATCTGCATCCATAAATTTCACCAGACTGCCAAAGGAGTCCGAAAGCATAGGACAAGTTAGAAACTCGTAGTCTGTAATATTCTAGGGCTTAATGCAATCAATTCAAGGTCATTCACAAACTGGAATTTGTAACTGGGGGTATCAGGAAAGACTTCATGTAGAAGAGAGCATTTGAGCTGAGCTTTGAAGGAAATAATGGATTCTAAGAGGTAGAGGTATGGCCAGTAAAAAGATCTGGAGACAGGAGAAATAGTAAGACCAGTTTGGCTAGACTGTAGAGTGTGTGAAGAAGAGTAACATATGGGACTGGTAAGGCTTAGCAGCTACTTGGTGGCACGGATAGAGCACTGGGCCTGGAATCAGGAAGATGAGTCTTCCTGAGTTCAAATCTGGTCACAGATAGTTACTAGTTGTGTGACCCTGGGCAAGTCACTTCAACCTATTTGCCTCAGTTTCCTCATCTGTAAAAATGAGCTGGAGAAGGAAATGGCAAACTCAAGTCTGACTCCACTAAAATCTGACTTTCACATTGCGGCTGAAGAGATTTCCTCAAGTGTACATTTGACCATGACTCTCCTCTACTCAAACTCCAGTGGCTCTTGAATAAAAAAACCCCCAAAAAACAAAACTCTTGTGTTTGGCATTTAAAGCCTTTTACAATGGGGTTCCAACTACCTTGTTGTTGCTGAGTCACTTCAGTTGTGTCCGACTCTTCCTGACCCCATTTGGGGTTTTTTTTAGCAAATATACTCATTTTTACAGATGAGGAAACTGAGGCAAATAGGTTGAAGAGACTTGCCCAGGGTCACACAGCTAGCAAATGTTTGTGACCAGATTTGTTTGCTAAGAAAACCCCAAATGGGGTCAGGAAGATTTTGATAATGATGGCTTGGACTAGAGTGTTGGCCTTGGGAGGATAGAGAGAGACAGATGTATCAGCTGCTGTAGAAGCAGACTTGAACAACTTGGCAACTGGTTAGAGTGTGTGAGTAGTAGTGAGAGAGTGAGGGGTGGGGATAACTTCTCATTTTCTCACCAGCACAATTCAACAGTCAAATCTCAAAACAAGTAATAACTGCACAGCATGCTTCTGGAAACAATCAGATTCAGTATTACTGACTGGTCTTCCCTACTCTCATTTCCCGATTTATGTAGATATATACATTTCTTTTATTTCCCTTCCTTCTTTCTTGTCCTACTTAGAGCACGTCTCCCCATGGCCTAAATTCTCAGTTTTATTTGATTCTTGCAGGGAGTAAAGCAGCCCTATGTTTTCTTAGCTTTTTCTGTTCTTAATTCCCAACCCTCTACCTTATTTTTTCCCCTAAGCCAAGAGTCAATGGTCAATTGTCAAACTGTTCACTATTGTCTAAGGTAAGAGTTGATAGTATCATTCATAGATTTAGAGCTGCAAGGGACTTTGGGGGTCACTGAGTCTAATCCCTTCATTTTATAGATAAGGAACATGAGACCCAGAGAAATTAAATTGCCCAGGTTAACACTGTAAGATAGTAAATGACTGAGGCAGGATTCAAACTTTGGTCTTTCAAATCCAGTGTTGTATCTACTACACTGCTATGCCTCTCAAAAGTTTAATATGTTGTTTCTTTCCCAAAGTGATCTTGGCAAGGGGGTGATAGAAGATAGGGCAGGTAGGGGGAAGGGTATGCTTCTTCCCTTCATAGTTCAAGCTCCATAATCTTCCTATTAGAGTGTAGAGAAAAATCAGAGCTGACTTTTTCCTTTCCCTGAAGCCCTAAGCTAGATGAAACTGTGAGTTTCTGTATGGCTATGCCCTCACAAGAACATCATCTCAGATAAAATTAAGAGATGAGAGAGGATTATACTCGGAGAAGAAGAAAGGGAGAGGTAGAATGGGGTAAATTATCTCACAAAAAAAAAAACCCAAACAAAAACCAGAAAAGTCTCTTACAGTGGAAGGGGAAACAGGGGCAGGTGAGAGGGAATGAGTGAATCTTATTCTCATAGGATTTGGCTTAAGGAGGGAATAACATACACATTCAATTGGGTATGGAAATCTGTCTTACCCTACAGGAAAATAGTGTGTGTGGGGGGGAAGGCGACAAGAGAGCAGGGGGATGATAGACAGGAGGACAGATTGGGAAAGGGGTTAATCAGAAGTAAATACTTCTGAGGAGAGACAGGATCAAAAGAAAGAATAGAATAAATGGGAGGGCAGGATAGGATTAAGGGAAATAGTGTTAGTTTTTCACAACATGTCTACTATGGACGTGTTTTGCATAACTGCACATGTACAACTTATATTGAGTTGCTTGCCTTTTCAATGAGGGTGGGTGGGGAGGGAGGACTGGGAAATAAATATAGGAAATGGGGTACAGAAGTCTATCCTGCCCTACAGGAAAATAGAAGGGGAAGGGCATAAGAGAAGGGGAGAGAGATAGAAGAGAGGACAGAGTAGGGGAAGGGATATTCAGAATGCATGACATCTTGGGGTGGGGGGAGGGGGAGATGGGGTGAAAATTTGGAACTCAAAAACTTGTGGAAGGGAATGTTCAAAACTAAAAATAAATAAATTTATATAAAAAGTAAAAAATAAAAAAAAATAAAAAATAGGGAACCAATAAAAAAAAAAAAGAACATCATCTCAGGATGAGGCTGGCTCATTAGGTTCAGCCAGGCAACACCTGCATGCTAGGCAATTCTGCTAATTTCATTTTCACCTCTGTGGCTCCTGACCACATAAAATCAGAACAGTTTGGCATAGAATAGTGGGAACAGCCCTGGCTGAACAGTGAAGGTACCTGGGTTGAAATCCTACCTCAAGTAATTACTCCCTTTGTGACTTTGGGTAGGTCTCCTAAATGCCTTGGGTTTCAGTTTTCTGATCTATAAAATTAGCATGGCTTCTGAGATTGTGTACAACTTAAAGTGTGTGTGTGTGTGTGTGTGTGTGTGTGTGTGTGTGTGTGAGAGAGAGAGAGAGAGAGAGAGAGAGAGAGACACAGCCAAATGATAATAGCAGAGGCAGCAATTTATGGTATGAGGAGGCATTTATATTTATAAATTATATTAAGGATGCAAGATGGGTGATTCTGGTGATAAAGACAGATCTTTGATGCATCTTGGCCACCAGCTCATTCCTCTGCATATATGTGCCTAAAGGCATACTGCCATTATTAGCTTTATAAGCTTGGGCCTCAGTTTCTCCATCTGTAAAATAAAAAAGATTAAACCAAATTATCAATGGTAAGACCTGACAAGGATTAAACCAAAGGGTCATTGATAAGAAAATTAAAACTTCACTAAGACTTTTGGGACGCCCTGTACTTTTTTGTGTTTCTTCATGTTGTCTCCCTAGACACAACATAAGCTCTCCCCGCTTCCCCTTTCCCCCCATACATGCACCCCACATAGCAGGTGTTTGATAAATGCTTGTTGATTGATGATTACTTCATTTGGGTGAGGCAGAGAAAGGGAGAGGTTTGCACTCAGGTAAATACAACTGTAATTCTTTAATTGTTTTGAATCCAACCCAATCCAATAAAGTTTCTTTATTGCCTTTATTACCTATCATTATTCCCTGATAAGAAACACCTGATTAAGCTGAGTTTCTTCACAATTCTTTTGAAACACATGAACTTTTCTGCCTGCAATCCTCATGCCATTCCACCTACCTGGGATGCCCCTGTTATTCAACTAACCCAATTGCACCTATCTTGAAAACTCAGCTCCAGTACTATAAGCTTGATGGAGTTTTCTTTCAACACTCTAGTTGGAAGAGATCTCTTTCTCTCTAGTATATTTCCATACCATTTGTTCTAACAACTGCTCATTCCTATTGTCATTACTTATTGTTGGGCACAGACAACCGTTTAACGGCTGGCTCTCTAGGAAAAAAAAGTATGCACAACATACATTTAAGTTTAGTCTGCATTATTAACATTTCTCCATTCTTTCTTTCATCTATGCAATCAACAGAACAATAAATCAAGTCCTAATTTGTAACATTTGCTAATTTCTAAGGCGGAAATGCTCACACTGAAAATTTAACAATTGGCTCTCATGAACTGGTATGAGCTGGTTAGAGCTGGCTCCAGAACAACCTTGGGTACAGGTATATATTTAACTTTTAGATTTCTTTTTTTGCACTAACTTCTTTGAAAACCAGAGCTAAGATGATTTTTACTGCACTTAGATCAGCAGAGCAATGTATTCTCTGAAGTGTTACATATTTTTATGTGTGTAAACTCATTCTAGTTTTGTAACTTACTGAAGATCACAGTGTGCCTGTTCTTGCTGTGGCTTTTGTCCAAAAGCATTAGAATTTGCTGACCTAAACAGGGAACTCATTGTTTCCTGTCTTTTTTTTTGGTTATTTGAAGGCTAAAGGAGGCCACTGTTATTTGCAAAAGGGCTGTTGTCAAGAATCCCCTACAAACATCTCTTAACTTTTTAGTATTTGATATAGATTAAACAGTAAGGACCTGGGCAGTGGGGAAAAGGCCACGGAACATAGATCGTAGTATCTTAGATATAAAACTGGAAGGGGCCTCAGAACCATCTGGGCAACCCCCTAATTTTATAGAGGAAACTGAGGCACAAGTGGGTTAAAAGACTCACGTAGGTAGTAAACAAAGGTGGGATTTGAACCTGATACCACTTCATGCTTATGTGACCTTTGACAGGTCACTTAATCTCTCTTGTCCTCAATGGAGACTTTGTTCCATTGTCTTCACTTGGTTTCTGTTCCTTTTTCCATCCTTTGTGTCTATGAGAGAAAACAGAACGGGGTAGAAGTTGAGAAATTAGAAAACCCTAGAACTCCAGAGAGTTTTGGCAATTTTTCAGTGAGTGGTCATTATATGAATGAAGAGCAGCTATAGTCTAGCCTTCAGAGATTAAAATCACGAAGTATCTGGCATGCTTGCCATAAGTGAGAGTTTTTTGTTGTTTAGTTATTTCAATTGTGTCCAACTCTTAATGATCCCATTTAGGGTTTTCTTGGTAAAACCTGGAGTAGTTTGTCATTTCCTTCTCTAGCTCATTTTATAGATGAGGAACTAAGGCAAAGAGGGTTAAGTGACTTGCCCAGGGTCACACAGTAATAAGCGTCTGAGGCTAGATTTGAGCTCAGCGAGATGAGTCTCCTTGACTTCAGGCCTGGCACTCTAAGCACAGTTCCACCTAGCTGCCCTAAGCTAGAATTAGGCCAAGCCTACTGAATAGGAAGTTTAGATTTTTAAAGAGTTAGACTTGGTTGTTAGGTCACTACTTACTCAGCTAGCGGCATTTCTGTTTTTTGTCCTAAAGAGCCTGACACCTGGATTGAGAATCTTCTGTTGAAAACGACAGAGTTCATAGCCAAAATTATGTAGGAATAAGACAAGGCATCCTATAAGGGCAGACTGTGAGGTTTTTTTTTTCCTTCCATCCTTAAGGAAGGCTTTTGTTAGTCCATGCTGAGAGAACTGTTTTTCTAAAAAGCTGAAAAAGAAGCCTTTGACTTTGAACTAAAAGAGCATGATAGAGCCCAGTCTTCCAATGAGGACCAGATAGTGTTATAGCTAGCTGAGCTTTGAGGAAAATAGGCATTCTAAGAGGCAGAGGTAAGGAGAGGAATATTCCAGGCACATTTACATGAATAAATGGAGGTGCTAGTATCAAACTCTGAGAACAGCTTGGCTAGAATGTAGATTACACAAAAGGGAGTAACGTGAAATAAGACTAGAAAGGACTTTGAAGACAGATGGTAAAAAGCTTTAAACATCAGTCTGTATTTTAATCCTAGAGGTAACAAGGAATCACTGATAGTTTTTGAACAAGGGAAATGTCTGCCTTTAGAAGATAATGTTGGCAGCTGTGTAAAGGATAGATTGGAAAGAGGAGAGGAGAAATGGAGTTTAATTAGGAGACTATTATTATAGTCCACATTTGTCTTTAGAAAATAATGTTGGCAGTTGTGTGGAGGATGAATAGGAGAGAGGTAGAGGTTGGAAAAAATGGAGATCAATTAAGAAGCTTACCACAATCCACATTTCTCTTTAGGAGATTATGTTTGGCAGCTGTTGTGAAGGATTAATTAGAGATCCTGTGGTTACAAACCAGAGTTACTGGGAAGATGGGGAAAGAAGACCTTAACATAATTAGGCAAGTTTGGAGGATTAGTTATTGGTGAGAAAGATAAGTTCCCTTCAAAAGGTATGAACAATTTTATAACTACTGTATATTGTCACACTGCTTTCCAAAAAGATTCTATCAGCTCATAGTTCCACTTGTAATATAATAGTGTGCTGGTTTTCCCACAGCCCTGCCAGCACTGAATTATCATTTTAAATTATCTTTGCCAAATGAATGGGTTTTTATTTGCATTTCTCTGATTAGAGGGTATGTCATTTATAATTTGAGTGTTTTTTTTAAAGAAATGTCTTTTTGTAGACATTATTGTTAAATTTGACTTTTATTATCCTTTGTAAGATTATTTTAACAGATATATTGTTTCTTTTGGTAGAATACAAGCTTCTTGAGGCCAGGGACTGAGTCATTTTTGGTTTTATATTGCCAGTGTTTAGCACAGAAACTGAAACATAGCAGATGCTTAAATGCTTGTTGATTTGTTGATTGGCTTTGTGAAAAGGGAATAATACACTTTTCCTTATTTTACTAATATTAATCTTTATACACACACACATACACACCTTAGCTAAACAAAAGCTCCCTTACTTCATACTGTTAACTGTAAGTTTTGTGAAAGTGATCATTTATAATTGAATCTATCGGCTAAAATGTTGATCTTGATGACTTAGAAATGTTTGAGCTCTCTGTTCTTGTTCACTCATGTCAAAAGCTGTTCTCCGTGAATTCTCACTATCACATTTATTTTTAAATGTCCATATTTTCTTTTTGAAAAGAATACTTAGTTTGGCTGGAAAACAGATTTGAGGAGCCAAAGAAATTTGGATCAAACATTATGTTCAGTAATTTTTGGCATGGCACATTCCAGGTTCTATCATTTCTTATTTTTGTAGAAATATTTCAGGTAATTTCCTTAATTAAATTAAATTAAATACTGGTGAGAAAATTGAAGTCTTGAAGTATGACAATGATGTGTATGGTTATTTAAATATGGAGTTCATGATGGGGAATGGCTGAACAAGTTGTGGTATATGAATGTAATGGAATACTATTTGCTATAAGAAACAATGAGCAGGTAGACTTCAGAAAAACTTGGAAACACTTGCATGGACTGATTCTGAGTGAAGTGAGCAGAACCAAGAGAACATTGTAGACAGTAACAGCCACAATGTGTGATGGCTAACTTTGATAGACATCTCTTCTTAGCAGTACAAGGATCCAAGACAACTCCAAAGGACTCATGATAGAAAATGTTGTCCACATCCAGAAAAGGAACTATGGAGTCTGAATGCAGATCAAAGTATATTTGATTTCTCTTTTTATTTCCTTTTTTTTCCTTCTTTCTTGTGGTTTCTCCCATTGGTTCTAATTCTTCTTTACAACATGACTAATGTGAAAATAGGTTCAATATGAATGTATATGTAGAACCTATATCAAATTGCATGCCGTCTTGGGTTAGGGAGAGGGGAGAAATGGGGAGAAAATTTGGAACTCAAAATCTTACAGAAGTGAATGTTGAAAACTAAAAATAAATAATTTTTTTTTAAAAAAGGAGACAAATTTGGTATGAGGTGAAAAAAAACTTCAAAAAAATTTTCTGAGGAGTACCAGTTCTTTGGCTTGCTGAGCTTTGCATGTTGGAGTAGGTCTATGATTCTCTTTGGAAGTTGTGCTTCCCTTGGTAGCCCCAGGACTCTAATTGTACAGCATTATAGATTTAAAGCTAGAAGAAGTCATCTAGTTAAACCCTCTTATTTTATAGATAACGAAATGGAGGCAACCCTAATCTTTGTATAGGACCTTCAGCCAGATTGAAATTAAAGGTGAAAAATAGAATTGGCTCAGTATCATTGAATTGGAGAGTACATGGAGAAGTGTAAGATTTAGGTTATGAAGGGATCTGAACACCAAACAGAATTTTATACTTGGTCCTGGAAATGATACGGAGCCACTGGCAGTTATTGAGCAAGGGAGTGATGGGATTAGACCTGTGCTATAGGAAGATGACATTGACAGGGGAGTGGAGGATGAACTGGACTGGGGAAAGACTTGTGATAGGGAAACCAACTAGCAAGCTATTGTGATAGTCCAAGTGTGAAGTAATAAGGACCTGCACCAAGGTGGTGGCAAGGTCAAAGGAGAGAAAGGGGTATATGGGAGAAATGTTACAAAGATAAAATTGACGGGTCTTAGTAACAGTTTGGTTATGGCAGGGGTGAGAAAGAATGAGGACTTGAGGATGACTCCTGGGTAACTGGAAGGATGTTGGTACCCTTGACAGTGTAATTGAAGTCAAAAAGTCCATTGGTGTCCCTATCCCCAACTTGCTGCATGAGAGACTTCAGGAAATTTTGACTTGATCTAAGTCTCTTGGTTGAACTGTTACCTCACCTGCAATGCGAGAGCTCTACTCTGTTACTGTCTAGTATATATCCTCTTATGTATGCCTTTTCTAATTTTTGTTTTGCTATCAACTTGGATAAATGGGTTTCTTTGCTACGTACTATGTGTGTATATATAATAATAATTAATATCAGAATAATTCTGGCCCAGTAGCCTCTCTCTCTGAGGACAGCAGAGTGACCAAGCTTCTGGCTCCAACCTCCTGCTTCCCCTCTTGGCTGGAATTAGTCTCTAATGGAGAAGGGTGGGGAGGAGAAGAGATTAATGATTCTACCTCCCTTCAAGAGACACAATGAAAATCCTTGGCATGCTGGGGAGAGCTTTGCTACTACAGTAATAGGGAAGTTTGAAAGGAGGAAAGATTTGTTTAGGGGAAAGATAGTGGGTTCAGTTTTAGGTATGTTGAGTTTTAGATATCTACAAGATATCCAGTTCTAGATGTCCAGTAGGCATTTGAGAATGTAGCAGTGGAGGCTGGCAGAGAGGTTAGGGCTAGATAAATAGATGTGGGACTCATCAGCATAGATAACTGAATCCAAGAGAGCTGATGAGATCACTAAGAGAAATAATATAACCCTATAGGACACTCAGAGATTGTTAGTAACTTTGGATAAAGTAGTTTTGATAGAAAAAAATGAGATTGAAGCCAGACTCTAAGAGTTAAGAAGACAGTAAGAGGAATGGAACTGGAAGTACTGATTGTAGACAACTTTCTCAAGGTGTTTAGCCACAGAAGGGAGGAAAGATATGGGACAATAGCTAACAGGGATGGATGGAGCAAGTGAAGAGGTTTTGTTGTTGTTTGGCATAGAAGAGATACAGGCATGTCTGCGGGCAATAAGGAAACAACTAGTGAATAGGGAGAAATTGAAGATAAGTGAGATTGGGGTCAATAGAGAAAACACTACTGGAGAAGATAGGATAGAATGAGATCACTTGTGCATGTAGAGGGGTTTGCCTTGGTGAGGAGAAGGGCAACCTCTTCATATGAGACTGGGGTGAAGGAGATAGTGGCAGAAGGCATCTGGGTGATACAAGATGAGGAAGAGAATAGAAGAAGGAGTTTTTGGCAAATGGCCTCAATTTTTCCAGAAAAATATGAGGCAAGGCTCTCAGCTGAGAGTGTGTGTGGAAGGGGGGCGCCTTGGAAGGTTTGAAGTTATGTAACATAAATTTGCAGTGGACCTAGTCGGCATGGTTTCAGGGTTTTCTCCAGCTTCTTTCAGAAGCACGTAGAGCAGTGAAGGCAGTAGATTGTGAGAGTGACCCAAAGCTGAAGCTTGGCAGGGCGAGATCAGTAATAAAATAATGGGGTAAGGGACTTGAAAAGAGGACAGCCTAGGGACCAAGTAAGGGAAAGGGAGAAAATGTAAACTGTCTGAGAATGATAGGCTGGGGGTGATGGCCTGGGAGACAACTGAGGAGTTCAAGGGCTGGAAGTCATGGTGTGAAGGAAGAACAGGATTTGGGGTTGTAAGGCAGAGAGAGAGGTGGAATGATAACACATTGTGATCAGATAAGGGGATATCAGAGTTCATGAGCATGGAAGTGGAGCATTTGTGGGTGAAGGCAAGATCATAGATAGGGTTATCTTTGTATGTGGCTGAGGTGGGGCAGAGGAGTAGGTAATGTTAAGTAAATAGACTAAGGAACTAACTGTGAGGTTAAGGTGTTTGAGTGAATATCAGTATTCATATTTAAATCCACTAGTTTAAGAGTAGGAGTTGGGGAGAAGAGCCAAGCACTGAACTCACTGAGGGGAAAAAAAAGGAAGTGTCTTGGAGATCAGTAGACAATAGCTATCAGAATTTTGATTAGATGTTAGATATGGTTTGAGTGAACCTTAAATCATTTCCCTAATGTTGGATAATATCACTTTTTAAGCCCTCCTTGCTCCAAGGCTTGAAGGCTAAGGTAACAAGGACTTTAATAGAACCATAGAAGAGAGGACACAAGAATTCCCTCCCTATTGGACAGAGCCCACACTGGAGTCAAGAAGACCTGGGTTCAGGTTTCACCATTGGCAGTATGACCCTGGGCAAATCATTTAATCTCTTTGTACTCTCAAAACTATAAGTTTTGGTTCCTCCTATTGGTTTTAATTTTTACTTACAACTTCACTAATGTGAAAATATGTTTAATGGGTATGTAAATGTAAAGCCTATATTAAATTGTGTGCCGTCTTGGGGAGGGTGGGGGGGAGGAAGGGGGAGAAAAATTTTCAACTCAAAAGCATATGGAAGTGATTGTTGATAAATCAAAATAAATTAATAAAATTTTAAAAAAACCTGCAAGTTTCACTGCATGTGCCAATTTTCATTGGTAAAGAGAATTTCCTCGCTAGGAATTCCTTATATCAATGAAATCATAGTCTGGTCCAAATATATGTATGTGTACACACACACACACACACACACACACACACACACACACACACACATGCACATATATAGACAGATAGCAGGGCCAGTACTAGGTCCCTAGGACCTAGTCTTATTCAAGGTCTAATTACAGTGTTCAGTGCTGCTTCATATGAAAAGGCTTATGTTTATTATTGAGTCTATTTCGCATATTCTTTGTATGCATGTCCATGTTATTCCTGTCCCCGTCCCCAGTAAAATATAAGTCCCTTGGAGGCAGAGACTGTTTCACTTTCGCTTTTGTATCCTCAGTGTCTAGCACATGAGGTATATGGGGTGCTCGGGGAAGACTAGCACCTCTGGTGTGAGGGCTTACCAAGGCCTTTTCAGGGCTGCTCATCTACCTTTGGCGTGCACCTTTCACTCAGCTCTCTGCTGTGTGTCCAAGAAGCTGTAGCATGCAAAGTGGCCACGCCCCAGTAAAATCATCTTGACAGATGGGCTAAACCAGGTTAAGTGTAACTGACAGGCCACAAACTCATCGGTGAGTTAGGGAGATGTTGACCCCAAGCATGTGAAGACTTCCTCTGGCAGAATGGGTGGATGAGAACAATTTGTTCAAAAGGCTATGAAGGTGGCTAAAGTAGGCACTGCGGAGCTCTTAGGGCTTGGTCAAAAGTCAAAGACACCAAGGTCATCCACTGCATCCAGGGCCATTGCCATTGTCCTGACTTTTGTCTTGCCCCTGGACCTTGATGACTCTGGAAGAGAGAGTGAGATGATGATTTTGTGTAACTCTGCCTCACTTAAATCCAGCTCACCCACAAGTCATCACCTATGATGTCATTGGTCCTTTTTGAAAATGAAGTACAAACAACAGCAGTTGCTTAACAAATGCTTGGTTCTTGATTAATTATTCAAGGTCTTGAAGCTTCAGAATCCTTTCCACATCAAAATACCCAAAAAAGATACTACAAAGTTTCATTTTTTGCTTGAGCACTGTCATCTTTTAATGGAACAACCTGTATTTACCTTAGCATGGCTGCTCCCTTCCTATTACAGTTTGATCTCTTGTGAACCCCCATAGAGAAAGGGTCCTAGTCACAGAATCACAGACTCTCAGGGCTGAAAGGGACATTAGAGGCCATCTAGTGCAGCCTGTACCTAGCTAAGAATCCTCTTTTCAATAACCAACAAGTGACCATCCTGCCTTTGACGGAAGGGCAACCCTCCAGAACGAGCACATTGTACTTTTGCGTATCTCTAAGTTGTTACGAAGTTTTTTCTTATTTCCAAAAAAATCTGCCTCTCTGCAACTTAAAACCTTTGCTCCTTATTCTGCCATCTGGGGCCAAGACCAGCAAATCATCAATCCCTCTTCCACACAGCAGCCTTTCAGATATTTGAAGTCAATGATCTTATTGTCCCCAAGCCTTCTTTCCTCCAGGTTAAATCCCCAGATCCTCTAATCAGTTTGTACAAAGCAAAGGACCTATGTTCAAATCCTGCCTGTAATACTTACTAGCTGTGTGACCATGGGCAAGCCACTTTCAGCCTCACTTCCTTAATCTGTAAAAAGGGGTTGATATTTGTAGTACCTGCCTCACAGAGCTATTATGAGGGTCTACCAAAATAATGTATGAAAAGCACTTTGCAAACCTTTGACAGGCAATATGGGTCAACTATTCCAATTATCCTTAACATCATTTTTAGAATTATCTCAAGGCCTTCTACCTTTCTGGTCACCTTCCTCCCCCAACATATCTACCTCCTTCCTAAAAGGTGGTGCCCAGAATTTAATATGATATTCCCAAAGGAGTCTGACCAGGTGAATAAAAGCACCTCCCACATTCAGGGCATTATGCTCTCAATGCAATCTAAGGATTGATTGCATTACCTTTTTCGGCTGTCATATTACACTGTTGATGCTTACTGAGTCATTCTTTTTCTATTCAATGCTAATGTACCTTCCTGAGCATCCGGAAGACACTGGTAACAAACACTATTAACTCTCATTCTACTGGTTCCTTCATATATTAAAGATGTGGCAACTTATGCTCTGGTATTTGTCACTCCCAATCACAGCATCCTGGACTTGAAAGGGATCTTGAGAAGGAATTTTGTCTAACACTTACCTTCCTTCAGCCAGACCACAACGACAGTAAAGCTAAAACATGGTTGGACTGGCTTCTTGTTTTCTAAATCAGTGTTTCCTAACATCAAGTTGCTGCCACATTTTTATCAGTCTATAAAAACATTTTCTTTTAAAATCCTTCTTGAGCTCTTCCAAAAAGGCTTTTTGGGCTTGAAACCAGTTCATATTCCCCTTTGAGGTTTCAGATGTGGGTATATTGACAATGTTGTCCTCTTCTGAATTTGTGCCTTGATCTTCCTTTTTCCCCAAAATAAGAATCAATGGTCATTTTTAGTTTCTGCTTTTTGTTCATGGTGTTTGCCTTTAAAAAAAAATTGTTGAATTCTCCTGCTGGAGCGAAGGGGGCACTTACCCAAGCTCTCCAGGGCCCTGCATAGGGGTGTTTTGCTGCTGGTGGATGTCTGTCAGGCTGGAGCTTTGTCTTCGGGAGTTGTGCTTCCCAGAGTTGTGTTGAGGTACCAGGTGATTTTGCTGCTGCAGAATGTTGTCCCCTGTGGTGGTTTTCCGTGCTGGTGTCTACTGGTTCCCCTGGCTGTATTGAGGCTCTCGGGGGTCCTGGTGTTGGCACTTGCCTGCTTCACCAACCTCAGTCTCAGGGGCCGAGGTAGGTCTTACCACTGGCTTACTGGGACACCTCTAGCCCTATACTGCTCCACCTCCCCCAGAGTGAAAGGGGCCTTTCCCATTAATCCCCCAAGCTTCCTGGGCTACAAAACTACTGTGCCCTGTCTTTTTGCTGGCTCAGGGTTTTTCCCGGGTTAATATTTTCTGGGCTTTCAGAGGTCAGTGAAGGAGGGTGAGAGCAACTTACTTCTTACTCTGCCATCTTGGCTTCCAGAACTATAAAAACATTTCCTACTGAAGGGTCTTAATTAAAAAGTCATTGATACCTTTTGTTTTAAAATCACCTTAATGCCTGAATATATCCCTTCCTCCAAACCCTACCCAACAAGCTCTCCTGTGTGAGAAGGAGAAAAAGAGAGACAGACAAACAGATGAAGACAGACAGAGAGAGGGGGAGAGGAGGAGAAGCAGAGAGAGAAAGCAGTTTTCTAAAACTAACCAATACATCAATTGGGTCTAACTCTATATATAATGTTCCATAGCTATAGTTTTCTACCTCTGCAACAAAGGAAGGAAGATGGATTTTCTTAACCTTTATCTAGTGTTTTCATTTTTTGGTTCTATTTACATTACTATTATTATTATTATGTGCATTGTTTCCTGGTTGGCTTACTTCCCTTTTTATTTCTTCATATAAGTCTTTCCCATGCTTTCTTGAATGCTTCATATGCATCATTCTTACATCAGAGATACATTCCATTATATATTCTGGTCACATTTAGCCATTCTCCGATTAATTTACTTAGTTCCCAGTTCTTTGCTACCACAAAAAAAGTAGTGCTATGAATATATTAATGTATATGGGACCTTTCTTTCTGTCTTTGACCTCCTAGGGGTAAAGACCTAGCAGTGGGTCAAAGAGTATGGATATGTTAATTATTTTTAAGCATAATTCCAAATTGTTTTTCAGGATGGTCGGGTAGCCCCTCTAACACTGTAAATTCCTATTTTTTTTTGACTTTTTGGTGAGGTGATTGGGATTAAGTGACTTGCCCAGGGTTACACAGCTAGTAAGTGTTAAGTGTCTGAAGCTGGATTTGAACTGAGGTCCTCCTGACTCCAAGGCCAGAGCTGCCTCCTAAATTCCTATTTTTTGATAGTTGTCAATTTGATGGCTGTGAGTTGAGACAACAGGGTTGTGTTAATTTTCAATTTTCTTATTATTAGTGATTTAGAGCATTCTTTTATGTGGTTATTAATAGTTTGCAAATCTTTTGAGAATTATCTGTTCATATCCTTTAACTACTTATCTACTGCCATCTTCCTTATTTTTTTTTTTGTTTTAAAGATTAAGTCTTCCTATCTTGCCCAGGACGGAAGTATAGGAAATTATGCTATACTTCCTAAAGAGCTCTGACCTTCTCTTGTTTTCTACCTGGACCAGTTTATCTCTCCTTACTAGGTAACCTAGTCCCCCTCTCACTCTTTTTACATTCCTTCAGGGATTCACCATAATGATGCTGAACCTAGTGGAGACACCCATCAGCACAGCCTACTGTAGCTCAGAACTCTCAAGTTCAAAAGATCAGCCAGCCCCAACCTCCCTCAGCAGGGATTGCAGGTATGGGCTACTGTGCTAGGCTTTCCCTCCCTGAAAAATAAAAATCAAACCCAAAAAAATCCTGATTTCTCCTTGCCTCTTCTACCTCTGGTTCCCTACGTTTTGCTCTTTTCCTGTCCCTTGCTTTCTGATTTGCTGAGAAACACCATACTAGGGCTGTGAAAGGCTGAACAGGTCTGCAGAATGATCTAATCTGGTCCATTGGTTGAGAACCGAGATATTTTACTGATCCCTAATGTGGCTTGAATTGGGAAACATCTTTTTAAATCACTGGAATCCAACATTTCTTTATAATTCAGCCTCAAGTCAGGTGGCACAGTATGGCTTTCACATGATGGGAAAGGTCAGAGAATCACCCTACAATAGACCACAGTGTCCAGGAATGAAAAAAATTTCTAGGAAAAACTGGTTCATTTGTTGTCTTCTAAATGTCACTATTCCAACGTGGAAAGTCTAACAAATAATTATAAGAAATCCTGGATTGTGCTGGTGGCTGCTCCCAAACAGCTTTTCATTAAAAGGAGAGATGGAAGGTCTTTGCTATTATGTGTTGCTTACAAATTGACAGGGATTTACTTCCTTGTCCTGAGTCTACATTGTCTCTACCCACTTAAAAATTGTACAAGTCACTTTATACTCCCTGGGACTCGGTTTCCTCATCTATAAAATGAAAAATTGGACTAGATGACCTCTGAGGTCCCTTTCAGCGCTAGGTCTATGATCCTACAGACTGACATGTCTGGTCAGCCAGATCTTGACAAGTATCTACAACAGTGGGAGGCAGAGCCAAGAAGGCAGAGTAAAAGCAATGATTTGCTTGAGCTCTCCCCCACAACCTCTCCAGATACTTGTAAAAAATGACTCTAAACAAATGCTAGAGCAGCAAAACTCACAAAAAGACAACAAAACAAATTCCCAGGCCAAGAAAACCTGGATGGTTAATGGGAAAGGTCTGTTGCACCAAGCTGGGGGAGGAGGGCAGTTCAGTGTGGGCCAAGCAGACAAAGGGTGGAGGGGGGGAGGGGGAAAGGGGAAGGGCAGCGA
Organism: Phascolarctos cinereus; assembly: GCF_003287225.1. Classification (NCBI taxonomy): domain Eukaryota; kingdom Metazoa; phylum Chordata; class Mammalia; order Diprotodontia; family Phascolarctidae; genus Phascolarctos; species Phascolarctos cinereus. The sequence continues at coordinate 202,998,929 of NW_027555847.1, read as the reverse complement.
ACCTGGAGCAGGCATCAGGGGGCTGAATCACTGGCAGCTGTGATGATTTCCAGACTTCTCAACACACAAAATGCCAAAGACAACTTAGAAGATCAGTAGGAAAGGTCTATCAGACCTGGGTGAGAGAAGAGCAGTGTCTGGCCCCAGCCCCAGAGCACCAGCTGCTTCCAGAATTCCTGGCCCATGGATGGTGGGGGGGATTAGAGGAGGATTGGAGGGATCTCTTTACTGGTGCAGAGGAAGGATTCTCTTACTTTGCCTGTGCTTGGATATGGGTGGCAGTCCTGGGGCAAGGAGGAATGCTGGCATGGTGGAGTTTGTGGTGGTGGTGGAGACAGGCAATCTTCCTCACAGTTCCAAGGCAGAAAAGAATGCTTGTGGTCAATCATAGATCAGAACACAGGCCAGGAAAGGAGTAAACGCCTTGTCTTTGATCATACCACCTTGGTTGAACTGAAAATTTACAGGTCCTTAGGAGTATCTCTGAAAACAGAAGTATATCTGAAAAACAGTACACCTTCCACACTGGAAGCAGAGCCCTACCTTAACAAAGAGTTTAAAAGTCAAGTAATTGGCTGGGAACATGAGCAAACAGCAAAACAAAAACCCCTCAGACTATAGAATCCTACTATGGTGACAAGGAAGATCAAAGCATACAACCAGAAGAAGAAAACAAAGTCAAAGCTACTACCTCCAAAGTCTCCAAGAAAAATATGAATCAGTCCCAGACCTTTGAAGAGCTCAAAAAGGATTTTGAACAGCAGGTAAGAGAAGTAGAGGGAAAACTGGGAAGAGAAATGAGAGTGATGGAAGAAAATCATGAAAAATGAGTTAAGAGCTTGCTGAAGGAGACCCAAAAAATACTGAAGAAAATAACACCTTAAAAAATAGAGTAACCCAAATGGCAAAAGAGGTCCAAAAACACAATGAGGAGAAGAATGACTTAAAAAGCAGAAAAGGAGGTCCAAAAGCTCACTGAAGAAAATAATTCCTTAAAAATTAGAATGGAGCCAATGGAAGCTAATGACTATATGAGAAATCAATAAATTATAAAACAAAACTAAAAAAATGAAAAAATAGAAGACAATGTAAAATATCTCATTGGGAAAACAACTGACCTGGAAAGTAGGTCCAGGAGAGATAATTTAAAAATTATTGGACTACTTGAAAGCCATGATCAAAAAAGAGCTGAGACATCATCTTTCAAGAAATTAAGGAATTGGGGCAGCTAGGGGAATAGAGTACCGCCCCTGAAGTCAGGAGGACCTGAGTTCAAATATGGCTTCAGAGCAAACACTTGACACTAGCTGTGTGACCCTTGGCAAGTCACTTAACCCCCAACTGCCTAAAAAAAAAATAAAGAATTTAAATTAATTAAATCAAGGAAAAACTGCCCTGATATTCTAGAACCAGAAGGTAAAATAGAAAATGACAGAATCTACCCATCACCTCCTGAAAGAGATCCCCAAAGGAAAACTGCCAGGAATATTATAGCCAAATTCCAGAGTTCCCAGGTCAAGGAGAAAATATTGCAACCAGCCAGAAAGAAACAATTCAAGTATTGTGGAAACACAATCAGGATAACACAAGATTTAGCAGCTTCTACACTGAGGGATCAGGGCTTGGAATATGATGTTGTGGAGGTCTAAGGAGTAGGATTAAAGCCAAGAATCACCTACCCAGAAAATTAGTATGGTCTTTCAGGGAAGAAATGGACATTCAATAAAATGGAGGACTTTCAAGCATTCTTGATGAAGAGAGCAGAGCTGAATAGAAAATTTGACTTTCAAAAACAAGACTTAAAAGAAGCATGGAAAAGTGAACAGGAAAGAGAAATCATAAAGGACTTGTTAAAGTTGAACTGTTTACATTTCCACATGGAAAGATGATATTTGTAAACTCATGAGACCTTTCTCAGTATTAAGGTAGTTGGAGGGAATATACATACACACACACACACACACACACACACACGGCACAGGGTGAGTTAAACATGAAGGGATGATATCTAAAAAATAAAATTAAGGGGCAAGAAAAAGCTTTTACAGTGGGGGAGAAGAGGGGAGAGGTGAGAGGGAATGTGTGAATCTTACTGTCATTGGATTTGGCTTAAGGAGGGAATAACATACATACTCAATTGGGTATGGAAATCTATCTTACCCTACAGGAAAATAGGGGGGAAGAAAGTTGTGGGGATGATAGAAGGGCAGGCAGATTGGGGGAGAGGGTAATCAGAAGCAAATACTTTTGAGGAGGGATAGGGTCAAAGGAGAGAATAGAATAAATGGGGAGTGGGATAGGATGGAAGGAAATATAGTCTTTTACAACATGACTATCATGTAAGTGTTTTGCATGACTACACTTGTTTAATCTATGGAATTGCTTGCCCTCTCAATAAGGGGGGGTGGGGAGGGAGGAAAGGAGAGAATTTGGAACTCAAAGTTTTAAAAATGAATGTTAAAAAATTGTTTTTACATGCAACTGGGAAATAAGATAGACAGGCAATGGGGTAGGGGAGTGGAGACATGGGGAGAAAATTTGGAACCCAAAATCTTGTGTAAGTGAATGTTGAAAACTAAAAATAAATTAGTTAATTAACAAAAAAAGACCAAAAAAAGGAAAAAGAAATAAACGTGGGAGAGAATAAGTCCCTCAGAACATTGGTGCCAAAAAAAAGTAAATATTTAATAAATGCTTGTTGAAATTTTAAAAAAAGAGTATCTACAACACATCTCTACAGAACCATAGATAGAACCAAATTGTCTGTGGGATCCCTTGTATGGCTTCCTACATGGTTTGGTCTCTTAGGTACTGACTTGTATTTTTTGAGTGGAATTCCAGTCAAGTGTTTAATACTTTTGCTGTGGTGGGAAGCGTACACACACACACACACACACACACACACACACACCCACCACCAGTTGGAGCAAATTTTATAGATTCTTCCTTACAGTTCAGTGAGAATAGCTTTTCCAACTCAGTGCCATCACAGGCACCAGGTTCATTAAATCGCTCCTCAGCCATCTCTCCTTATTGTTTATAATCACATTTGTGTCATGCCTCCTTAAGATTTGCAAAGGGATTTCCTTACAACACTGTGAGTTAGATTGTATAAGTTTTATTTTCTTCATTTTCCAGATGAAGAAGCTGAGTGAGGTTTTGAGAAGGAAAATGACCTAGCCAAGACTATGCCATTAATTAGCAGCAGAGCCTGGATTAAAATGCAAGTCCTTTCATTCTAAAACCAATGCTTTCTCCTTCTGAATGGATAAACTTTCTTATTTTCCCATTCTTTAGTCACCTATAATGCAATTCAATTTAAAAACAACTGTTAAAGCATCCACTGTGCAAGGCATTGTGCTACTGCTAGGGATATAAAGTCCAAGAAATTTACTTTCTTTTGGGGAGATGCAAGTCTAAATAAGTACAGAGTAACTGGGGATGGTACAAATAGGCTAAGCAGGGGCAGGGGCTAGGAAACTGAATCTTGGAGGGAGCAAGGGGCTCAAAGGCATAGAGGTAAGGAGGAAGAGAATTCCAGGTATAAGTAACAGCCAGTACAAAGGTCTAAGGGTAGAACATGAAATACTGAGTTCTTGGAGGGAAGAGAACATTAACAACTGGGAAGATCAGGAAAGCTTTTGGAGAGAAAGTGGATACATGAACCTTGAAGGAATACAAGAATTCTGAAAGCCAGAGAAAAGAGAAAGGTGCATTCCAGGCATGAAGGCAGAAGATGGCATGTCAAATTCAAGGAATACTTAGACCAGTTGGGTTGCAATGTAGAAAGAGTAAATGAAGGCAAGTAGTAGGAAGTAAGGGTGGAAAGATGGGTTGGAACCAGATTGTGGAAAGTCTTAAATGTGAAGCTGAGGAGTCTATATTGTATTTTGCCCTAGAGGCAATAGGGAGCCACTGAAAGTGCCTTAAAGAAGGTTCTTTTGGCAACTTTCTGGAGAATGCATTGAAGAAGGGAGAGACCAGATGCAGGGAGATCAATTATAGTAGTCTAGGCAAGAAGCAGTGGAGGCTTGATCAAAGGTGGTGGCCATGTGAGTGGTGAGATGGGGTTGGATATGAAAGATATTCTGGAAGAAGAGCCATCCAGATTTGACAGGACAAGACTGAATGGTAGAGGATTGCATAGGATCATCAAATCTGGTAGTTTTCCAATCAGAAGAGTGGAGGGACCTAGAACTCAGGAAAATTGTTTTGAACCCAGAAATAGTAACAAATTAGGACCATATTTAAGTACTATGTAGATACTATGTGGATGTGTATACAATGTGTGTGACTCCAAGGATACAAACCTAGGTCACTGGGAGGATTGTGATGCCATCAAGAGCAATAAAGAAGTTTGGAAGAAGGACAGATTAAGCAAAATAAAATAAAACAAAGATAAAATCGTGTTCTATTTAGGATATGTAGAGTTTGAGACGCTGATGGGATGTCCAGATTGAAAATGTTTAGCAAACAGTTGGTGATAAAGGGGACAGCTCGGTGGCACAGTGAATAGCTAGGAACTAGGAGGACTCATCTTCCTGAGTTCAAATCTGACCTCAGACACTTACTAGCTATGTAACCCTGGGCAAGTCACTTAACCCTGTTTGCCTTAGTTCCTTATCTATAAAATGAGCTGGAGAAGGAAATGACAAACCACTTCGGCATCTTTGCCAAGAAAACCCCAAATGGGGTCATGGAGAGTTGTAGGCAACTAAAATGACTGAACAAGACACAGGAGAAAGACTGAGACTGAGATTGACATTGAGTGAGATTGAGGAATGGGAATCACCTACATAGATATAATTGAACACAACACAACAACACAGGAGAAAGACTGAGACCGAGGATTGACATTGAGTAAGACCAAGGAATGGGAATCACCTACATAGATAGATATAATTGAACACATACATGGGAGCTGATGGGATTGATTATCACTAAAGAGGACCTGGAACCTATATTCAGGGACATCCATTTTTCGGGGCAGGAGATGGATAATAAACTAGTAAAGGAGACTAAAAATGAACAGATAGGTAGGAGAAGCAAGAAGGAACAGTGAGAAGACAGACAATGTCAATGGCTCTCAAGAGCTCAAGAAGGATGAAGTCTTAGAGAAAGCCAATGGACTTAGCAGTTCAGAGGTCACAGGTAACCCTAGAGAGAACAATTTCAGCAGAGTTGTGGGTTTGGAAAATTGATTTTAGGTGTTGAAACTGAGGGAGTGGTGAGGAGGTGGAGGCAGCCAGAGTGAACAATTTTGTCCGGCCTCAGTTTTCTAAGTAAAATGTACTTTTTGTTTCCACCCTGAGGCTAACAGAAACTCCTTGAGGGCAGGTTCAGTTTAGTTTCTGTCTTTGTATCCCCAGTGCTTTTTACACTTCTTGGCATATTTTTGTTCGTGTGTTGATTGTGTACCAGATTTCCAATGAGGAAATTTCTTCCACTGATTTCCATCAGTTCTGCTTTGCAAGTTAGTCTTAGAGAGTGGCCTGGGATACCAAATGGTTAAAATTCATTACTTGGGCCGGGTGGCCAGGATGTGCTAGAGCTGGGCCTCAACTCAGATCTTCCTGACTCGGAGGATGGTTTCATTAATCCAGGCAACCTCAAGTCTGGCACATTGTCATGGTTGAATTGAATTAAGGTGAGGTCATCTGCTGAAAGCGAAAGGTATGAATCATTCATAGAACCACATGGCTGAGTGTGATAGAATCAATCAGGAAAGAATTAAAGTTTTACTATATAGGAGATTAGCTCAGGTAACACAAATTCACATTGGACTTGTCTGGCATAGTGGCTCCACCTCCAGAGGCATTCAGGGGAATTGGAGTAGAAAGGATGGGATGAGGTAGATGGTGGGAGTGGCCCAGGGTTGAAGGATCACTGGGTAGTAGTATAAGGGGTCAGGGGACTCAAGGGTAGAAGACGAATATATCACTTAATCATATATATGGCTGTAAGGTTTGCTAAGAGCTTTGCCTATATTATCTCATTTATTCCTTAAAACAATCCTGTGAAGTAGGTGCTATCATACCTGATTTATGAAGGAGGAAACTGAAGCTCTGAGAGATTAGTTTACTTATCCAGTGACACATAGTAGATTTCTGGGGCAGAACTCAAACTCTCTGTCCACTACATTGTACTGTCTTATTAACACTATTTAGTCACAGGGTCAAGACTATGACTGGTGCAGGGGAGGATGAAATGGGAGAACGGAGGTATGGAGGGACTGAGGATTACAGAAAAGCTGAAGAATAGTATTAGGCGGGGGTAAGAGGGTCAGAGGAAGTGATAAAGGATAGGAAATTATGATTACAAAGACTTTCAAAGTTTGGAATATTATGTACAGTGATCCTTGTGGATGGATGGATGGTTAAAGTAGAATGAAGTAGGTCATGGAAGTTGAGGTAGTTGATGAATTGGGAGGCTAGGATGTTCAAAGAGGCCTCACTGAAGTACTGAAATCTCCAAGGATGAGGTTGAAATCCCCAAGGCTGGAGTGGAGTGGGAGATGGTGAGCCATTCATTGGAGAGGCAGGGGCTCCCCCAGCACTAAAACATGTAAAGAGTCTGAGACGAAATTTCAGTTTTAAGATGAAGGGGAGTTTGTTAACAATAGAACTAAGTTTCCAAAGGGCACAACAGGCAGAAAGGGCAGAGAAAATGGGCTAATGGAAAGGCAGGGTTGAGGTGGATAAAGATGAAAGCCTGGTAAAGCTTGACTTATCAGGATGGCAGTCAGTGTATGGAAAAAGGACTCTGTCATATGGAGAAAAGACTCTTATCCCCATGAGAGAAGGCAGACATCTCCAGTGTAAAGGTGCTGGTCATCAGCTTTCATAGTTTCTCTCCCAAGCACTGGGGGTGTAGCTGGTGGGAAGAAGAGGCAGGATATTCTGGCCAGGCTTTTGTGTCAATAAGCATCTGATGATTAGATCCAGACAGGGCTGGACTCACAATCAGCTCCTTAATCTAATCCCAAGAGGGCTGGGAATGAAGCCCTCTCCACAACCCCCCAACAAAGCAAGCAGTACACTTTTTGCCCCCTGGGAGCTCAAAGGCTTGGGATTGCTCACGGACCAGCATTCCATTTTGTGCAGACCCTCTATTGCTTCTGACTCCAAGACTCAGGATGAAACAAATTCTAGGTCAGGCATACTTAACTAATTTTTTTCCTGGGTGGCTTTGGCAATCTAGACAAACCTAATGGACCTCTTCTCAGGACGTTTTTAAATGAATAAAATATAATAGAGATTATAAAGGAATCTATATTGAATTAGTTATCAAAATATGTATTTTATTTTTATTTTTAAGCTTTTATTTAAGATTTTGTCTCCAGTTACATGTAAAAACACTTTTTGACATTTGTTTTTAAAACTCTGAATTCCAAATTCTCTCCTTTCTTCCCCCTCCCCATTGAGAAAGCAAGCAATTCCATAATAGGTTAAACATGTGTAGTGATGTAACACATATTCATAATAGTAATGTTGTGAAAGAAAACACAGACAAGAAAAAAAACTTAAGAAAAATAAAGTTTAAAAAAGTGTGCTTCATTCTGTATTCAGAACATCAGTTCTTTTTCTGGGAATGGATAGCATTTTTCATCATAAGTTCTTCAGAGTTGTCTTGAATCATTGTATTGCTGAGAATAGCTAAGTCATTCATGGCTGATCATCTTAAAATATTGCTGTTACTTTGTACACAATACATTTCACTTCGCATCAGCCCATACAAGTCTTTCCAGGTTTCTCTGAGAGCATCCTGCTCATCATTTCCTATGGTACGATAGTATTTCATCATAATCACAAACCACAACTTGTTCAGCCATTCCCCAGTGGACGGGCATCCCCTCAACTTCTAATTCTTTACCCTCAGAAAAGAGCTGCTATAAATATTTTTGTACATACGGGTTATTTTCCCTTTTGTTTTTTTAATCTCTTTTGGGATACAGACCTAGTAGAGGTATTGCTAGGTCAAATGGTACATATGGTTTTATGACCCTTTGGGCATACTTCCAAATTACTCTATGTAATGGTTGGATCAATTCACAACTCCACCAACAGAGCATTAAAATCTTATTTTTCCCAAGTCCCTTCCAACATTTGTCATTTACCTTTTCTATCCTATCAGCCAACCTAATAGGTATGAGGTAGTACCTCAGAATTGTTTTAATTTACATTTCTCCAATAAATAGTGAGTTAGAGTATTTCTTCATATGGTTATAGATAGTTTTGATTACTTCATCTGAAAACCGATCATATCTTTTGATCAATTGACGAATGGCTCTTATTTTTATAAACTTGACTCAGTTCTCTATGTTTGAGAAATGAGGTCTTTATCAGAGAAACAGTTACTATTGCTAACTGTATTTCCCTCCATCCTATTTTCCCTTCCACCATTTATTCTATTCTCTCTCTCCTTTCACCCTGTCTTTCCTCAAAAGTGTTTTGCTTCTGACTACCTTCTACCCCAATCTGCCCTCCCTTCTATCACCTCTCTGCCCCACCCTTCTCTCATCAGCTTCCCCTCCTACTTTCTTGTAGGGTAAGATAGATTTCTATACCCAATTGAGCATGTATGTTATTCCCTCTAAGCCAATTCTGATGAGAGTAAGATTCGCTCACTCCACCTCACCTCTCTCCTCTTCCCCTCCACTGCAAAAGCTTTTTCTTGCCTCTTTTACGTGAGATAATTTACCCCATTCTACTTCTTCCTTTCTCTTTCTCCCAGTACATTCCCCTCTCTCACCCCTTAATTTTATTTTTTAGATATCATCCTTCACTTTTAACTCACACCTGTACCCTCTGTCTGTATTTGCTCCTTCTAACTATCCTAACAACGAGAAAGGTCTTATGAGTTACAAATATCATCTTGCCATATAGGAATGTAAACAGTTTAACTTATATTAAGTCCTTTCTAGTTTACCTTTCTATGCTTCTCCTGAGTCTTGTTTTTCAAAGTCAGATTTTCTATTCAGCTCTGGTCTTTTTATCAAGAATGCTTGAAAATCTTCTATCTCACTGAATATCCATTTCCCCCCCTAAAGGATTATACTCAGTTTTGCTGTGTAGGTGATTCTTGGTTGTAATTCTAGCTCCTTTGCCCTATGTAACATCATATTCCTCTAATCCTTTATTGTAGAAGCTGCTAAATCTTGTGTTATCCTGAGTGTGGCTCCACTATACTTGAATTGTTGTTTTCTCAATGATATTTCACATCGTCTTCTATTTTTTCATTTTTTTAAAAAAAATTTCTTGATTTCTCATAGAGTCATTAGCTTCCATTTGCTCCATTCTAATTTTTAAGGAATTACTTTATTCAGTGAGCTTTTGGACCTCCTTTTCTGCTTTTTAAGTCATTCTTCTCATTGTGTTTTTGGACCTCTTTTACCATTTGACCTAGTCTGTTTTTTAAGGTGTTATTTTCTTCAGTATTTTTTTGTCACTTTTACCAAGCTGTTGACTCATTTTTCATGATTTTCTTGCATCACTCTCATTTCTCTTCCCAATTATTCCTCTGCCTCTCTTACTTGATTTTCAGAATCCTTTTTGAGCTCTTCCATAACCTGAGACCAATTCATACTTTTCTTGGAGGCTTTGACTTTATTGTCTTCTTCCGAATATGTGTTTTGATCTTCCTTGTCACCATAGTTAAGATTCTATAGTCTGAGGGGTTTTTTTTTTTCAGTTTGCTCATGTTCCCAGCCAATTACTTGACTTTTACACTCTTTAATAAGTTAGGCCTCTCCTTCCAGTGTGGAGGGTGTACTGTCCCAGGCTTCAGAGGGTTTGGGCAGCTGTTTTCACAGATACTTCCAGGGACCTGTAAGTTCTCAGTTCTTCCAAGGTGGTATTACCTAAGGAGAGGTGTTTACTCCTTTCCTGGCCTGGGCTCTGGCTTGTGAGTGACCACGAGCGCTCTTTCCTGCCCTGGACCTGTGAGGAGGGCCCCCTCCACTGTGGCTGCAAGTTCTGCTATTCTAGTGTTCCTCCTCACCTAGGACCTGGTTCTGAGTATGGGCAAAGCAACAGAGTCCTGCCTTAGTCCTAGCAAAAAGACCCCTGTAATTTCCTTCTAACCAGTTGTTTGACCCTCTTACTGTCTGCGGACTGAGAGCTCTGGAAACAGCTGTTGCCACTGCCGCTGCCATTGCTCCTATTGCTACTGATACTCTCACTCCCAAGGCCTGTTCTGCGCTGGTATGGCCTGTGCTAACCTGTGCTCCTCTCTCAACCTGGTGCAACAAAACTTTCCCGCTACCTTCCAAGTTGTCTTGTGCTGGAAATTTCCTTTGTTCCATCTTTTTCTGGGTTCTGATGCTCTAGAATTTGCTTAGAATCATTTTTAAAAGGTATTTGGAGGGTTTTGGGTGAGAGCTCAGGTAAGCCCCTGCCATCTTGGCTCTGCCTCCCCTCAAAGTATTTTAAAAACAAGTTATTGACCCCAGGTTAAGGATTTATGTTCTAGTCTGTTTTTTATATAAAGTTCTAAGGACTTTGGGGCATTTTTGGACACTCTTTTTGAACTTTTTCCTGAATCCTTTCTCAAGTCACAACTTTCTTTTTGTGGGAGGAATGTGTGGAAGTGTTTATGCAGACAGGATTCTGGTCAGTCCTGCCCAATAGGGAAGATTATTTCATAGCTCCCATATCATGGTGCTTCACATTAGGAAATGTAGTGGGTTAAAAATGTGCAAATCACACTTTTGTCAAAGGACTATTAAAATGAACATCCTTCCCATTGATTTATATTATCATTTCAGACAGGTTATCACCTGACTTACCATCAGTTCATCATGTCCTGGGGCTTTACAAAATAGCTAACAACAACAAAACACTTGAATATTAAATATGCCAGTATGTCCTGTGCTGCAGCTAGGTGGCACAGTAGATAGAGTGCCAGGCCTGGAGTCAGGAAGATCTGAGTTCAAATATGTCCTCAGACACTTAGCTGTGTGACCCTGGGCAAGTCACTTAATGCTGTTTGCCTCAGTTTCCTCATATGTAAAACGAGCTGAAGGAGGAAACAGCAAAACACTCCAATATCATTGCCAAGAAAACCCCAAATTGGGGCACGAAGTCTGACATGACTTAAATGAACCAAAAAAGCCCTGTGCTGGGGTGGATTCAGTTACAAAACTATTAATCCTAGCAGTGTTTTGAGTTTGCAGGAATGTACATAGTTTAACCCTTTTATTTTCCTAATAATTAATCAATCAACAACCATTAAGTAATTAATATGAATGATAGCGTATGCTAGGTATTGGAAGATACACAAGAATAATGTCTTGTGTGCTTGGATTATATCATGTGTACATGAATCTGGGGCATGACGGGTATAGGAACCTAGGTAGAGGTATAGGTTTTGCACTTGGTATAAGAAACTCACTAGTGAAAACCTCCATGTTATCAAGCACCTCCATACCTTCTCAAGTTGCCTAGAACACTGAGAAGTTAAGTGATTTGCCCAGTCACACAGCCAATATGTGTCAGAAGGGAGCCTTGAACTCCTGGCTCTGAGGCTGGCTTTCCATTCGTTACCCCATGCAGTCCCTAAAGTGGGCCATATTATTTATCTATTTTAATACCATATTGACTTTAAAAATTAGAATACTAAATTCCATTCAAACTACTTAATTCAACTTCTACATACATGGCACTGTAAATGACTAATTCATAGTCACTTTATTAAATATTATACTTCTTGGGTCTCTTTTCTCCAACCATTGCTCCTATCAGAATTAGCAATTGAGGTTATTCCAAGAAAGAGTTGGGCTTCTACCTTTTGTGAGGCAGCTGTTGTAATGGAAAGATGTGCTAGGATTTGCAGTAAGAGGACCTGTATTTCCCTCTGGGTGCTCCCACTTACTAGATGTGGGACCTAGGACAAACCATTTGATGTTTCAAGCCTCATTCTCGTTCATCTGTAAAATGAAGATAATTACATTGATTGCCTCAGTGTTGGGAGGATGAACTATGATCACATATAGAAAGTGATATTATATAAAGTGCCATACAAATGTTAAGTTATTGCAATTAGTTTTATTTTTTCAAACTGGCTTTGAAAGTTAACTATTTCTTAACTAGCTTATTTTCTCACTTAAACCTTCACATGCTAAGGTTAAAAAAAAAAAAAGGTTATCATGCCTCTTGTTCCCAAATCAAGGAACTTCCAGTTCATCGGTCAGAATTACCACTGGAATTGGGACCTCAGAAGGCTTACATCAGACATAGGAAGCCTATAGTGGCAAAGAAGCAGTCAAATTCTTTTGAGCTTATTAATCCATCAATAACAATTTAAGTGCTTCCTACTGCGTGTGGCATTGGGGATACCAGTACAACTTTATGGGACCATTTCATAAGAATTCAGACAAATCTCTCAGCAAGGAATCTCAACAGAAATACCAAATTTCATGATATTCTGAAACAATAAAAACGGCATAAAGTAAATCACATCCTTGATGGTCAATTTCAGTTAAGTTTTATTAATGGGTGCTCGAGCTATTTAGAAATAGCATGACTTCACAAATCCTCCGTAACGACAATGAGCTTCACTACAGTCTTCAGTATAAAATCTAGCTAGGTTTGTAGTACATAATAAACGCTGAGTGACTGATTTAATTCAGGAAACTTATGGTTCTCATACCATTTAGCAATTATTAAACAACTCCAATGAACTAATTACACTATCACATTTTATATTTTGTATTCTCAAACTGCCATCTTTGAACTGATTCAATTTTTGTCTTCCTTTCTTCAAGTGCCAGTAGGCCCTTAATAAATGCTGATTGATTTTAATTCAGGCAAACAAGGTGGGCATCCCACATTTAGGATATCTTCTAAGGAAGATGCCTGTGGAAAACAAGTGATGAAACACCTCCCTCCCCACCCTTACAGAATGACAAATAGTCTCTCCAGCATTTTCTCTGCATTGGTTGTTTTCCTTGGCTGTTTTCGTTTCAAGGGAGACTTCAGTGCTGAGGAGGAGGAGGGGAGGGTGAGAGGTAAGGAACTTAAGCATTAGGCAATTATTACAGGATAAAAACAAAAGGCAACACCCAAACAAAAGAGGTAGATGGCTGTACTCTGATGGGATTCCCAGGCTTTCCCCAAACCTAGTAGAGGGCATGGAAAATCATTTACTCTGGGTACCATGCTCTGTATTCCTGACAAGCTCATAGTTAGTATATACTGAGCTCCTGAACTGGACATTTTATGGGTGACATGTATTTCATGTCAAAAGGTATTTCATCTTCAAAACCTGTAGTTCCCAAATTGCCTTCATTTCGGTTTCATTTCTCCCACTGGATCCATCTTCTCCAGGCCAAGTGACTAAGATTTAAAAAGCAGTCATTTATAGAAACACAACACAAACTTTGGTTTTAATGAGAAAATAATTATATACTTGCATTGTATGTCTCACAGTCACTATAAAACAGAAGCAGAATAATTACATGTAAGAGGTTAACATACACAGAAAGCCAGGTATACAATATGATTGACAGGTCATTTTTAAAAGGGTTTTTTTTTCTTTTTAATGTAATATGAATCAAGAGCAAGACAAAAATCAAAGTTTGGCAGCTCAATGAATAACAGTTCAGGAAATTAGTGCTATAACCCAAACTGGATATGCTCACTGACTCTAAAGCTAAAGCTATTTCCCCCCCCAATGCAATTTCATTACATCCATCCTTTAGCTGGAGAAAGGTTTTATTTTTCCATGGAGACAGCATTAACTTTGTAATAATATTCCTTCTTTGAATTTCATATATATATATATGTGTGTGTGTGTGTGTGTGTGTGTGTGTGTGTATTCATATGGATACATACATGTATGTATATATACATACATACTATATATACTACATATATATGCATACCTATGTGATAACATGCAAGTGATACTGACAAGTTGAATAAACTGCATAGCTTGATCCAAGGGGCACACAGCCTATTCTTCCTGCTGTGAACAGAACCCTGCTTCCATATTTTCTGGATGAAAAAAAACGAAGCTGAGGAGGCAAGAGTCAACCTGTCACAATCGGCAACTGAACTAATGGGCCACTGAAGGACTGGGTATTTAAGTGATTTGTTTAGGGTCACACAAGTCATAAACACCAAAGGGAAGAGTTAAACTCAGCTCCTCAGATTCCTGCCAGTGCTGTTTCTACTGTGTGCTTGGAGGGAGAGGGAAAGACAGCCTTGACTTCATCAACGATACAAATATTCTATCTACTTGAGTATTTTTCTGTGGGTATTTAGGGAGAAGACAGAGTTTGAGATGGGGAAGGGAAAGTAAGCAGGACTTACTCCTTTTTCTTAAACAAGAAAAAAAAAACCTTCATCTTCCCCAGTGACCAAATCCCCGCTGGGATTCCTACTGATGAAGCCTAGTCTGGAGCTGTGCACACAACAGGTGCTCAGGAATACTTACTTGCAAAACGAATAAGCATTCTGGAAAATCCAGATGCTCTAAGGGGATTTTAATTAGAAGTCCTCCCAGAGAAGATATTTTTGGATGAGGAATGAGAATAAATAGCCAGAAAAGTAGCCTCTTAGAGCAGAATAAATGCGGGGTAAGAAATCAGGAACTTGAAATTCAAATCATGAAAACCATTTGGTGTGACTCTGGGCAAGCCATGTTAGCCTCAGTTTTCTAATCCCTCAAAGGAAAGCACTACCTTACATGACCTCCAAGTTTCCTTTTAGCTGTAAAATTCTTTGTGGCCCTCGGAACAAGAAATGTCTTCTGCTAAAGGGTTTCAGCCTGTTAATGCAAACCTGGATGCATTAAATTTGTTTGAAAGCTACCCTTCTACCTGTACATTTTCTCAAAAGTAGTCTTGATGTGTGCATAAGTTCTTCGTAAAAAAAAAAAATCCAAAAGTTCAAGTCAAACTCAATATCTAACATATGTCTAATTGCTACACTTCGGAATTGTTTGTTGATTTCTATGGACAATGTAGGACTCAAAGAGATTTCACTTTATTACTTATAGAAAACAAAACAAAACAAAATCCACAGGTCCAGATACATCAGGTTAACAGCAGGTGCAATTTTTGGTTCACATTTCTAAAAATTGGCTTCAGACAGACAGCTCTTTGGCAGTCCACTGTTTCTATCCCCCTTTGATAATACCATTTTTGCTTACATTCCCTGCCTGTCCCCTCTCCCCCTCCCCCATTAACACTTATATTATTTACTAAAAAAAAAAAAACAAACCCCAAAACCAAGAATGATGCATTATAGAATTTACCATATACTTTAAAAGTGGAAATTGCTCCCTGTTAGAGCAGGCCTGCACAACATACGGCCTACCAAAGGATTGTGGTCCGCCAAAGGATTTTAGGGAGCCCCAAAACTGTGCACTCCTGTTTGTCACATAACCCACAACCAACCATCCTCATTGTGTCTGTAGTCTGCCTGCTGCCCAAAGAAGTTTACAAGTTGTGCAGGTCTGTGTTAGAGCAACACACATCATATCATGTGACATGCCAAGAACAAAGTAGAAGTGAATTTTAGTGAGAATAAATTTAATTGTTGCCTTAAAAAAATAAAAACACTAGTTATGAAGAAAATGAAGCAGGTTATTGTTTCCTCACTGTCAGATTAAAAAAATTCTCATCCAGATATTATGGCACCCAATTGTAGAATATCATCATTATATTGCTTTAAATGAAATGAAGTGTAAAACCAGCATCCCTCTAGTCTACCTATGAATACAATGCACAAGAATAAATACCACAATCCTTTTTCTAAATATCAATTTACAAAACTGCTTCAAAACATTGCAACTGGGCCTCATGCAAATACCATGTTGGGTCAATTTAATATTACAAATAGTGCCTCAACTCAGTGCCTTTATATCCCTTTTCATAAAAAAGAAATTCTCAATCACTCTGGTAGCTAGCAAACAGCTTTGGAGAAAATAATTTTACAATCCTAACCCAAGGTCATTCTAGAATTTCAACACACACACACACACACACACACCTGCACACAAGTGCACATAATACATTTTATACATGCACGCACGCGCGCACACACACACACACACACACACACACACACACACACTTTTTAGTATTTGTGGCTGACTCCAATCCTTCAAAGTCCTATTTTTATTTATTTCCATATACCATTCTAAAAAAACACTGGCTGAACAGCAAAAATAACCTCTTTCCCTCTCCTTTCTTCCTTCTACTTTTCTCTACTTCCAAGACCTCTCAAATTTTTCACTTTCTGGATATCCAAAGATTTCCATTTCTCACACTCTCTTCAAGGCCTGCTTCATCATTACAAAATATAGTTATAAACACTGCTATTTTCTTCTTGTTTAATACATCTAAGTCAAAATGTGCCCTTCTTTGTTTTCAATTATTGCCACTCTAAAAACTATATTTATTCTCCCAACCCTAAACTTTCTGAATCGTTTGTTTCAATGTGTAAAGACTGTACACAAGCACGGCCCCCTTCCCATCATAAAAATACTTGTTGTCCACTAAATACAGACTTTTATATTAAGAAACATCATCATGTAAATATGTCCTCAGGAACTGGAGACCAGTCAATATTACAAGCAGATAGGATGCTAAAGCTAAAATAAGTCATCTGTGTTGGCTCCCCTCCCTGCCATTCTTCAACCTCCTAATCTGAAAGAGATTGTGTTTGTAATAGGAAGAAATACTTTATTAAGTATACTGATCGTAAAATATGGATTGTAGATTTTGCAGTGATAGTTCCTGATTTTAAAAGGAGGTAAGAGAAAGTAACTTTACCTCTCCTTCGAAAAATTCTTAAAAAAACCCACAACATCCTATTTATGGCTATTGAGTAACTGGGGTGATCATGATGTTCCTAGCACAGCATGAGAAATAGGGACAATGAGACTGTGGGAGGATCCAAAAGAATACCATGTGCCTTGCTAAACTGCTCCTGCACAAGATGTACTTCTTTGATAGAGCCCACCGCGGACTGCTTGCTCTTCCTTAGCACAAAGCTAGGCAGGGAGTCCTATTAGAAGGAAGCATATTGATTCACTCAGGTTTCCACCATTTGTAATTGCTTTGACCTTCAATGGTTACATGCTGTAGGCACCACAGCTGTTGCTGTTCTTATTGATGGTGGCGATATCCTCCTTTTGGATAGACCCAGTAAGTCACAGGAATCCTTCTCTTGTTCTTTTTTTCCCCTTGGGGTATGCTGAGAGTTCAGTAGATGAGTTTCCATTTTGTTTTAAGTTTTCTCCCAAAGATATCTATTGCAGTGTTTCTGGTCTAAATCATTGAGCTTGTTTACTCCTTAATAAATATTTCATTAAAAAGGTTACTTTCTTTTCTCCTTTTTCTTCATTTTTTGGGGGTTTCTTGTTGTTCCATGCACCAAATGAACTTGGTTGAGAAATGTTTATTCATCCTCCTCCTCCTCCCTATTGGCATATATTCCTGCTTCCCAACGCAAGGCTAGTGCACTTTTCCGGCGATTCACCCGGGTTGCCTCAAGGACCTAAAAGAAAGGAAGGAAAACCAGATTTTCATGACCAAGGGTTCCATGTAGACATTATCCTATTTACTCAATGTTTCCCCTTTCTCTCTCCCTTAAGTTTGGTCTGAAATCTTGTGTTAACAGCAGCACTACATAGGCCAAATGAACAGGTTTAATGACAACATGGATTTTTTCAGGAGATACCAGTGGAAGGTCTAATATTGTTTGGGACACTGTGAGAAGTCAATGTACTTAGTACACAATAGTGTACTGTGATTGCATACACTTTAAGTACAAAGGTTATCTTATGAAGAAATATTTATTCCCTTGCAGTCTGGCATCACAGATTTATAACCATTCTGGTGAAATATTCTGAGACTTACTTGAACTCAATTTTAACCTTTATCATGTTATGGACAGGAGTGTGGCATTGAGAGGTGGCCTTGAAGCTAGTCAACTCCTCTAACACATAACTGGCTGTGAGACCCTGGGCTAGTCACTTACTTTCTCAGTTCTCTAGACACCTCTTTAAGACTAGCAGTTGCAGAGAAAGTGCTGACCTGCACAGGTAGGGAGAGTTTCCTCACCTGGGAGTTCCTAATACCAAAGAAATCACAGGTCCAGGTCTCATCTCTACCCTGTTATCTAGATGATGATAAAACACATCTCTGAATATCACAAATACAACACCATTCTTCTTATGAAGAAGCTTTGGTCCTCTTCCTAAACAAGAGGATGGATATTTATAACCAAGTGGACAAGTCCGAATTAAACCAGCAGGGAGAGTGCTACAGGCAGAATCCCTCAATATCTGTGAACCCCAGAAGTTGTCTCTGATGGCACTAGAGAGTAAAATGTGTACATACCTGAATAAAAAGTAGCTTAAGTAGCTGAATGAATGATAAGAAGCCAAGCTGGTGACCCACTATTTTATTTTCTAACTTGGGAGGAAAAAAAAAAGAATGGAGAAAGATCTAGTTGCTTCAGGGAAAATTATTAGTCATGACGAGGAAAGACACTAAATATTAGCCCAGTTTCAACATCTGTCACCCAAAATTCAAGAAAAGAAACTTCATGTTAACTGAAGTAAAAGATAAAGAAAACTGCAAGACAAGCAAATAGAAGCATTCAAGACAAGATATTAAAAGAAAATACAAGCAGCCAAATGTAATTTCAGGCCAGTAAAACAAAGATAGCATTTTAATTAGTAATTATACACACACAAAAATTTGCATTTGGTGTCACAGCCATTTTCACATCTGAAATAATAACAGCTGATATTTACATTTTGTTAGGCATGTATAGTATATGTAGCACCTCTTTTGATACATATGTAGTATCTCTTTTGATCCTCACAACAACCCTGTGAGGTAAGGTGCTTTTGTTATCCTCATTTTACAGATGAGAAAACTGAGATAAGAGACGTCACCAGTCAGGTGGCTGCCCTGGGTCACAGGAGCAGCCCTGACTCTGTATCTCTCTAGCAGGACTGAATGAGCTATTAAGGGAAGCATAAGTGAGGAGATACTTCTGGGTTTGTGTTCTGATTATGAAAGTAGAAAAGAACACTTTTTTTCAGGCAGAGGGTACAGGACAGATATTAATGCATAAAATGTAGAATCAGATTAAATTTCAGAGTCAAGATAAATGAAGACAAGATAGCCATCTTAAATTATTGTTTGTTACGTGGCATAGACTACACTTTTCAAAATGGATGCAGGGGCCGATTATGGCTTTCCCTTGGAACCATAATGCAGGATTTTCTTATTAAAGCCCTGGATGGCCATTTTAAAAAGGGTGGAGAACCAAGTGGGTTTAGCTCTTTCTGGCTACCTCCATGGCAATAAACATACCACACCTGTTCCATGAAAGAAGGACAGAGACAGCATGGTATAAAAGTGTTGCAGAAAAGCCACTGGACTCAGGGGGCATAGGGCCTGGGTGTCTTAGTTGACTTAGTGACTTAAGGTCACTACGGTGACCTTAGCTGAGTCATTCAACTCTCAGATGAAGAACCTGAGACTCAGAAAGTTTAAGTGACTTGCCCAGGATCACACAGTTAATATGTGATGGAATTTGGACCAAGCTCTTTTGACTTGTGGCTGTTTCTACTATTTCATGCTGCCTTCTTTCTTAGGATTAAATGAAAGTATGTGTGAAAGGAGCTCCCAGCCTTTCTCACTTTTAGGCAAGGGTTCTTAAGCTGAGGTCCGTGCCTGTGGATAGATTTCAAGGAGTCTGTGAACTTTGACAGGGAAAAAATAGATTATTTTTACTACTGTTTGGTTTCCTTGGTAATCCTACGTACATTTAAAAACATTATTCTAAGAAGGGGTCCATGGCATACGCGCACACACACACACACACACACACAAAGGTCAAGAACCCCAGATCCAGAGGGAAGAGAAGATACTATTTCTCAGCAGCTAATGAAAAATTTTTATTTTTCATATACACTATTTAAGATGTAAACATTACTATTCATACATATTGAATTACTATGTAGTGCTGAGATTTAGCAACATCAAGATTTTTGTTTGTGTTTCTAAAATAAAGCATTTTAGGATGAGATTTCTATATGGTTATCCAATCCACTCATTTTACAGATGAAGAAAATAAATCCCAGGGAGGACAGACACCTTTGCCCAGGGTCAAACTGGTATTAAGTAGGTGGTTCTGAAGCTAGGTCCTCTAATTTGACAGCCACTGTTTTCCTCTGTGCTACGATGTACTTAAAACATCTTGCTTACTGGCCCTTATATTTTTTACGCTATTTGTTAAAGTTTTATTTCAACATAACTTTCTAGGAGGAAGCATGGCCAGTGGACAAGGAGCTGGGCTCAAGTCCCACCTTTGAACATTGGCAGTGTGACTTGGGCAAATCATTTAACCTCTTGATGCTCTAGGCAAATGTCTAAGATTAGATGTTTCAGATGTGGTGCCTGACTAGCACTGGTAGAGGGGGTTTCCTCACCAAAGAGTTGTCTGTAATCAAAGAAACCACAGGTTCAGTTCCTGTCCATATTCCTTGAAGCAGGAAGCAGGAACTCCTGAAAGAACATAAAGCTGACAGAAATGTTCAAACTGAATGGAGCACAAAAAAAAAAATTTAATAGGTAATAATGACATTTGGAGCTTTGTCATTTCTACGAATTAATTTAGAAGAAGCTCTGCATGATCACCTGACGATTCAAATGAGAAGATCATTTAATCTTTGAATAGCAGCCAACTCTCATTTTTTCTATAAATATATGAAATAGATGGATATTTTGCTATATTAGAAATCATAAGCTATTAAAAAAACTAAAGAAAAGTATCTAGCATATTAGATACATTATGGGCTGGAATTTCATAGGATAGGGTGAAAAAGCATAAGTGGATCATATTTTACACCAAGTGAAGGAGTAATACCGGTAAGATCGCGGACCCAAGTACATGATATGAAAAATTTGTACGTTGCATAATGTGTTAACAATTTATTTTTCTGCTAATTTAAAATATGAATGACTAAGTTTTGAGGGTTCCACTTGGGCATCTGATTCTAGATTTTCATTTCTACCAAACTATGGCAACTTGTAACCAATACAGTCCTATGTTGTAAAGTTAGATGTCTGACTTTTCAAACTCTCATATTCTATATAAAGTTTAGCAATCTCATTAGTGGATCCAAAGGGAGGTATCATGGAATTAAGATTCCCAACCTTCATTAAATGTCTCTGGAAAACAAGGATGTGTTATGTCCTAACCATATTTATAGCATGACAACTAAAGATTAAAAAAATAAACCCAAATGTCTATAAATTCCTCAGTCAGATTGTTTCTCCACTGGAACAATGAAGGCTATTACTATTAAAAAAAAAATGAAAATAACCACCAAACACCTGGAGACTATGGTACACTATATAATCAGCACACTTAGTGGACAGCCTATGGAAACTTCCAAGATATGGGAGTAGAGGTTCAATCTAAAGTCGGGGTTTCATTTATTTATTTATTTATTTATGTGTGTGTGTGTGTGTGTGTGTGTGTGTGTGTGTGTGTGTGTGTGCGCGCGCGTGCGCGCGCTTTTCATTTAGAATTAATCATTACAAGAATAAGGAATTTATATATATGGGGAGGGGGGGAGAATAGGTCAACATACTACAGGGAAGTCCAAAGGATTGTTGTGATAAGGTGTGCCAAACTCAAATTTGTAGAGCGGAGTGCTTTGGGAATTTCCTTCAAACAGCAACATTTCCAAGTGAATTCAAAGCTGAAGGTGCCACAGGGAAAAATAGTCTGGTACTTGTAGAGTAACAATGAATAAAAGCCTAGACTGAAAAAGTTTGTCAATTAACAGTCAAAGCACTAACGTATACCAGATAACAATTAAAAGGTCCTCCTTCACCCCCATCACACCACACAGCACAGCACCATCTTGTAGAACACAGCAATTCTCTCACCCTTTTCAGATATTATCAGAAATCAGAAAAGGGCAAACAGTGGGGAAAAAAAAGGTGGGAGATACTGTTTCTCCCTTGGAATTTATTAAGATCTCCACTCCAGTCCTACTCTTATGCTTCACTGTGGCACGGGGATGACCCTGGACTCTCAAAGACAGGGATTCTTAACCTGGATCCATGAGCTAACTTTTTAAAAAAATTTTTTTGGAGTAACTATTTCAACACAATTGATTTTTTGTAAGACTATATTTTGTTTTATTAATTTAAAAACATTATTCTGAGAAGAGGTCCATAACAGAAAAAAGGATCTATCAGGGGAATGCAAATTCTGGTGGATCTTATCATGTAGGGCAAAGATTCTCAACCTGGGTACACGCATCCACAAGGTGTAAGAGAAGCTAATCAAGGGTGTAAGGGAATATTCTGTAAACAATTATATCACCTTATTAAAAGAGATTAATCTGTTTTATTTCTTATGTACATATGCAGAATGCATTTTCGTTCATACTGAGTAAGGAATATGGGCAAGTTTACTAAATGCCCATGGGTATGGGCAAAAAAAGGTGGGAACCTTTGGCGTTGGGACCCAGTAACGGAATGTATGTCTTTTATCAAACACCAGCCTAGGTAAGTTCAGAGAGACTTGTCACCAGAAGTCTGGCCACCAGGAAATGAGGTCTGCTTTCCCTACAGCTCCCCCCCTGCCTGTCCCCTGCTGCCCCAGGGCAGTTCATGAAAAGTCTAAGGTACAGAAGAATTTCAATCTTTATCAAAGCAGTACCCATACCAATTTATAAATTATGGCTCTTTCAAACTATAAAAGTTTTTAATTGAGAAGCACAACCAACATGAAGCATCAAGCCAAAACAGCATGCATTTATAAAACACCATGCAAGCAGAAACCAAGAAAGGCAAGTTGAAAAGTACCTCGGAAGTAACCTTGCTGTTAGACAGTAATTTACAGGTGTACTGGCAGAGAGGGAAAAGACCAACATTAGTATACTGAACAGGCATGCCAACATTTTAAAAACCATCCATACCTGAGAATAAGTCTGCCTCTAGGTGATGGACTGATGCTTATTTAGAAGTGGTTTTAGAAGGCACTTCCAAATACAGTAAAGGCTTTAGTATTCTGATATTTATTTAAAGTTTTGTGTGCTTTGAAACAGTATGATGTCCTTTTTTTTCTTTAATAAAAATATCAGCTAAGCCACACCTGGTTAACTCAAAATGTTTTCCAGCCCTTTGCATTCTGAATTAACAAAGTTTTACTGTATGTCACCAGTCCATTACTGACACCTTTGTTTGTTCTTAATAGAAAAGACTTGGGTTAGAGGAATCTCACGGGATTTCCTAGTGCCTCTAGCCAAAGGACTTCATGTCTCCTTGAATCCTTCTACCCCAAACACAGTGCTACAACTTGCATCTTTGATTCCAATGCAGGTTGTGTTTATGCTGAATGTCAGCAGTGGGGCTGAAAATGGCCATTTCCAAAGAAGCTGCCATTTGGGATTATGTGATCATGACTTAACTAGGTACATAACTAATGTCTCCCTTCCAAACTGTTAGATGAGGACATAGTTTCTTGGAACATTGACCAGATGACGTGGGACACTAAATGTGAAAAAGCATCAAAGAGAGTTCCAGTGTTACCAGAGTTGTTAGGACCTGTACTTCATTCGTCACAGATGGCTTGTGTTACAGCTGTACTCTTCCTGCAAGGATCACTCATCAAAGGGCCATGAAAAAATGGGGATTTTATAATGCTAGGCCAATTCCTCAGGGAAGGTATCAAAGCCAACAGCAGGCTTAAGAGAAAACAATATTGGGTTGGTAACATTTCATATTGCTGTAGTAACCTTTACTCAGCTATAGCCCTATTAGGTCTACAGAACCGAGATAAAGAAAAGAGGAAATTAACCTATATATACAAAAATATTTATAGCTGTTCTTTTCATAGTTGCTCCAAACTGGAAACTCTGGGGGTGCTCACCTCTTGGGGGATGGCTAACCAAACTGAGATGTATGGAATATTACTTTGTGCCATGAGAAATGACAAAAGAATTTTAGAGGTAACTAGCAAAGCCTCTATGAGCAGAAGCAAACTGAAGTGGGCAGAACAATTTATAAAATGACAATATTATATAGAAAAGCCAACTCTAAAAGACTTGAGAACTCTATCAATGCACGATTCCAGAAGACTAATGACAAACACACCTTCTGCTGGAGAGATTTTGGACTTAAAAATGTAGAATGAGACATGCATTTTTGGACAAGGCCACTGCAGATATCTGTTTTGTTGGACTATGCATGTGTTACAAGGGTTTCATTTATTTATTAGTCCTTAGGGGCACTGGAAGGGAAGAGACTGTGTGTGGGTTGTCTGAGAGAGAGAGAGACTTGCCCAGGGTCATATAGCTAGGAACTGTCAGCTGTCTGAGGCTGAATTTGAACTCAGGGTCTTCCTGACTCCAGGGCTGGTGCTCCAGGTGCCACCTATCTGCCCCTAATATATTCTTGTAAAATAAATTTAAAACCAAATTTTTAAAAAAGTGCTTGGCAATGTTTTACTACTGTTACATAAATGCCAGATTAAGAGAGGGAAATTCTAAGAAAAAAAAATTAAACTTTATTCAATGATCTCAAAGCTCTCTATATAAATGTTCTACCAGAAGGCTAGATCCTATGATATGCCTGAACAGGAGAAATACCACAAGAAAAAATATTACCTCCCCACAAATCTTCCCATGTACCAAGCTGCCAGAAAATATGTGAAATTACTTGAAAAAAAATTTAAAAATAAAAAGAATTTACATCTTTAGTCACTGATTTATTAGGACAATCCATAGCCTCCACATAAGAAAGGCTAAAGCAATTCAGTCTTTCTCTCAGAGTCATTATAATAGCAAGACTGGGGCAGAAATAAATGATATAGGACACGGAGAGAAATGGCCTTATACTCCAAAGTGATAGGTCCTGGGGACATACTTGAAAAAGAGAAAGGCTATGCTAGGATATAGCTGCTTACAATTTCAAGGGCATATTTAGGAAGGTTAAGGTATTCTCTTAGGTGGTGATCAACTGGTAAGGGGTGCTTGGAAAGAACTGAGAGTCCAAGGGACTGAGTCAATGTGCAGAGTGATAATGTAAATGAGAGGGAAAGGAGATGAGTAGTATGAGAACCAAAGGCCAGCCCAGCATTCATAAAGGAGTGTTGGGGACTTGGGAACCTGAGTGGTGAGCTGAATGAGTCAGAGGAAGAAATTCAGTGTGAGTAAGGCTGGGGTCTAAAGATCATACGCTAGCTTTGTGGGAGAGGACGTGTTACATGTCAAGCTGTGACCTGGGTTGCTGTAGAGCTATGACGTCCAAACCCCTCCCCCCCATATACACACATTAACACCACTTTGAGATTAATGATGAGAGTCTGATCAATGAATTAATAAATATTTATCAAGCACTTACTATGTGCCAAGCACTGTGCTAAGCAAGCACTGGATCAGATTCAATATATCTTAATGGTACATTCTAAAGCTCTCATAGTCTTTTTATAAAAAGAGAGAACAGCCAGGGATGAGGATGAAAATAGACCTGGAACTTAGGGTTTAGGTGCAATCAATGACAGCATGACTGTACTTGAATGTGTGTAAGTGGGGGTCTGCGACAGAGTGTGAAGTATTTTAAATTGCTGTCCAAGTACATAGCTATAAAGAACAAAAAACAGTTCAAGAAGAAAGAAAATCCTTGTGGCCCCCAAAGGGCAAATTTGGGGGTTTCTAGGTTGTTGATGAGCTTCAGCCTGCCTGAAATCTTTTCTTTTTTTAACAATTTTTTTTTCAATCCCCCTGTCCCTACCCCAGGAGAAAAAAAAAAAAAAGAACAAACGCTGTAACAAATGTATAGTTAACCAAAATAAATTCTCATATTGGCCATGTTAAAAAGAAAGTCTCAATCTGCACTCTGAATCCATCCCTTCTCTGTAAGGAGGAGAGTAGCATGTTTCATTATGAGTCCCCTGGAATTGTGTTTGGTCATTGCATTGATCAGAGTTCCTAAGCCATTCAAAGTTGTTTGTCTTTATAATATTGTTGTTATTGTAGGAATTTTTCTCCTGCTTTATTCTGTATGAGTTCATACAAATCTTCCCACGTTTCTCTGTGACTTGTCTCTTTCATCATTTCTTACAGCACATCACATTTCGTTTAGCATAACTTGTTCAGCCATTCCCCAATCGATGAGCATACCCAATCCTTTTTCTAATAAGAAGCATTTTATCCTTTCTACTTCATCAGCCTTTTTTCACCAACTAGAAGACAGTTGGCATGCTGAAATTGTTAGTAGTGGTTTTTAGGATAGTGGCCTCCAGTGGCCAGAACAACCCCAATCTCTCAGCTTGGCTGCAGTCTCCTTGAATATTAGGGCACCCTGACAACATAATCACCCAGGCTTAGGAAAAGGTAATATATTCCTTAACTTCTTTATGGAGCAGGACTATCATGCCTTCTTTTACTCCTGGCCTTGAGTCTTTGGCATTTGAAGATTGTAGAAAAAAGACCAAAGAAATCCCTAGGGCCCTGAGCTGATGGCCATTATGCCACAGTGACCATTAAAACTGCTGAAGCTGGAATGGACTGAAACCTCAACTTGGCAGGGTCTGAGCTGTTCTATCACAAAGAATAATTTGTTAGACAGTAAGTTGTTGAATTTGCTTAAGGGAAAGAAACCACAACTTTCTACTTTTCACCAAGAACATGCATCTAATTCATACACATATCCAACAAGACTGACCAACCCACCATTTGAAAAATTGAGCCTTCCTCTCATAAAGCACACAGAAAAACATTCTTTTGAATACAATTCAACAGCCAACTGTGACTTTCTATGAACAAACTGGTAAGGGGTTGCTTACAAAGCTAGTTTGATTGCTTTGTTTGTCTGGGCTTGCAATCTCTTCAGCAAGTTCAGTGGTGAAGGGTGTTATTCAGATCATTGGATGTGGATAAATTTGTGCTCAGTCATTATCTTACAGGTGCTTAAAGGAATACCTGGAGGGAGAGAAGGGCAGGGCATTGCCGGCTCTAGCATTAGCTGCAATGGTCCCAGAGCAGGTGCAGGAACTGTGAAGCCACATTTTTAGCTTTTGAAATAGGTCATGTGCACAGAATCAATACAGGACAGCCACAGCCACAGCCTTAAAGGCAACAGAAGGTGCACAGTGCAGTCACCAAGCGGTTAATAACACTGCTAATCTACCTATCACAACAAATTTTCTTTCTTCCTTTTTCTTTCTTAAAGGGTGGGGGCCACAGCTCCACAAGAGAAAACAAACACACATTCATCATAATAAACTTTCTGATCCAATGAATACTTTCAAAGACAGGTTTTTCATGTGATAGGAACACAGTGGGGCTGAATAAATATTTGATGACAATATAAATGCCCACAATCCTATGAGCAACAAGATGATATAAGCCTGATCATATACCTATGCCTGACTGATTATTATATATTAGTTCAGGTGAGATGATGGTGGATGCTCTTGGTGATTTGGTCCTTAATAAGAGATGCAGTGACCCGGATATGTTTTCTGTTGGGATCTAGGGGTTTTTCATGGTGTAAAATGAGCTTCCATGCTTGGTCAATACTACTTTGGGCAGTGTGAAAATATTTAACCTCTAAACCAAGGATTAGTTGGGTGTCTTCTCTCCTCTTCCAACAGACGTACTTATAGGAAGGAAGAGTAGAAGGGTTGGATAGAGGTTGAGGGAGTGGGGGAGGGAAACATCAGCTGCCCTGGGAAAGCTTCTGCACTAGTATTTACTTAAACAGGAACTGTGAAAAATAATAGGACCAATGAAACAAAACAGATTCCAAACGAACTCATTAAGCCAAAGGTGACAACTCAACACAGTTGATGCTAATTATCTGGCAGTTTGACAGGAACAAATGAACTAAACCACAGTGAGAATGTGAAAGGGCTGCAGGAATGGCACGTACTTAATTACTTGTGGTGGTGGTCCCACTGCCTAACCACTGCTCTCAGGTAAGACTTAGCAGTGCATGATTTCAAAAGGGAGAAACCTTATCTCCAAGAGGGGGCAAAACTTAAAACAGAAACACTTGCTAATGATGCAGATCCATGACACAGACCAGAACAGCAAGGAGAGACCATTGTCGTTGGGAGTGTGTGCAAAAGCAAGTTACATTTGTCCAAGCACATCCACACCACAGGGAAGAGCATGGGATATGTCGCCAGGCTTACCTTTCCACAGAGCTGCTTAGGTACTGTGCAAGATTAAAAGAAGAAAATAAATAGGAAGCTGAGAGAAATTAATTTCAAAACTGTTACAGCCTCCAGAAGGGTCCGATTGAATATGATACTTCAGAGAGTTCTAGAAAGACTATAAGAATAGATAGTCTAATGTTAAGGGGTAAGGCCTGTTAATAATCTCTGGGTAAGTGCTCTAAATGGGTCACCTATATCCAGATTTAACCACAGGGAAGACACTGAGATGTCTTTAAAATTTGAGTATGAATTTTTGGGTTGTCAAACAGTTCTACCCCACTCCCCTCTGCAAATTAAGCAGAGTTACAGATCTACCCTCGCCCCACTTTTGTGCAATGCACAAACTGCTCTTGAATCACATACAGAGTCATTCATTCCTTCATGATATGCTCCGTATAGAAAAGTTCCAATTTTATAGAGTATGGCCCAAGGTACTTTTCAATAAAGCCAGACAGAAAAACTTCAAGGCCTCTTGGTGACAACTGAAAAAATCAATTTCAATAGCTCATACAGTACCGTACTATGTTTCTTTCAAATACCTCTTAGTATCTGGCTCAACACACATATAAAAACTTGTTTTTATGTTCTAACTTATTTGAACAAGAATACAGTAGGTGAAGGTAGCATTGACACAAGTAGGCCCCTTCCAGTATAGAAGCCTAATGCTTCAGAAGTATTTTACAGGGATGAGTCCTATAAAATTAACTTTTGTGGATTCATGCTCATAATCCTCTATGACAGTGATCTCTGAAGTTTTTGATAATACATGCCCATTAGCAAAAAAGTTTGAATATATACCCCAATATACTCATTTGTAAATTGTGCTATTATATAATGCACATTATAAAACTTCCACAAAAAATAGATATTAAAAATGATGAGATAAAGATTAAAAAAAATTAATCCTAGAATCAACTGGGCACTATGTTTTAAGAAAACCACTTTGACAGTACTGTGTAGGACTGGTCAGGAGAAGGCAGAGCCTTGAGACTGTGGGAATAGGGTGGTGCCTGTCTGAGAGAGAAGGAAACAGATGTGAAAGATGTTGAGGAGTGAGAAATGACAAGATTTGGCAACTGATTAGGTCTGTAGGGGGACAGAGTTAGAAGGCCAAGATGAGCCAATGTTGCGAAACCAAATGACTGGAAGGATGCCAGTGCCCTAAAAAGAAACAGGGAAATGAAGAAGTGGAATATGTTCTGTGGGGAAAGGTAGTGTTGTGAGATCTGAGATGCAGGTCACCATGCCTGTTTATTCTGTGTGACTCACTCTACCCTCTCCAAAATGAATTAGTGCGAGAACTCTTTCTTGAGCCCACGTGCCACAACCACCAAGTGATTCTGGTGGACAGGAGGTGGGTATGCTGGGAGAGTATATGTAGGAGGATTTTCCCCAGTGATATGTATAGCTGCTTCCAGTGCCCTGATAATAGTTAGGTTAAAACTGCCTAGAAGGGCCAATACTAAGCTTAGAAAGGGATGTGTTGGGAACAGAGTGGAGAGGTGAGGTTCTGGGGATATGGCTTGATGTGGTGTGTTAGAGGCCCAGTGAGTAACTATGGGGGACAGAGAGGATGGGCCTTATTTTGGGCACCACTGCTTTAAGAAGTCTGATCATTTTCAGAAGGCAAATTTGGAAAAGAGCGATGAACATATCTATTGTGTGGGTTTAGAGTTCACAACCCAACTGCCCAGGTCCACGAAGTGGTTGAGTAGATGACCTGGGGACATTGTCAATGCAGAGGTCCCAAGGTGGTGGTTTAGATTTCTGCAGAAAAGTATGTGTATATTAAACTGTCATTTTAAGTCATCTTTTCCCACCACAATAAGCAGAAAGATTTGAAACAACTGCTAACCATGTTCAGTCTTTTAAGCATTGTCAGCAGTGAAATGGACAGTCCCATGTCCTCTCTCTATTTGGAAAGCCAAAGGTTTACTAAAAAAGCCAAGGAGTGCTCATAATCACAACTGTGGTTGGAAGGCTGTCCTTAATGGCCCTGGTGGATATCCCAACTCTCTCTCTACATTCCTCTTTCTCTGCCTCTGAATACATAAAACAGCTAGAACTGAGCTCAAGGGTGTGGCTGGCTCAAATTCTGTCAAAGGCCTGGCACTGAAGCAGACTTCCAGTGGGTGTCCATCCTTCAGCCCTTGGCACTTTGCAGTCAGTAAAACAAAAAGGACAAAACTCCCCACAGAGTCACATGCTTCTAAACTAGTCAAGGAACCTTTCAAGCAGTCTGAAACTGGGGGGAGGGGAAAGAGGCAGGAGGGGCTAGACAACTTTGGACATATCCTTCCCTGTAAGATCAAAGCCTGTAGCAATGGCCTTAGAGTAAGTAAAAGGAAAGGAAAAACTTACACTGCTCTCATCCATTTTCTCACGCCTTTTAGATTTGTGTGTTTCGTAATCTTCCATGAGGGTCTGCATCAGATTCTTGGGCCGCTGGGATCCGGCAGCCTCTTCAGGGAGTAAATCAGACTGCGAGCTGGGGCCTTCTGTTGTGGGGGATGGAGGAGGTTTGACTTTCTCTATTTTCCCTGCAACAACAGGAAGAGAAGACCCTTTCTAAGCCGGTCAGCTCACAATAGCTGTCAGAATGAGGAGAAACAATTGGAAAAAGAAAACCCTGGCATAAAGAAGGACAACCCAAAAGCCTTGATACAGAAAGATATGCACAACCAACTAATTCTAGTAGAGACCAAAGAGGTTGGACTGCTAACCCGGCTGCTGAAAACTTCAAGTCAACTGGTTTTAAATGATCAGATGAGTAGGTCTGGCAAATATTTTACACAGCTATACAAAGATGCACAGAGATACAGGTCTCTGTGATATCCACAAGGTGGTATCTCTTCACCCAGTATATGAGCCAACACAGATCTCCTTATGGCATGGCTATCTAGACAAAGCGTAGATTCAACGTTGTAGAAAAGTAGGTTTTTCAGCTTGATTATTAAAGTGCCTCCTTAAGAAATTCTGGGGAAGAAGGACGGTGAGTGACCGTGACGGCGGTTTGTGGGTGGGGGTCTCACAGATACTGGAAATTCTTCCCAGCCAATCTATGCTGTTAACAGAACATTCGCTGGCCAGCAACTTGAACTCAAGGTCTGGCTTCCTTATGGCCAGAAGCATTTTGCTGCTCTGCTTAAAAGCAACCCCCCAACCCCAGCCCCATCCTTGCTAAGCAGCTTATGGATGGCTGCTGCCCCAACATGACAGAACTGTGGTAGAAGATTGCATCCCGGGGAGGGGCAGCTAGGTGGTACAGTGGATAAAGCAATGGGCCTGGGGTTGGGAAAACCTGAGTTCAAATCCAGCCTCAAGCACTTACCAGATATGTGACCCTGGGCAAATCACTTAATTAACCCTGTTTGCCTCAGTGTCCTCATCTGTAAAATGAGTTGGAAAAGGAAACTGCAAATCACTTCAGTATCTTGGCCAACAACAACAACAAATCTACCAAAACCAAATGGGGTCATGAAGAGTCTGAAACTACTGAACAATCTGAAGACTGCATGACTGGAGAAGATTGTTAAAAAAAAAAAAAGATTTTTTTTGGGGGGGGATTTTCAGGCAAAAAAGACTGGGAAGCATTGGGAGGAAGGGTTGTTAGAGACACATGCTTCCAGCTGCTCTACATGTGAAGCTGGGCAGAGAACAAGGTTTGATGGAAACAATCCCCTGCCCCCAGACTATTTTTTTTTTCATTAAAAGTTGCTTTACCTCTCTTTGCCTTTGATCGCCCAACTTATAAATATCTTATCTGCCTGGTTTCTGAATCAGCCTCTCAGCTCCGTGTTGACAACAATCCATGAGTCACACTTCAAAGCTGGAAGGTCAAAACATCCCGATGTTTTATGTGGCCGGCCCAGACTGTTGGTCCAGTAAAATCGACACATCATAAGTAGAATATATGTGGCTTTGATTAAGGAAAGCAGGATGCCTGAGAAAAAGGACTATTATCAATTATCTGACAGATCTGGTATATGATAGATCAGGGGTATCAAACATATCAAGGCAACACTTCCTACCGTCACTGGAAGCAGATAAAAGTATGAAATATTTAACAAAATAAATAAAAATGCATCATAAATAATGTTAATATGTTTTTTTAATTAATTTATGACAGGCAGAGGTCCCTGTGGATGTTTTAGTGGCCCTGTTTTTATTTGAGTTTGAGACCACTCCTGCAGATAACCAAAGTGGAACGACTTAGAAAAGAAATAATGGCTTTGTAACTTAGATCATTAACAGTCCTGCACTGAACTCAGAATGGGGCAAGTGCAAGCTCTGAATACTTTTCTGGGAGGCAGAAAGGTTGTAAACAACAAAATATACATGGGAAATACCACTGAAGACCTGGGGAAATAATTTTTTTAATCCCTAGGCCTTAGAGTCTTCATCTGTGAAATGGGGATATGGACTACAACTTTTTTTTGTGTCACAGACCCCTTCTCAGAATGAATAAAGTACAGAGGATTGCAAAGGAAAAAAATATATATAGAAATATGGTTATCGAAATATTAAAAGAACTAGTTCACAGACTCTAGGTTAAGAACCTTTGGAAGAGGGATCCCTTCAAGCCTTAAGTCTATAATCCTATGTATACTAAACAGTAAGGACGCCTGGGTTTAAGTCTCAGCTTTGCCACTGATTATATGTTAGACAAATCATTTAGCCCCTCTGAGCCTCAGTTTCCTAACAGATAAAATAACAGACGAACTGAAATTTCTCTAAGGTACTTCTATTTCCAATAACTGAAGCATTCTATGACTAGAAGATCTAAATTTAAGGGTAATTTTTAACTCCGAAATTCTACAATTCCTCAGATTGGACTCATCCTCTTCCTTCCTAAATCCCAGCTTCCTAGTTTCCAAGGATGGTACCCTGTCACCTTTGTCATCTTTGACTCTTCCTCTCCCTTACCCCCACATCCAATTTCTCCATTGATAAATTCAGCCAATGCAACCTTCATATCTCTCATATCTGTAATCTGTCTCATCCTCCTCACTCACACTGTACTGCTCCAGTTCAGACCTTTACTGTGTCTCCCTTGGTCTATTAGAATACTCTCCAATCTTTCCCCTCTCTTATCTATCCTTGACACAACTGCCAACATAATCTTCCTATGGCACAGATCTGACATTCCTTTTTTCAAAAATTTATGGTGGCTTTCTACTGTGTAAAGGATAAAATACTTACAATCCAGTTCCAACCTACCTATCCAGATTGACTTCACACTACCTTCCAAACTCTTATGGAATCTTCCATTTAAACCGATTACCTCACCCATAATACAACATTATTTTTCACTCTCCCACCACTGTGTACTCATATATAAGCTATCTCTCCCCCCAATATCTGGGATGTATTCTTCTCTTATCAGTCTGTTAAAAGCCTTTTCTTAAAGCCCTGCTCAGATGGCACTTTCTCCATGAAAACCTTCTTTGATTTTCCCAGCTAAAAGTGATTCTCTCCTTCTCAAGTCGTTAAGGGCACTTTGCCTAGATCTTATCAAAGCCCTCCAATTAGACTGTAAACTCCTTGAGGGTGGGGGGGGCAGTGTCATTTTTCATCTCTATATCTTTGGCGTAAAACTGCTGATGTGAACTGAAAAGAAATTCAGAGAACAAGGGTAATGCCTTCACCAAACGACAGACTATTGAGTCTGAAGATCAGGTGGGATGTATAAAGCACTGAGGAAAATGTTCTAAGCAGACTACAAAGCTACAGGTACTTAGATAATTTAGTAAAGCTTAGTGCTTTGGCCTGAATCATTCTAATAACTGGTAAAGCAGTTAGAGTTAGGAAGGCCCAGCTTCAAATCCCATCTTGGATGTGACCCTCACAAGTTATGTAACTTCTCTGGCCCTCAGTTTCCTCATCTGTAAAAAGACAGTGTTGGGCCCAATGGTCCTTTCCAGATCTAAATCTATGATTCTACAGTCTTATGAAAAGCAGTTGAATTATCCTTAACACTTAGCTAACTCTATGGATTCACTGCATAGTACCTGTGATTTTCTATTTCTTTTCTACATATGGCTTCACTATTTAAATGCAAGTGACCAGTAAGGACTGTCCTCATTTTTCTAACTGGAAAAAGCAAGGCACAAAGAGTTCCAGTAATCTTCCTACAGTCACCTAAACCCAGGTTTCCTGAGATCCGGCCAAAAGCACCATCCAAAACAATTGTGACAGAGGCTCAAACATGAATTTTTGAGGAAAATTAATAAACTAGGAAAATATACACCATATGACCTCCAACAGCAATTTTCATTTGTCTGCTGAGGATCAAGGAAGTATTAGATTCCTTCTTCAAATCCAGGGTTCTTTACATTACAATAACAGAAGGTGAAGAACTGGAAGACCCTGGATTCCAGTCTTGGCTCTGTGGTTTTACTTTCCTGCCTGTGCAACCTGAAGCAAATCACTTTACTTTACCTTGCAGCAGCTTCCACATATGTAAAATCAGGAGGTTGCACTAGATAATTCCTAACCTAGCTCTAAATCCTACAAGTCTAAGATTCTATCATTCTGTTCCAATATAGGAAAAGAAAAATCCATTAAACCAGTTGAATGAGTTTTGTCCACTAGAGGTCACACAAACCACATGTAAAGAAAACCTAAAAAGCTTGAGAGGCAGATGATTTAAAAGTGAGAGGAAAATATCGAAAAAACAGATCTCGGAAGGCCACAGTATTTAGCATGGCCATGAAATCTCCAGAAAAGGAGCCTGCAGTGTAAATATTAGCACATTGGAGGGCTTCATAACAGCTTATTAAAAGTTTTAGCAGGAGGTGCTTTCCTTCTGCACTGCTTCCACACTGTGAAAATAAACTCATTACAACTCAAAGTGGTGTCTTAAAGACTCAAGCTGCTAATTGGTCTTCAAACTCTCCCATAGAACAGGAAACCAGAAAAATTACCTACCTCAAACCCAAAACACCCTTTTACTAAAGTTAAGCTCAATTTTTGAAATCTTGACACTTCAATATTTTCTCTGTGGCCAATCAATCCCTCATTATACATTCTGCCACCCCAATGGTTTGTCCTTGTCTGTCTGTCTGTCTGTCTCTCTCTCTCTCCCCCTCTCCCCCCTGTCTTACTCCTCCCTCCCCCCTACCCCATGCTATTAGGAGAGTGAAATTCACACTTACAGCTTCTCCCATAAAAGCTTCTCAACCTTCAGGCCACTGGGTTTCATTTCAACTCTCAAAGCACACCACTATTCTGATACAGCTTCAATGATAATTTATTTATACTAACTGGTTGGTCTCATGTTGTTTGTGCTAGGTAGAACATGGCAACTTTTTCCACCATGTATTTCCTCATACAATGGTCTCTTCTCTTTTTCTACGGTGCAATAGATAAAATGATGAATTTAGAGTCAGAAGACCTATGTTCAAATCTTGGCTTTGCATGTACTGGCTTCTTGACCTTGAGCAAGTTAACATCACTGGGTCTGAGTTTATTCAAATGTAAAATGAGAGGGTTGGAGTAGTTGGAGTTTAAGGCCCCTTCTAACTCTAAAGCTTGAGCCTAGAGTTCTCAAATCTCCTTCCTTACTCTTTCCTTCTCTTCTGCTATCAAAATCTTCAAAGAGAGGGCAGATGGAGAGAAGAAAGGAAAGGGAGGGAGGGAGGGAGAGGGAGAGACAGAGACTGTGACATACTTTCACCTTCATGCCTTACTAGTATAAAATACAATTTTCAGGATGGGATAGTTCTTTACCCGCCTTTACTATATATAACTTGACCCTCCATCAACCAGGAAAATGAATGGAAATGACCTTTGCTATATAAAAGGTAATGTAAAAGACTTTGCCTGTGTGCTGGTTAATTTATAATAGTAGCTGACATTTTATAACGTTTTAAGGCTTAGAAAGTACTTAATGTAGAATATATTTTTTGATCCTCACAATAATTGTGGTGTTAAATAGCCATGATAATATCCCTACTTTAAGGATGAGGAAACTGAGGCCCACAGTGACTTGCTTTTTTATTGTCAAAAAGGTAGTAAGGTTTGGAGGAAGGATTCAAACCCAAATCTCTCCTGACTCCAAGTCCAGCAAGACTTACCTTTCCACTATGGCAAACTGCCTCCATCTCACTTTATATCATGAGTTTTGTCTTTGCTTTCACATTAAAAAAAAAAAAGGGATGGAGACAGAAGGTAACGTAGCTATAGGCTGCTAGCTTATCGGAATGGCTTTGTAGCTGTTCTCTCTGATGGGGCAGATGAGGCAAAACTGTGGATATGATACCTTTCCCATACTGGTTCCCTGGTGCTCCAGAGGGAGTGAAAGCCCTCTCTCTGCCATGCTTTGGCATTTTACAAGGTTACTGCATTTCCCCTAGGGTTTGTGACAAATCTGTGCTCTGACTGTGTAAGGAAAATAACGTCAGTACTTCCTCATGCCAGAGGAGACCCAATTCATTATAAAGCGCCATTGTACTGTCGCTACCCACACACAAGGGGGAAAAGATCAAAATGTGGGTTGTGAATAGCTGTGGCTCTCACTATACTTGTAGAAACACATTAGAAACACTGATTCCATAATAAAAAAAAACCCTTTTCCTTTATTAAAAAAAAAGTGTGAACTGTGTGGCTTGCAGTAAGTTTCACAAAGTGTCTCAATTCCAAAAATCAGCTCAATTATTTTGAGCAGGGTTCTAAAAATCTGGCACTTCTACAAATTAGAGAAATGGTTTTTGAGGGTTACATTGAAAGGGAACTTTTTCTGAATATCTTTTCAAGTGAAAGCAGAAATCAACCACCCACCATGATGGGGAAAACCCAACAAAACAAAACAAACAAAAAGCAGAACACACTCCAAAAGAAAAAAAAAACCACCAAATCAAACTAAAAAGCCCATTAAAGTAAATGTGCTAGAAACTGTGCTTTGGATATGGTAGTTGCTAAATAAATGTTGAATTCTGCTTTCTATGTCCCCCCCTCTACTTTTTCCCCCTTAATTTCTATAAAAATCTGTAACATGGTGGGCATGGAGTGACCTTAGGTTTGCACTGGATGACATAGGTTTTCTATTAAATGTCTGAGCCATGCATCAAGACAGAAACAACAGATAGGAAGAATTCTTTTTTTTCGAGGTTGTTTTTGCTGTTTCAAAATGATGAGTCATCAAATGACTTGGGCAAGGATGGTCTAGGCAATAGGGAATTGTCACCAGTAGGTTTGACTGCTATGTGACATCTTTTTTAAATCATAACAATGTTTTAAGGAGCATGCCATTATTTGGTTCGACAAAAATTTAACATTAAACAAGTAATTTCCTAGTATGGGAATTAATTTCATAGTAACAACCTGTATCTCAGGTAACTGGCCTGATATAGCAGGGACACATGATGTTACAGTTGGGGGCAGGGTTCAATTATGATATTATTGTGGAACCATTAGTATTCCACCTGTAGTTTGAGATAATGGCAAAGTACTTCACATATATTATCTTGCTAGATACCCCATGAGGTGAATTGTGAAAGTGTTCTTAGTTCTATTTTATGAAGAAACCTGAGGTCCAGGAGGGCTGAGCTGCTTAAGGTTGAATAGCAAACATGTGGAAGAGCTTGAATCAATACGTGAATCAAGGTTTCCTGATTTACAATTTAATAACGATCAGCTCATTCTCATACACTGAACCTGAGGGTAAGGAAAGTGACAAAGAACAATATTCCCCTGAAGAACTGTAATATTGGGTGAAAAAAAATTAAGGTCATAACTCCAAAAAGGTAAAAAGTGGCTAACAGTGGTGGGCTTTATTTTAACAGAGGTTGTTTTATTTGCTTCATGTTTATCATTATATAATTACATAAACTGATATGTAATTATAATAATTCTATTATAATAGACTATTATTATGTGTTTTATTAACACATTTTTACAAAAATGTTAGAGATACTTATCCTAAGTGGGAATTTAACTGTATCAAGATTTGAAAGAAAAAAAAAACCCAGCACATTTTGTTAATAATTACAGTGAATTGTCTCAAATCATATTTGGAGATAAGTGGAATATAAATCCTAAATAATGCCTAAGATAGCTACTATTCTACAGTCACCCACACTTTCCAAATTATAAGTTCTTACCCCTTTTTTTGGTGCCACTGAGCCCACTTTGTCAGGCTGGTGAAGCCCATGGACTCTTTTTTTAAAATAATGTGTTTAAATAATTGAAGGAAATCCTGAGTTTAGGTAGAGGTTTGTGAAAATATATGTGCAATGTTTTTTTCCATCTAAGTTAATGGACTCCCAGGTTAAGAACCTTTGTTTCAAACCTCCCAAAGGTTAAGAACTTTTGTTTCAAATGAAGAATGCCTTTTAGTATCTGGTTTAGAAAAATGACGGCCATTTGTTCAAGCATCATCTCTGAGGGTAAGGCTCTGACGTAATCTTTGAGAACCTAGGGTATCTACCTCACCACAATGAGACAGAGAAGTAGGGCCTTGGTGAAACTATTCATCTCAAATTTTCCCCCATAATGTAACATTACTTAGATTTATAATCACATATTTTTTTAAATGACCTTCACTTTTTTACAGGTTTTTTTTTTCCATCTTACTCTAAAAAAGCTTTTAAAAAAAATGGGGTGTGAGTACATTGTAAATACACATCAAGGGGAATAAAGGGGAACCTCCCTTAAACTATTACATGAGTAAATCGAGAAGCCAGGTTGAGGTCACTTTTCAATAATGACCCACTAAAGGTAGTACTGCCCAACGCCTCACCCCACTATTCACCTCCAACAGACAGGTTTTGTAAAAAAAAAAAATCACCTTTGGAATTCACTTTAACAGCCATAAAGAAATGATTGTTTTATGAAATACAGATGTGTTTGATTTTCATTCACCAATAAAGGAGCTAAAACCCCCTTTTTCCCCTCCCTGTGAAGTAATAGCTTATTCAAAAAAAGATCAAGGAAGGCTTATTCACAAGCAGCACAGAGAAAGAAAGAGGCAGCAATTATTGCCACTAGGGATCAGTCACATCAGTCACATCCTGTCCAGGATGTCCCATATTCACTGATAGGACATCTGGCATCCAGGCCTTGTTAAAACTGGACCATATTTCTCACCAGAGACAGGGCAAAAATTCCAATATAAATAGGAACTCTGACTTTTCTTATGTTGGCTCAAGAATACATATCCTTCTTGGCATGTGGCTGAACTTATTATCCTAAGCATTTCAATAGAAAAGAACTGAGAGTGTGCTTGGTATTGGTAACACCAAGTGAGAATGATCCAGGCCACTCTAGGTATTGTGCCTATCCCTCTCATTTGCTTGTATCTGCATCCTCAAGGGCTTGGCACAGTTCCTGTAATGTTAGTGAGCTCTTAAGGAATGCTTTTTCATTTGAAAGTGTCTATGTAACTACACTGCACTGCAATGACTTCTATGACTCTGGAAGAGAGAGGCTGATGTAGCTGTGCCTCAGTTAAATCCAATTCACATGCAAGTAAAGACATCACCACTGGCCTTCTTTGAGAACTAAGTATGAACAAAAAGTAAACGACATTAAATGAGAGTATGGATACTTTTTACAAAGCAATAAAGACCACTATCCTAGTGTTTACCAATTCTCTAGCTGTCTTCAGACTGACACCAGAGGGTCTTCCTTTCCTGGTACTGACATATAGCTTGCTTTTTTTTTCCCTTTTGTTTGTTCTCTTTAAGTAATTAAAGTTTCACACTCTTATTTGACCTTAAAATTTTTTTGTTTTGGACAATACTAATTCCCTGGATAACTTTAACCAGTGACCCTGAGCAAATCATTTCACACTTCTGGCGTTATGGTTTTCTAGTTCATCAAATGAAGGGACTAGACTACATGATTTGTATGGTCCACTTCTGCTCTAAAATGTTATCTTTCAAAATTCTATGTCAGTAGCAGACTGAATGCTATTGAACAAAATTCCATTGCAAAATTCTGGCCCTGTTATTTCGAAACTAAAAACATGATTTCATAATGTACTTCTAGAAGAGAGGTTCTTAACCCTCAAAGTTAACGAACTTGTTTAAAAAAAAATTTTGCTAACCATATTTCAATATGATGCAGTTATACTGAATGAAAGGAAGGGTGTTTCCTTTGTAATCTATGCATTTTATTTCATATATTTAAAAACATAATTCTGAG
Organism: Phascolarctos cinereus; assembly: GCF_003287225.1. Classification (NCBI taxonomy): domain Eukaryota; kingdom Metazoa; phylum Chordata; class Mammalia; order Diprotodontia; family Phascolarctidae; genus Phascolarctos; species Phascolarctos cinereus. The sequence continues at coordinate 202,958,568 of NW_027555847.1, read as the reverse complement.
TAGGCTTCACCACACTGCCAAAGGGATCCAGGAAACAGACAAGGTTAAGAACCTCTGTTTCTAGAGGCTAATGGGATCCCACACAGAGAATCGTTGACTTAGGAGGAACCTAGGAGACCATTTATTCCAATCCTACCTAAAGCATAATCCTCTCTAGAACATGCTTGAAAAGCAGTCATCCAGTTTTTTGCATCCAATGCTACTTCTCTCTGGGTTCCCTGAGTGGCTCTTTCTGAATCTTCTTTGATGGACTGCCATCTTATGTCATACTCAGTAACTGTGTGTATACTCCAGGGCTTTGTCCTGGGCATTCTTTTCCTCTCCTGCCATGCTCTCTCATTTGGTGACTTCATCAGGTACCATTATGTCTAAGCGGATGACACCCAGATCTATACATTCAACCTTGATAGTCTACTGGCATATTTCTGGCTGGATATACCAGAGGCCTTCTCAAACTCAATATCTTCAAATCTTATTTATTTTACCACGAATTCCCTTCCCTCTTCTGACTTTCCCTATTTCTGCAGAATTAATCAACCAATCTGAAAGTATTTATTAAAGGATTATTATGTACCAGGTACAGAGCTAAGTGCTGGAGCTATAAAGAAAAAAAACTAAGACATCCTCACCTTCAATGAGCTTAGATTCCAAAAGGGAGGAAACATACATGTATTCACACAGGTATATATAGTGTCTTAGTGAAAATTTGGGCAGGTCAGAATATCAGAGTCTCATGCAAGGAAACCCAGAAGACATAAGACTAAATCAAGCAAGCCACGAAATGAAGGGGCAGCATGAGAGGATGCATATAGGATAGTTCACTGGCATCCTGGATGGAGTTTGGCTCCATGGAGGGAGAGGGTACCCTTTCCCAAAGTAGTGAATCATGTTAGTGGGAGGAGGGAGGATCCTGGGAAAGTGGCAGATAGCTTGTATCAAACTCCCCACTAGTAGGAAAGAGGTGTTGATCCATTACTGTGGTTTTACTCTGATAAAGTGACTCAAGTGATTTTGAACTTTTTGAGAGCTTCTTTGTTTAGCAGGTCAGGGGAGGCTCCTGTTATTACTTACATAGAGGAGACTAGGAACGGCCTCCTGCCGAAAAAGGCCAGAGCTTCTGAGAGGCAGAGATGAGAAGGCAGAGCAGTCTAGCTACAACTTAAGGAGTTCAGTGGAGCACATGTGTCCCCATGCTCAGAAATACATTCAGTTAACGTAAAAGAAAGTTTTCTGCATTCTGCCTCAACATTAGGGAACAGATTTCATCTTACACAAGGGCCCTATTCTTTCAAAGACTTCAGGAACTGGTATTCCTCTTGCTATGAAAGCATTAGCTTATTCATGAAGAATGAAGTTTTCGAAAAAAGATTTATAAGAATATCCTGGCTAGACAGTTAAACTCTAGCTGTTAAATTATCTCTTTTGCCATGTGCCCACCCCACCCCCCTTCCCTTTCAATCTGAAAAGTCAGCTGCTATGGAAAGCGATGGGCTTTGGTCCCATAAACATACACAGCAGTTTCGTCAGTAACTATTTGTAGGCACTGAGCTCAACTCTGAAAATAATGTAAGACCATCCAAGGTCAACGGAACCAAACCCGTCACACCTAGTCAAAATTCTGTAATTCACTACAATACTTCAAGGCAGAAGGGGAGTGGGAAAACAGTGTCTATGCCAGGCTCATCACAAATGTCAAAATGATGAAAAAAAAAAAACGGAGGCAATTAAATTAGGCAGACCAAAAAAAAAAAAAAAGATAACCTCCATACCTGAGTCAAGTGCCTTGATTCCAGAAGATGTTTAGCAAATATACAAATGGACTATCAAACACTGATAAAATCCTTCTACTCAAACTCAATTCTCACCTGGGATATTTTACCATTTTAATCAAGGACCTCTATACAAAGCCATAAACATGGTTTGGCCATCCCTTCCCCTCTAGGGAGTGCTACTCAGCATCTATCAATGGGGCTGTGAAGGAACTTTACCCTAGAACCACAGTCCTTTCTGGTGCTATTAGAAAAGCGCTTTCAAGACAGAGAGATATGCAGGGGCTGATGTTTCAAACAGTTCTAGTACATGGGTATAGCTAACCTAACTAGAGATGTGAATTTATCATGAAATAAATGAGAAGATCTGCCTTAGCAAATATCTTTCTGGCAAAAAAACCCCAAAAAACCCAAACCAAAACCATTATAATTAGGACATTTTCAGAAGAAAATGGACAGAGAAAAAACCCAAATTAGCAAGCTTTATTGAACTATACATGGGTAATCTTTTGTCCTCTTTGGAGGGAATACCTGCATCAAATGAGGACAGATCTTTTTTTGGGGCGGGGGGGGCGCTAGGCAAAGTTAAGTGACTTGCCCAGGGTCACACAGCTAGTACATGCCAAGAGTCTGGGGCTGGATTTGAACTCAGGTCCTCCTGACTCCAAGGATGCTACTCTATCCAGTGTGCCACCTAGCTGCCCCGACACACATCTTTTTTGAATATATATGAATATTTTGAGCATATTATTATATTATCCAAAAAAATTAACCACAACTATCTACAGAGGATGAGCCTACTATGCAAATTTTAATTTTATAAAATTTTTTTAAAAAAACTTTATTGTGTTAAATGCAGGCAACTAGGTGACAAAGGGTATACTTGAAAGAAGAGGGCCTGTGTTCAAATTCTGACTCAAACACTAACTGTGCTAGTGGACAAGTCACTCACTTCACTTAACTTCTGCCTCAATATCCTCATCTGTACAATCAAGATAATAATAGCACCTACTTCATACGGTTGTTATGAGGATTAAATGAGGTAATATATAGAAAGTGCTTGAAGCACTATTTAAATGCTAACTATTATGAAGATGGTGCTTAAAAAAACAGAATAAGAAAAAGCAAAAAATTCTTGGTTACTAAATCTATAGCTGTATCTTCTTTGTTGTTCAGTTGTTTTCAGTCATGTCTGACTCTCTGTGACCCCATTTTGGTGTTTTCTTGGCAAAGATACTGGAATGGTTTGCCATTTCCTTCTCCAGCTCATTTTTTAGATGAGAAACTGAGACAAACAGGGTTAAGTGCCCTGGATCACACAGCTAGAAGTGTCTGAGGTCAGATTTGAACTCACAAAGATGAGTCTTCATGATGAAGAGTCTGATTCCAACTCAGTGCTCCATCCACTGTGCCAATGAGAAACATTCTCATTCGACAAAACTTCTGAGAGTTTAACATTTGGTATGTTTTTCAGCATGAGCACTGAAATGAATATGCTATTATCCAAACAAAAGACAGCTAAAACTCCTGCTAACCCAGCTAATGGATTTTTTTAAAAACAAACCTATAATTGGAAAGTATAACTAGGACATCTCATCACATTTCAGATGCTCTCCCAGTCAACGACACTAAAACCAGCCCTTTTTCAGTCAGCTTCCTCAAAACACAAAGCCATTTAGAAAATCTCAAGCACTAATTTTAATGAAACTATTATTCCTCAACTCTCTCCATTTACATTTTTTTTTCAAAAATTTGATCAGTTTTATAAAGAATCCCCTCTAAAAAAAAAGGTAATTTTAAATTGCCAAAAACTAATCTTTAACTTCCTGTTTTTGCTGAAAAGTCCTTATTAATGATGACGCAAGATACACGATGGTTAAAGACTTAAATGTATATTATCATCACAGCACTTTTGGACAATGAGACCATAATACATTAACAAACATTTAATGCAGCCTTTATCCTCAGAGATGCATCTGTAAAACTGCCCAAAGCATGGGTAAATAAGAAGGTAAATCAAAAATCCTAATGCAAGAAAGCAAATGATTTTTATAAGTATGGAATATGGTGGTTATTTGGTAAAAGTATAAGCTTTATGAGTGTCAGGACTGGTTTTCATTTTGTTTTTTCTATCTCTACAATGCTTATTAGAGTGACTTGTCATTAGTAGGCACTTAATAAATGCTTACTGAATTGGGAAAAAAAGAGTATGCCTTATTGAAAAGGAGAAAAATGGATAAGAAGGATTGTGGAATATCCTAGGCATTATGGATTACTCATGTGAGGAAACTGACAAAAATGAAGAAGGAAGCATGGTGGAAAGAATTTTGGTGAGTATTAAGAAAAAGCAACAATATTGTCATCAGGATGTACTTATAAATGATCTGGACAAGAGAAGGAAATCAATACCAGAGGAAACAGCCTGACATGGTGTAATGATCTGGTAGTAAATGAGGATTTCAACTACATGAAATTTTTTGTGGGAGCTCTGTCTTTGCCCAAAAGTAGGAAAGTTGACAAATTATTGAGTTGCCTTAAATACAAGTTCAATTTTTCAAAAGGCAGAGGAAGCAAGAAGGGGAGTGTTTTTCTATTTTGGACATGATTCTGAATAAATGTGAAATTAGCTGCTTAAGTGGAAATGATGGGAATCTTGGGAGAAAAGGACCAACCACTCTATCTTACAATTAGTAAGGGAAGAAAGGAAAACTGGCTACAGAATGGCATATTCCCTAGAATCTGGAATGGGATTTCAAAAGGTTTAGAGAAATTTTTTATATGTATGCATGCATACATGTGAGTATGTGTACATATATAGGCATATGTATGCACACCTCTGTGTATACATGTATATATATGTAGGTATATACTTACACGTGTTTGTATGCACATATGCATATGTAAACATACATCGCGTGTGTGTGTGTGTGTGTGTGTGTGTGTGTGTGTGTGTGTGTACACAATCTAAAATGCCAGAAGCCTTTCCATGGGAGATAGGAAGCTGTAAGGAATGGGGTTTGAATAATGGAAATAAACTACTGCAAACGTGGAAGAAAAATGTAGCTGTCCAGAGAGTCTGATGTGGATGTACAAGGACAACTTGGGTTTTGAAGAGACGCGTACAGAGAACAGAAACAAAGGCATGTAACCAAAGGTGAATTTCAAAATGTGACATGGTCCTGTTAAAAAAAAAAAAAGACAAGCAATAATGCTAAAGCTCCAAAGAAGTTAAAAGGGGTGAGAAATGGAAAGGGCAACAAAAAGGACTTTTAAAAAAAAGCTATACTGACAAAAAAGAGAGAGATCAAAGAAGGTACAGGACCTTTACTGCTCAAGATAAACAGGTTCAGGATAATGGACAGAAGACATAAGTATTCAATTCACTGTGCTTTCATTTTAACTGACAAGAATGCTCTTCAGACTGTCAAGAATAGAAAAAAATTGGTTGAAATTGAGGTAAATGAGTAGGTAAGGACCTGGAGAATGAAAAGTCCAGGGATCCTGAAAAAATTGGCAGATGTGGACCCTGAGAGCACTGATATCCAAAAAGTCACAGCAACCAGGAGAAGAGCTACTGGTTTGGAGACAGACAAATGTCTTGATTTTCTAAAGAGGTAAGTGAGTAGAATCTGGGAGCTAAGAGGCCAGAAAGCTTGACTTCAATTCCCGGTGAAATTCCGGAACACAGCTTTAGAATTGGTTTGTGAACCCTTAGAAAGGGAAATGGTGACCACTGGAAGCTGGCCTAGCTTCATTAAGAAGAGTTCATGCCAGACCATCATTTCTTTTTTTATGGGTTTATTAGACTGGCAGAACATGGAAATGTCTCTGACTGCTCTCCTCAAGGACAAGATGAAGAGCTGTAAATTAGACATATTTAGTACTGGCTGAATGACACTAGACCAAGATGGAGTCATTAATGAGTCAAATTAAAGGGAAGCTGCTAAGGAATCCTACCATGGATTTCTTCTGGGCCCTGTGTCATTCACTATTAAACAATGATTTGAATTAATGCATAGATAAAAGAATCAACTAGCATTTATTAAGCACCACTATATGTGTCAGGAACTGTGTGCTAGTGCTTATAAAGACAAAAATAAAACATTTCTTCCCCCTTAAGGAACTTACATTCTTCTTAGGGAAACAACACGTACATATACAAACAAATGTAAAATATATACAAAACACAAGGTATTTTGTGGTGGTGGTGGGGGGGAAACACCAAGAGCTAATGGGGGAATCAGGAAAGGTCCAATGTAGAATGTAGCTCTTAACCTAGATTTTGGAGGCAGCCAGGGCTTCTACGAGATAACGAGATGGAATATTAAAGGTTCTGTATGGGGGACATCAAATGCATCAATTTAGCTGAAACTGGGTGGGGGGTGGGGGGTTACATACAGCAGGAATGAAAAGGTACACTAAAATCACATTGTGAAAGGCTCTGAACGGCAAACAAAAACAACTATCTGAAGGAGAAGGGGTGCATGACATGATCAGACCTGTATTTTGAGAGCTGTCTGAAGAATGGATTAAAGCTGGAGGCAGGGAGACTACTGCCACAGTCCAGGTGAGAGGTGATGAAATTCAAAAGGAAGACAGCAGCATTATTGGAGAGAAAGGGGTGACTGCAACTCACGTACAGGTAAAAGTGGCAAGTCTTAGCAACTGAGTGAACATGGGGGGGGCAGAGTGAGGGAGAATGAAGAGTCAAGCATGACTATGAATTTGAAAACTTAGGGGACTAGAACTGTCTTAAAGAGGAATAGGTTTAGGAATAACTCTGAGGTGTCTGGGGACATCCAGTTGGAAATGTCTAACAGTTGGTCACCTGGAGGGGTTGGCTTTTATGAGAAAGGACACTTCTTTATGGAGTAAAGTATGGAACAAAGGAAGACAGAATGGGGGATAATATCAAGGGGTCTTGAGGCACAGAAGAGGAGGAGGAGCTGACAGTAAGAATGCCACCAAGTTTTCTGTCCAGTATGAAGTGAGGTGGTCTACATAGGGTGGTGGTGTGCATGGGAGGCTTGAAGAGAGTAGAGGAAGTCTGAAACAGCCCTCTATGTGTAATGTCACAACATATATAGGAATAAAAATATTGCCTTGCTGTAATGAGATCTACATAACATAAAATTATAGCAGACTCAGTACAGTTATGTGTTTTCTTCCAGCATGGTTCAGGAATACATAAGCAGGAAAGAAAGGTGGGTCAATGGTGGAGGAAATAAAGATTAGATTTTGGCAAGCCATGAGTGAAAATAGTCAAAGGTGCAAGGGATTCAAGGATAGAGGACGCTAGCTGCTTAACTACTGTGTTAAGGGAGGAAAAATGAAGCAGAGAAGGGGTGATGGTCTACTAGAGCAATGATGGGTGGAGGCCAGCGAAGACGAAGAACAGAGATGAAATGATAGGAGGTTATGCTCAGATACAAGATATTCAGAGTTCTTATTCAAAGGTGGTGATGCTAGAATCAAGTATGTGGCCGCCTTTGTGAATGGCTGGTGGAGTGAAAGAGAAAGGTCACTGGGAGCTGACAAAACTGATTAGCTGGGAGGCCAAATCGTGTGAGGGAATATCAGCGTGTACGCTGAAGGCTCTTAGTATAAGGGACAGCGGTGACGGCCGTGAGGTTGGTTACTGAATTCCTTGAGAAGGACCCACTGTACAAAGGCAGCATGGCGAGAACTACGGCTAAATAACTGCTTCTGTGCAAAAAAGATTGGTGTTGGGTCCGTGAGCTAAATAGGAGCCAACCACGTGATGTGGCAGCCAGAAGAGTGGATATGATCTTCCGTGTCACTCAGAGAAAAATAGCGTCCAAAACATCTACTCCATCCAGCGCTAAGCGGACTGTGTAAATCTACGATGTTAGGGCTAGTTCTGGGCACCACATTTTAGAAAGGACACTGTTAATTGGACACGTCAAAAAAAAGGTGGTGATAAGGGTCTCTGGGACCATCCTGTATAAGGATTGGCTGAATGAACTTTAGCCTGGAAAAGAGATTTTAGCAGGGATGATGATTGTAGCTATCTCATATCTGAAGAGAAGCTACGTGGAAGACATCTGTTCTGTTTGGTCTGAGAGAGCAAAACTGGAAATAATGATCAGAGAAACAATGGTGAAGTGTGACTCCCACCTCTTGGCAGAGAGATAGTGGTAAGGGGCAGCTAGGTGGCAGAGTGGATAAAGTCGGAGTCAGGAAGACCTGAGTTCAAAGACGGCCTCAGATATTTTATTAGCTGTGTGACCCTGGGCAAATCACTTCAACCTGTATGCCTCAGTTTCCTCATCTGTACAATGAGCTGGAGAAGGAAATGGCAAACCACTCCAGTATCTCTGCCAACAAAACCCCAACTGGGGTCATGAAGAGGCTGACATCACTGAAAAACTGAACAGCAACAGCAGTCCCGCTGTGAAATGGGCTGCCTGTTCATTTGTAGAAGACAGGGTGGAGAAGACTCCTGTTTAGCTGAGGCTGCACTAGGATCAACTCTGAGTTCCCTTCCAAGGCTGTGACTGAAGTTCTTGCCAGTAAGTTTTCTTTCATTTGTTTGCCATCACTGACTTCAATAGAACCATAAAATGCATCTAGTACTTGACACATTTTGTGCTACTGAACCATGATGCAAAAGGGAACAAGAATGCAAGATCTTGTGACATTCTGAGAAGATTTTCCATGCTGTAGGTGCTAGAGATAAACATTACACTGTGTTATAGGGCATGGTGGTGTGGACCTATAGTCAGTCCCTGCTAATAATGGGGAAGCTGAGGCTGGGAAATCACGTGGATTCAGAAGTTTTAAGCTGTAATAGGCCTAAAGCTGGCTGGATTTCCACACTAAGTTAGGCAGTACCCTAGGGGGAGGAATCTAGTGAGGGTGGAGTGGGTACCAGGCTGCCCAAGGATTAGCAATGAGGTTAGCCTTTGCGTAGCTGCAGCACTTCCAGTCTCAGTGAGATAGAGAGGCAATCTCTTCCCTCTCCCATCCCCCAAAATGTGTATAACATCAGAGTTTTTCAATGTATTGAATGGTTTTGCTGACTTTTTTTTCTAGTTCTTTGTTACAGGGATGGTTATTTTGGAGGGTGAGGGAGTAAGCTATAGGTGAAGAGGCAGGTGATACAAAAACAAGAGAGAGCAATAAAAATCTACTTTAAAAAGAATACAATGTGTGGGGGTGTAGTATTAGTGAAATTTATAATCTGATAGGCCTGCCCAATTAGGCATCATTTTGCAATGTGAATGCAGCAGGTCGGAAGGTCATCAACTTGGCAATGAAAACTAAGTGTCTATAACAAAAACAGCTCACATTCATAAGGTGCACTATAATTTACAAAGTGCATTACACACAGTGTGTCCTTAATCCTCTGCAAAGACCTAGTGAGGCAAACTGGAATTATCATCATTCCCCTTTTTAGATGAGGCATTTGATGCTGACTTCTCTAAAGCTATAGAGTAGCAGGTCCCAGATTTCAACTCAGATGTTCTAATTCCAAATTCAGTGGGCTCTACACTATACCACCCCATCTCCACCTTACTGCAGTTATCATTCAGTCGATTCAGTCATGTATGACTCTTCATGACTCTATTTGGAGTTTTCTCTAAAGACACTGGAGTGGTTTGTCATTTCCTTCTCTAGCTCATTTTACAGATGAGGAAACTATGGCAAATAGTGTGAAGTGACTTGCCCAGGGTCATAAAGCTATTAAGTGTCTGAGGCCATCATTTCTAAAATATAGAGAATTAAGACAAATTTATAAGAACACAAGCCATTCCCCAATTGATAAATGGTCAAATGATATGAACAGACAGTTCTCAGATGAAGAAATTAAAGCCATCTATAGTCATATGAAAAAAATACTCTAAATCACTATTTATTAGAGAAATGCAAATCAAAACAACTCTGAGGTACCACATCACACCTATCAGATTGGCCAACATGACAAAACAGGAAAATGATAAATGCTGGAGAAGATGTGGGAAAATTGGAACACTAATACATTGTTGGTGGAGTTGTGAAATGATCCAACCATTTTGGAGAACAATTTGGAACTATGCCCAAAGGGCTACAAAAATGTGCATACCCTCTGATCCAGCAACAGCACTTCCAGGGCTATATCCCAAAGAGATCAAACAAATGGGAAAAGGACCCACATGTACAAAAATATTTATAGCAGCTCTTTTTGTGGTGGCAAAGAATTGGAAATTGAGAGGATGCTCATCAACTGGGGAATGGCTAAGCAAGTTGTGGTATATGAATGTAATGGAATACTATTGTGCTATAAGAAATGATGAACAGGCTGACTTCAGAAAAACCTGGAAAGACTTGTATGGTCTGATGCTGAGTGAAGTGAGCAGAACCAAGAGGACTCTGTACACAATAACAGCCATGTTATGCAATGACTAATATTGTTAAACTGAACCCTTCTCAGCATTGTGAGGATCTAAGACATCTCCAGAGGCCTCGGGATGGAAAATGCTGTCCACATCCAAAGAAAGAACTATGGAAGTCGAATCGCTATCACTCATTTTTACCTTCTGTTGAGTTTTGTTTCATCTTTCTGATGGTTCCTCCTATTGGTTTTAATTTTTACTTACAACTTCACTAATGTGAAAATATGTTTAATGGGTATGTAAATGTAAAGCCTGTATCAGATTGTGCGCTGTCTTGGGGAGGAAGGGGGAGAAAAATTTTCAACTCAAAAGCATATGGAAGTGATTGTTGATAAATCAAAATAAATTAATAAAATTTTTTTAAAAAAGTGTCTGAGGCCAGATTTGAACTCAGGAAGAGTTCAGGCCCAGAATTCTATCCACTGTGCAACCTAGATGCCCTCCTGTATCCATATCTGTCAATTTGATACCTAGTCAACCATTCTTCCTGAATTGAGCTATTTATTTGGGCACTATATTTCTAGGTAAGACATTAGAAAACTATATCAAGAAAGTCCTCATGTCTTTTGTTATGCTGGCACAGGTAAGACAGCATTGAAAGCTGGACCAAACAAAAGGCCTATAAAGTACAATCATACTTATTTGACACTATTACACAAGTATAATATATGAACCTGCAATGGCTGTTATATTCAGATTTTGGGGAAAAAGTCATCAACAAAAAACAATTACAATCAACATTAATGACCTATCCAAAATGTTCCAGAAAGATTGAGGAGTTCTGGTTATCCATGGGAATTTTCATCTTATTTATCTCTAATCATTTTTTAAGATTGGTAGTAAAAAGTAATTAGATGATCTCCATACGTGAAAGTGATTTCTTTATGGTGATATAAAGATAGACATATTCTCACAAGATTTACAGAAAAAATGCCCCATCACATACCAAAATCAATGTGATATACTGAAACATATAATTATGGCTAGAAAGTGATGGTGTGAAATCTAAAATAGGTTGGACTAAACTTTCACCAGCATCCAGGAAATAGAGTTATGGCCACCAGGGCAAAGGTCATTAACCACAGCATCCCCTCATCCCCTCAATCTGTGGTCTGGACTGTAGGTCCCTCTCATTCATCACTTAACACTAATGCACACAAATAATAGCACCTTAGGATAAAAAGGACAAAGAACCAAAGCAAGTCACATGAGACACAAACAAGAGATTGGGAAGAATGCTATTTTATCACACACAACTCTTCAAGTTTGCTTTTTACAGAGTCAAGAATCTATTTTCTTGTGCAGAGGGCATGTAAGCATGAACTTACAATGATTGATAAAAACCAGTCTTGGAGTAATTGAGTTGATAAGAACCAATCTCAGAGTAATTGAATGTTAAAGGATGTATTCTTGCTAGCATTTTATTTTCTATCAAAAGCAATAGAGACTATTTTTAAAAGAGAGCTTAAAATGGAATCAAGCTTTCTTCATTCTAATGGAGACCACTTGTCCAATGTGGGACTCCTTCTCATCAATAGCCTCAGCCTCAGGGGGAACCAGATGGTAACGAGTACAACACTCCTTCTGTCAGATTTCCCTAACCCACCACCTGCTCACGTCCCAAGGATCTCCCTTTTCCAAGGAATGTGGGCCTTGGCTGCAGGACAGACATAGATGCTCAGACCCAATGCCATCAGCCTGCTGCTGCCCCCTTAAGGGCCTTTGCATCCACCCTGTATCTGAACTCTCTCTCTTTCCTTTAAGTGTAAACTGAGATCTGGGATATTTAGCTTTTTTATTTGTATTCCCATTACTTAGTACAATATTTAACTCACTGTATATGCTTAATAAATGATTTTTTAAAAAAAATCCCTTTCCATATTCTACTTCAAGACACTTACCTGGTGCTGTTTTGTAGCATACTGCTCTGGAGGGCAGAGTAGGGGCATTCTTCACCCTGGGGCTCTGTGTTGTCTGTAAGACTTGCCTCTGCCTCTTCAGTTCCTCTTCTCTCTCCTGGGCTGCTCGAATCTCTTCTTCTATCATGGACAAAGTCCTCTGCTTCCTTGACCTTAGCTTAAAGGGTCCCACCGTCACCTCTGATTCTTGAGTGGCCAAGAGGGAAGCTGTACTCCTCAGCTCAGCTGCCTCTGAATACTTGCTAAAGTAGCTACCTTCTGGCCTGCTCTCCTCGATGTGAACTGGATGAACAGGATGAATGACGGGGAATTGCTGGGGAGCCATCTCTTCCCTGAGTTCTCTGTCTTCGGCTGTCATTATCTTTGGTAACACATCTCTTTTTTCTTGAACAGGAGAAGACACTTGAGGTGGTTTAAATGTGCTCTGAGGCTTATTTGAGCTGGGAGCCACTGCCCCAACTTTGTCCTGGGCTTCCCCTGGGCAAGTCTTTTGTTCAGCTGGGTCCTTGTTTGCTTTGGAAACTGCTCTGTCAGCCTGCTCAGCTATGGCTTGTTGGATGGCATTCTGCACCAGAAGACCAGCATGATATTCCAGTGGGTCATCCGCAAGCAGGGAATCTCCGAGCATAGAGGATGGGGAGTAGAAACCATGGTCGCTGAATGACTTGGACACTCCTTCAGCTCGTCCCTCAGAGGGCATATCAGTCTGGGGGGTCTGGGGCAGAGAAAAATCTGTCAAGGAGTTTTCCTGAAGGGCATTCATTGTCTCATTGGATGCACCACTGTCACTGAGGTTGTCCATGCTAAAGTCATTGGACAGGGTTTCCAGCACCGTGGTGCCCTGAGACCTCACTGACAGCTCCTCCAAACCGGAGTCCAGCTCCTCTGGGGGAGAAGAGACATAGACTGATCTCGTAAATGGATCTAAGATGCCAGGGTCCTCATCCTTCACCACTGTGAAGACAGCCCGGGCACTTGTAAACTCACCCTCCTCTGCCCACAGCTTGGCTGACGGCACATGTTTTGAAGCGTCAATACAGGGAGATTCCTTTTCTGGGTTAACTGTACTGTTCTGGCCTCCTAAAAGCTGGTTCTCTGGAACACAGGAGCCCTTCTGTTCCTTAGCTGCAACTGTCCCATCATCCTCCATCCGCCCCACAACTGGAACTGGTCTTGTGATGGCGGATGGCTTATCTGAGTAGCTGGAACCCAAAGGTCTATAAAAGGGTTTGATGGAAAATAGTCTGGGTGCTCCCTGGCCTCTGGCTCCTGCTTGCCTGGAATTCTCCATCAACTGAAATTGCTTCCTCGCAGCAGAGAAATCTATTTGCTCTGTGACAACATCCTCCTTCAGACCACTGGATGGGTCTGGAAGTTCAAAAGGGCACACTGTCTGTTTAGGGGAAGCTGGAATTGGAGAAGACTGCGGTGGCAGCTGCTGCTGCTGCTGCTGTTGTTCCTGTTCCTGCTGCTGCTGCTGCCTCCTCTCCTTGCGTTCCTTATACTTTTTATGTGACTCTAGTGGCTCATCATCCAGTTGCTCCTCTAGGGTCTTCTCCTGGGGGGGGTTCCACCATTTGGCTGCGATAGCAGGATTTTTTTTCACTGCTTGACTCCGGATTAGTTCTCGCCTCTCTTTTTCTAGCTCCAGCATCTCTTCTGATGGCCTTACTTTTCGGACCCTGTACATTTCCTTCTCGCTGCTGTCATCCTCAAAAAGTCTGGATGGCTTCTTATCCTCGTGGAAGGCACGCAATTCAAATTTCGCTTCTTTCTTCAGAGTGGTGAGAGTGGTCTCCCCATCTCGAAAAGACCCTTTTGAACTGGTTGAAGAACTGGGGCTCACAGGGGCATGAAGGCCATCCCCAAGTACCTCCCTCTGCCCATCTGGAGAGTGACCATTTGCCCTGAGGGTTTCTGCCATGATTTCACCTTGGCTCAGCTCGATGAGAGGAGGCTGCCTGCCAACAATGAGTACTGCTTCCCTCTCAGTGGGTTCTAAGTGGTTTGTTGTGTGAACAGATGGAGCTGGGCTGCCTACAGTGATGGTCACGCTGGGCTCTGGTGAAGATGTCCCGTTGTAAGTCACATCAGCAGCGGAGTCATAACAATTGGCCTCTAACACTTCATCTAGATACTGGATCTCTCTAGCCACCTCATTATCCAGGGATTCATGGTGGTCTGAGATGAGGCCATTATGAGGTGAATAAAAAGGGGAGGAACTGTCCATGGAATGTGATGCTGAAGAAACCCCAGAAACACTTTTACATTCTGCAATGGGGATTTCAATTTCCATGTTCTTGTTGCTGGGGGGAAGAATGCTGGTGGGAGGTTCCAGCAGATTGGCACTATAGTGATCTCCACCTTTTGTCAATCTGATGTCATCCTCAAGAAGCTTGTGAGGTTTCTAAAATAAAGAGAAAAGAAAAAGAAAGGCCTGAATGAGATGCCTCCATTATCTGACTATGCCACATAATTTTGTAGAAGAGCTGCTGAAATGGCCAGAACATTTTTCTCCTTCTAATCTTTCAGTCATCCCTATTTTTTGCTCTCTGTGGGAAAATAGATATATTTGAGACATAAATAATATCCAGTGTTTTGTGTACATGAATTATATATTAGATCTAAGACTTGAATAGCATTCAAATAGTTTCATGGTTTAAGTATTATTAACAGGAGTTAATAATTTGGTTAATATTAGTTAATTAGCTAACTTCATAGTTTATTGGTTAAAGAGCTAATGTTTCAGTTGAAGGAAATTTAGTGTGAGGCAAGGGAAAAGACCACTGGATTTTGAGTTAGAAGGCCTGGGTTCAAACACTGCCCTGGCACTTACTATCCTTGGGGCTCTGGGGGACTCACTCAATCTCTCTAGTCCTCAATTTGCTTATTTCTGAAGTGAGGAGTTTGGACTAGATAAGTTCTCTAAGCTCTTTTCAATTCTAAATACATGATTGTAGAAGAGTAGTTATTTCTTTGAGAAATCTTTTCTTTTTCTGAATAAACACAACATTTCGATACAGGTAGAAAGCCAGAAAACCAGAACATGTACATGAAACCACAAATATACTGCATACACCTTATTCCTTTTAATAGAGACAGTTAAGTGACACAGTGGACCTGGGTTCAAATCACTTATTGGTTCTGTGACCCCGAATTTTATAAGGAGGATTTTGTTATTCTTTTTACATAATAGTTCCAGGATCCTAGATGGTATTTCCCACGAATTACTGTTGAAAACATGTCTACCACACTTGCGCAGTGAAATATAGGGATGACATAATGTACGCCTGTGCTGTGCTAGGTCATGACGAAATTGTTAAAGTTAACCTGTGAGCTTAATGTTGGCAAGATGCCTTCTTTGTTGTCCTATAAAGCAAGTGGGCCCTGGTCAGGGAGTGGGGGACCCCTTTAGGGGTGAATGCACAAGCTGGAATGCTGTGTGCGTCTTGATTGGCCCCCATCAAGGCTTGGGAGGGGGAATCTGTGTGTTTGCCTCAACCGGAAACCCATAGAGGCTTGAGGAAAGTGCACTAGTTGTACTTGTCTTGATTGACCCCATCAAAACGGAGGGGTT
This sequence comes from Phascolarctos cinereus, assembly GCF_003287225.1. NCBI lineage: Eukaryota > Metazoa > Chordata > Mammalia > Diprotodontia > Phascolarctidae > Phascolarctos > Phascolarctos cinereus. The sequence continues at coordinate 202,942,907 of NW_027555847.1, read as the reverse complement.
ACTGCCCCCCCCTTCACATCGATGCCTGTGAGAAGGGTTGTTAAGGAATGCTGTAGAACTTGGTGCTCCCATTATCAGCAAACTCCCTTTGAGAAGACTAGACTAGAATAAGCTTATTTAACCTCTTATTATGACTCCATTCCTGTCTTCCTGTCTGACCAGATCAAAAGTGAACCTGCTAGCGAGAGAGGTGCTAGAAGCCCCCCTGTGTCTCCTACCTAAGAAATGGCGTAGTCAAGTGTGTTTACTTGTCCAACACTAGGGAAGTCACTTCACTTGTTTCCTAGTCTGTAAAATGGGGATGATATCTACATCCCATGGTTGTGGTGAGGATCAAATAAGGTATTTGTAAAGTGCTACATAAATGCCAGCTATCTCTGTTATTATTATTTAACATACAATAAATTTAATGTGGTAGTACCAACACAGCCCAGCTTATCTGTGTCCTTCCCCCCTCCCTACCTTGGGTTACCTCTATGTATTTTTTAAAGATTTCACTGGTATGCTTTTCTTTGTTCCCCCACAACCCTTGTTTTTTTGTATCATAATCACTACTCCTTTTACTCTTCTCCACCCCCTGTTAAAAAAAAATGCCTCCATTATAGCAAAAACATAGTCAAGCAAAACAAATTTATGTTGAAATGTTCATATCTGGAAAAGTATATCCCGTCGTGTCCCTACAGTCCATCACCTCTCCACCAAAAGATGGAAGGCTTGCTTCATCAGGCTTTTCGAGTTAATGATCAGTTATTGCACTGTCCAAAGTTCTTAAGTCTTTCAAAGTTATTTCTTTTACTAAGTTGTCATGATATAAATAAGTCTCCTGGTTTGGCTTACTTCACTCTACATCAGATCATACAAATCTTCCCAGGTTTTCCTTAAGCCACTCTTTTCATTATTTCTTAGGACACAGTAATATTCCATTACCGTCATGGACAATCATTTTTTTTTAACCATTTCTCAATTGAAGGGCACCCTACTCCCTTTTGTTTTTAGTTCTTTGCTACAACAAAATGAACTACTATAGACATTTTTACACATGGCTCCTTTTTCTTTGATCTCTTTGGAGATATGTAAATATTTCTATTTCTAATTTTTAAGAAGGGAAAGTAATTCTGGAAAACTGCCACCCCAAGTTGGGGTAATATAATATAGTTCTACTATCCAAGAAATATTTTTAAATGGGAAGTAATTTTTAAAAATGTTATATTGTTGTTATTTGTTATGTAACAACATTCTTTTTCTTCAAATTCTGAGTTCCAAATTCTCTCCCTTTTCCACCCACTGAGAAAGCAAGCAATCTCATTATTATATTATATTACATATATATATATATATATATATATATATATGATTATGTATATGTGTGATTATAACTATACAGGTCCGAAGTCATGTGAAACATCTTCATGAAAACCAATTATAAATATTTAGAACAGATGTCATCAATACTATTTGCTGATCTCAAAAGAAGTGACACAATTCAAGACCGACCTTCATAGACTTGCTGATACTTGCAAAGTGGGATACAGATGTAGTTTTTATTTTCCTCACTGTGAGAAGAAATGCCACTGAGTTTAAAAATCATAACCTCTCAAGAAGGTCTAGCCCATTTTTGTCTGTGGAATCAGACCCTTTTTATGAGCTAGATTTAATGCAGGAGGCAAGGAATTTAAAAATGCCACCCAAAAGAAACCATCTGAAAATAGCACAAGGTTAAAATGAATGGTCCCTTTACATCTAGAGAGCCCTTTTGACCTTGCTCTATTTTATATATGTACTGTTAATACCAAAACTCAAGTCACTAGACAAAACTGTTCTGTTTTCCCCTCCTTGCTAACTTTTATGGTCATTATTTTTAGTAGCAAATCAGATTACAGGGAGGAGGGCCTGCCTGTAGTTTCTAAACTCTTCCATGTTTAATTATTTTAAATGTTTGGTTATATAAGCATATTCATACAAAATAGTGCTACTCAATATACTAGCAGTTTTCTATTATTCTTATTTCTATTAAAATTTGTATATTGAGTTTTTTGTGGTGGTTTCTCACAGGGGAATGAATAATTTTTAAGATCAGTTTTCATCCCATGTAATTTTGAGATTTAACCTGAAGATATATTTTTAAATTCCAAGTCTAATTTCTCCATGTTAAAGGACACCAAAATATCTGTGTGGTAATTACAGAAACAAATTCAGTTCTTTGAAGTAGGCCCTCCTCCCAAACCCAAAATGTATCTCCTATCCCATCTAACTTCATTTTCTCTTTTATAGGGTTTTTAGTGTCACACGCATTTATTACCCACGAGTTCAGGCAAATTTTATGAAAAAAGAAAAACTGAGCAAAAACATCTGACCCATAGTGTGACCACAGATAATCATTGAACAATATTCTGTTTTAACTAGTCTTTTGCCTCTCTTTCTGTAGCTATTATAGAATGGCTCTTCTTGAAATACATCTCTAAAATTTTATATACATATATATATGTATATGTATTGTATATGTGTATATAGAGTGTATATTTCTTTATATAGAAATTCCCTATATTCTGCATAACAAGACTTTTATCAGTGTAATTTTATGCAGATAACCTGTTTAATCTACTATTTCTCATCTAATTCTACCTTTGTTAATTTAATTTATGCAAAAGCTTTTTAATTGTGTAGTCAAAATGGTCTAGTTTGTCTTTTATGACCTCTATTATCTCATTTAGTTAGGATTCTCTTATTAGGCAGCAAATATGAACTACTTGCCATTCCACTTCCACAGCTGTTAGAAGTCCTGCTCTAGTTAGGACTTATGTTCACTGTGAACAAATCAAGTTCATAATTTTGTGCATTGATGGTCGTCTTTTAAAGCCTATAGCACAAATCAGTCAGTCAATCAACTTATCAGCAAATGTTGTAAAGTATCTACTGTGTACCAAGACATTGTTGATGGATACAAAGACAAAAGTGAGTCATTAGGAGCCAAGATGGCAGAATACAGGCAGCAATCCAGATGAATTCTCCCAATAATATCTTCCAAACAATTTTAAAATAACTCCTCAAATCAAATTTTGCAGTCATAGAGCCAACAAAGGGTCAGAGCAAAACATTTTTCCAGCCTGAGACACGGTCAGTAGGAAACATCTGTGTTACTGGGAAGTGGGGTAGCCTGGGGCAGCTAGATGGCATAGTGGATAGATGACTTGGTTTGAAATCAGGAAGACTCATCTTCATGAATTCAAATCCAACCTCAGACATTTACTAGCTGTGTGACACTGGGCAAGTCATTTAATCCTGTTTGCCTCAGTTTCCTCATCTGTAAAATAAGCTGGTGAAGGAAATGGCAAAACCACTCCAGTTATCTTTGCCAAGAAAGTCTAAATGGGGTCAGACACAATTGAAATGACTGAAACAACTGTACAAGATGAGCAGCAGCAGTAGTGGGCCTTGGGGTGACAGCAGCCGCTGCAATTTCAGAAGCTCTCACCCCAGAGACAGTACAGGAGTTGAACAGCTAAACAGAAGGAGAATAGAGAGGACCATTCGTTGGCACTGGGTGAAGCTGGCACTGATTGACTACTCTATTGCCCATAGGCAATTCTGGGTTGTAGTTCCAGGGTAGAGAGGAGCACTTGTGGTCAGTCACAAGGGAGCAGGGGACCTGGTCACAGTTCTAAGGCAGAGAGTGGTGCACTAGTGCTCAGGGCTTCAGGAGAGAAGTGGACCTTATCACAGTTCTAGGGCCAAGAGGAGTGCTAGAACTTTCAGATGCAAGGGGAGCAGGGACCTATGCTGGGTAAAGACCAGAGCACAGACCGAGAGAGGAGTGACCACACCTCACCCACCTTGTAAGCACTGAAAACTTGCAAAACCTAGAATTAACACTCAAAACAGGAGCACAAAAAAGGCTGAAAATTGGAACAATGTCTTCCCCATTCCCAGGTAATAGATCGTAAAATGAGGAAATGACAACAACAACAAAAGACCATAAAAAGTTGTTGTGGTGGCAGGAAAGACATAAATTCAGAAAACGACAACAATGGCTACAACCAAGGCCAAAAAGAAAAAAGCTAATTAAACACATGGCCAACAAAAAGTCCTGGGAGAGTTAAAGAAAAAGATAAAAGTGGTAGAGGAAAAAATGAGAAAAGAAATGAGAGTGACACAAGAAATTTATGAAAAGAGAATGAATAGCTCGGTAAAAGAGACACAAAAAATACTGAAGAAAGTAACACCTTAAAAATAGAATTGGCCTAATGGTTAAAAAAAAAGGCACAAAAATCCAGTGAGGAAAAGAACTCTTACAAAAGAAAAATAGGTCAAATGGACAAAGAGGTACCAAAGCTCACTGAAAAAAAAATAAGCCCTTAAAATTTAGAATTGAACAAGTGGAAGCTAATGACTCCATGAGACATTAAGAAATAAATGAAGTCAGAAGAATGAAAAAATAGGAGAAAATGTGAAATATCTCATTGGAAAAACAACTGACTTGGTAAATAAATCAAGGAGAAATCATTTAAAATTTATTGGACTATGTGAAGGCGAAAGTTAAAAAAGAAAAAAAGAGCTCAGACATTTCCAAGCAATTATAAAGGAAAACTGCCCTGATATCTTAGATCCAGAGAGTAAAATAGAAATAGAATCTACTAATCAGCTCCTGAAAGAGATCTGAAAATGAAAATTCCCAGGAATATTCTAGTTAAATTCTAGAGTTTCCAGGTCAAGGAGAAAATATTGTAAGCAGCCAGAAAGAAACAATTCAGGTATCATGGAGCTACAGACTGGATCACAGAAGAATTACAAGAATCAGAAGGCTTGGAATATGATATCCTAGAAGGCAAAGGAGCTGGGATTACAAGCAAGAAAAATCTACACAGCAAAACTGGGTGTAATCCTTCAGGGGAAAAATAGATATTTAATGAAATAAAGGACTTTCAAGCATTCCTGCTGAGTAGAAAATTTGACATTCAAACACAAGACTCAAGAGAAGCATAAACATGAAGGACAATTTATAAAGGACTCAATAAAGTTAAACTGTTTATAGTTCTATATTGATAGATGATACATGTAACTTCTAAGAACTTTGTCATTATTAGGGAAGTTAGACAGAGTCTACATAGACAGAGGACATGAGTGTGAAATGAGTATGTTGGGATGATCTAAAAACAAATAATGAAGGGGTGAGAAAGAGGGATACACTGGGAGAAGGGGGAGGGGAGAAGCAGAATGGAGAAAATTTTCTCCCATAAAAGAGGCATGCAAAGAAGAGGTTTGTATAGTGAAGGAAAAGTGGGGTACGGGTGGTAGACAATGCTTGAACATCACTCTCATTGGAATTGGTTATATGAGGGAAGAACATATATGCATACTTAGCTGAATATAGAAATCTGTTTTACCCAATAGGAAAGGAGGATAGGAAGTGGATACGGTGACATGGGGATGATAAAAGGTAGGGGAGATTAGGGGAGGCAGTGGTTGGAAGAAAAAAAAACAGACCTTTGAAGAGAGACAGAGACACAGAGAGAGACAGGCTGGGGGAGGGGGGGAGGGAGAGAGAGAAGGATAAACAGAAGAAAATAGGATTATGGAAATACACAGTTGGTAATGATAACTGTGAATGTGAATGAGATTAGCTCACCAATAAAACTGAAGCAGATAGCAAAATGGATTAGAAATCAGAATCCAATAATGTGTTGTTTACATGAGATACATTTGAAACAGAAAAACATAAGTTGAGTTAAAATAAAAGGTTAGAGAAGAATATGTTATTCTTCAGCTGAAGTTAAAAAAGAAAAGGATAGCAATCATGATTTCAGACAAAACAAAAGTAAAAGCAGACCTAATTAGAGGAAATTAAGAAGGAAACTACATCTTGCTAAAAGGCACCATAGACAGTGACAAAAGATTTTAGGGCAAGTTTCTCTGATAAAGTCCTCATTTCTCAAATATATTGTGAACTACATCAAATTTATAAAAATAAGAGCTATTCCCAATTGACAAATAGTCAAATGATATGAACAGGTAGTTTTTTTCAGAAGAAGAAATAAAAGCTATCAACAGTTACAAAAAAAATACTCTAAATCACCATTGATTAAAGAAAAGCAAATTAGAGCAAATTGGACATTCCACCTCATGCCTATAAGAATGGCAAATGCTGGGGCATCTAGATGGCACAGTGGATAGAGCACTGGCCCTGGATTCAGGAGAACCTGAGTTCAAATCCTGCCTGGGACAGACACATAACACTCACTAGTCACACAGACTCTGGGCAAGTTACTTAACTAAAAAAAAAATGGCAAATGCTGGAGGGTATAAGGAAAAATATGTATACTAATAAACTGTTGGTGAAGTCGTTATTTGATCCAATCATTCTGGAGAACATTTTGGAACTATGACCACAGAGCTATAAAACAGTTCTGTTCTTCGACCCAACAATACCACTACTAGGTCTATACTTGAAAGAGATCAAAGGAAAAGGTCTTCTATATGAAAAAATAATTATAGCAATTCTTTGTTGTGGTGACAAAATATTGGATATTGAGGATGCTCTTCAACTGGGTGATGTTTGAAGAAGTAATGCATTTGATTGTGATGAAGGACTATTATGCTATAACAAATGATGAGAAAAAAATGGGATGATTCATATGAACTGATATAAAATGAAGTGAGAAGAACTGGGAGGTCATTGTTCACAATAACAGTAATGCTGCAATGATGATCAACAGTGAAAGACTTAAATACTCTGATCAATACAATGATACAAGATAATTCCAAAGGACTCATGATGAAAAAATGCTATCCATCTTCAGAGTGCACATTGAAGTAC